>NC_141990.1:32187004-32918254 GCF_049901715.1 Pseudonaja textilis | reverse complement strand
ATACAACTTAATCTTGTTGGGATCCTAACTGAAGTGTTTCTTCCTATCCAGGCCTCCAGCTTCACTTATGCAGCCCAAGATTGAAATACACAATTGATTATTAATAATACTGAACCCTGAACTAACTTCACCCAGCAGTTTTATGTAGATGTTAAAAATGGGGGTGAAAGCATTAAACACTGAGGTACCCCACATAAGTAGACGCAGTCTGCTCTCTCTTGTCAACATGGACTGGGACTGACTGTTAAGGAAGGAGATGAACCACTTCAACTACTACAAATAAAATGTATTTATTTATTAATCAAATTTATATAGCTTCCCATCTCTGGGACTATGGGTGACTTGCATTGTACAGTGTGTGTGTGTGTGTGCGCGCGCGCGCGCATGCGTTTGTAAACACACATTTAAAGTTAGAAAAAATCAGCATTATAAATAGAGATATTTAAAACTAAAAATATATACAAACCTTGGGGGAGGTGGAGAAAGAAAAAGAAATAGTGAAGTGTATCATTTTCAGTCAAGAGAAGAACCGTCATATTTAAACTTTCCCCCATGGATTGCATATTATTGGACATGGAAATAAGGATTTATGAGGCAAAACTTAAAAGATCTATAAAAATAAATGTTGGACAGCAAAACAACATAGAGAAATGAATTAAAATTAATTTATTGTAAAAAAATAATTTTACTGAATTTTAAGTCAAATGATTTGTTACAAATACTATAAGAAGGAAAGATGGGAGAGTTCATCTGCAAGTGAAAGATGATGAAATGTATAAATACCTAATGAAGTTAGAGATCAAAATCCTTTTCCAGATTCACAGATCTTTTTCAATCAAATCTCATCTACAAAACAATATTCTAACTTAATCCCCATTTTGGGTTATATTTATATATCCAAGGGAGATTTTTGATAGAACGGTTTCTTTTTTCTCACAATAGTAATAAGTGATTATCTAGAAGTTCTCATTGTCTCATTATTGCTAGGACAGAGGTTTTTCTCCCTTAGAGACTTTGACCCAATTCACTGTAGTTGGACTTATCTGCTTCCCTGCGGACTTCTTGATACAGATTTTTTTTTTTAAAGAAGAGATTGGATAACCATTTCTGTGAATAGTACGGGGCTTCCTGCTTGAGCAGGGGGTTGGACCAGAAGACCTCCAAGATCCCCTCCAACTCTGTTATTCTATTCTGTTCTGTTCAGATAATGATTCAGCTCATTTTTCTCAACACTTATCTATTTTTTCATTTGATTTGATTTGTCAATCGCTTACAATAGGGGCCTTCAAACTTGGCAAGTTTAAGACTTGTGGACTTCAACTCCCAGAATTCCTCCTCCAGTCATGTTAGCTCAGGAATTCTGGGAGTTGAAGTCCACAAGTCTTAAACTTGCCAAGTTTGAAGATCCATGGCTTACAAGATAATAGGTATAAGTATAAACATGAGTAAGAATACAGGAAATAGGTACGAATAAATGAGGACAATAGGACAGGGACGGTAGGCATGATTATGAACTTATGCACGCCCCTTACAGACCTCTTAGGAATGGGGTGAGGTCAATAGTGGATAGTTTGAAGTTAAAAGGAGTGGAGGTTAAAGGATGTAACAAGAGTCAGGTAGTGCATTCCAAGCATTGACCACTCTGTTGCTGAAGTCGTACTTTCTGCAACCAAGTTTGGAGCGGTTTACATTGAGTTTGTACCTGTTGTGTGGTCTTGTACTCTGTCTCTACCTTTTATTTTTTAATTGTCCAATGGTACAGGTGTTAAAGTATATAAAATGTGTTAACCTTGTCACCAAATATCTGGGAGAGAAGTCAGGTGTCATCTTTATTTGTAGTAGTTTGAAACAATCATTTGGGAAAGGGATCAGCAATAAGTTCAACAAATTTATGTGAATTTGTTGTGTACTTAAAGATGAGTGGATAGCACTCCAATTCAGCAATGGCAAAAGGCCCAAGAGAAAAAATAATTTCTGGTAAGAAGTTGGAAAAGCATTAAATTTGTGTTCAGCTGTTCCCCAAACAATATAATTAAATAATTTATTAATTTAAATTTATTTCAGCTGGAAAACATTTAGCAAACAAAGATGACATCAAAGGAATTTGTTGGGCTTCATGGACCTGTGTGATAGGATCAGAAGTAAATGGAATCTGGCCAAAGTACAGTGATGTTACGGATATTAACTCTGTAGATGGGAATTATAATAATACAGTTTTAGTGACTGGAGATGATTTTGGATTAGTTAAATTGTTCAGATTTCCGTGTCTTAAAAAAGGTAAAACATTGTGCTGTGCATATATAATGTTTTGCTTTATTTGTATTATGGATTATTTGATGTTTTTTCAGTGGCTGAGATGTATTCTTTTAATTTATTTAAATTATTTATGAAAATAATGAAGATAACAAATAAAAATGCTCAATCTCTAATATTACAAGTGCAGGCAGAAAATTACCAGACAAGTGGACCTATTTTTCTTTTTCATTTAAAAAATGTTAGTAAATATTTAGAAGCATATTACAGAAAAATAAAAAAAGGTGAACTAGAAAAAATGGCAAGTTATATAAAACTAAGCAACAAAATTGAGGCAACTTTACATTAATGCTATATATGAAATTGAATATTCAATAATAAAGGAAGCAAGTGTAATAAGTATTAAAAGTCAAAATAAATAATTTGGACAGACCTTTTTAATGACCCATTATTGAATGATAAAAATGTTGACTGGTTTTTACTGGTTATATAATTATATGAAAAGGATAATATTGAGAGGCTTTGGGGGGAAAACCATAATTTTCAGTAATTGCATTATGATTTTGAACCATGTTTCTAATTTTTTTTGTGGACCTTTTTTCCTAACAAAGTGTAGTCAAGGTAATGATGATTGCCTACTCATTTTTCGGATATTCCTGTATTCCCAGTTATGTAGTTAGTTTATCTGACAGAGTCCATTATTCAGTTTATTCTTACCAGTCTGCAGGATGGAATTGAAATAAAAAGGGAAAGGGAAAGAAAAACAGCTACAAATTGTTCAATGCAGATTAAAAAAAAATAGCGTTCCCTAAAAGTTCCAGAATGTTGAGCAGCAATATTCTGTGTTAACTTCATGTCTAGTTGGAACCCTAACCTTAACCCTTTCACCTAAGGTAACATAATAATTCAGGAAGGCAAATTCATCAGAGTTTAACTGGTACATTCTACTTCAGTAGAAAAAAGTGCTATGGGCACCAGACACTTCTTTTTATTATTATTTATTTATTTATATCCCGCTTTTATTATTTTTACAAATAACTCAAGGTGGCGAACATATCCACCAAATTTTCCTCCTTCTATTTTCCCCACAATAACAACCCTGTGAAGCGATTTGGGCCAATAGAGAGTGACTGGACCAAAGTCAATTAGCTGGCTTGTATGGCTAAGGTAGGACTTGAACTCATGGCTTCCTGCTGTCTAGTCTGGTGCCTTAACCACTAATCAAACTCTCTACATTCAGGGACTTTATCTGGCAGGATATTTTGCTACTCATTTCTGTATAATTTTAGTAAAGTTTTAATTTGTGATTATGAAGGCTTGTTTCAAATTTTATAAATTACATCTCCTTGGGAATCAATTATTTTATAATAACAGGATCAAAATATAATTTTCATATAAATACTAAGACGATATATAGCATCCTAGAAAAACCATGCAAGTCCTTGATCTAATATACCAGAAATGCAAGGCTGAAATAAGAGCTTTGAATTAATACTACAAGTATTCTTGCTTACTGACTGCCTTATGTAGCAAACATTTGAAGTTATGACAATGTAGAACAGCTTTGTAAAGAAAGCTTGCAGTTACAACTGTCACACCCTTCCATGTTGATATGATCATCATTTGCATATTTTAATGGAGAACATATAGACTGTGGACATGTGATTTTTCCATTTAGCAACCATGGAGCTTAGAGATAGAGTTGCCAGTCCCAATTGCGGTTACTAAGCAAGGACTGCCTATAGAATAGTAATAATGATGCACAAAGTGTTTTTGAATTGTATTGACTTAAATAAGTTGTTCAACACATGAAGAAGGATTAAGTAACATAGGTGACCAAATATGTGTTTTATTGAAACTACTAACCATTGGGAAATAATGAACATTTATTATATATGGATCATTTGCATCATGTTTTGAAATTTCACGCAGAGTATAGTAAAAAGTGCTTTAATAAAATGTGCAATAACTTCCATGCATATCTCTGTGTGTGTTGTGCATATGCCTTGCTTCTTTGTGGTTACTTTTTAGTCAGATTTGGTTTCATTTATCTTTATTTTTTTAATTTTAGGTGCAAAATTCAGAAAATATGTTGGCCATTCTGCTCATGTTACAAATGTCCGCTGGTCACATGACTTCCAATGGGTAATCAGTACAGGAGGTGCAGATCATTCTGTTTTTCAATGGCGATTTATTCCAGAAGGTGCAACAACTGGAATCCTGGAAGCAGCCCGTATAGGTAAGATTTTCAGAAGGTTGAAATACAATTGAACAAAAAGGTTCTAATGAGTTAAACGGTCATTTTTAATCATTAATCCTCCGGAATACAGGTAGTCCTCGACTTATGATCATAATTAAGTCCACAATTTATGTTCCTAAATGAGACAGTTGCTAACTGGGTTTTTCTCCACTTTATAACCTTTCTTATCACAATTATTACATGAGTCGCTGCAGTTGTTAAATTAGTAGCATGATTGTTAAGCTGGCTTGCTTGTCAGACTTTGCTAGTCAGAAGGTCACACAAGGTGATCGCCTGATGCAGGGGCACAGCAACTGTCATAAATATGAATTAGTTGCCAACTGTCTGAATTTTGATCACATGACCATGGAGGTGCTGCAATGGTCATAATTATGATAAATGGTAATAAGTCACTTTTTCAGTGTTGTAACTTTGAATGGTCCCTAAATGAACTGTTGTAAGTTGAGAACTATCTGTACTGAAATCTAATACATACATTGCCTTTTATTTTAATCTCTACTCTCAACTTGAAAAATTATGAAAAAGATCACTGAAAAGAGAATATGCTTATTTAATGTTGAGCTTTGTTTTCTTTTCTGGCTTAGGTAGTTCTATATATTTTACTGTCAGGTCAGAAATGTTCAAGGTCTTTTGCCAATGTTTTAACATGTCAGAACTGAGATTTTAAATATCTTTCCTTATTTTTAAAGAATCACTAACTGATTAATATTATTCCATCCCTTCTGCAGAATGTGGCATAGATTCATACAGTGAAGAATCAGATTCTGATTTATCGGATGTGCCAGAATTAGATTCAGATATTGAGCAAGAAGCTCAAATCAATTATGTTCGACAGGTGAGTGACATTCCAATATCAGATCATTAGATCAGAAACAATTGAAATGCCATTGCATCATATTGAAAATATATATTTGGGGGAAAAAATACACTCGTTGGTTCAGTGGCATCTGTAGCAGTGGTGGGATTCAAATTTTTTTACTACTAGTTCTGTGGGTGTGGCTTGGTGGGCTTGGCAAGGGAAGGATACTGTAAAATCTCCAGTCAGAGGTGGTATTTGCCGGTTCTCCGAACTATTCAAAATTTCTGCTACCAGTTTTCCAGAACTGGTCAGAACCTATTGATTACCACCTCTGATCTGTAAAGAAGATAAAACAGCCAAGATAATATTTACAATATTGCAATTGAGGCCTTGTCCTTTTTAAGTGTATGCATCATCCATGCAAAAAATACAGAGCTTTGATTATAATGTTACATCCTCCAACTTGTTTCCATAGTTTTTACACATATGCACACACTTGGACACTGCTTAGTCTTGTGGTTACTGGGCAGATTTATACTGCTCCCTGCAGCGCACATTGCCAATGGGCAGAGAAATATGTTAAATAAATACAGTCTGTGTAATTAAATAATTAAATCATTGCTATGACTGTTGCAATGTATTTGTGTTAATTAGTTGTTAGGCCATCTTTTTAATATAAATAAAAGATGAGCTTGTATCATTAATACCAAATAATCAAATAGGAATCATGGTTCACTATCAATGAAAGACTCAATTATTTGCAGAAAGTTCCTAGAAGGAAGCAGATGTGGTCCTAATGTTAATTATGATCCAATGATTTACAATTATCCTAAACACTTCTTTCCAGTATATTTGGTGAAACTAGAAATATATTGTTTGAACATCCCCTGCTACATATTATATGCAAAAGGATATAAGAAAATGTATACTGTTTATCCCTATTGGCGGCATAGTTCTAGGTTTTCTAGGTCTAGAATTTCAAGTCTGGTGGCATAAGGTATTCTGCAATGAGTAGAGGAGTAGAGAACTCTTCTTGTGAAATATTTCTGGACTTTCTCAACTGTATTAATATCAGATATGTAATGCAGGTTCCAGACTGATGAGCTGTATTCGAGTATTGGTCTAGCAAATGTTTTGTATGCTCTAGTTAGTAATGTGATATTACCAGAGAAAAAGCTACATAGGATTAGGTCAACAACTCTTAATGCCTTTTTGACTATGTAGTTACTGTGGGCTCTAGCCCTTAGATCATTAGAGATGAGTACTCCAAGGTCCTTGACAGAGTTTGGATCATCATCAAGTTCTTGACTATTCAGCTTATATTTTCTGATATATTTTTTTTGCCAATATGTAAGACAGAGCATTTATTTGTTGAGATTTGAAGTTGCCATTTGTTTGACCATTCTGACACATAGTCAAGGACTTTTTGAATGGTTGCAGTATTGTCTGTGGTGTTGAATAGCTTTACATCATCAGCAAAGAGAACATATCAATATTTCACTAGGGGGGGATAATTTATGTATCTGTCTGTTTTGTTTTCTATTTTCATGCACTTTTTGTATGTAGTTTTGTAAATCTTTCTTTTGTTTTTGCATTTTGTTTCTTTTTTGGAGGTTGTATTTTAATGTTTTGCATAAAATAAAAAAATAGGGAAAATATTCTTTTATGTCTAAGTGCTTGAATAGATGACAAGAGCTTCAACTTTTTATTTTTTTCTGTTTAGTTAAACATTTTGATTACAAGTTTCATGAAATAGATTAATGCATCAATTGTACCCTATGACTACCATTAAGTATTGTACATTATGATTCTTGATTCTTAACAAATGTATATTTTATGTATACTGAAAGTATTTTCACCAAGACAAATTCCTTGTGTGTCGAATCACATTTGGCCAATAAAGAATTCTATTCTATTCTATTCTATTCTATTCTATTCTATTCTATTCTATTCTATTCTATTCTATTGCTTTCAGAAATTGATTTTGGAAATATTAATGGAAATCTTTGGATCTTAGAGCATTGATATACAAATGATGCCTTTCCCCAAAAGCTGTCCTTTCCCTAACAACCTTTTGTTGTACTCAGTATTTCTTGATCCAGTTCCCCTTCTCCAGAATTCCACAGGAACAGGCTCATTGTCTATAGACATATGTTATTGCTTGCCAGTTCCAATTTCCAATTGTAAAATTATAGAATTTTTTTTTTCAAATAAACTGATTTTGTTATGTAGTATAGCAGTCTTCCCCAATTTGGGGAAATTCTACCCTAGAAATATTAGACTGCAATACAATACAGAAAACACAATTACGAAAATTGTAATCTAATGCTTTTCAGTCATTAAAGTAGAAGAAGATATGATAGAGGACAATGACACAGATCTTTCAAATTGCCAAATACTTCATGCTAATACCAGCAAACAATAAGAAGCTATTGGAATTACTTGATTAAAAGATTATAATTAAAATTTTTCTTTTCTGTTTTTTGCAGGTTTACAAAGAAGATCTACCTCAACTGAAACAACAACGTAAAGAGAAAAGCCATTCAGTGCCCTGCCTTAAGAGAGAGAGAGCCCCTGACGACAGTTTAAAGCTGCAATTTATACATGGGTATAACACATTTTCAACAGTAGCTCTTTCAATAGTTTACTCACAGAAAAAAATAATTCATTGTTAAAAAAGAAAAACCTTTAGATTTAAAGGCTGTGCCTGGAATTAAGAATTGAAATGGGTAAAGTGAGACACTCTGATTCTTACATTGGAGAAAGCTATTTAGTAATCAAAGATGACAGAGAGCTTCAGAGCTGAAAACAGAGCAGACAAGAATTGATTAACTCAAAAAGGAGAGAGGAAGAGTCCCAGGATTTGACCTAGAGAGTCCTGTAAATCAGGCAAATTTTCTGCATGCTGATACATGTAAATCTTCATTGTGAATATGACTTCCTAATTCTCTAAGATAAAATTGCTTCTCTACTTTTTTTTGCCTGCTGGGAATGCAGGGCTGAGAGAAAGATGTATAGATTATGCCTTGTATAAAACCTTGTTGATTATTATAAACCAATGAACACTGATTTTTCTGTTCATATTCTCTGGCTTCCTTCCTTCCTCCTCCTCCTTATAGTATAACACCAAATCTTCTGTTGATTTTGAAATAAGAGTAAGTATGACTGCAACACAGTGTTAACACAGAGTTAATCTGTTAACACAGTGTTCATCTGTTGTGGTATTAGCCAGCTACATATTTTCTCCCAATCCTCTTTTTGTTCACTCTCCAGCAATAGCCACCCAGTATTTTATAGTTCCTTAGAATGTTCCTTTTTTAAAAAAAATAAGCTGTATTTGAGGCTCTCTCCCCATCCCATTGAGATTTGTTTCCTCATTTTAATGAAATTATTATATATCTTTACCGTTATAGTCTTTAAATATTACAATCCTTCCAAGTCTGCTCATTTCCCATATGCATAAGGATGATACTAATTATGGATTTGGAAGATGGGAGGAATCTAGTGGTTTAATTTGGACTTGGACTATTGGACTTAATTTGGACTTGGACTTGGTTTTTTAAGGTTTATTCAGCAGAACATCCTATGAGACAAAAGAAGAAAAGTGTTAGAAGAAAAGAGAAAAGGACAGATAAATAAGACTTTAAAATTTGGACAATTGGGAGATATAGAATTGGGGAAATATAAATTGCAAATTGTAAAATAAAGGTTTTACAAAATGGACTTCAAAGAGGCAACAGAGCTATATGGAGAAATATTGATTATGTTAAAAGATATGTGTGAATTTTGGAAAGGCAATAAGGAGACAAGGAGATCGTTTGAAGATACAGAAATGAATGTAGAAGCTACCCAACAATTGGGGGGGAGGGGAGAACATGATACTCAAGAAATAGGTGAGAAGTTAGAAAAGGCAGAGGAAAGGGAAAAGCAAAAAGAGACGCAAGAAGTTAAAAATAAAGAGGAGAAAGGATTAATAAGTAGAAAACATAACCTCATAAAAGTTTACAACAGAATAGAGGGAAAAGGAAAAAAAATCTTAAGAAAAACCAAAAAGAAGCTTTGTTGATGGGAGTTCAAACACAACAGAAGAAAAAGATAAAAGGTGGTCAGAAGAGGAAGATTAGTACGTACAAAAAAAACCAGAAAGAGATATAAGATTCCAAGAGACAGAGATAAAAGGTTTATTAAAAAGCAATAAATGATGGAATTTCAAAAAGGTCAAGAGATGATGGATAATGAGAAAACATTTCAATAAAATGGGAACTATATACAGGAAAAATAGTATATATACTAATAGAAAATATAATTTAATAATATAATTCAAATAAGTCAAGACAGTAGATGGGAATTTAGGATTAGGTAATTAAACTGTATTATTAATATTAATAGTGTGTTGAAGTATGTTATGAATTTAAAATAATTAAGGACTAGGAACTGTGGGATTTTGAGATACACTTGGGATTGATTAAATATTGTCAATATTTAGCGTTATTATTAACCCTATACATATGGAATATTGAAGTTATGGTGGAACTATGAATAATTCTTAGAAAATATTAAATAATAGTATTTAGGGACTATAAATACAAGACATAAAGAAATATTATTTATGCTTAAACGAATTAATGGAAAAATGAGAAATGGATTATGAAAAGAGATTAACCCTGTTGAAATTGTGGAAGTTGAAAGATTAGAACTATATATATCTATTTGTATTATTATTGTTGTTGCTTAAAAAAGACTTGACCCAATTAATGCAATGTTCATAAAATATGTATGTTTATATTGCAAATAAAAAACTTATTTGAGAAGGATGGTACTAATTTTAGGTTTATCACCTCTGTCAGCTAAGGTTTTAGATAGTATCTAACATCTAAAATAGATAAAGCAGCATACAATAACTAATACATTTGAATATAAATAATACAATAATTAATACCTTTTAATACAAATATTGCAGATCATATTAACTTTATTGAATTATTGATTTAAATATAAATTGCAATAAATCAGTTTATATTTAAGCCAATATAAATATTCAAACACTAAGTATGTTATTCTGCTATCTTAGAGATTATATCATAATATATAATAGTTTATATCCTAATATATGCATCATCATCCCCGCAAAGATAAAATTGATACTCTTTTGAAAGGGGCTGAAGGCATGGTTTTGCCAGCAGGCCTGGGAACCCCAGGGTGATACAGAGTGCATCAAGTGGCTTGTTTAATTGTTGTCACTATGGGGATGGGGGTTTATTGATTTTTGTATTTGAGGTTTTACTTCTGCAAGCTGCTTGGAATCATTGTGAGTGAATTGGCCATCTAATTTCTTGATAAATAAGTATGATTCAGTATAAATAACACTAGGATTATGGTAGATTCAGTATAAATGGTAACACTAGGATCATGGTATATGATCCTTTGCTTCCTTGACCTACAGGAGTCTTGTTAACTTATTAACCTATTAATTTTTTCTATTGTTTTCAGTTATAGAGGATATGATTGTCGAAACAATTTATTCTACACACAGACTGGAGAAGTGGTTTATCATATTGCTGCTGTTGCTGTGGTGTATAATAGGCAGCAGCATACCCAAAGACTATATCTTGGTCATGATGATGACATTCTCAGCCTTGCCATCCATCCTATGAAAGATTATGTTGCTACTGGACAGGTGAGTATGTAAGAAACATGATCACTGGCAAATCAATGTTAAAAATTACAGGTTTTCTCACAATATTAATTCTTGTGACTTTTTTCCAAATTAAAAAATAAATCCACTTATTTAAGAATAATATATCTCAGTACTTTATGAATGGGTTTTACAGTAAAATATTATAGGATGTTCTCTTCCTCTAAAAGGAGTGTTAAAATATAACATTAATAGCAATTAGATAAAAAAGCCTAGCATCTCAATTGCCAAAAAGCAGAAGGTGAGTGGGTGAAAAACAATCCAGGAAATGGAACATTTGGCACATATTTGCAAGAATCCAAATTTTGTGGACTGTTCAATTAGTTAGAGTAAAAATGATTTACAAGCAATTCACTTAACCTTGGGATGGGTTGTAATCAAAGATTGAAGAATAATTAATGCCAAAAATACAGAATGCAGAAATACAAAAGTGTATTCACAAATTCAATTGTGTTATTTTCTAGTTGTGGTGTGTAGTTGATCATTTATGGCTACTAATTTTGCCCTCCTCCCTATTCTCTGGAGTGAATATATCTGGAATCTAAAGAATGCCTAAATTAAATTTTCCAATTTGAATCTCTACATATCCAGATAGATTATGGATTTTATAGCTTTTATTGTCACGTATATTCATATTTAAATACCAAAAGGTTGTTGAAGTAATATATGAAGACGCTAAATATGTTCAAAACAGGTTTCATAAAATTTTTAGAAGTCAATATATAAAGTCCCTTTTCAATCACATTCAATTGCAAGTGATTTTATGCATATGTATATTTTTTTAACAAGAATGCAGATGTGTAAGCCTTCGTTTGTACACGTAGGAATTATAGCAATAAACTATATTACTCATAGGATTCGTTGTGAATAGGTACATTTATTTTCTCCCATTTTCCTTCAAACATGGCAACAATGGATATACCGGATAAAGTCAGCGCTGAGATCATTCGTCTCTCAGCGCAATTTATCATGCAGCCCCACTCTATGCAGCTAACTAACATCCGCCCTCCCCATTAGTCCTACACACTTCCACCCCGCAATTCTAAACGCAACTAATTACCAAACAGAATGGGGTTTCAATTCCCAGGTTGTGCCGTTACTTCCCCAATGATTGTTTGTGTTTCGTTTCGGGTAATGAGAGGAGTTGGAGTGATAAACCTTCTCCCACCCCATCCTTGTCGCATGTTCGTGCTGATACGAGATAAGTCGAACCGGGATGGGATCTTCAAAAGTAAGAGACGTTTTCCGATCAAGTTGATCTGTTGTAAATGGCAGGATCAGACTTTCATTCCCCAATCAAGATAATGTGTCTGGATTCAGTTCAGGAGATAAACTGGTTGACTCTTTGAAGCCCGACAGGATGTGATTTGGCATTTTTTCTTAATCTAGGCTATAGCGCTAGGAGTTTCTTATTGTTTTATATCCTAGGACTAACTTCATTTTGTCAGAGGAAACATAGCTATGACATATGTTTAAAAAATGTTCAAATTATTTAGTATATGTTCTGAGTCAAATGAACTCAAAAATGTTTTGGGAATTTTTGTGGTAGTGCGACAATTGAACCATATAATGGGGATAATATAATTTTTGTAGTTTCAGTCAGTGAAAAAAACAGGAAATTTTTGAAATAAAATACAGTAATGCAATTCAGAGAATCTTAAAATCCATTGCGGGCTAGACGATTTTGTTTGGTTATAGAAAGATGGGCAGCAAATTTTGGATACTGCCTTCAGTAGCGTTGGTGATGCCAAACACTTTTCCAATGTTTTTTTAGATGACATTCAGATTGAGAAATTATGCAGCAAATCTCCAACTTTCATTCTTAGAGCCCCCCCACACATCATCAAAAGATCTGAATTGCCGTTTTTCAGATTGATTTAGGACCTCTGTTTATGAACAAAGGCTCTTTTGACTGAAAGTACTTATTGCATTGGGTTTTTATTTAACAGCAACTGAAATTATTGCTCTTATTTAGGTTGGAAGAGATGCAGCTATTCACATTTGGGATATACAGATGCTCAAATGTTTGTCACTGCTAAGAGGTCAGCACCAAAGGGGAATATGTGCACTTGATTTTTCAGGTGAGCTGTTATGTAATGAATGCTGCTTTAGAATGGGAAATGATGTTGTTTAGTTATATGGTAACTCAAATAATGTTTGTCTGTAAAAGATCATATCCTTCTCCTCTTCTAGGATAGCATTCTAAAATATTCAAAGTAAAACTTTTTTTCTGAAATAGCAAACAGAATCTAGTCTTTCTCTTCAGGTGCATAAAGTTATTTTATCTTCCTAGACAAATTCTACCTAGTAACTGTGCAGCAAGGCTTGTTCTGACCTGTCCAGAAGTCACATTTTTTATTCAAAACAATAGGGTTTTTTCCTGATTTTCACTTAAAGGAAGCATACATAGAAGCATCAAACAGGCAATAGCTAGTATTTTCAGTTCTATTGAGTTGGTTTAAGCTTCTATCACAAAACATAACAAGACCATCACTTTCCAACATATCAAGCTCACTACTGTGGGGTTCCTAACTTCATATCTGTGGGCACCATTCCTTGACTTGATTTCTCACCTAAACTTTGTGTGCGTGTCTGTGTGAATTGGTTATACCTCCATCAAATGAATGGGCTTAACTGCCAATGGCAGTCATATTGTTTTCAAACTGGCTCTCGAACGATAAAAAATTTGGGGATCTCTGTCATAGGCAACTGCTAAATCCTTTTCTAGAATAATTATAGTTAAGAGAAGGAGGAAGAAATAAGTACAAATTAAGTCATTGTGAAAGTTTGATTCCTGTAGAACATCCAACTTCCTTATTCCTGGCACCATAACATGGAAATTTGCAATGAATATTATGTTTGCCACATTTCATTTCAAGATATCTTATGATGAACTATGAATTGGTTTTGTACAGCTGATGGGAAATGTTTAGCTTCAATTGGATTAGATGACAATCATACCATTGTACTGTGGGATTGGAAAAAAGGAGAAAAGATGGCAGTGACCAGGTAAGAATACTATCATGTTGCATCCATAGTTTTACATATTTTGTATAATACAAGTATTCTTTGATACTATTTCAGGAGGGTATTTTTTAAATTGTACTGTTGACCAATATAGAAACAGATAATGATACATCAGATATCCCACTTTCTTGTCTAAGACATCCATTCATGTGCTGTATCAGGAATCATCTATATATGGCCCTAGACATACTGTCAGATATATAAGCTGAACATGAAATGACAGAAAACAGCATCATACACTTAATTTCTGTCCATATATTTTGAGGATGAGAACAGAACTATTTTTGCAATGTATTATTGCAAAATAATATAGTGTTCCCATCTGTATAGCATCTGGTTATTTCATTCTTCAACTGTTCTTACTCTAATTTTCCTGTAATTTTTAGGGCTTTTTTAAAACTACATTTATAATGTCAATTTTCAAAGTAGACCAGACTAGAAAAGCAATTCTATATAGGCATTACTTTTATTATAAAGCTATAATAACAGAATCTTGCAAGTCTAAATTTGCTTCCCCCTCCCTCCCTTTATCTTTGTGTAAAAGGCATTTACTTACGTTGCAGGTAATCCTCCATTATGTCATTTCTATTACAGTTAATATGCATTGTCCTATGCTTGACCTATTGTTTTTCTTGTTTCTCCCCTGTGGAGCAGAAAGATTGGAGAGAAAGAGATTACAAGAAAGTAAACAGGCACATGAGGGAGAATACACATCAAAAGCAAAGCACTGATGCCAGTAGCCCCAAGCATGCTACACAAACAGCCCTCTGTACTCCTCATTATGTGCCTGCATACATTCTTGTAATGCCCCCCTCTCCTCTCCCTCCATTCTGTGAGGAAGGAAAATAGATTTAGCACAGGAGAAATTGCCTACAGAAATTGTTCCCTTCCCCCTTACATTGCTAGTGTAGTATGGTCATGCTTACTTTCAGTGTGTATTCTTCATTGTATAGCTGATTTTATTTATTTATTTTTTATTAATTTATTTTGTCAAGCATGCATTTGATAATATATATAAGTATAAACATGATTATTAATACATGAAATAGATACGAACAAAGGGAACATTTCTCTCTTGTAATTCCCCCCTCCAGTAAATAAAATACAAACATTAATTGCTTTCTTGCTAATTATCTCAGTTCTAAGGTGAACATTCCAAAGGATGGGGGAGTGGGGAACAGGAAAGTATTGTTGCACTCATATGATTTCCCACTTAGCAATTACTTTGCTTAGTGATAGAATTGCTTATCTGAATTGTGGTCACTGAACAAGGACAACATTCCTGGCCCGGCTAATACCACTTTCATTTTTGAACATTGCCTTGGTAGCAGTTCTTCCTCTCGTCCTTCAAAACGGTTCCCTTTTCTCTGCAACATGGTATCCCAATTATTGTGGCATTCCAAAATTATTTTGCTGTGTCAAAATAATTTAAATCAAACTATGCTACATTTGTTCTTTTGTTGAATTCAGTGATATCTTAAAAGGGAAGACTATTCTCTGAAAATATTTGCCGTGCAGTTATTCTGATATAAATGGACCTACAAATCATTTTTTTCTTTCTGTTAAATCACTGTTGTGCCCCAGATTTATCTTTTTTCATCCTAATCTTAAAGAAGCGTTTCCTTGGCATTCTTTGATTTCATTCACTTGTGGAAGCTTAATAGTTTACCTAGTAATTGCATGCATGAACAAAGCATTTGGGAAAAACTGGGTCATGTATTTCATTGGTTTTCTAATGGATGTGTTCTCTTTTCAGGAAGTAGCATGTTTATTTTTTATGTGAGTCTGTGGCAGTTGCTGTTCTTTTTATTATTCTATTCTAATATATAGTGTAGGAGGCTATCTTTCATCTCAGATTACTTAATTTTTAATGGCTTCTTATTTGTTGCCTGATGGATTAAAAGTGATACAAATTTAGCTCTCTTAAAGAATCAAATCAAACATTTATTGTCAACACACAATATGTTTACAATGAAATTGAAATGAGCTTCCCTTGGTGCAGCCACCCCCCAAACACGAAATACATCTCAATAACTCAATAAATGAAAGAAATAGAATCCCTAAACCTAAATAAGTAATAACTAACACATATTCCCATATACCTATATGTATGTAACATATTATATTACACTGGTATGAACTTGTTGCACGTTGTGCTGGCCCTGCAAGTCTATCGTTTTAAACCTAATTGTGATGTTATGTTGCATTCAGAAGTCTGACAGCCCACGGATAAAAGCCATTTTTCAACCTATTTGTTTAGCGGGCTACGCTTCTATATCTACAGCCCAATGGTAGATAGGAAAGTAAAGAAGTACTGACCAGGGTGTGAATCACCCCTGAGGATTTTCCTTACTCTGCTGAGGCACATGTGGATAACTTCTGAACGTCTTCCCTGTATGCTAATTCGTCTCCTCCTAT
Source organism: Pseudonaja textilis (assembly GCF_049901715.1). Classification (NCBI taxonomy): domain Eukaryota; kingdom Metazoa; phylum Chordata; class Lepidosauria; order Squamata; family Elapidae; genus Pseudonaja; species Pseudonaja textilis. The sequence continues at coordinate 32,901,802 of NC_141990.1, read as the reverse complement.
AATAAGACCCAGTATGGTGGTATCATCTGCAAACTTTATTATCACGTTAGATGTTAGATGTGACCTATGTCCCATTTCTGATAATATGTCTTGACCTTATTCAAATAGAGCTGTATATCTATCCCTTACAAGTTATTTATTAGTAGATTTCTGATGTTGGTATGCTATATAAAATTAGATTCCCTATATTTTTACTTATTTGGAAATCTATATTTCTCTTGGGTGCATTTAGTATATCAGCCGGAGACATTCCATGCTCTAGCTGTTATAGCTTCTCACCACCAAAATAGTTGGCTAATAATTGCATCCAATGAGTATATTAACAATTTTTAATCAAATTACAATATCAGATGTCATATAAATATAAACTCTACAATACTGTGTATGATAAAATCAGTCCATTGTAATATAATCAAAGATATATTCAGTACATTCTTATAAATATTTAATCCAGTTTACGTAGTGAGTTATGTAATTGGATCTCCTCCCAAATAAGCAATAAATTATTCAAAATAATCTTAATGAAACAGCCCCTAATTAGTTTCCTAATTCCTGTTCAACATGCAGATTAAGATTTTGTTAACATTAATTGGATATGAGAGCATGAATTGCAATTGAACAGCCCTTCATTGAATCATATCTCTACTAATACATCAGTATGTGACCAGGTACTTTCCCATTGACTAATTTTATTATTTAAATAAAATAACAATACTGGATAGATTTAACTAAGGAATGATGCCTTCAAAGATCTACTATTTACTAAGCCAACTATTTTGGAAGTGAGAAGCTACAGTTAAAATAAAACTGATTTGTTTGTATGAGAATCTTATAGTATAAACTGTATTCCACAAGAATGAGGACTATGTCACTTACAGGTAGTCCTCAACTTACAACAGTTCAAAGTTACAACAGCACTGAAAAAAATTGATTTATGACCGTTTTTCACACTTAGGACCTCCATGGTCAGCATCTCCATGGTCACAGGATCAAAATTCCGATGCTTAGCAACTGATTCATATTTATGATGGTTGCAGGGTCCTGGGGTCATGTGATCCACTTTTGCGACCTTCGGATAAGCAAAGTCAATGGGGAATTCAGATTCACAGCAACTGCATTAACAAATGTAATGATTCACTTAACAATGGTGGCAAGAAATGTCATAAAATGGGGCAAACTCATTTAACAAATCTTTCACTTAGCAACATAAATTTGGGGGTCAATTGTGGTCGTAACTCAAGGACCACCTATATTGATCATATTAAAGGAAATCTCTATTAATTCTATTGTTTGTAAAAAGTTCTAATAGTGCTAGAACCATTTGAACTTTTTAACCCCCACAATTGTCAAAATAGCTTTTAATTTGGAGTTTTAAAATCCTTCTTTATCAAAATCATTCATAATATACTGGTGAAAATGCATGCTAAATGTCTCCTCTATTTTGTCCAGCAATAGTGCTGTAAGACATGCTCACTACTTTTGAAGTGCCACATCCTCTTTTAAAAAATAGGATGTTGCTGTCATAATAGTACAAAAATCTATTCATTTATTCTTTATTTTTTAAAGGGGTCACAAAGATAAGCTCTTCGTAGTAAAGTGCAACCCTCATCATGCTGATAAACTGGTGACTGTTGGAATAAAGCACATCAAATTTTGGCAACAAACAGGTAGTAAAATTTATCTTATGTCTTCATTGATAAAAGTTGATTCAGATAATTTAGTTTCTCATTACAGACACAGCAAAATTTTCCTATGTCTATTCTGTTTGTTACCATTCTTGCTTGAGGACATACATACTTGATATAGAGCGAAATGTCTTGTTGATGTCTTGAGTTATGGTGAGGACTTAAATCTCCCAGGAGCAAAGAAAAAAGAAAAAAAAGGGAGAAATGGAAAAATTAGTGGAATATGAAGAAAAGTTTTAGTAGCCCTTGGTTCTATTCCTATTGTAGTACTGGATGCTGACAATCCAATAATAAAGTTAGATTAGGATTAGGGTTAGGATTAGGAAATCCATCCAGAATTGCTTTGAAATGAAATGGGTGCAAATACATTTGATGATGATGATGATGATGATGATGATGATATAATTTAAATTAATAGACAGATAGTTAGATAATTTCATCTAGTGGTCAAGGCACCAGGCTTGAAAGAGACCATGAGTTCAAGCCCAGTTATTTAGCTAAAAAGGACAACTAGGTGACTTTGGACATAAATCTCTGTCAGCCCAACCTACCTCACAAGGTTGTTGTGGGGAAAACAAAAGGCGATTTTTTTTTTTGAATATATTCATCGCCTTGAGTTACATGTAAAAATCATAAAATCAGGATACAAATGAACAAACAAAATAAAGTTAGGCTCTGCAGTTAGCACTAGGTGAAAGGACTCTAGACATCTACCTGTCCCATTTTAGATGGATTCTAAAATGCCTTGGAATCATGATATCAGATTTTGGCAGTCTGTGGTACAACTATTAGATTTTTTTTTCCTCCAAAAAATAAGAGCATTGTAACAAGATTTATTCTGAATTAATTTGTTTTGTCTTTGGAAAAACCCAGTTACCTCAAACCATAAATCATTCTTCATTTTGAAGATGCGGTCATATTATTGTCATACCCTTTGCAGCTCAGAAATAAAAAACATTGTAAAAAATAATAATGTCTCCCCCCTAGCAAAAAGTTACCCAATATGTAATGGATAGTATAATTATACTTGGCTGTTTCCTTCCTATTCTGCCTACCAACTTGTAACATTGTTTCTTTCAAGATACACAATTCAAGAAAAACTAGGATTTTCTTACTTTGTCTCCACCCCCAACGTACTTTTTCCCCACCCCTATTGGTTTTTTGTAATAGATAATTGAAATGTATGCAGTCATTTATAATAATTCTTATTGGTCTATCATTACTATTCAGGTGGTGGTTTTACCTCAAAACGTGGCATATTTGGAAATATTGGGAAGCAGGAAACCATGATGAGTATTTCCTATGGACGGATAGAAGATCTCGTTTTCTCTGGATCTGCAACTGGAGATATTTACATCTGGAAAGATGTTTTGTTGGTTAAAACAGTAAAAGCTCATGATGGACCTGTATTTGCTATGCATGCTTTAGATAAGGTAAAAATTATCTTGTCATGCAATTCTGTAAAGCAGCTGCATCTTTTCATGGGATTGTGCAGCTATTTCCAGTCACTGTGGAGTTAGCTTAAGAAACAAAATATTTGGTTTAAGGAATTGCAAAGAGGTATTCTGTATGCTCTAAAGCACCTTTTTACCTACAAAACTGAAATGCCACCAAGTTTAAGTATGCGTACATCGTTTGGATAAATGTTGGCTTAAATTCCCCAGAATAGTACTTGAACTAGATAAGTACTGTAAATTTCTCATTCCTGTTTCCAGTAAACAATTTGAGAATAGATGGGATTCTTAGTTTTTGCATTTTGAACTAAATAAATGCTCCTTTGAACGTGAAAATAGTAATCTCAATGTAGCCACTAGATACAGTGTATTTAGGATTTATTTTTGCAACCATTCTTTCAATATTTGATGTTCAGAATTGAGTACTATAGCCAAAAGAGCATCATTCATAGATAAGAGGAAAACATTAGCAAGCTAGTGGAGACAAGATTTGCAGAAGCATATGAGTGAATGTTTTCATTTTGCAATTTGGTGACATTAATTTTTATCACCTAACTTTATATTGTCTATGTATTAAGCAGATCTATAAATCTGTTTCTCTACAGGGCTTTGTGACAGGTGGGAAGGATGGTGTTGTGGCACTTTGGGATGATACATTTGAGAGGTGCTTGAAGACATATGCCATCAAAAGAGCAGCACTCTCTCCTGGGTCTAAAGGTATAACTAATCTAAGTTACAATATGCAGGAATAAAGACTGCTTATAATAAAACATATGAAGAGACATTGCAAAATCCTAGTAAATCTGTAGGCCACCAGTTGTGCATTGTTCTAAAAAGTGAATCTCAGAGATTATGGCAGATGGCTGATTTGCTTAAGTTTGGGAGTGATTACAAATAATTTATGCTACAGCCATTATGAATAATCACCTAATTATATGAAGACTGAAAGGTATGAAGTTCATGGAAATTGTGCTATAGCTTTTTGGCATAAGTAGTGTCATAAAAATAAAGAGCAAGAAGTAACAAAGAATCAAAGGCAGGAAGTGAGAGAAAAGAAATCTAATTAAATCTAATTTATAGCAACACTATTATACTTCTCTATACCTTTCTAATTCTTGTAAATTATATCTGCTTCCTCTATATACATATACTGCATTATTTTCTTTACACATTATGAGAACCTCATCAACTTCTTCCAGCAACTTTCTTGGCCTTCCTCTTCCTCTTGAATCATTCATTCTTCATATATTTGTTTTGCAATTTAGACCTCATTCATTCTCACTATAAAATAAAAAAACCTGAACATACTTCTTTTTACAATGGTCTTTCATTTTTTGTTCAATCAGTGTTTACTAAGAATTCATTTATTCTTGAAACAATCTATTCTTATTTGTCTGGAACAGTGTTTGGCAGAATTCTGATTGAAAGGATATAAGAGGTTATAAGGACCAAAATTTGAGGAGTGCAATAGAGTTTTAGCTAGTCTGATGACCAGATTTTTGATCCTCAACAGGCTGTTAAGATACATATGAATGTGAGAAAGAAAATTTACTATGTATCTATTGATTTATAGAATACAGGTAGTCCTCGACTTACAACAGTTCATTTAGTGACTGTTCAAATTTACAATGGCATTGAAAAATGTGAATTTTTCACAGTTACGACCTCTACAGCATTCTCATGAGCATATGGAAAAATTTCAGATGCTTGGCAACTGGTTCATATATGTGACCATTGTGGTTTCCCAGGATCATATGATCACCTTTTACCACCTTCTGACAAGCAAAGTCAATGGGAAAGCCAGATTCACTTATCAACTGGGTTATTAATGTATCAGCTGCAGTGATTCACTTAACAATGGTGGCAAGAAGAGTCGTAAAATAGGGCAAAAGAAATTTTGGGCTCGGTTATGGTCATACATAGAGGGATATCTGTGTACAAGATAGTGAGTTGATTTTGGTTTACATGTTAATTTTTTGACTAAGGCAGTAGACCATACCATTTTTTAAAATAATTTGATTAGTAATTAGCACACTTTTTGAAATATAAGATTCATTGTTTTGGGATATGAACATTCTATAATATAGTGGTAACTAGTATATTTGTCCTGTTTATAACAAAACAAATATATGAAAAATAAATAGAAAGAGAAGGACCAAAAACTCATGGAGTTGGATGGAGTTAATGAGATTCCCCACCCACCCTCCAAAAAAAAGAGTATTAAAAAGTTGAAGAAAAAAAAAACAGTTTTCAAACCATGTTGTAAACATTGTAGAAACAAGAATGATTTGCATGTTAGAAACATATGATGAAATACAGTGAATGATATTGGTATAAATTAGATTTAGCCATATTTCCTTTTCTCTTTTCTTTCTTATGCCTTTAATATTGTAGCTTACTATTTCTTACCTTTTTCCATCCTTTTCATATTGATGCTTATCATGACAGTCAATAGCATAATGAGTATTTATGTAAGTATGCAATATATTCAATTTATGTAAACTTTCATGGGGATAACTTGTAGTGAAAAATTGCAGCAATACAGTCAAAGAAATTCATGCTATCAGATGGAAATTCGTTGCTGCATAATATATTAAGGCCTTTGGTTTTAATGACAAGGAACCAAGATTCAGAAAGGCTTCTTGGCTAGCTAGAAAGATTGACATTCAAATATGAGTTTACACACCCTTTTTGAGTTTTGGTTTAAAACTGGTCATCATTAAAAGTTACAATGGCACTGAAAAAAGTGACTTATGACCATTTTTCACACTTGTGACCATTGCAGCATCCCCACTGTCATGAGAGGCCAGGCGAGAAGTACTCCTTGATGTGAGTGATGTCAAGTTGGCCACGCCCACCCAGTCACATGACCAGCAAGCCATGCCCACCAACTAAGCCACACCCACAGAACTGGCTGTTAAAAAAATTGAATCCCACCCTTGGTTTAACAAGAGATCATTTAAATCAAGATAAAATCTAGCAATTGAGAAGCTCTATTAAAATTAAGAAAATTAAATGAAAGTAGGTTTATTTATTTTTCTTTCTTTCAGGGTTGCTGCTGGAAGATAATCCATCAATCCGTGCCATCACTTTAGGACATGGACATATACTGGTGGGAACAAAAAATGGAGAGATTCTTGAGATTGATAAAACTGGTCCCATGACTCTACTTGTGCAGGTATAATTGCTTGTTTTGTGTACCAAAAGCTATGTCAAAGAGTATTACCAGCATTTCTACATTTGCTCTTAATTTAATCCATTTCTTATTTTATTTCACTGTAGCCCTATATACTTTTTTGCAATTTAATTAATTTAATAAACAAGCTATTCAGCATGTTCTTGGATTGGATGTTGTTTACATATACTGACAAATAGGTTTCCAAACTTGTAAGTTATGAAGTTCATCGAGTTTATGCTTCTTAAGGCATACACACTACAAGTTGCAACTAGTTTAATAAGTGTGCTTGTCTGGACTAATTAATTGCTGTGTTAAGAATGCAGAGGAAAATCAGAACCAGTGCTTAAATATAAAAAAATAGCTGTATGAATTATTATACCCTTAAAGAATGTACAAACACTGATATAAATATATATAGGAGCAGTGGATACCACATTGTAGATTTATGGATTTTTAAAAGTAACAGAATGCTGTTTAGAAATCAGTCTCAGCTTAGAATTAGAAACAGTTGCACAGTATCTGCTTCTTGAAGGCATATTCTCCCCATTTATAAACAGGGCCATATGGAAGGAGAAGTTTGGGGTCTAGCAGCACATCCCCTTTTGCCTATCTGTGCAACAGTGAGTGATGATAAAACTCTAAGGATCTGGGAGCTTTCCTCCCAACATCGTATGCTGGCAGTGCGAAAACTAAAAAAAGGTAACAATTAATTTTATGTATTTTAGTATCTTGTTTATGAGGGATTTTTTTATATCAGGTATACATAATCTTTGATCAGTTAAGCCAAACATAACTGTTTGTATGTTTAGTTGTCCACCAGAAATTTAGCTGAGCTCTTGATTTTATTGTGTAGATTTGTATTCTTGTACATGCCTGGAAAGTTAAATGTGGCTTAAGAGTTCAAATTTGTGCAAACGTCTGGAATTTGTATGAATCACAATAAGAAGGATTTCACTTGAAACCAGTAATAAACCCAATTGTTATTAAACATCTTGTCAACTCTTAAAATATTTCTATTTTTTTTAGAGTTGCCAACAGAAAGGAAGGGGGAAAAGGGGTTTGAAAGAGCAGTGCGGCAGCTTGGAAATCAAAAGTGCATTCCATAAATAGTTTTCAAAGATAGTAACTAGGTGACTGAAGTTTCTGCTGCGCACAATTCTATTGGAGAACATGATTGATGACTCTTGGCTATGGATGTGTCTCATTGGAGAATATGAATTATAATACACCCAGGGGGTGGGGTGGGGAAACCATTTCAAAATTTGAAGATGGACACATGTTCCTTTCATACATATGAATTGTTAATTACTCATTGAACACTGTATTCAAGTACAATTCCTATCCTACTCAGCATGAATGACCATTGCTTATGATTGTGAAGATAGGAATTGTAATATTTGCAATATTTAAAACCAACAGATTTAAGAAGTCTGAATTACATCATCAATTACTATTTTTCCTTATAAAATATCAGTCTTTATCCAAATTAAGGGAGACAGTCCAAATTAAGAGAAATAATTAGAAAACTAGAATATTACATTTTGAGCACTGTTTGATCTTCAGTATAGCTACTAGATACTACAGTGATACCTTGGTACTCAACTGCTTTGAAACTCATTGAATTTGGTTCTCAACACATTTTGACACAAAAATTTTCTTCCAGTACTCATGGTTTGTTTGGTACTCAATGCACAAGCTATTGGCTTATTGGGGGCCTTGTGACTCACTACATTATTCCTTATGGGAAAAATTTGTTTGGTGCACATCATTTTTTATACTCATTGTGCCTCCCAGAACCAATTAACACCAGGATTGAAAAGTTGATCTTTTATGGGTTTGCTTATAAGTAAGAAATGGGATATGGGATGAAGAAATATCTGTTTAACTTTACAGAGGGTGAAAAGTTACTACTTTTTTTATACTTGTAATGAACTTTGGAAATCATTTTTTTAACTTTTTTCTTTTTTCCTTTTCCCCCTGCATTTTTAAATCTTGTTTTATTTTTTCTCTTTCTCTAATTTAATTTGTATTAGTTTTTACCATTATAGTTAAAATTCTTAATAACAATTATATTTTTTTTAAATGTCCGCCTTCTCTTTATGTCTCTACCACCATCACCATTTGTGTTGGGTGGGATTGAGGAACTCTTTGTTGCCCCAAAATTTCATTCCTTGGTCTCTAAGATTTAGGCACAGACTTTCTCTGAACTTTTTTAGGTGGACGCTGCTGTGCCTTCTCCCCTGATGGGAAAGCCTTGGCAGTTGGATTGAATGATGGAAGCTTTCTGGTTGTGAATGCTGATACTTTGGAAGATATGCTTTCTTTCCATCACAGAAAAGAAATGATCTCTGACATCAAATTTTCTCGAGGTCAAAGTGAACTTTTTTATTATTATTTTAAAATCCTTTAAAATAAAAATGTTAAAGAGGCAAGGGATATTTATAAACATTAATATACCACATATACTATATATGTTTTTATGTCAGGTTAAATTTGCTTTTTAAAAGCTATGTCAATCTATGATAAGACATATTTCATGATACGGAGAAACTAAGCAAACTTAAACATCCATCTCTTAGTCCATTACCACAAGGGTAATCAACTCCTCTTCTATAGTCCCAAAGGATCCATAGATTATCATACTAAAATTTGGTAGCAGTGTAATGTAACATACTTTCACGGTGTGGCAAAATAGGTATGTTGGCAAAACAGGTATGTTAAACAGGTATGTTAAAATCCTGCACTCATTATGTACTTAAAACTGCTCTCCTTGACCCGAACATTTAAAAAGTATCAAGTATTCCCCTTGCATCGCCCATATGCCTAAAACACTTTTTTAAAAATAAAATGAGCTCTCAAGTGAGAAAAAGAAAGAACAAGACCTGCCGCAGCTTCCATTTCTTAAATTATTTTAGACAATTTATGGACCTCCAGATGTTGTTAAACATCATCTTTTGTCACCCCAGCAAAGCTAAGGCTGAAGGATGCTGGGAATTGTAATTCAGCACCATAAACCAAGCCCACTTTCTATACCCCAATAACATAACTCATTCTTCAAATGAGGTTCTTTCTACAACATCACCGATTTTTATCACAACATTTCTATTGTAACATCACCGTATATAAAAAAAGAAGTACTTCCTTTTTTCTGCACCAGCCCCTATCCATAAAGACCCTCCACCTGAGATCTGACAGGTCCCCACTCTTTTAACTTTCCAGAAGGCCTTAGAAAGCTGGCTCTCCCCCAGGTTTTAGGATAGGGTGTGGTTGCAATCCCAGTGATTGTGATCCTTTTTATGTATCAGGAGAGGTTGTTTTGGGGCAGTAGAAGTAGTTTCTTTTGGATGTTGGTTTTTATTACTTTGTAGGTTCTCATCAGCACTGCTGTGAACAGCCCAGAGTTATGGCACATGAGATGAACGCCCATATCAGCCTCATAAGTAAATAAATATTGGCAGACCGGAGTGAAACAGAGAGATATAATAAAACTTGAAGAGTAAAAAAATTCTCATTGGTTTCTTTACTATGTAGACTATAAGCTGTTATAATGTTATAATATAATATAATGTTATAAGGAAGGCACAATAGCAGCAATGAATCTTATAACTTAGTCTCTAGAGCAAAAGATGTGGGTGTCCCTGATTGTACCATTTCACTAAACTGATCTATTGGAGTCTCTCCATCTGCTTGCTGCTTTTTCCATAATAACTGATCTCAATTCCATAGACATGTTTTGATGTATTCCATGCAAATGTCTGGATTTATTTAAATATACTTTTCAGATTCAGGAAAATACCTGGCAGTGGCTTCCCATGATAACTTTGTAGATATTTACAATGTACTTACCAGCAAAAGAGTTGGAATCTGCAAAGGAGCATCTAGCTATGTCACACACATAGACTGGGATTCAAGAGGTAAAACACAACAAAACAAAATCTTTTATTTATCACAGGTCTCTTTGAAGAGCTTTTATAAGGCTTCGAAATATGGTAGAAGATTGTGAATTTTCCTTGTGATGGGAAACAGAAAAGAGTAGTTCTATGACAGTTTTAAAGTCTAAAACTGTAAAAATGTTCATCTATATTTCAGTTTATAGTAATCAGGATAGAGTTCTATGGATTGTCTATTCTAAACAACAGACTATAATTAGTAGAAAAATGGTTGAGCATTTATTAAAATAATATAAGATAAAGAGTGTATTCGTTATTTCCCAAAACTGTGAAATAGGCTTGGCTTTGCCAGTTAATATTGTATTAGTCAACTTTTTAATACCCTGTGTTTATCAGGCTTATAATTTCTTTTTTAATTGATTTTCCAACTGTATGGTACATGAACAATTATTTTATCCCTATTAATAAGGAAAATCTTGAAAATGCAAAACTGCTCTGAAAATATGGAGTGCTGATTCTTTAGGTCTCAACAGGACAGCAGTTATCACAGTCATTTGCTGAGATGGACGTCTATAGAAATTAAATAATAAATAAATAAGTAGGTAGGCAGGCAGGCATTATAAGCATATAACTTCTGCTATAAATTTTCAGTACTCCCTCTGCCTCCAGTTTTTATTTTAAAAAGTAGAATGAAGCAATAAGCATTGTCCATTGTTCTAAAAATATTACATTTGGTGTTACCATTTTCCTCTCTTGCTGACAGCCTTTATAAGCCTTCAGTAGATAGCTTGTAGACGGAAGTAAGAAAAGTTCACCTTCTGTGTCAGAAAATCTGTTAAGTCTAATTTCTGTAAACTCCTTCACGTTCAAGGGAAGCTACTACAAGTCAATTCTGGTGCCAGAGAACAAATCTTCTTTGAAGCTCCAAGAGGAAAGAGACACATAATAAGATCCACGGAGGTAAGGAAAAATGAAATAAAATTCTTTATATGTTATTTCACTACTTTCTGTTAGAAAGAGAGTGGTCTAATGTGCAGTGGGTTTTCTGCTTGATATATGTTCTAAAAGCTCTGTTTCATATGTACATGTATACTGTATAGGTTTTGTAGAGATGGGCTAAAGAACTATTCCTTTTTTAACCATAACACATTCATTTTATATCAACATGACTTTCTTCCTGCTAAGCATAATTGCAATGATTTATTTTATTTATTTATTTGATTTGTCAATCACTTACAAGATAATAGATATTAGTATAAACATGAGTAAAAATATACAGAAAATAGGTACGATTAAATGGGGAAATTAGGACAGGGACGGGAGGCACGATGGTGCACTTATGCATGCCCCTTATAGATTTCTTAGGAATGGGTGAGGTCAATAGAGTTTGAGGTTAAAGGAGTGGGGGTTTGAGGATGTAACTATAGAGTCAGGTAGTACATTCCAGGCATTGACAGTTTTGCTGAAGTCGTACTTTCTGCAATCAAGTTTGGAGAGGTTAACATTGGGTTTGTATCTGTTGTGTGCTCTTCTATTGTTGCGGTTGAAGCTGAAGTAGTTATTGACTGGTAGGACATTGTAGCAAATAATTTTGTGTACTACGCTTAAATCCAACTGTAGGCAGCGTAGTTCAAGATTGTCCAAGCCCCAAATTTTAAGTCTGGTGATATAGGGTATTCTGTTGCGAGCAGAGGAGTCTGGTACTCTTCTCGTGAAATACTTCTGGACTCGCTCAATTGTATTAATGTCTGATATACAGTGCAGATTCCAGACAGATGAGCTGTATTCGAGTATTGGTCTAGCAAAAGTTGTGTATGCCCCAGTTAGCAATTCAATATTTCCAGAGGAGAAGCTTCGTAAGATTAGATTTACAACTCTTAATGCCTTTTTGGCAATGCTGTTACAGTGAGCTCTGGGGCTTAGATCATTAGATATGAGTACTCCTAGGTCCTTGACAGAGTGAGGGTCATCAACAAGGTCATATCTGCCTAGTTTGTATTTGGTGTACTGATTTTTTTGAATGATAATCTGTAATTATCAATCAAGGCACAGATAGCATTTTGGAATGGTAAGTGCATTTGAATATTGAAAGCATGCTATAGGAATTCTCACTAAATAACTATCATAGATAAGAGTCAATTCACAAAAATGACATGTTGAGTGGGATCAATCCCAAAACACTTATTACTACAAAGAGAACTGGTAAGACTATCCCCCACCCCCATGATCTAGACACTCCTCCAGTTTAAATATTGGGTAACATTCATCATTTCTATTTTGTAAAATGCATGTGAAATCCAAAAGCATTATTATAGAAAGAAATTTAAAAAATCATACTGAAGTTCAACACTTGGTTTTACTATACTAATTATTATTTTTTAACTTGGGTAATAAAGAGAACCAGGCAAGTACGAAGGGATATTTGTAGGCACCCTTTTGCTACCCATTTTTCCTCTTGTCTAACTTGTGAAAAAAATATATAAATATTTCCTTAGTTCATGGAGATATGAATTTGATGTACTATCGAAATATGTGAGCAATCATATTATGAAGCAGGGAATCTAAAAAATCATATTGGACCATTCTCCGTTAACTGGAGATCAGTTGCTTATGCAGTTGACAAGACATTGAAAAAAAAGTTCCATAAAAATGTGCTTACAGTTTATAATATTGGATTTTAAAAAATGTTTACTTCCAGATTGAAAAGATTGAATGGGATACCTGGACATGTGTTCTTGGACCTACTTGTGAAGGAATTTGGCCAATGCATAGTGACGTCACCGTTATCAATGCAGCTTCCCTTACTAAAGATAGCACTCTCTTAGCTACAGGGGATGACTTTGGGTTCGTAAAACTCTTCAGATACCCAGTAAAGGTAATTGAAATATTTTTCAATAGTGCCAAAGGAAGAATTATGTATAGCAAGGAAAAATAGAAAATAGGAATTTTATACATTTGGAGATTGGTCAATTAAGCTTGATGGCTTTTATCTAAAGTATCTGTAGGGGAGAGCTACCAGTGCACATGTACACCAAGACAAAATTTAAGAAAAGGCAATTTAATGGCCAGAAACATTCTGGTAATATGTTTTCAGTAAGAACTGAGAACCTGGGTGAAGGGTTTGTTTCTTCATTTAGTAGTCAAAAATGTGTGAAAGGATTTCCTTGAGTATCAAAAAAATCTGTCTGGGATATATTTATTTATTTGGTTTGATGCTGCCCAACTTCAACTGATGTGGGTGGATGATAAAAAGAAGGCAAATAATTGATTTGGATTTTTGCAGGAATTCCTATAACATTATATATATTAATCAGTTTACAACCATTTGTTTAATGATGATTCAAATTACTGACAGCTTTAGAAAGGGTGCTTAATTGCCTTTAAAGCGTGTTTGACAGTCACAAAATTTCACACCACCACCATCCTGTGGACATGTGGTTACAATCTGGAGGCTTGGCAACCTGCTCACACAAGTGCATCATGATCATGTGATCACATTTGCAATATTCTCTGCCACCTTTCTCAGAAAGAAAGTTATTAAGGAAGCCAGCAGGGTCAGCTGCAGGCTGCTGCTACCTGTTGAGAAGACTCCTCTTGAAGGATTTCAGCTTCATACCTACTTAGATTTTGGCAGCCTCTGAAATTTCTTAGAAACAGAATGCCTGGTCCATATCAGGAAAAAGCTATATGATTTGCCTGTGTTACAGGGTCAGCATGCCAAGTTTAAGAAGTATGTGGGTCATAGTTCCCATGTCACCAATGTCCAGTGGTTACATAATGATTCTGTGCTGTTGACAGTGGGTGGTGCTGACACTGCCCTGATGATCTGGACTCGAGAATTTGTTGGAACCCAGGAAAGCAAGCTAGTTGACAGTGAGGAATCAGATACTGATGCAGAAGAAGATGGAGGTAAAGATCCTTGCTTTTGTCTATAAAAATCATTCTACATAGGAGGCCTGCTGAATAACTAGGGCATTTTTGTACCTTAGGCAAAATTACATTAATACTATTTGAACTGATTCATACAATATATGAAAGAATCCTGTTATGCTTTTATCATATACAGTATGAGGAATATAACAACATTATACTCATCTGCAAACATTTAATAGTAATTGATTAGTAGTAGATATAGCCCTATTTACAAATGGCTGCTACAAACATCATGTGCATGGCAGTCTAAAACATAATTTTACTTGTAAGTAGATTAGCATGCTTTTCTACTATTTTAGGGAAAGCTTTGTGCAGCTCAAAGGTATTGTGTTACAGGCCAATGTTTTCAAATATGCTAGCTTCATATTGAATTTTTTTTATGAAATACATGTTCTTATATGAGTGAGATCAAGAGAGCTGGCAAGTACAAAAAAACATAACTGAGGTTCTAGTGATATCAGCAGTCGAAATATTGCCTATCTCAGCACCACAGAGTTGGCAAAGGGAAATATAGAAGAAGATCATATTATAAAGAGCATATCATTTTCCACCAAATTTCTCCATATTTGGGGATATCCCAGGTTATTTCAAAACATTTAAATATTTTTTCAATTGCCTCACATAAGTAATGAATTTTCTGTTTTCTTTAAAAACATTTACATATTACTTGATGCTAGAAATGTAAAGTAAAAGAATCTTAAAAGCAAATAAGATAATGGAAACAAATTAATTGCAAATTAAGGGGAAAAGATATATATGCAGAACTAACTTTTATATAGATAATATACACAAAATAAATCTATAAAGCAAATTGTTTAAGAAATATTTGTTTTTCCTGCAAATGTAATATTTTAAAACTGTAAAAACACTGGCTCTGGACACCACAGTCTATATTTAAGTGATTCACATATAATTTCCACACTGAAAAATGGGAAGTTCTTAAACAAGCATTATGATCTATTTCACATGTATCCAAGGTTATGACAGTGATGTTGCACGAGAAAAAGCAATTGATTACACTACAAAGATCTATGCAGTGAGCATCCGAGAGATGGAAGGCACAAAGCCACACCAACAATTAAAGGAAGTTTCAGTAGAAGAAAGGTATGTTATGGGGAATGCTTTCTTGGGTACAACGAGTCAAGAAATGCGTTTGGGAAAAAGACACACACTTCAAGAAATACATTTGAGTCAGTGTTGAGCAAATGCCTGGACTAGTCCCATAATCTTCTTGGCAAGATTTCACAAGTGGTTTGCAATTGCCTGCTTCCTAGAACTGAGTGTGAGTGTGAGTGACCCAAAGTCATTCAGCATGCCTGAGGCAGATCTAGAATTCACAATCTTTCAGTTTATGTCTTGGTACCTTAACCAATATACCACTGAATAGTCATCAGAAAATCTGTACTAATGCTTCCACAATACTCTGAATCATAGTTCATTTCCTTTTCCCAAGTATTTCAGGATAATATATTCAGAGCGCTAAATTGCAACCTCCAGTTTTCAAAATATCTTATGCATACATTTTATAATTAATTGACCCTGAAATAGGTTGCTGATCTATTTGCTTGAAATCAATACAATAGTCAGTTGTCTTTTAGAGTAATTTATCTAACTTTAAATCTATAGTCTTACTTTATTTCAATATTGTTAGGCAATATTATTAATATTTAAGTGAAAGAAAATAGTTTCTGCTGACAACCTTAGGAGTACTAATATGACAAATGTTAATTTTAAAAAATTCGTCAGCATGAGGGTTGGCATTTCTAATGTTAAGTTTATTCTTATTTTTAACTTTTAATGCTATATTGTAGATCTTTTCCTCGGCATGAGGGTTACAGTTAACACTTTATAGGATTGTCAGAATTTATTCTGATTTACTCTTTTAACAATTCAAGGGCCTCAAAATTCTAGCATTGTAGCAACCTGTTTGCTTGTGCTTTCTGCTCCACCTGGAATCCTCCTTGTTTTAGTAAGACAGATACAGGGAAGGCAGAGGTAAAAATTTGGCCACAGACATGTCCCTGAATTTAAACCAATCACTCCTCCTCAAAAAGCAAATCTTCATTATTCTTAAAAATATATGTTTCAAGGGTAACAAAGATTGTTTCAAACAATGTTTGAAATGAATATTATAAATGTTAACATTTCATAAAAAATCAGTGAGAAGGAAATCTGTATGTTCTGAGAATTTAGGGAAAGGGGGGTAAGGCTACAAGAGTTGACAATGAAATTAGAGAGATGTAATTTGATTATGAAATGGCTGTCCTTTCAACTGTATGTGAAGACTGCATCTATGCCTGATCACCTGCAAAACAAAACAAAACAATAATGAAGGATACCACACAAATTTAGCTTGAATTATTAGGTTAAATGTTCCTGTAAATGTATTTTGTATGTTCTAATTGAAATGATAGAAAAGGCAATAATGAGTAAACTTTGGGAAGTACAGCAGTGCATTAGCCAGGCATAATAGAAAGATCGGGGTTTTTTTCAATTTATCACAGGAAATGTATAATGTGTGATTAATGTGTGGGAAAAGTTTATTTTATGTTTGTTTTTTGCTTTAGAGCATATACATGATAAAGGAAATATTGGACTATAGAACATTTTACATGTATGTGGAGTTTATTGTTGCTGAATGAAATAAATACATGATTGAAGTGAGACTAATTGTTTCACAGATGATTGAACATTGAGTAAGAGCTAGGACAAAGATATAAAGGCAATACTTGTTTAGCAACTACCTGGTTTAGAGATTGCTTGCAGTTACAATATTAAAATAATAACTTTACAACCAATCCTTGCATTTGCAACCTTCATAGATCTTTAAAGCAAATGAAAGCTGAAGTAAGATTGTAAGCAGAGCAGTTTCATTGAGCAATCTCTTTACTTACTAAGTTGCCAGTCCAAAATGTGGTTGCTAAATGAGAATTACCTCTATGTGTCTCCTTACTTATTTAATATATTAATAGATAAATGTACAAGGAATACTTGTGATAATGTTACACGTATATTGTTTGGAATTATTAAAATGCATGTCCTTTGCTGTGCAGACAATGCCATTTATTGGTTGAGATCCTGATTTATTTTCAGTGAATGTCAGATTGTATTATGCAATGAGGAGTACAGATCAGAAAACTCTTGCATCAAAAATCAAGGTAGTTGTGCTTGACAGTGAAAATGCAATGGACAATTGCAAGTCATGCATAAATGGTGAAAAAAACAGAGCAAATATGTGAATTTACATACTTTGGTAGATAATTTCTTAAACATGGGGAAATGAATGGAAAATTTAAGATCTGCAAATGCTGCCAGAAAGATAGGATGTGATCTGTTACAAAGAAGGGGTGTTTGTTGAAAAAACTGAAAATGGTTATGCGTGGGAAAGTGCCTACTTTGTTAAATGGAAATTTAGTGAAAATTGCATCTCTTAGGAGAAACATAAAACACTAGGATAGTTTAAGAGGGGATTGACTTATTCTCCAAAACACCAGTGGACAAGGCAAAAAGTAATCGGTGGAAGCTTGTCAAAGAGAGATCCAACCTAGAAAGAGAAACATTTGACAGAACAATTAATATATGGAATAGCTTGATACTCAGAGTTGTAGGTCCTCCATTACTGGAGGTTTTCAAAAAAAGACTGGAGGACCATTTGATCAAAATGGTATAAGGTCTCCTTCCTTGAGCAGGGGGTTGGATCTTTGAGGTCTCTTCCAGCCCTATGATTCCATGTTCTAAGTAAGGAGTGATATGGTGAAACAGTGAAGAATGGGAGTAGAATGATAGTGGCTTGAATACAAAAGTGAGTGACTGGTCAAAATAAGTATATTGGCTTGTGGTTTGTGAGGGAGAATAAATAGAGTTCAAATTACAAAAGAAACATGTGGAGGAAGAGTAAATGGATTGGGAGGAAAAGGAAGAGAGAAAATCATAGTGGGGTGGAGTTGAAGAAATCCTCAACAAAAGATAGGTGAGTGTTTTAAAGAACAAAAGGAAAAAGTATGAAGTATAAACAACACATGGACATTTATTTATTACTAGATCTTTATCCCACTTTAGTCAACTCAAGGCACCATACTCCCATCTCCCATTTTTCCCACAACAACAATCTTGTTAAGTGGGTTGGGCTGAAAAAGATATTGGCTTTTAGGCTTAAGGAAAACCTAGAACTCACAGTTGCCTGATTTCTGTCCACCAACACAGCCACTACAACTGGCTTTCTTCTACTAAACATGGTAGAAGCAAGGATATTTTGTAAGTGTCAACAGTTATAGAGAATCATGATTAATTTTAAAATAAATTTAGTTATATTTTCTTTTCTTATTTCATGTTTTTATTTTTTTGTGTACTGTTGCATACTTTTTATGGCATCTGCATAATATGGCTAAAGGCAATCAGACAATAGACGTGTTTTCCTTCTGATTAATGTTTAGTGATTGGCTATTCTCACTGTGGCAAACAGTTACCAAGAGTGTTCATTTCATGCTCTCATAACTCCAAATCTACATTCCAGCCTAAAATAATGGTGACCCGGTGCTACCAATGCATTCAAGTACAGCAATTTATTCTTCAGTTTCTTTTGATTCTTTGTTACCTGATAAACATCATTTCACAATAATTGTTGGTCAAGGTAGACAAGGCAAGGTAAAGAAAGCAAGCCTGGTATATGCAAACAGAGACTAACTCATGTATGCTTGCTCAAGAAACAATGGTTAAAATAAACCATGGGTAAATATTTAATTAAATTGAATTTATTCAATTTGATATGATTGCTGTTGGAAAATTTCTTCACTATTGTTTGTTTTTTGCTCAGGTCATAAACACCAAAGTCTTTGTCCAGAGTTCAAAATTTTATTAGCATCCAAGGCAAAAGTGTTAAATGCAGTCAGCCCCTTGCAAGGGTACAAAGTCATTTTATAGTCAAATGTAAAAGCTAATTTGTGGATATTTAGTTCCAGAATTATGTTATAGCTTTCTGTATTCTGGATACTTCATAGACCTTTGTCTTCTCCAGGATTGTTTATGCAAAATAGTCATTCATCCCAGTGTCAAGTAAAAAGACATTTTTATGAATTGAGTTTTTATTGAAAATGTATTTGAATTGCTTAATTTTGAATTTTGATGTAATGTTTCGTGCTCTCTAAGTTATAGGAGATGTATGCACAAACATGCACCATTTACACTTAGCATGGAACAACACATTTCTGAGACTTTATTACAGACTGTACATGCTGATTTAAACATATTTTCATGATGCATTGTTGTGTGTCCCAACTGAGATTACAGATTAATTCCACACAATACACTGTTGCTTATAGCATAAATGTATTTCACCTTTACCTCCTCTAGAAGTAAAGTCCAATTATAAATTGGAAATATTGAAGTAAAAAAGGAGATATCAAGTATACGAAACAATCTGAATGCTAGCTGAATTATGAAAATGTTTTTTCAAATGATACATCAAGCAAGTGATATATCCTAAGATGATTGTAAGGGGGGCAAAATTTCAATAATGATTCGGCAGAAATCTGTATTCAAAAATTTCTCATTCAGATACAGCACTATGACTTGTACTCCAGCTTTCTCCAGTCTGGTTCCCACATCTTGATTTCTTTGTTACTGTATCCAAATATATTTCATACTTTCTTCTGTTAAGGATGTCCTCCTACAGTAACACTTCCTTACATCCCTTATCACATATGACACATGTATTGTCAGGCTGCATCTAAACACATATTGAAAGTCCTGTAAGCTATTAAATAATGTACATTTATTTAAGATAATTAACAGCTGTCTTTCTCTCCTTTCCCCATCTTTGTTGTTTTTCTTCTCTCCCTCTTTCTTTGGCCCATATCTCCATTCTCTATACTTTCTCTTTCTCCTTCCTTTTTTTCTTGTTCTTATTGGTTCTCTGCCTGTTGCTTTTCTATGTAATTTAGGAACAGGGTACTTATCAAAGGAGCCACAGGAACAATCTTGTGGTATGGGAGTCCTAAGAAAAGTGTTCCTACATTGTGGGGTAATTTGATCAGTTGTGGGACTGTCACAGAGAATTCAGGACAATTGTAAGCCATATAATCTTATATTTGGCAAATTTGAATGAATTGGGTCTTGGATGAGAAGCAGTGTTTCGCACTGAACTTCAGTTCCTTTAACCCAAGCACGCTGGAATGGCGATAATGCTTCTGGTGTCTATAGCTGTTTCATATTATTAAAATGAGAACACTGCAGATGCCTGCATTTTTTCTTTTACTAATACTTGAATTATATGCTCTGCTTGTAGCATCTGTTTGTTTCATCTGCATGACTGCATGAATTATTGTATCATAGTTAATATAATAAGGACCTTTAAACAAAATGTTAAACATATAAGCAAAATACAAGTGTTTTTCTTCCTTCTCCCTAAAAGCATGACTGCAGTGAATTTGTATTTTTTGGCAAGTGTGCCATAAATCTGTACCTCTCAAAATATATGCAACCCTACCTTTAGTGCTGCGGCAACATGATTTTGCCTCTAACCAATTGTGCTAGGAAGCCAAGCATTTTGAGAAGCATGCAACTGCATTAGTATATACCATTGCCAGCTCCTAAGTCTTCCTGTTTCATTTCAGGAACGGCCTAGATTCTCTGTATTTGGTTCACTTGTAAAATGCACAGTAATTACATTATCATCAGAAATGATACAACGCCTTGTATTATTATTGTTAGATGGGTCCGTGAAAGCAAGAGGCAGGACACAGCAGAAGCAAGTAAGGTTGTTTTATTGGAGAATTGTAACAACAAACTGTGTGGCCGCAGCAGGTGCCAGCTTTTATAGCCGATGCCGTCCAAACCTTCAGCCACTGATGGGGATTTGTTTTTCCCGCCAGTGGCCAGGCCAGTGAATGGAGTCTGTGACTCCACTCTCTGGCCATATTAGGTAATATGTAACACCCCCATCCCTCCTAGTCAATGTTCGTCCAATCAGGTTTTGCCTACCGTACATAATCACATAGATAAGCGGGGCTGTGATGGATGTGCCCAGACCTACGCACCTCACTTGTTCCTGGGGCAGCAGCCCGAACGGACAGGTCCATCACTGCTCCAGTCCCTGCCTATGGAACAGTCTCGAATCCCGTGGGGGGCGTGGCAGGGACCGTAGAGCTCGAGGCCTCAGAAGGACTTTCTCTTCGCAAGCTAAGTGTTCCCACATGTCATCCGGGTTTGAGGCTAGGTGGTCCACTTTGCTTCTGAGTTCAGGGTGTAGAGTTTGCATCGAGGGCTGTTCTGTGAGAGCTTGTTGGGTGCCTGGCTGGTTGTCTGTGTTCGGGACCCAGCTCCTGATCTGATCGATGTGCCTTTCCCATAGTCTCCCCTCCTTGGTTTCCACCCTGTATGATCAGGGCCTTGTGATCCCGGTTATCTTGGCTGGCACCCATGTGGGTCCCCCGGTATAGTTGTGGGCATAGACCGGATTCCCTATGGTGAATTGTCTGCATCTCCCAGTAGAATTAGGGGGTGTCTCTGTGCTGTAGTTGGGGTGGACTCAGTCAAGTGTGGATCATAGTCTTCGACTCATCAGCAGTTCAGCGGGGCTGCGGTGTGTCATTGCATGGGGGCTGATGTGTTGGGCCAACAGCAGTTTGTTAATCCTCTCCTACCAATTCCCCCCAGCCCATTCTCTTGAGTGTCTCTTTGGTCGTTCGGACCATTCTCTCCACTTGCCCATTCATCGCCGGATGAGCGGGCGCTGACAGTGCATGTTGGATCCCCAATCCAGCCAGGAATGCTTCGAACGGCTGCGATGTGAACTGTGTTCTGTTGTTGAAGACAAGAACATCCGCAGCCCATGAGTGGAGAAGAGTCATCAGAGGGTCCTTATGGTTGCCTCCGATGTGGTGGATTTCATTAATATCACTTCCAACCACTTAGAGTAAAAACAAAACAAAAAGAAAGAAAAATAGGGGAAAACAAAACAAAAAGTTTCCTGTTGCCTCCCAGTGAATTTTTCTGTTTATCTTTGCTGAAGAAGGGGCCAGAGATCCCCCCCTTCAACATTCTTGCATCTTTACTATCTCAAAAACTCAATCTACAAAACAAGAAAGAGAGTGTAAACCCTTGCTCATTGATTGTTTTCAAACAGCCCAGGAAAAAAGACCTCTTGTCAGTTTATCAAGGGTTATAAACCTATTCTCAGATTTCAGCAACAGCTAAGCAAAAGCAAAGCAATAACCCTTTAGTTACCAACTCTCAATACTACTTCATACTACTTCATTACTTTCATTATCTCAAAAAATCAATTTCTTTAAAATAATTAATTTTTATCAAATGATCAATGGATTTTTTTTTTTAATTTTTATTGATTTTTAAAACAAACATGAACAAACAAAACATAAAAACATCAAGCCATCTTCCATATATATACATACAGTGTGCTGGTTGGTTTACAAATTGTTTTGTGCTTCCATTTCATAGTCTTCAATTACAATTACATTGTATATACTCTCGTACTTTCAATCAAATATTAAATACATTAATATCATTATTAATCAATCATTTGACTATACTTTTATTCATTCATGTTTTATGAAATAATCATATTTTACTTAATTTGTTTTATAACAGTTCATATTATCATCCCAAATCTATCCTAAAATCATTTTGTAGATATAAGAAAATAATACATCTTTATATATTTATTATTTTCTAAGAATCTACATATTTCATTACTATGTTTTATTGTCTAACCATTGATAGAAATTTTATAAAATTGTTTATCATCTTGTTCTCTAATTTCAAATGTCAATCTACTCATTTCAGCACATTCCAATATTTTCTTAATGATTTCCTCCTGTGATGGTATTTTCTCATTTTTCCAGTTTTTGGCAAATACAATCCTAGCCGCTGTTAAAACGTTTACAATCAGATATCAGATATTTCAAGTCTTTACTATATATTTCAGGTAAAATTCCCAATAAAAATATCTCTGGTTTCAAATCTATATGCTTTTTTGTCATTTTTTCCAACCACGTGTGGATTTTAGTCCAATATTTTTTAGCATCCACACATGTCCACCACATATGGTAATATGAGCCAGGTATCTGATGACATTTCCAACATTTTTCGGATTAATTCTTGAACATTCTTGCTATTCTTGTTGGGAGAAAATGCCACCTGTAAAACATTTTATACAAATTTTCTTTATATGCTGTTGACATTGTCATTTTATAATTTTGAGACCACAGTTTTTGCCATTTCTCTAGATCAATCTCATATCCAAAATTCTTCTCCCAAGCAATCATAGTTTCTTTAACTTGTTCTTCTTCTACTTTAATTTCTAATAAATATCCATACAATTTTTTAATCACCTTTTCATCAGTACCTGTCAAAATCTTATCTAAGTCAGTCAGTTTATCATAGAAACCTTCTGTTTTAGAATCTTTATCATATTTTGAATGCATTTGCACATATGAAAACCAATTCATCTTTATACCTTGTTCCTCTAATTTTTGCATAGATTTAAGTTCACCCTTTTCATTCAATATTTCACCATATCTAACTGTTTGTTCCTTTTTGTATATTATAGGATAAGAAAATGCTTCAATAGTTGATAACCAGACTGGAATTTTCAAATAACATTGTCTTTTAATCTTCTCCCAGTTTAACCACAGAGACTCCCGTATATAGTGTCAATTGATTTATTGTTTTTATTGCTTAGTATGATTGAATGTTTAGTGCATATAGTGTAATTACTGAATATCTGATTAGTAAAATCAGTGATTTAGTGAATTTAATTGACCAGTGTGTTTAGTAATTACTGTAATAAATTAGGCTGAAAAATATCTCTACCAATGACCTCCCAGACTCCTGCACTTGTTTCAAATGTTTTGAAACCATCAATGAAAGCAAAATTTACATCAAATGCCGCCTATGCGATAATCTAGCCCATCCTGCCTGCTTAAATGCAAATACCCAGTTTGAAATCTGTGCCATGATTTTGTTGCAGGTGGTGAGTATCGCAATTTCTTTGGATGTCATCAGCCCGGGCATTATCTCTTCCATGAGTAATATTGTGGTGGATGGTGCTGAGTCTTCTGCTAAGTCTGGCAAGGGACAATGGCTCAAGGCATCAGCAATGTCTTTTCCCGGCTTGTGGATCATTCAGTAGCTATATGCAGCCAGGAATACTGTCCATCTCTACATCCTAGGTGATTGGATGTTTGGTGTGGATTTGTCAACAGCAAAGATGCCCAGTAGCAGCTTGTGGTCGGTGACTAGGTTGAATTTCCTGCCATATAGGTATTTGTGGAGGCGCTTGACTCCTGTGACTGCAGCAAGTGCTTCCTTGTCAATTTGGCTATAATTTCTTTGTATTTTGGACAGTTTCTTTGAATAATATGCGATGGGGGCTTCTGTTCCGTTGGGTAGTCGATGACTGAGGACTGCTCCTATTCCATAGGGGGAGGCGTCGCATGTGAGTAATAATGGTAGCATCTCGCTGTATTGTACGAGGATACTGTTGGATGTCAGGATGCTTTTAATCTTTTTGAAGGCGTCGGCTTCACATTGTCCCCAGGCCCAGGTGGTTGTTTTGTCCAATAGTCTATGGAGTGGTTCTGCGATGGTCACCTTCTGTGGTAAGAAAACACTATAAAAGTTGAGTAATCCCAGGAAGGCTTGCAGTTCTGTTTTGTTTTGTTTTGTGGGATGGGGGCTTCCTGTATTGCCTTCAATTTTCTGGGGGTGGGTTGGATGCTGGTTGCATCTATCAGGAAACCCAAGAACTCCACCTGGGGAACGGCTAAGTGACACTTATTTCTTTTTAATTTGAATCCGCCTTTCTGGAATCTGCTCAATATCGCCCTCAGTCTCTCAATCAATTGTCCCCTGCTTTCAGATGATATTATTACATCATTGAAATATGGGATTATCCCCAGGATGTTATATAGTAATCATTCCATAATGCTCTGGAACAGGCAGGGAGCGATGCTGACGCTGAACTGCAACCTCGTGCATTTAAAAGCACCTTGATGTGTGACTATCGTTTGCGCTTCTGCTGTTGCCTCATTGACAGGGCAGTTGTTAATAGGCCTGGACTAGATCTAACTTGGCAAATATTGTCCCCCAGCCCAGGGAGTGCAGAAAGTGCTGGACTACTGGGACAGAGTAGGCGCTTTGTTGGAGGACCTTATTCAGGATTGTCTTGTAATCAGCACAGATCCTTATGAACCCTTTGGGCTTGACTGGTGTGACGATTGGGGTCTCCCATTTGGCATGATCCACTTGCTGGAGGATGCCTTGAGCAATTAATTTATCTAATTGCTCTTCAACCTTGAGGTGGAGAGCAAATGGGACGCATCGCGGTTTGAGGCAGACCGGGACAACGTTAGGATCTAAATTAAATGATATTGGGGTCCCCTTGTACTTGCCCAGTTTGTCATCGAAGACGTCGCTGAAATCCTGCTCCAGTTCTGTGATGTCCGCCTACGAGG
Source organism: Pseudonaja textilis (assembly GCF_049901715.1). Lineage (NCBI taxonomy): Eukaryota > Metazoa > Chordata > Lepidosauria > Squamata > Elapidae > Pseudonaja > Pseudonaja textilis. The sequence continues at coordinate 32,876,191 of NC_141990.1, read as the reverse complement.
CCAGTGGGGTGGTCTTCACTGCGTGTACACCAGAGACGTATATCTGTAGCAGCTGGAACCATTCCCTTCCTAGCAGGCTTGGTAGGTTCCGGTCTACTATGGTGATTGGCAAACTTCCTTTAAATTTTCTGTACTCTGTGTAGGCCGTTTTCCTACCCAGAACAGATATGTGGTGGCCCTGATAGTCTCTTAGGGTGATAGTTTATTCCTCCAATTGCTCATGCCACAGATTGGGTTGGAGTTATACAGTTGGTTATTGATGGAGGCTTTAGATGATTGCAAAGGGATAAACAGAGGGATGGCAAACAAGTCAAATTAAGAGATAGATGAACAGTTTTGAACAGTTTGCTTGATCAGGTTGATTTTCAAAACCATTATGCTTTTGCTGAAACCAGGAAAGTATTAATTTATTTGCAGTTTTGTAACCTGGGTCAATATGGAGAATCTGAAGAGTGTACAGTAGAATCATATTTAAATTACACACAAACATTCTGTTTTGTCATCTGGAAAAGCATATTCATATGTTAGATAATAGATGCTAAGTAATAACATATTTCCTAGATTAATTCAGAAAGCATCTTCTCCGTTAAAAATGTTTCTTTTCTTTAAACTCTTCCTAAAATATTTTAAATGTTAGTATACAAGAAAAATAATCATAGTCCATGGTAATTAGGATGATAGAATTTGGTGTTTGGTTCTATTTAGAAGACTTGATTAGAATCTTATTTCATGCTCTGTCCTTGTCTAATAAAGTCACTCCCCTAGGAGATTATAAGGAGAGATGATCTTCTCATCTTGCACTCATAATACATTAAGTTGTCAGGCCCTCATGCCAGTCACAGGCTGCATACTGTATTCACTGACCACAAACCCTGAATCTACATCCTCATATTTGAGAGATGCCTTCTCAAGCTCAGGTATGGATTTTCACAGGTCCTTTCTTGTCTGGATGTAAAACAATTTGGAACATTTGGGGGAAGTTATTGTTTTACTTAATGCTACACTGGTCAGACCACACTCGGGATATTGTTTGAAAATTATTTCAAACAGAATTAGACAACATTTTTGGCTGGCAATAGGTTTGGAATTTTGGGAGCATGTGATAAGCACATTTTCAGAGTAACTGGCATAAGAGATCTGTCTGTTCACAAAATGACTGCCATATTGGATATAATCAATTGCTGAACATTGATTTAATAAATATAAGCTAGTTCTCAGTATGCAGTCAAGCATTCCTTTAAATGCATTTCTGAAATAAACATGCAACATACAAAAACATTCCTGCAAATAAATATGAGACTACAGATTATTGTTTGGGTTTGCAGCTTTCAAATATTCTATTAATTTATTATTTTTAATTAGAAAAGTCTCTTTAAAACAAGTAGAACAGGGAGCCTGATGGGTACCAAGGACTGTATCTGGTGTGGAATGGGACAGCATGCCACAGACAATTCACTGCGGCCAACTTGCCATGGCCAACTTCCTATGGCCAACTTGGACAAAAAAAATTGCTATGGGCCAATTTGCCACAGTCCACTCATTTAACAAGTCAATTTAATTATTTAAAATAAATAAAAATTATTTTAATTTTTGTCATTCATATTTCATTCTGTTCCTCTTTTTGCATCCTTTTTTAATGATTCTATTTCATCATTTCTTTAATAATAATGTAACTATCGTTCCATCGTGAATTGTCCCATGGCGAATTGGCCACAGCAAGTTGGTCGTGACAAGTTGGTACTTTGGTGAATTCTTATAGACCCATCTGGTGAATATGCCTTCCTCCTCAGGCATTCTTGCTCTTGTCTTCTGTTTGTGACAGAATAGTCCAATGTGAAATCTTTACCAACATCTCTTGAAGCATGTTTGAATTTATGAAGTCATGGTACATACCCTCATCCCAAAACAACAATCCTCTTCAGCTCTGATGGTAGTTTGAATTAATCTGCTTTTCTGCTTGTTTGTGTTTAATTTGAACCATATTGATACATGGATAAAGTAAGCATTTTTTAAAAAAATGAAACTATACCTAGTACAGCATACATTAATTTCATTATATCTTTTTTTCCTGTTAAATTGAATGATGCCCATCAGGAGGGATTATTTGAAACAGGATTAATCATATAGTTATAATGGTTAGGAAATATATTTCCTCCAATGTCAGATTTAGTAGCAAGTAGCATCTGAATTTTAGTTGCTAGGGAAACAACCAGGAACTCATTGTTAAATATATGTCCTTCTTTCCAAAGAAAGTTTGTTTGCTGCTTTAAGAAAAAAATTGCAGAAATAGGTAGGCTTATAATATGGTGCCGTGTGGCTTCTCCTGTGAAGTTTATTCACAAATTATTATCTATGGTATATAGAGAATGAAGTAGCTTAAAGAAGATCCTTTATCATTTTGAGTGGTATTTTTGTACACATAGTATTTTAAAGAAATTAATAGAATAAAGTTCCCTTATAATTTGTATCACTGCAGTGTTCATCCTGAGGAGAACTCACATCTTTACAGCTGGGTGGGACTGTAGTGATGCTGGCTCAGCTGGAGCACGGTGTATGCTAAGGGTTTTTTTAACCATACTGTTTCTATATGCCAGGAACAGGGAGGCGCAAATGTTGTTCAAATGAAAATGAATATAAGCTGAACATACCAAGTCACCATCACACAGGTAGCCAGTGTGAGCAGCAGAAAACAGTGACATTCCTGATATTGGTGCTTAATGCTGTAGCTGGAAAGAGTTACATCAATGATTTCAAGTGATGTTGTTAACGGCAAGCATTGATACGATAGGAGCTTTATGTGAAGAGTGTGTGTGTTTGTGTTTTTCAGAGTTGTGGCCTGAAATATTACAATTAAAGTTTTATTGCGATCTCATGATCATTGTCTATTGATTGTCTCAGCTCATGACCTTGTAGGACTTCTAAAGTGTCATTTGGAAGGACAAGAGAAAAGTAAAAATCAAAATGCAGTTCAGGTGGAGAGCAACAAACAAAAGTCAGGAGAACCCAAAGTCAAGTATATAGTTAAATCAGACTCAAGATAGGTTCCGTAACAACAGGGATTCAAGGTCAGGAATATAATCTGATTCCAAAAGACAGTGAAAGGGAGAGGGGAGTATAAGGAACTAAGTCTGAAACAATGCCTCTGTGGAGAGTCAATTCCTTTGTTGACTCAAAGGAACAGCTAGTTACCCTAATTGGCTTGGTTCTTCTAGTTGATGACTTAACTACACTAAGTAGAGCTACAGCATAAATATTATGCCAGTAATATCCTTTCTTTTGAAAAGTGCTTAAGCAAAGCATTGTATCCCATTTGTAATATTTTATGCTTACATTTTTCTTTGAATAACATTAATGGTACATTCCAACATTTTTATGCATTACTGAAAGGAAACATTAACAATTCTATTGTGTTTTAACTTGCTTTCCTTTGGAGGCAGGGAATTGTCAAGTAAGTATAAACTATATCTGAGTGAGAAAAAAGACTAAATCTGCTATAATATTAATTATTAAATTATTTTCTGATGTACTCTGTTGTTCTTGGGGAAAGAGAAGCAACTGATCCAGCAGTGTGGTGCCATCTCAGAAGGAGGTACCATTTCGGAACTGCACAAAACAGCCTCTGTATGCATGGAAGCATGCATGGCAGATCACCCACTTCTGTTTCCCAAAGGTGATCTCAAAAAACATAAGTGGATTGAAGGGACCCAAGGGGCAGGAAGCATAGCACAGGGTGGAAAAAGCCCTAGGAGGCCCTGAGCAGGTCATGCATGCGCTAGAAAGATACTGCAGTGAGGGCCCAGGGGTGAGCAGGCCTCCCAGGGCCCTCCCCAATCCCTAAGACACCCCTTGCTTAATTTAACAATTGTAACAAAGAGACCAGAGATTGTGGTCATTAAGTGAGGCTTATGGGCACTTCGCTTAAAAACCACCATTACTTGCCATCATAATTCTGGGCTCAATTGTGATTGTAGGTCAAGGACTACTTGTAAAGGGCACAGCAATTTTGAAAGATTAAATTTTGGTGAAAATGCTTTTGAAAATATTAGAATTAAACAGACAAATGGACCTGATGTTTTATGGTAGTGAAGGAATATTATTTGGCTAGCATTTAAAAGCACAGACAATTGGTGGATTGTACAAAATGAAGATAAAAGAAATATGAGCCAGATTGTGACAGTAACTGTAACTATGGAATCTGGTGACTATTTCCCCCTGTGGTTAGCTGTGAAATTGAAGGTTTTTTTAAACATAAATATAGTTTTTCATAATTTCATACAAGCTTGTGTAAATGTGCATAGAAAATAGTCTTCTAACATTTATGTATTTCTTATAAATCATTTTCCTTTCCCCCTACTTGAGAAGTGGGTAGGATAAAATTTGCATGAGGACAAGAATTATAGAGCCATTGGAACATATGAAATTTAACTGCACACAGAAAACAAACATATGGGGGAAAATAATAGAAGATGGGAAATTAAAAAGAATAAAGATGGAAGAATTATATCAAGGCAGTAGCTTAGAGTTCTCATTTTGAACTATGTAAGTGAGCCTGATGTCAGTGAAGGAAAAAAAATATAGTTGAAGACAAAGATTCTGGATAATCCCCTTGGGATGAAAGACATAGTGTGAACCATCTGAAAGACACTGAATTGGGAAACGCACTACACCATGACAAGTCAAAAATGGACTTTCTTCATGCTATTAATAAGTTACAGCAGTATCCTATACACATTTATTCAGAAATAAGTCTGAGTAACTTGTATAAGACTTTAGTCAGTTTCCAGGACAATGTTCTAGTCAAAGAAAAAATAATCCTGAGAATTTTCTTCTGCAAGCCATAAGTACTTGTAATAATTTTTTATTCCTTTGGAATTTAAATGAAACCATAAATATAGCCTTCAGAAACAACGAGGCTTATTGAATAAGCACTCTTGCTCAATGTACAGCATTTTATGAGGAATTGGTGGTTTTGGGATTGAGCATAGGTCAACATTTCCTTTGTTTTATGAAACTGGTTTCTTAAAATAATGCAAGGTAATGGACAGTAGAGACCAGATATGATGGGATATGTGCTTCCTTCTACTATTCACTTAAAAAACCACCTTCATAGACATCACCTGAAGCAATACATTGGAAAAATATTCCTGTTCTGTTCCATTGCATTGAATTTAACATTCCTTAAAGATAATTTCATCCATTCCTTATTTAACATCCAGCCATAATGTCTTAAGCATTGTCCTGAATTTCTCAAAAACAGTTGTGGGAAATGTATGTTTGGAAATGCTTGTTTCATATAATCTCCATGAGTTATGATTTGCTTCATTACCTTGCCTACTGCCTGTTTAGGTTTTCCTCTATCTAGTATGTGAAATGATTTTAGAAGAGAAAGCAAATTTTGATATATTTGGAATCATTTCTATAAACTTTATTATTTATGCAATATACTAGAAGTATGTGGGAAGCATTGATGAAGCTTCCTTTCTTTTCCTTTTCCTTTCTTTTTCTTTTTCTTTTTCCTTCTCCCTGCCCTATTGGATCCTTAGTGAGACTTTGCCCCAAGATGTCAGGGTATGACCTTTCTGAGTTTATGGATTGGTGCATTATTTTAATTTTTGTTTTATTTTTTGCTGGCATGCTTCAATAGCATGGCTGTGTGTCACAAGGAATGAACAGTCAATTCAAAAGAAGCTTGTGCATGAATTACTCTACAGTCTCAGTCTGTTTTTCTGAACTATATACTAAGTTTCTTACTTGGCTTTATTTGCTGCTTACAAGGGGATCAAGGTAATTCTTTCAGTGTTGAAATATTTTGCTAATGCTTAAAGTGAATATATTTATCTTGCCCAAGATGTATTTGTTTGGTTTGCTATTATTTTTGATATACTATTGTTGCACTTCTAGTAATTAAACATAAAAATATTACCTGTCTTATTTATAATTGAGGTTTATATTAGTTTTGGATTTTCAAAACTAACTTCTCTATTCAAGCTTATTATTTAAAAAAAATGTTATCTCTAGAGGCTATAATCATAAACTATGACTTTGCATATGAAGGCTGCCAGATCTTAGATGCAAAAATCTGGACAACTCAAAATGTCAGCAAAGGGATACAAAAGAATTCATAACTTACCCAGCTTGTTGCAGTTTTGATATAGGTTATACTGTACTATTTGCAATAACCTGTTTCACTAATATACAGGTAGTCTTTGACTTAAATCATTCATTCACTGACTTTTTGACATAACAATGGCACTGAAAAAAGTGAATTATGACTGATTTTCACACTAACTTCTGTTGCAGCATCCCCATGATCACAAGATCAAAATTTGGGCGCTTGGCGACTGGCATTATTTATGACTGTTGCACTGTCCCAAGACATGTGATCACCATTAGTAACCCTCTCTACAAGCTTCTGACAAGCAAAGTCTATAGGGAAAGACAGATTTGCTTAATGACTGCATATGTCAACTCATAAAACATTCCTTTGCCTGGAATCCTGAGAGCATAATTCACTTAACAACTAGAATAGAATAGAATAGAATAGAATAGAATAGAATAGAATAGAATAGAATAGAATAGAATAGAATAGAATAGAATGGCCAAGTGTGATTGGACACACAAGGAATTTGTCTTGGTGGAAATGCTCTTAGTGTACATAAAAGAAAAGACACATTCGTCAAGAGTCAAGAATCATAAGGTTCAACACTATAATGATTCACTTAACTGTCACAAAAAGGTCATAGAATGGGGCAAAATGTAACAACTCTCTTGCTTAGTAACACAAATGTGGGACTCTTGTAGTAAGTTGAGGATAAAACATTTATCATGAAATTGAGTTTGCTGCACATTAAGAATAATGAAATTTGGTTTTAATAATATGATATTAAAACATTTTACATGTATGTTTAATTCCAATTTATTTATATAAAATAACTTATACATTATAAAATAGCTTGAATAACTAAATAACAAAATTGAAAGTGCACAGACAGAATCCACAAACTCTTTTTACAATGGAACATGTTTAAAGCTAAAATAGCTTAAGTCTTTCTAGTTAATTTTAGGGTTGAATGGATTGGTATAATTATTATTTGAATTATTCCCAAAACAATACTGATATTTGATATCATTTGTAATTTGTCCCTACTAGTATTCTTGCTAAAAGTAATTATCAATTTGTCAACATCAAAATAAAGAATTAATAAAGAATTAAAGTTATCATATTAAAATGAAGTATTATTATTACTACTATTAGTTTTTAAAAATATGAACTAATTGGTACGATTTGAATGTCAACTCATAAAACATTCCTATGCCTGTTTTCGAGTTGCCATAAACAAGGTGGGTGGGGGAATCTGAAGGAGCATTACGGCAGTTTAAAACCAGAAGTGCATTCCATGCTTATCTAAAAAGATTGTAGCTAGGCTACTGGATCTTCTTCCCGTGAAAATCTTTCATTGGAGAACGTCATTGATGACACCCACCCCATGAACGTGCTTCATTGGAGAATCTGATTTATGATACATCCAAGGGAAACATTACAGGTGACTGTAAATTACATATGCCACAGTTGGCTTCATTTAGGTTAATGCTGGCATGTTGTTCCTAATAAATACTTTGAATTTTTTTGAAACTTTGCTCAACGCTCATGATTTAATTAGGGCAATCGCCGGAACCCTGACGTTGGACATAATTAGGATTACTAGAACAGGGCACAAAAATCCAGACAACTGCTAGGTGGCAGAAAATAGTGTATTTTTATATTTCTACAGCCCAAATCAGGTAGACATACACATATGCTAATGTTTTCAGTGCTATGTGCACCTCTTCGTTCTCTTTTCCACCAATTGTGTCTTTGTTGAACTGAATACTAAATTCATCCTGATGTAAAAGCTCCGTGCTTCTAAGCAGCCTAGGTCAGACTTACATCTTCTGGTGATGTGAAGTTTATGCTCTTCAGTGTTGCAGTAGCACACTGGTGGTTAGATGTCTATAGAAGACAATATAAGTGACCTGCCATCCTTAATAATGTGGTAGCAACAATGGCTATGAAATATAGGACTAAATCCATGGAGAAACCTGTTTTTAAGTAAAATTTGTTTGTATCTGATAAAGTAGTAGGTTGTGGTCTTAAATTAAATTAAATTAAATTATATCCGTAACATTTCTCTGGTCCACTAATTTTGCCACATTGTCAAAGAATGAAATAAGATTTGTCTAGCATGATCTGTTTTTGAATATTTGGGATAGCTTGAACATTCACTTCAGTTTCAGTGATCCTGTTATTCTATGCTAAATGCTTGACAACAACAATACGGGCACAAATGCTCATGCCACCAAGGATGTACCTTTTTAATATTCTCCAATTACTATTTAGGAATGATTCCTATTCATACATGGTGGGATTAAAATTTTTTACTACCGGTTCTGTGGGCATGGCTTGGTGGGCTTGGCTTAGCTTGGTGGGCGTGGCTTGGTGGGCGTGGCAGGGGAAGGAGACTGCAAAATCTCCATTCCCACCCCACTCCATGGGAAGGATACTGTAAAAATTTCCATTGCCTCCCCTTCCTGGGGGAAGGTTACTGCAAAATCCCATTCCCTCCCTATCCCACTAACCTGCTTTCCAGATCCATTCTCCTATGCAGGGCAACAAAAGAAGGCCCAGCTGGGACTTGGGAGGCAGAGAATAGAAGGGGGCAGGGCCAATCAGAGATGGTATTTGCCGGTTCTCCAAACTACTCAAAATTTCCGCTATCGGTTCTCTAGAACTGGGCAGAACCTGCTGAATATCACATCTGTTAACACTGACCACAAGCCTGCAGTGTTAGCATTCTTTTTCTCCGTGACATCATCTCATTCTCAACTCATGAATAAAACAGGTTTAAATCATCCTTAGCTGCCCTAACATTAAAATAGTGTTCTCCCAATTATGCTAACCCTATCTGAAGGCATCTTCCGGCATCTAAAATTTCTCATTCCTTGGAGGAAAGTCAGTTCACTACAATAACAGGATCAAGATTCAGTTAAGGCAGGATAGGAGACCACAGTGGGGACATGATAGGAACATATTTCATGCTGGGATATTTTCCAGCAAATTCAAGGATGGGTAGAGCAACTCAGAAATAAGGAATAGGTACCCATAAAAGGCATTTCTTTACATTCACAGGTGATTATCCATTATTTTGTTACACTTTTTTTCAGGCCACCAGTCAGCAGAGCTGCTCCTCAACCTGAAAAACTGCAAAAGAATAATATCAACAAAAAAAAGAAAGTGGTTGAGGTCAGGTTTAATACTTTGATATTTTAATACTCCTTCTAATATGGGTTTATTTTTAATTCATTTATTTATTTATATACTGTCTTTGTTATTTTTACAAATTTGATGCTTATTGCTCCAATCTTTACCAATTTTATAGTTTTTAAAACTTTATCAGTTTTAATGCATGTTGGTGCATTAATAAGCTACCCAAATCTGTTAATTGGCACAGCCTGTTAATACTTGTGTTGTCTGGTGCATGGGATTAAATTGAATCCCACATCTGGTACATGGGATTAAATGTAGGTATATACTGTAAAGGTAAATATAGATAAATTATATAAATGTAAGTATATACAAAGTAACCAGAATGATACAACCAAGGAACAATTTATTTTCAGAAGAGTAAATTCTGTAATAAATTAATGCAGTATTGTCATCTATGGTATCCATATTTTCTGATATTTTACTACCTGTATTGTGATATAAATATGCTTCATAAAAGAATATTTGAAATTAATGCTGTGAAACTATATATCTTTAAGTTGGAGTTTTAAATATAGCCTTTGCCTTTCTTTCTTACCATGTTCACATTCTACACACATACACACATACACGCACTCACACACACAAACACTGCATCAAAACTGTTAAGAATTTAACTTTTTAAATTAAGAAATGGCTTGCCTCATCTGCAAAAATGAGTACATTTAAGTGAGGCTATAATCTTCCTTCCTTTATTTTATTTCCAGGAACTGTGTTTAGATCATGTCTTTGGATATCGTGGATTTGATTGCCGCAATAACCTTCATTACCTCAATGATGGTGCTGATATTATTTTCCATACTGCAGCAGCATGCATAGTTCAAAATCTCTCAACAGGTAATTAAAATAACAATTTTTTTGCCAGTTGTCTTGGTTAAAAAAACTAACAGGTTAGGTACTAGATGCCAAGGTGTTCAAATGAAAGCACTGTGTGTATTATCTTGGATATGTAAAGCATTTGTAAGAATGGCGCTGATGACGGCTGCCTAGGTGAAATGCTCTTTAATGGTTTCTTTATTCCTATTATTATCTGTAATTCACTACGGATTTCATACTCACGAGACCATCTGCTAAGAATTAGGCAATGTTTCCTTAAGGAGCAGCTTTCTGATTCCCCACCCCCACCTGTCTTTGCAAATGCAGAGGAGATTCTAACCAATTCCCTGGTGCTATAGATTACAACAAAGAAAGCAAATAAGTGACCACACGGGAAGAGGAGACGAGGTAAACAAGCGGGAATTTTAAACAGACTAAAGAATAGGGGGGAAAAAACTCCTCTCCAATTTTTCTGACTAATTTACGCTCACTGGCTAACAAGATGGATGAAATTCATCTCTTAAATAGATGGAATTCTGATTTTCATAATTCATCTATTCTTTGTTTTACTGAAACCTGGCTTAATCCACAAATTCATGGGGACAACACCATATACATCCCAGGATTTCAGACATTTAGATCAGACGGAATTGAAGAGACATCAGGTAAAACAAAGACATCAGATAATGTTTGTATATCAACAACAGCTGGTGTCAGGATATAACTATAATATATAAGTTTTGTGATGAAAACTTTTGTGATGAGTCTTTACTCATCAACTGCAACCCATTTTACTTTCCATGTGAGTTCTCCTCATTTCTCCTAATAGCTGTCTGTGTATGTTCCTCCACAAGCCTGTGTAAACGCTTGCTGATCAAATTATGGAGGCTGAAGCCAAACACCCAGGTTCCCTTCCCATCATTTTAGGAGATTTCAATCAAGCAAATTTAAGGAAAGAGCTTCCAAAATATTTCCAGCATATAAATTATCCCACCAGAGGCAAAAATACTTTAGACCAATGCTACACAACAGTAAAAGATGCTTATAGGTCTTTACCACGAGCAGCTGTGGGACACTCTGACCACTGCATGATTCACCTTGTACCTGCCTACAGACAAAGCCTTAAAACCATTAAACCAACAATTAAATCAGTGAAGACTTGGTCGGATGAGGCAAAGCTGAAACTCCAGGCCTGCCTTGATTGCACTGATTGGAATGTTTTTGAAGATGCCTCTGCAGACCTAGATGAGCTCACAGATACTGTAACATCATATGTTAGCTTCTGTGAAGACTTATGTGTACCAACAAGGAACCTGCAAATATATAGTAACAATAAACCTTGGTTCACAGCTAAACTTAAGCAGCTGCGTCGTTCCAAAGAGGAAGCCTACAGAAAAGGTGATAGAATGCTATACAACCAGGCCAGAAACATATTAACAAGAGAGATCAGAGCAGCAAAAAGAAGCTACTCTGAAAAGTTAAAGAATCAATTCTCAACAAATGAACAAGCAAACATGTGGAAAACTCTTAAAAACATCACTGGCTTCAGCAAACCTCCTTCCCAGGCAGAAGGAAATCAACAACTAGCAGATGATCTGAATGTGTTTTACTGCAGCTTTGAAAAGAAACTACAGCCACTTATCTCCACAACCCACATCTCAAACACACCAACAACAGTCAAGTCTCCTACGATTGACCCCATTGGGCTCACAGCCTCTGATGATCACAGAAAAAGAAGTGCAAGATCTATTACACAGACAGAAGCCAGGAAAAGCACCAGGGCCAGACAAGATAACTCCTTCTTGCTTAAAAGTCTGTGCTGACCAATTGGCCCCCATCTTCACTCGAATCTTCAATAGATCACTAGAGATGTGCTATGTTCCTTCCTGCTTCAAACGTTCTACCATCATCCCAGTGCCAAAGAAGCCCTCCATCAAGGAATTGAATGACTACAGACCAGTTGCTCTAACATCTGTAGTTATGAAAATCTTTGAAAGGCTTGTGCTGTCCCACCTGAAAACCATCACGGATCCGCTGTTAGATCCCATGCAGTTTGCATACCGAGAAAATAGATTGACAGATGATGCTGTTAACAAGGCTCTGCATTACATCCTACAACACCTTGAATCTCCAAATACTTACGCAAGGGCCCTCTTTGTAGACTTCAGTTCAGCATTCAATACCATCATTCCAGACACTCTTCTAAATAAATTAAACCAACTAGTGGTACCTGAACACACTTGTAAGTGGATCATAAGCTTCCTAACAGACAGGAAGCAGCAGGTGAAGCTAGGCGGAATCACATCCGATACCTGTACAATCAGCACAGGGCCCCCCCAAGGCTGTGTGCTATCTCCACTTCTCTTCTCCCTATATACTAACGACTGCATCTCAAACGATCCATCTGTTAAAATACTGAAGTTTGCTGATGACACAATAGTGATTGGTCTCATTCAAGACAACAATGAATCTGCATACAGACAGGAGGTTATACAACTTGAGTCATAGTGTAACCAGAACAGTCTGAAACTGAACACATTCAAAACCATAGAAATGGTGGTAGACTTTAGAAGAAACCCTCCTATACTACCACCTCTTACAATACTAGACAACACAGTATCAACAGTAGAGACCTTCAAATTTCTAGGTTCTACTATATCACATGACCTAAAATGGACACCTAACATCAAAGACATCATCCAAAAAGCACAACAAAGAATGTTCTTTCTGCGCCAACTCAGAAAGCTCAAACTGCCCAAGGAGCTGCTGATACAGTTCTACAGAGGAATTATTGAGTCTTATCATCTGCACCTCTATAACTGTCTGGTTTGGTTCTGCAACCCAACAGGACAGACAGACATCAGAGGATAATGAGGACTGCAGAAAAAACAATTACTACCCACCTGCCTTCAGTTGAGGACCTGTATACTGCATGAGTCAAAAAGAGGGCTGTGAAAATATTTACAGACCCCTCACATCCCGGACATAAACTGTTTCAACTCCTTCCCTCAAAACGACGCTATAGAGCACTGCACACCAGAACAACTAGACACAAGAACAGTTTTTCTGGAAAGCCATCACTCTGCTAAACAAATAATTCCTTCAACACTGTTCAACTATTTACAAAGTGTACACTACTATTACTGTTAATCTTCTCATCACTCCTTATCACCCATCCCCTCCCACTTGACTGTTTCCTAGTATGATTTGATTGTTGATTGTACCCTATGACTATCATTAAATGTTGTACATTATGATTCTTGATTCTTATGTATACTGAGAGTATTTACACCAAGACAAATTCCTTGTGTGTCCAATCACACTTGGCCAATAAACTATTCTATTCTATTCTATTCTATTCTATTCTATTCTATTCTATTCTATTCTATTCTATTCTATTCTATTCTATTCTACAGTCTTCACTGTTTTCTTCAGCATTAGATATATATTTGTAATGGAAGCAAACAAAATGGCCTGCAAGCGCCAGGCATCAGTAGTGGGATCAGAATAAAAATCAAGAGAGATATAGGCAGTTCTCAATTTACAATCTTTCATTTAGGGACCATTCAAAGTTATAGCAGCACAGGTTTAAGTCTGTCACAACATCCCCACAGTCATGTGATTAAAATTGGGGGATTTGGCATGTGTTAATGGTGGTTACAATGTCCCAGAGTCATATGATAGCCATTTGCTACCTCCCCAGTCAGCTTCTGACAAGCAAGGTCAGAAAACAAATTCATTTAGTGACCATGTGATTCACTTAATAATTTTGTTTAACAACCTTGGCAAAAAAAGGTCATAAAATTAGACATGACTCACTTAATATCCACCTTGCTTAGTAATGGAAATTCTGGTCCCAATTGTGACTGTAATTTGAGCACTACCTGTATATGTTCCTTTTCATCTGCTATCATGTTGGATGATATTATTGATTCATTGTGGTTTACTACTGTCATATCACAATGGCAATATCTATGAAGTTGGTGGTGGTTGTTTGCCTGAAATCCTCATGAATATATAGTACAGTGTCGCTATGGAACTGAATTGTTAAGGAAATAATGGACTAATATTGGTATGTAGCATGAGCAGATGATTAACAAATCCTTAAGCAGTTTTTTTTTATTTTAAGAATCTAACTCTCTTTACATTACATTTCAGCTACTTTGTACAAAGGGGATTTAAATGAATTGATTTTGTGACATAGACTGATCTGAAAATGCACTGCCTTTATCGTTTCTGTTTATTGGATATTTTAAAAATGAATGAATCCCTTTTTTGTTTTGAACTACAGGAAGTCAGAGTTTCTACCTGGAACATACAGATGACATCCTCTGCCTAACAGTCAACCAACACCCAAAATATAAAAATATTGTAGCCACCAGCCAGATTGGTAGGTCCATAGTCAATTTAAACTAAAAGATTTTAAATAACTCCACGATTCTCTGTTTGCATGTTGGAATGTGAAATTGGGCAGTTTACTATTTACTAATTTTTCTTCTTGTTGTGCTGTTTAAGTGTTAAGCTATTTTGAATATCTACTTGATTAGAAACGCAAAAAACTAAAGAAATAATGTACAAATTTATTATAAAACCATATAAGGCAGTGTTGGTGAACCTTTTCGGCAGCGAATGCTGAAATGGGAGCACAAGGGAGCACCAGAAACTGGAAGAGCAGCTCCCTGGCACACTTGCCACATGCCAGAAATTGGAAGCTGAGCTGCTCTTCCAGTTTTTGGCACTCCCACGCATGCGAAGACCAGCTGGTCGGGGCGCATATGCATGCTGGAACCCAGAAGAGCAATAGGCGATGGCTGGCATGCCCGGAGAAATGACTCTGCGTGCCACTTTTGGCACGCATGCCATAGGTTCACCATCATAGATATAAGGAAATCACATAAAGCGGAAGCTTTACATTGAAATATAGCGCTTTCTAAGGTTTCAGGAAGCAATTTTGTTAAAATTGTTAACTAATTTGAGGGATGGTAATTAATATGATATAAATTTTGACAATATTAAGTTAAAAAGCAGGCTCTGTTTCTAAGGTATTATTCAGGAAAGGCTTTTGTGATAATGTCTATCTGAAATTCTGGGTAGCTCTTAATAAGATCTCCTGTGCTAGATATTTTTCATGTACTTTTTCTCATTAAACTCTTACAATGTAGGATACATTTCAGTTAAATAGGAGCCCTGATTGATATGGCCACCATTAAGAAGAGTGCCAATGTTTTCTCTTATTATGTTTGAGTAAAATAATGGAATCGATTGCTAAGAAAAGAGGTGGTGGGAGGAATTACCCCTGTTCTCAAAATAATGCCCTTAAACTCTTGAGCAGATAGAAGCGGTAAACACTGTTCCATATGCATCTCCATTTGAAATCTTATTTCTATAATAGGATACGACATCAGCATAAACCTTGTTTTTTTTCTATAAAAGGCATTATACTAGATACATAATTCAACAATATTTTGCTTGTTTTTTATATCCATACTCATGTTATTGCTGCTTTTTTTTAACTTCAATATTTTTTCTGGTGCTAATGTTGAGAACTTCAGCATTAGAAACCTAAACTTATTTCAGTTATTGTTTTTCCCTGATGCTTCCATATTTGTCATTGCTCTCATCATGCAGGTAATATGGCAGAATTTCCAGGTAAGGATTTCTCCTTTTTGAGTTCTTGTCAATTCAGTTACCATTCTCATGCTCATTTGTTGTATCTGTGTCACTTAGAGATACAAGGTGAACATCAACAAATCAACCCTTTCTTTGTGCATTTATCCATAAATATTTCATCTTATCTTACTGCTTATCATTTCACGGTATTAATAATTCTGTCCAACCTTAAGTCCCATGCTATTGTTACAGGTCTGGGGCACCTTTGATGTTTTGTATATATTTCTGTTGGAATGTAGCAGGACAGATTCCCAGGAGGGGATGGTGCATTCTAGAGGAGTAAGGGACAACTCAGTTCAGATAGTTTGCCTGAGAGAAGGTGTCTCAAAATATATACTTGACATAGATAATAGAATGCTTCGGTTTATGAGGATTTTGTCTATAAGTAGGGAACAATAAATGCCTGCAGAGATTCTCAGTCGTACAGCTCATGGTTGCCCCAAAGGTGCTTTTTCAAAATGTAACTGGATTTTTTTTGTTTTCCCTTGAAGACATTGCACTTCTCATCCAAGAAGCTTCTTCATTTGTGACTGAATGGTGGGGAATTGAAGGATTTATATTCCTTGCAGTTATCTGGTCATTGGCAGTCTTTCTCAGAGTCGTTGATGCCACTTGGAGGTTTATCTGTACCTCAAAAATAAAAATAAAAGGACCGATATGAACACCACCTATGTCCTGTTTACAACACAGTCCTTTCAGCAGTTCCAAGAAGGTTCCACACCCATTTGCATTATTCAGGTTGCCCTGAAGACACAGATAAACTTCCAAGTGAACTCAGCAACTCTCAGAGAGAGTGCTAACAACCAGATGACTGCAAGAAATATAAATCATTTCAATTCTCCAGCATTCAGTCAGAACTGAAGAAGCTTCATGGATGAAAGCAAAATGTCTTCAAGGAAAAACAAAGAAAGACCCATTGTTTTTTGAAAAGCACCTTTGGGATATGGTACAATAAAGAAACCTACTTGGAAGAATCACCTCCCATCTTTCTTGATTTTGGGGGTCTGACAGTACTGCATAATTGCCTTATTTTAAGAAATGTACTTTGATTGGAAGAGTTATAAACTTAAATAATGTTTTCTTAATTCCTCCTGATTAAAAATAACCAGGTACTACACCATCTATTCACATATGGGATGCAATGACTAAGCAGACTCTGTCTATGCTGCGTTGCTTCCATTCTAAAGGAGTGAACTATGTCAACTTCAGTGCAACTGGCAAACTTCTGGTATCTCTGGGAGTTGATCCAGAGCATACAATCACAGTATGGAGATGGCAGGAAGGTATGTTTCCAATCTTCTGTCTTACTAATTTTATATCCAAATTACACATTCAATATATGGTGGCATAGTTTGTTTGTTTTTTCATTTGAAAAAAAAATTATTTCTCTTTTTGTACTTTTCCCTCTGTCTTATTACTACCTAGAGTTAATTAAGGTTTAAGTGCATTGCATTGATATATATCTAGTTAGCTATATATTTACTTTATTGATAGTATTTTGGATCATCAATATCTGTGAAGAGGATGTAGTAGCAACAATGACAATACAACCATGTCCCACAGAATATTTTTTAAAAATTAATGTAGCATAGAAGATTGAATACCAAATAATAAAATCATTATGCACATTTTCTGAAATATCAGAAAGAAATAAGAATAGAAGAAGAGTTATGCTGAGTCATATAAAAGGCCTGTGATCCCACAATCCCATGAGTATTCTTTTCCATTTAGTTGCCCTGGAAATTTATTTATCCATACACAATCTTTTTGAAACTTCTTTTAACAGTGTAAAGTATTGTAAAGAAAAATACTACAATGTATCTACTACATTTGATTTAGCTAAAAGGCAAAAAAAAAAAATAGTAATTTCTAGAATCTTCTTCATTCGCCAATGTGTGTGGTAATAACAAGATAGGGAAGGGAAGGAAGACTCCAACTGAGCGGTACTTTCTATGACTTGTCACCTGCCTTCCTTTATGAGAGGAGTGGAATAGCCTCTTCCACTTATGTTCCAGCAGTTGGTTTAGAAAGGACAATTATTCTGAAGCTGGAATTAATGTAGAACCGCCATAACTGGGATTGCAAATAGCTATTGACAGGACCATTTTTAA
Source organism: Pseudonaja textilis (assembly GCF_049901715.1). Taxonomy (NCBI): domain Eukaryota; kingdom Metazoa; phylum Chordata; class Lepidosauria; order Squamata; family Elapidae; genus Pseudonaja; species Pseudonaja textilis. The sequence goes on along the minus strand of NC_141990.1, from coordinate 32,858,293 downwards.
GTAGAATTTCCCTCGATAGCCATGTGCACCGTAAGAATGGGAACCCCAGGACTAGAATGATGGCAGATTGTAGTTGTGACTTAATTATGTTTGTGAAACATTAAAATGTCTTCTCTGGTTTCTACAGGCACTAAAATTGCAAGCAGAGGAGGTCACCTAGAGAGGATATTTGTTGTAGAGTTTCGTCCAGATTCTGATACCCAGTTTGTTTCTGTTGGAGTAAAACACATGAAGTTCTGGACTCTTGCTGGAAGTGCTTTGCTCTATAAAAAAGGAGTGATAGGTTCATTGGATGATGCCAAAATGCAAACCATGCTTTCAGTGGCATTTGGAGCAGTAAGTAGTCTTCATCCCCTTCCTTCTTGTTTTGTGTGATTTGTGCAGAGAAAAATTAAACTATTTTCATGAGGAAGGATTTTAGTGGTCAATATGTTTACTTGGGAGTAAATGTAAGTGAACATAAAGAGAGATAATACATTTTTTACAGAATAATGCTAACAAAACTAGTATTAGGGAGGTTTATTCATCCAAGATACAGTACAAAGTCTTTATTGCTAGAATATGCCTGTTTCAATACAGAAGCTTGGATGGCAATCATGCTAGTTGTGAGGAGCCATCTCTATTTTCAAACTGAATACTGAAGCAAAGAATTCATATTATGTCAAAAAATAATAAAGCTCGATAATTCATAGCATCTACAAAGCAGATTATTGCGGTTTCTTTCAGAATAATCTCACTTTCACTGGAGCCATCAATGGAGATGTTTATGTGTGGAAAGATCACTTTCTAGTTCGACTTGTGGCAAAAGCTCACACTGGCCCAGTCTTTACAATGTACACCACTCTTCGCGATGGACTCATAGTTACTGGAGGGAAAGAGAGACCGTAAGGAATTATAACTCTTTTCTATGTGCAGTTATTTATATAAGCAAGTATCTTTCAGAAGGAAATCCAAATAAGAATAAGGAGTGTGTATGCCAGTCTGAAAAAAATATTATTTGTACCCTCTGCTTCCTGAGCAGTCCAAGTATGCAGTGCAAAAAACAATATTTGGGCTGAGAAAAACAGACAAGGAATATGTTTTGGTAGTTCTATATTGGGTTCTAATTATGATCCAGCTAGGTAAAAGCTAATCTTCTGTAGCCAAAATGGCAACCTCACATGATGCAGGTTCAACTTAGATCAGCAAAAGTAAAAGACATGAAATCACCATGCAGACTGATCATTTAGAAAAAGACTTGAAAACAAGAAAGGAAGAATAGAATAAAGTGATTAAAGAAACGTAGATGTATTTATGTATATATTATTATTATTTTCACACTGAGAACTGTTTTGAATGCCCTCCAGAATAGAAGTGAGAGCTTTGTTTCATAAATGGCTATGTTTAATTTTTTTATATTAAAAAATGCTAGCATCCATCTATTTGAAACTATCATTTCCAAGGGCTGTATACATATCTGTTTACAGTCAGGCATTTCCACCATAGATCATCTGTATTTGCGAGCTCCATCTGAAAACCTAGAGTAATTTCCTTATTTACCACTTAGTACCAGACATCTAGATCTAAGGGAAACCATATGGTCAATGTACTACAGGATCATAAGGATTTGAGGAGAATGGAATATTTCTTACGTATTTCTTCTATTTTCAGAACGAAGGAAGGAGGGGCTGTAAAACTCTGGGATCAAGAGATGAAGCGCTGCCGAGCCTTTCAACTAGAGACGGGACAAATTGTGGAATGTGTGCGCTCAGTTTGTCGAGGAAAGGTACCTGAAACACACCAAGTATATTGCCTGTTCCTCTCCTTACCAGGGTCTTATGTTAACATTGAATGTTAAATAAATCTAAAGAGACTGAACAGGTGATTGTCATTTAAAAAGAGGAGGCTGAATAGCCACACTGGGTAGAGACAAGCAGAAGTGCGAGAAAGAGACTTATAAATTGCAAACATATTTCAAGAAAAATGTGAAGGTTCATCTATGCAATCTTTCTGTCCCAGTGCTGTCATATTACCATTTCAGTACCAGATATACTGAATGTCTTGGTGGAATATCTGGTAATTCAGAGTGAATATTTATACCCAGTCACCTTCAGATGGTTGTGTGGAAGACAAATAGCAAGAGAAGAGCATTCATCCTACAATATCCATATATGCTACCATTTTATTTTTATTTTATTTATTTTTATCTTACTTTTATTATTTTTACAAATAACTCAAGTTGGCAAACATATCCAACACACCTTTCTCCTCCTATTTTCCATCACCACAACAAATCTAAGAGGTGAGTTGGGCTAAGAGAGAGAGTGACTGGCCCAAGGTCACCTTTTCATGGCTTTTATGGCTAAAGCAGGACTTAGAGCTCATGATCTCCCACTTAACCACGAGACCAAACTGACTTTACCATGGTCCCACTACAGATTTGAAATTGCTTTTGATAAATACATGCATCACACAGTGGAAAATAGTGAAATGTTATCAAATGAAACAATCATTTTGTATAAGATATGTTTAATGTTTGCTGTTCTCATTGATATTATCCCATGTCACACCAGCAATTGACCAAAAGAGGGGCCATAGATATGATTATGCCCATATTGTCTGCTAACCAGTGCCCCCAAAGTATATTCTCTGAATTGTGTCCATTCTCCTGGAGCAGGGGAATTTGGTACAAGAAGTAAGCCCAACATTTAATTACTATTTAATTACTACATTACTATTAATCTTCCCATCCTCGCTGTCACCCATCTCCTCCCACTTATGACTTATGACTGTATGATATCCTTATGATTTTTTTATTGACTGTTTCTTAGTATGATTTGATTGCTTATTGTACCCTATGACTATATTAAGTGTTGAACCTTATGATTCTTGACTCTTGATGAATGTATCTTTTCTTTTATGTACACTGAGAGCATATGCATCAAGACAAATTCCTCGTGTGTCCAATAAAGAATTCTATTCTATTCTATTCTGTTCATTTAATTAGGGTTTATTGGTTTATTTCACGAAATGCATACAGTATGCTATCCCAATCATAATTTCCAGTAAGCTTACAATAAAATTTAAATGTACATAATCATATAAACTTAATATTCCAGATATAACCATAAAGCTGACAACCTCTGGCCATTATGTTATACATCTTTATCATTATATGTTTCCTTATGAGAGAAAAATCTATTATAATGTAATTCCCTTTCCCTCGAGATTGCTGGAAAATATTTTTGAGGAAATAGTTCACATCATCTTTGGGATAAACTGATGCAACACCATTAGAATTGTATAGTATAAATTTACCTAATGTTATGTGGTCATAGCATGAGGGATATGATTTTATTTTTTTTAAAGGAAAAAAAATATAAATCAAACATTTGTAAATTATATCAGAAAATCCAGTTTACAGTAATTTATATTCCAAACTGCTGTCCTTGTACTCTTTTGCTTCTTCCTTCCTATTCTCCCCATTTTTAATTGAACAATATAAATAGTGAACAAAGATACAAAGAGTCCTCTGTATGTTGTTTTTCTAATCCCACATGCCTTTGAATTGTCTACAGGGTAAAATTTTAGTGGGGACCAAAGATGGAGAAATCCTTGAAGTTGGAGAAAAAAATGGTGCTTCTAACCTTCTAATTGATAGCCACATGGAAGGAGAAATTTGGGGCCTGGCAACTCATCCATCCAAAGATATATTTATATCTGCTAGTAATGATGGAACTGCAAGGATCTGGGACCTTTGTGATAAAGTAAGAAGTTATTGGCCCAAAGTACAGAATAAGCTTTCAATCTATCAGAATTCTTGGCTGCTGCTACACTTAGCACGTTTCCAGAGGAATTTTATGTATTCATACTCAGAATATGTTCATTGTAATTATGCTTAGGATTTCAACTTTGATGTCCATGCTATTTCATAGGTTTTTCTGTTTGTGGTGAAATGTATTAAGTGTATAAATCCAAAATAATTCCTCAATATCTGTTATTGCAGCTTATAATGATTAGTTACACCAGGGATGTCAAACTGGATTTCTTTGAGGGCCGGATCAACATTGTAGTTCTCCTCTGTAGGCTGGCTGGAGGAGGGGAGACGGGACGGCCACCTCATGCAGCACCCTGCTGGCCAATATGGGGTGGGGGGGCATGTGCACCTCCACACCCCATTTTGGCCAGCAGAGTGCTGTAGGAGGCCATGCAGAAGGACCCCTGCACCCCAATTTGGCTGCCAGAGGCACTGTGGCTGATCCTTTGCTATTTCCAGGCTCTGTTTTCACTGGCCCGGGCACTGCGGACCAATTCTTTGCTGTTTCCAGGGCAACCCCATGGGCCAGATCTATTCCCCCCTTGGGGCTGGATCTGGCCCCTGGGCCTTGAGTTTGACACCTCTGAGTTACACAGTATGTGTAAAAATATTTCAAGCATATTATGAATATTAAAAGCATGCAATCGAACATTATTAACATGAATGAAATGTCAATCAAAGTTGATTCTTCTGTTAACCATGCTTTCAATATTGAGAAAATTAGATTTGCTATTTATGAAAAATCGTTATTTCCAATTTCCCTGAGAGGGAAAGACTTTATATGTTATTCCATTATTCTGGCTCTAGATAACTTACAAAATCTAAAATTCAATTTAAATTTTAATACATTATAACAATGAAAAAGTATTGCTATAAAACACAATAGACCACTGTGAGTACCTTAAACAGTAAGCAACAACTGTTTGAATCTGGCTTGTCTGCATAGCTGCATTCTGGGCCAATTGCAGTTTCAATGACTCAATCATTTTGAGTCATTAGTGCATTTGCTAGATCTCTGAACTCCAGGAAGGAGTGCAACAAATTTATCACTAAAGCCAATAAATGTCTCCTGCTGGGATCAATTTACTATGGCTGACTGGTACCAATGCTAGATCCAAAAGGACTCCCAAATTATGAATCTGATCCTGAAGAGGAAATACAACCTTGTCTTAATAAGTCAAATCTCCCAATCACAAAGCCTAGGCTCCAAATTCACTGGCAATACCATCTCCTCCAAAGTGAGTCTCAGTTCTCCCACATTTAAGTCAGAGACACAGAGAGGGTCTTAGCTCTACAGCCATGCCCAATCCAGTCTACTGGTTCCATATAGTTCTCAAACATTTACAACATAGGAACTCCCCCTTGCATTTAACCTCTCCCCCCCCTTGCCCCCGTGTGTGTGTGTGTGTGTGTGTGAGAGAGAGAGAGAGAGAGAGAGAGAGAGAGAATGCTATGAGACGATTTAAGTCTAAAGCAAAAGAATACAAATCATAAATAATGTGAGCCACTGTAACCAAATATCATCATTTTTGTTCTGCAGAAACTTCTGAATAAAGTTAATTTGGGCCATGCTGCAAGATGTGCTGCCTATAGTCCAGATGGTGAGATGGTTGCTATTGGCATGAAGAATGGAGAGTTTATTATTTTGCTTGTCATCAGTCTTAAAGTTTGGGGCAAAAAAAGGGATAGAAAATCTGCTATCCAGGACATCAGGTACTTCAGCATGCAAAGCAGAGAATGCCAGAAAAAGAAAAAGCAGAACTGTGCCTATTTATTCCATTACTGTTGATGTATTTGGCTTCATGCCATTAGATAGTGGCTTGCAGCTTAATGGCTGAAGTGACTGCACTGAGATTACATCAGCAAGAAAGATAACTCACACAGGGAACAAAATCTTAGAGTACTTTTCCTCCCGTAAAATTCTAAGCAGTGAACCAAACTCATCCAATATGAGCCCAGAGACATATTGCTTGAGATGCACAGCCTTATGAATCTGTCTATAAATGGAGAAAGGGAAGGAAATCTGAAGGAAATGTAAAAGATGAAAAAAAAATCCATATCTTATCCTTTGCGATACCAAATATTGGAACTTCAAAGAAATATGGGGAAAAATACAATGCTGTGTAGTGTCAGAGGAGTGGGCAGGAGAGGACTGTTCAAAAAATAAAACCCTCTTACTTCAGTAGCAGAATTTCAAAATAAGCATATTTTGGGTTGAATAAATGAAAGTTCTATACAGATAAAGGGTATTACAATTATATTTGGATGCTTCCCATATATTCTGCCTATGAATAAAAAACATTATACTCAGTATCATTTGTATAGCCCCTTGCTAGTTCCACAAGGTTACGTGAAGCTTTCTGTCCTGGCTGAAACAGCAACAGTGGGAAAGCCTGCATTGGAGCAGAGGCAACACTATTTTTTGGCTGCCAAGGATTGCCCTGTTTCTGATTATTTCTTTTTAGCGAAGACTCTGCAGTTTATGAGAGGATAGGATTACGAGCTTAACAGTTAAAACAGCAAAACAATTGAATTGCCATGATTTAGCAGTGCAATCTTGGGAAGCTCCAAGGAGATGCAAAAAAATGTGCTTAAAATCCAGCTCCATTGGTGCTGACTTCTCATGCATCATGACCTACTAACCAGAATGGGGCAGGTAGTGTATAGGGTGTAGCCTTTTCTTTCCAGGCACACAGAGATGCTCTTTGACTCTTTTGTCTACTGCTAAAAAATCAGAACAATGCGTAATATGCATTACATGAAATGTTTTTAGAATAAAAATACAACTATGGCTCATTTCATGTAATAGTTAAGGAGTATTTTCTTCTCTGTGTACCTAGATAGAACTTAAGAACACTGAATGAGGCCCTCCTTCAGCTTCTTCACCACTTGAGATGATGTGGACCTCTACACCCTGAAGAGCATTTTCTATGCTGGTGCCCCATTTATGGAATGGCTTCCCCATTACACCATCGTTTTAGTACCAAGTGAAACCCTTTCTATTTTCCCAGAAATTTTAGTTGACTTGTAATTGTATTTTAATTCTTATGGTTTGAATGACCTTTGTGCTACTGACTAATTTGTATGGTGTTTTTAATTTGTATTTTTTATGATTTATCATAATCTGATTTTAGGCAAATTATTTTAGTAAATTGTAAACTGCTCAAGGAGCTTTGAATATAGAGCAGTTTAATTTTTTTTAATATCACTGTCATCTCAGAAACCTTATTTTTGTTTTGTTTCTAGAATCAGCTCTGATAATCGGTTTTTGGCAGTGGGTTCACAAGAACATACTGTAGACTTCTATGATCTCACACAAGGCACAACCTTGAATCGAATTGGCTATTGCAAAGACATCCCAAGTTTTGTCATTCAAATGGATTTTTCAGCAGATAGTAAATACATTCAGGTAAAGTTTTTTCTTTCAGTTAACAAACAGCCTTCCTGATTCAGACACGAATTCATGCCTCAAGTCAAGAAGAGCAGGAGGTACACCTCTTAAATTTCATAGACCCTTCCAATTCCTCTTGTTTATGATACTGATATTCCAGAATCATAAGCATCAGGTAGGTAGAACTGACAGAGACAGAAATGAACTTAAAATTTAGATTTAAAAAGCCACAGCTGTTATGATTGACTGGCCAGAAGGTCAGATTTTTTAAATGTCAAATGAGACAAATTTACAGGCTCTTGATTTGCTAGAAGTATGAGAAGTAGTTTCATAAATCAACCATTCACATTCCAAAGTTTGCCATGAGTATTTATGAACACTCTCACTATTCACTTACACATTTCAACATTTTATATAATAAAATATAATGCAAGGAGAACCCAAAATCGTCATTACTCCTGAGATGATTTTGGAAAAACTATATATTTTAGCACTGTCCATATAATCATTGTGATTCATTTCCTTCCTTAGGTATCAACTGGTGCCTACAAGCGGCAAGTCCATGAGGTGCCACTAGGAAAGCAAGTGACAGATACAGCATTTATTGGAAAGATCACCTGGGCTACCTGGACAAGGTGATGTAGCATAAAATGCTAAACAAGGAGTATAAACCTACACCATCTGATCAGAATTGGAAGAGGCTACTTAGGCCATTGAGTCTGATCATCTGCTTCAGGTTGAAATCCAAATGAATCCATTCCTGACAGATGGCTGTCTATATTCCTCTGACTAGAGCACATCCCTTAAAGGGGAAACTGTCACCTCTTCAGAAATTGAAAAAAAGTCAGAAGTCCACAACAAGAATGCAGGTTAATGAGCTGATAGTGAGAGACTAATCCACTTACAATAGCAGCCCTTAGAAAATGTCTCTCTCCTTTTTTGAATTTGACATTCCACTCCATTCTTTCAACAGCCCCTGAAGTATGTTATATATTGTTATATATCCTATACTCCCTAAGACATTTTACTGTCATGTCCTCTCTAATTAGTTGATTTTTCTCCTTTGGAGCAGCATCCTTGGGGATGAAGTTATTGGTATTTGGCCCCGAAACGCAGATAAGGCAGATGTCAACTGTGCCTGTGTGACCCATGCTGGTTTGAACATTGTCTCTGGAGATGACTTTGGGCTAGTCAAACTCTTTGATTTTCCATGTACTGAAAAATTTGTAAGTGAGCATGTTTTGCCTTTTGGGAATATGTTTTGTCAGTGTGCCTTACCTTGATAAACATTTGGTTGATCGGTAGCTGAGATCAGCCTGTATCTTCTGGTGGCAAGAAGATATCTGGTGGCTGGCTATTTGTGAGTAAAGCAATATTGTGTTCAGAAATTGTTTCTTTTCTTGACAGGCCAAACATAAGCGTTATTTTGGTCATTCTGCACATGTCACCAACATACGCTTTTCTCATGATGACAAGTATGTTATCAGCACAGGAGGAGATGACTGCAGGTAAGGTTTGCACTGTGTAACATTTAGTTGGTTAAGTGGTGGTTGGAGATTTTGAGTTGAAATGGGAGAAATCCAAGCTCTGTTTCACCCTCATCTGCATCTAACTGGGAAGCCTTGATAAGATCATCATATGTCATTCCTCTGAGGGCTGTTATGATGCTGAGTTCAGTACAGGTAGTCCTCAATTTACAATAGTTCATTTCATGATTGTTTAAAGTTACAACGGCACTGAAAAATGTGACTTATGACCGTTTTTCACAGTCACAACTTTTGCAGCATCCCCATGATTATGTGATCAAAATTCAGGTGCTTGGCAACTGGTTCATACTTATGACTGTTGCTGGGTCCCAAGGTCATATGATCACATTTTGTGACCTTCTGACAAAGTCAATGGGGAAATCAGATTCACTTAACTATGTGTTGCTAACTTATCAACTGAGTGATTCACTTAACAACTATGCTAAGAAAGTTCATAAAATAAGACAAAACTCATTTAACAAATGACTCATTTAATAACAGAAATTTTGGGCTCAATTGTGGTCGTAAGTCAAGGACTATCTAAAGTAACTCGAATTCTTCAGGGGGAGAACCAAATGTAGCCAAATATAAATATGGTTAGAAGTGATTTTTAAAAAAAGATGTGCAGATTTTTCTGATCCTTTGCTGTGAAAAGTCTGCATCTTTTTTCTCTAAACAAAAAAATCACCATAGTAAAACCTTTCTGGGTAATGGATTGCAGAGAATATGGATTATCAACTGCTTCTGCTGGATTGCTAGCAAGGCATTATTACCCATATATTATTGTTTTCATCATGATTTGTTGCCAAATAAAAAGTCAGATTCACTCATCTTTTTGAGCCACTGGGTACAACTGAGATCATTTTTTACTTTTGAGATGACTAGTTTGACTACTTAATGGCTACTATGATAGGTGCGTAGTTAGCTACAATAGAGTTGAAACTATTCACCTTTTGAAACACATCCTCATGGCTTCTATGAGAAAAGAGAACAAACAGAGAAAGTGGCAAAAAATAAGTGAGAGAAATTTTTATCCAAGCAAGTGAATGGAATACTTGCACTGCCCCGCCAAAATTACAGAATTGAGGCTCACTTGCATCAAGAACCCTGTTTGTACAAGAATCCATGGAGGTGCATAGCCTTCTTTTGGCAGAGGATGGTTAGTTTTTCCTCTCTGTTCAGGGAGGCAAGTGATCTAAACAGAATAGAAGATTGTACCCACCATAGCATGTAAACCCAAATAAATTATAAATATCCTCTCTACCAATTCTTAGTCTATAAAATGGCAGTTTAATCTGGTTTATTACAGGGGATCTCCACATCAAGAATATCTAAAACTCAAGCAATTAATCCCATCTAATTCCAATAGAAAACCTCCCTGTATTCCATGTGTTTTAGCTTCTCTAGCTGTCTTTACTTCATTTTATTAAGCTGCAATAGATGTTTAAAGTTCACTGTAAGGAATTCTGTTTGGTGCAGGCACACACATTTGACACTATCATATTATGGTCTTTGTAAAAATTATCTGTTTATGGCAGTAGTGGGAAATTAATTGTTAGTTGGCATTTCTTGTTTTAAATGTGGTGGAATATGGGGGTGGATGGGTGGAGAACAAGCTTGCAGTATGATTTTAGCCACATCTGTGTTTATTTGTATTTGTAATAATGTGTTATTTTTTCTTTTTCAGTGTATTTGTATGGCGATGCCTTTGAAGGTCACAACTCTCAAGGAACATTCTTGCCATGGCTGCCATTTGAGTGCCAAACAGTAAACACATGGAAACCATTCAAGATCTCAGCATGGCTGGGATTACGAACTGTCTATTTATGAAAGACATAATTAGTCTATATAATACATCCCCAAATATATGCAACCATGGGGAAATCAAATATTACATAATTTGATATTGACTTTAAATTAATTAATCTAATATATACTAAAATCTGTCTTGCCAAATTAAATATTCAGGAATACAATGCCAAGACCAGGGTCTCAAACTCAAGTTGTCACAAGTGCCATGTGAGTCTTAGCCTTGACGGCCACAAAACTGAAACCTTTCTGCGCATGAATTGTCCAAAATGAAAAGTATCACATATGTCGTATAACATAATAAATTGTGCTCTTAAATCAAACTTTATTATGAAGCAAAGCTACTTGCAGGACAGCCATTTGGTCGGCAGCATTTTCCATTAACTATAATACCAATATCTGATGTTATTACTTGGTGATGTATAATTTTTTTCTAAATCCCATTAAGAACAGTACTGGCTAGGGCTAGTCCCATCCCACTACAAGCTTAAGGTTTAAAGGTTTCCCCTGTTCAGTTATGACTGACCTAAAGGGGTGGTGCTCATCTTTGATTCTTAGGTGAGGGAGCCTGAATTCTCTGAGATGCTTTCATCATCATATGGCCAGCATGAAAATACAGAATGCGGTAACCTTTGTGCCGAAGCAGGTCCTATTTATCTACTTTCATTTGCATGCTTTCAAACAGCTAGGTTGGCAGGAGTTGGAGTGAGTAATGGGAGTTCATCCCATTGTGTGGGCTCATCTCAAACCCAGGTTGTCAGCTTTCCAGCTGCCAAGCCCAGTGTCTTAAGCGCTAAGCCATCATGCCCCCCTCCTGTCCCATTAAAAGCAGCCAAAATCCTGCTTTTCTTCTTATTGAGCAGGCTTCTTTCAGATTTTTCTTTATTCACTTTTGCCCTCTTGCCTGTTCTTCTTTCACTAGCTAAGCTCTCCTCCACTTGTTGGCTGATGCCTTGCTTGGCATATGAACGCTCACAGCAATGCAGCCAGGCCAGGCCTGATTCTCCAACCTTCTCCATATCAGCTCCAGCCCCCAAGCTTCATGTCTGGGGCTCTGCTTGGAGATCCGTGCAGCCTTAGAGCATGTGTTCTTGGAATGGGTGCTGCCAGTGCAAAAGGCATTGGAGCACAGATTGCATGGCCCAACCAACCAGTTCAGCTGTTGCCAAGAAAACTATAAGGTTGGTTTGAAATGAATTGCTTTGGTGCCTGCATGCACAGATATCTGTACATAGGTCTCTGACATTAGTGGCTACAAGGTCTTAAATAATGGAACACACCAAATCATTTCAAGGGCCATGAATTTGGGACCCCTGACTTAGTTTATTGTAGAGATAAGACTTCAGCAATCTATTAAAAAAAATGAAAGACTTCAAAGTGAAAATAGTGAAGACAGGCTTTCTTATTTCTTAAACTTGTTCTATCATTCCTAAATCATATTAGGGGCAGGATTCATTATGACAAAAGCCGGCTTTTGTTCGTAGCTGATTTTATTAAAAAATGAACTAATTAGCAATGCTCTCTCTTCCATTAAGTGTATTAGATGAAATTCTTTTTGCCATCTTTTATACAAAGTGCCTTTTGAAAACTTTTCAGATACTGCAGGATATAACATTGTCTCCTGCCATTGCCTACTTTCTGCTCATGGTGCTAAAATCTACAAACTGACGAGGGCTGACAAAGTCACTTTTCCCCCCTAAATATTCATTTTTTAAATTTATTTTAATTAAATTTCAGCCTTCCCTCTTAATATCAACAGCAAAGAATAAAGGTACAAAGCGGAAATTTAAAAATTGTCAGTCAGTTTGACACTACATTTGGAAATTAGGACTTCAGAGAAGTGGTAGAATGAAATGAACAATGAATACCCTTCCTTTCCTTCCCATTTGAGGTACATTTTTCAATACCTTTTATCCAGCCAAGCAATAGCCAAGGTGGCATTTTAACTTGGGGGGAGGGGGGACCCTTTCCCTCATGAAGTGATTCAAGGGCATTTGTTTTACTCACAGTTCAGTGATAAATTGGCAACCATACACATTTGTGATGGTAAAGGACCATTTAACTGTGGAATTTGAGGTTATTGCAATTGCTGAAGCCTGCAGTTTTTCAGTGGCTAATGATCAGGAGCATTATACTTTTAACTTCAATATCATAGGCAACATGCCTCACACTTGAATGCAACTATTGATGGTCACAGGCAGGAATGTACTATTGAGATTATATCCTGCTTGTGGGCCCAAAGTCCATGGGAAATAGATTGCTGGACTAAGAAGGCTTTTGATCTTGTCTAGCACAACTCTTACTTTCTGTAACTCATGCAGTGAAACAATCCTAGATTCAGTCCTTTGTAGCATTAGTTTATTTCACAATCAGTAGTGAGATGAAAAAAAGGGGAAATATCCTAGCCTGCATTAGATGAATCAGGTTGAACATAGTAAAAGGTTATTTAAAAAGGATCAAATTCCTTTTAGAACTGATGAAAGAAAAAAGGGAAACAGGACATGTTTCTGATATAATAATCTCAATGTGTACAACACAAAAGTGCTTCTGTAAATTTAATGTGTGTGTTATTTGATTAATGCAATGTTAATGCCTTATACTCCTTTATTTCATACATATGTCATATGCGGTCTTATTCCTTTGTTCTTCATAAGGAAAGTTTCCCGTTTTAACCAATGTAACCATCTGGTGATGTCAGGTGGTCACCTTGTTTGCCTCTGTTGTAATACTGGCCTTTCATATGGAGTGCATCTTGAATCTGTTACAGAATGAGTTGCTGTATAGTCAAATTGTGCAAGAAAATTGAAGATGAATAATATATTTGTGCTTGGAAGAAATTTTGTTTATATCATTTAGAACTTTATGCTTAAATTTGATGCTGTATTATAATGTAAATTGAAATAGTACTGCATGATTTATTTTTTAAATAATTCAGTAAAAGTTTTATTATTTGAAAACTGATGCCAGATTTTTCTTTGGGAATATCCAGCGTACTGGAAAGAAGGAACAGTCTGCTTCTTGTGGAAAAAGGGTGTTGATACTTACCTGATACACCCTTTCTCTGTGAGCTGTGAAGAGCATCCAGTGATGGGAAGATGCTTCAGTCTCTTCTAGGAAGGCTGGGCTTAAACTTGAGGATGCTCCTCCTCCTCGAAACTCCTCCTTAGCATCCCCAGTTTTGCAAAACCGAAGTATTGATACCCTATATGCTTCAGCCTATGTAATAACCCTGGCCGGAACAGACCCCCCCGCACCAGAATGAAAGGGTGGGGCTGGATGCTCTTCACAGCTCACAGAGAATGGGCGCATCAGGTAAGAACCAACACCCTTTCTCCCATGAGTTGTTCAGAGCATCCAGTGATGGGACATACCAAAGCTTGGCACTGTCCTAAGAGAGGGACTCCATCTGGGTTGCAGACCTGTCTCTGAAATAACTTGCTACAGAACTCGCCTACCAAATGAAGCCACAGCAGAAACAAATACATCAATTTTATAATTTCTAATAAATGGAGATGGAGAAACCCAGGTTGCAGCTCGGCAAATCTCCTCTATTGTAGCTTGGGTCGCCCATGCTGCTGTGATGGCTGCACTCCTGGTGGAGTGAGCAGTAATGCCTTGGGGCACTGGTATCGAGAGAGTCATACGACTTAGCGAAGGTGGCCCTTAGCCATCTACCTATGGTAGAGGGTGAAACCTTGCACCCCAGGGTGTTAGGCTGAAAGAACACGAAGAGGGCTTCTATCCTTCTGGAGGGCGGCATGCACTCTATGTAGATGGGTAAGGCCCTTCTTACATCCAAGCGGTGCCATTGGTATTCGAGCCTGTGTGATGGACGTGAGCAAAAATTTAGGAGCACCAGCTCTTGAGCTCTATGGAATGCTGAATTAACTTTTGGAATGATGGAGGGATCTGGTCTGATATGACCGATGATGGGATCCTCCACAGTGGTACCATCGAGAGGTCCTTCAGGTCCACGAACCATGCTCGCCTTGGCCAATAAGGAGCCACTAATAGTAGGTCCGCTTTTTCTTCCAGCAACTTCTGAATCAATTTGGGGATCACGGGGATGGGAGGAAAGGCGTAGAGCAGTCCGGTGGGCCAGTGACATCTGAGGGCGTTCACATCCTCCGCTCCCTGCAGTGGGTAATGAGAAATGAATCGGGGAAGCTGTGCATTGAGTGGGGAGCAAACAGGTCAACAATAGGTTGGCCCAACCTCAGAGTAGCCTCCAGAAAGATCTTGGGGTCCAGACACCAGCCTGATTGGTCTAACATGGCTCTGCTGAGCCAATCTGCTTGTACATTCGCTACTCCAGATATGTGTTCTGCCTTTAGAGAGAGAAGATGGATTTCGGCCCACAGGAATAGTCTTTCTGCTTCCCTCATTAGTAGATTGGAATGAGTGTCCCCTTGTTTGTTGATATGGGCCTTTGTAATTATGTTGTCTGTTAAGTAAGCACATGTTTTCAATGGAGATGTGGGAGGAATTGTCGGAGTGCCAAGAACACCACTCTCAGTTCTAGCCAGTTGATATTGTGTGCCTTCTCTGAATCCGTCCAAAGGCCTTGCGCTGTATGTGATTGGAAGTGGGGGCCCCATCCCACTAGACTGGCATCTGTTGTAACAATCGACCTGTGTGGATCCTTGAAAGAGCATCCCTTGTTGATTTCGGGTCGTGTCCACCATCATAAAAACCTGAGGACGGTTGATGGAACTTTTATGCGAGTCTTGGCATCGTCTCTCCTGGCGCATTGGTATGGCAACAGGAACCATTCCAGGGTTCTTGCATGGAACCGGGCCCAAGGGATAATAGAAATACAAGAAATCATTTTTCCGAGCAATTTAGAAAGGAGACATAGTTGTACTTTCCTAAGAGTTCTGATCTGTTCAGCCAAATCTCTACTGCTTTCTTGTCTGTTAGGGGAGAGGAAAACTTTGCCTTCCAGGGTGTCAATGATGGCGCCAAGGTGAATGAGTCACCTTGGTCAAAAATGAGAACCCATGTTGTTGTAGGGTTTGAATGTTCGAATTTGCTTGATTGATGGAAGATGCCAGAATAAGAATGTCATCCAAATAGCATTGAAGTCGGATGGACCTATCTCTGAGTGATGCTGCCAAGGCAGCCAAGACCTTTGTAAAAGTTCTGGGAGCTGAAGCTTGGCCAAATGGAAGAGCAATATATTCGTAATGGATGTTGTTGTAACAGAAACGAAGGAATTTGAAATGTGAGGGCCTAATTGGCATATGTAAGTAAGTTTCCGTGAGGTCTATGGAGGTAAGGACATCGTTCTTTCTGATGCTGAGTAAGATGGATTGGAGAGTGGTCATTTTAAATTTTCGGTAAACTAAAAATTGGTTTAGATGTTTTAAGTCGAGGATTGCCCTCCATCCCCTCGAAAGAGCCTCCTGGGGAGGTTGTATCAATATATTGTTCCTTCTGGATAAATCCAGAGGGGTGGTTGGAGGGTTCTGGGCCTGTGAGGTAGAGGATATGATGAGTGGTGAAGAGGTGGGTTGTACAGCTGCTCGTGTACATTTTTCCACCTGCCTTTCTAATGCCTGATGGTGTCTGCATGCGTCTTTCTCTGCTGCCTTAGAGGTCTTTTTGGGCTCCATGGACTTATCTCTATTTTTAGCAGTTAGTCTAGATCTGGGGTTGTAGTTGCTGGCCATGATAATGCCTTTGATAGATTAGCAATGTAAAGGTTATGAAATTAGGTGGCTGGAACACCTAGGGACCTACTCCTTTAAGGGGCGGGGGTCCTGGAATAAAGTTTCCACCATGCCTTTAGCAAATGTTGTCTATATATACACGCATACACACACATATTTAACAACTTAAATATTTGTAGAATTTAAGAATCAAGTCAATTTTTGAATAAAGTACTTGTAATATCAAATATGGAGACCAGAACACCCCCCTCCAGACCCAGCACCTATATGAGGGCACAGAGGTCTGTAACTAATAATTAGATCAGTTTAGCTACACTTATTGCCTGTGGAATCCAGCAGTTCAAGTCCTCTATCATCCAGTGGACTGGTGGTAGGAACCTCCCCTTCCCAGGTCCCCAAGAAGAGAAACTTTGTTGGGTAACTTGCCTCACAGGCAGTAACAATTACTCAGCAAATTTAACCACGTGGCCTTTAAAATGGCAGCCACCTCGTGGCAGAATGAAAATGAAAGCAGCTATCACTGCCCAGCCTGCTGAAAGCAAAACAGCTCAGCGGGAAGGCGCAGGGACTAATTCCCTGCCCTGAGGTGTTCTGCGGGGAAAGCCTCGTAATAAAAGGAAAAAAGGCTGCACTGTTTAAATTGAGGCTTCGAGCCTCGAAGGGACAGAGCATTTACTCAGCTGGCTGGGAGATTGGAGAGATAAGCCTCCTTGTTGAGAAGTTTAAGGCAGCGGCTCTGAAACGAGAAGCTTTTAGCCTCAGGGCAGATCGGAAACATAAGCCTCCGCGTTTATGAGGCTTTAGCCTTGGGAGGCTGGAACGCTCATAAAAAATGAGTGAAATGACTTTTGGATGTTCCTAAGGGTGGTGGGGGTAGTTGGTGACAGAAACTATGGTACCTGACCTGAGAAATAAATCAGCTAAATTGCCAGTGTTCTGTTCCAACCAGGAAAACAATAACACAACCTGTCTGAAGAAAGGCTGAGCTAAAACTGGGGATGCTAAGGAGGAGTCTCGTGGAGAAGGAGGAGCATCCACAAGTTTAAGCCCAGCCTTCCTAGAAGGGACTGAAGCACCTTCCCATCACTGGATGCTCTGAACACCTCATGGGAGAAGAGGAAAATATTAGTGGTTGACTTATTCCAGGGCAAAGTTTTTAAAGTACTTTAATATTCTACCATTTTTATCACATTGTCTCAAGCAAACATATTCCTTAGAATTGTTACTAAAAAGACCGGCATGATAGTAATATTCGATATATTACATTTAATATAGTTAGCACATGTTCCCCAAATTGATACCATTGCATCATGTAAAATTGCATTTAGTTTGCTACTTCATTTTGGTTAGGATACATTTTGTGTGTCATACTAAAATTTATACATAACAAAATTCTGATTACTTTTCAGCAAAATCCACTGAGAATTAAGGTGGTATTAAACTAGAATATAACTATGGCTTTACTGGATAATCAAGCAGTAATGCGCATATTCATAAGTCAACCAGACCAACAAAATTCCTAATGTTGGGTATAAATCATTTTTAGTGACATTGCTCCTTACGCTGAGTTGTGAAGCATGATGATATAGCATATTAAGTGCAATCAGATTTACACATCATATGAGTCCATACACTTTATTGATAACTCAAAATCATTTTCTTTTTACATTTCACAATGCATCCCACAGACATAGTTCAATACAGCTTAAACCCCACATGTATTTGAAATGTCCAAATCGCATTTGCAGCATCAGGGTACAATCCACTGACCCATGCACAGATGCTGAAGATTCCAAGCACAATGGAAAACAAGCATGCTGAGGGTTCCTTGTTCTGCCTGCAAGGATCTGAGGATCACACCATCAGAAATTCATTCCACAGATTCAGAGTTTGAGAACTGTAAAGTTGTTTACTTAAAATAGACTATAGGAGTTTGTGCAGCAAAGGAGATGGCAGAAACTGTAATGTGCAGAGTTGGTTTTAATAGGTACTAGTTTTTTTCTGAAAATTTAAGCTAATATACAGTATTAAGGAGCTCAAAAAAAAACCTCAGTTCATTTATCTAGTATTTCAATCACTATGGAGGAGCTGGACATCCTAAGCAGCTGTGACACACTATATATTTAATTTTATATTGGCAATTGATAAAATAGTAGAATTAAAAGCACAGTACAGCTAAACTTGATAACAAAAAGGCAAGACCTTTCAAGCTTGCTTTAATGGCAAATTCTAAACATTTCATTTTAGAAAATCTGCAATCAATCAACACAAACCAGAGACAGTGCTAAAGGAAATGTTTTCCATACACTAACCCCTCTTGAAACAACGACAAGACTATTCTTGGCCAAAGCATAAAATGTACAGCTCTCCAACTGGTTAGGTTAAGCTGTGCTGCATATGGGAGAAGCAAACAGGATTAGGTTTAAATCCATATGTAGCAGCTTACAATACTTAGGATGGACATACACACAGCAGTCAAGAACAGGTTATTTCCTCCCTCTGAAACACTGTTCCTAAAAAATAAAGATCTGTGAAATTGCACTGCAATGTCAAGGCTTGCTATTCCCTGACCCTCCCCATATAATCCAAATGAATATGCCTCCCATCCCCACTTAAAAGATGATTTGTTTTAATAAAAGTTGCTTCGTGATTTCATTCAGTTTTACGCTTCAGTCCAGGAATTTTAGCTTGAACCCTGTAGGGGGAAAAAAATATTGGTTTCAAAAAAGTCACACCTTGTTTTCCAAGTAACTGTACAAGAAAAGAAAAGCCAATCTAGATTGCTTACAATCTAATTCATTAATTATCCACCAGTCTTAAAAGTGTGCCAACACTTGAAATTGCTTTACACATCACAGAAATACTCTGTTTGCATCTCCTTAAAGTGACTGAGAATAAAATAGATCCAGACATATCAAACGACCATGGTCACTTATGACTATATGTGAACATACTTATTACAGTCATGTCTACAGCTTGGTTTGGAAGTTACTTTGGAAATTCCAATTCATTTTGGAGTTGCAACCACTTGCTCAAAAACCATTCCAAGCTGCAATGGAGCAACCACTCCCTGAAGTTCCAGCCATCATAGCACCACTATGGTCACTTGACTGCGATTTGGGCACTTAGCAACTGGCTTGCAATTAGATTGGTTGTAGGGTTCTGCAATCATGTGATTGTCATTTGCAATCTTCCCTCCTATCCCACAGCAAAGTCAATGAGAAAGGAATGTTGCAAGTCATTCCCATCTTTTCTCCAGAGAAGTCCTGCTACAGAATAAGAGATCTCGGGGAATTCCTACTCCATAGCACCACCTGCCTGCCCCTCCACGGTGTGCACCCACCCACAGCACCCCCACTTGCCAATGTGTCCCCATGGCCATCCACAACTATATAGCATCTGTTCATGGCCACACCTGTTTTCCAACACTTGCATCCTTGACGCACCTTCAAGTGCACCCTTCCATAGTCCTTGTGTGGGGTTCCCACCTCATCCTGCTTAGCAAATGGATTGTTATTGCTAAGCCATATGGTCATATGATGTTGCTCTTTATGACCACGTTGTTTTGCAATGAAAATTCTGGTTCCAATTTGCCACTGTAACCTGTGGACTACCTGTAGCTACAAGAACGCAGTAAACTTACTTTGCCATTCCATCTTTCACATTCTTGTTTACAAGTTCCACATAATGGTCAATTTGAGTCTGAAATACAAGTTAAAATATCATTTCAATTGGTTAGTTTCTACATCCTGGAAAACCATGATATGATTAAGACGAAATCAAGCAAACCACAAGAAGTTACACAAGTGGAAACAATACAAGATCTTTGAGTAAATCTTTTGATTGCAATTTATGCACCGAATGATAAACAGGAAGAATTCTATAGAAAATTACATACTAAGACTGCCGAACTTGACTATGCTAATGTAATTATGATGGGAGACTTTAATGGAATTGTGGATAATAGACTTGACTATATTGCAACAACAGTAAAACATAACAGGAAAACTCTTCCTAAATCCTTTTTTAAAATGATAGATGAATTAACTTTAAAAGACATATGGAGAGAAAGAAATGATAAATCTAAGCAATTTACGTTCTATTCAAATAGGCATCTATCATGGTCCAGACTGGATATGATTTGGATCTCAACAGATTTAATGTCTAGTATTCAAGAAGTAAATATTGAAACAAGTACTTGGGCTGACCATAACCCATTGACAATTGAATGGAAGGGACAAAGGAAAAGATCGAGATGGACATTAAATAATTCTATTTTAAAGGATAAGGAATTTATACAATGGATGGAGAAAGAATTGGCCTTCTTCTTTAAAGAGAATAGAAAAGAAGACACCTCAATACAGAATGTTTGGGACACAATGAAGGCCTATGTTAGAGGCTTGATAATAGACTATACAAGAAAAAAGAATAACAGGAAAAGGCGAACTCTTAAAGCCTTGGATGATGAATATAAGGGACTTGAAAAAGAATTACAGAAAATGCCACACAGAAAAGATGTTAAAATGAAACTGGATATAACTAAACATAAAATGGACTTAATAGAGAAAGAAGAACTGGCACAGAAAATTAGGAATGCTAAACAGAATTATTTTGAGGATGCAAATAAGCCAGGTAGATGGCTAGCATACAAATTGAGAAAGGAGAAAGAGTCGAGGAAAATACCGCAGTTAATAGACGACCAAGGTAAAATTTGTTATGGCAGCAAAGAAAAAAAAAGAGATTATTTATGATTTTTATAAGCATTTGTATAAGAAAGAAGACATTGATGAGGAGAAAGTTAAACAATACCTGCAGAATGCAAATCTACCTAAGATACCTAAAGAGATTGAAGAAATGCTAGAAAGTAATATAACAATGATGGAGTTAAGTCAAGCACTTAAGAAACAAAATAATGGAAAGGCACCAGGTCCAGACGGGTTTCCTGTAGAATTTTATAAAATCTTTCAAGAATCACTGTGTATTCCACTGTTAGAAGTTATGAATGAAGTTATGTTAAAAAGATGATACCTAAAACATGGTCAGAGGCTTACATTACACTTATTCCAAAAGAGGAGGCGGACCTACTGCAAATCAAGAATTATAGACCGATTTCTTTACTAAATGCAGATTATAAAATTTTTGCTTCAATATTAGCAGAAAGACTTAAAAAGTACTTGAATAACTTTATCCACCCAGACCAAAATGGGTTTTTGCCAAAGCGACAAATCAGAGACAATATGAGAGTAATTCTGGACACCCTGGAATACTATGAGGCGCATCCTGAAAAGCAAATGGCTTTGATATTTTTAGATGCTCAAAAGGCATTTGATAACGTGAATTGGAGATTTATGTTACTTTTAATGGAACAGATGGGCTTTGCTAGAAGATTTATTCAGGCAATAGAAGCAATTTATAATGAACAAACAGCTAAGGTAATGATGGAGGGAGAATTTACAGATCCTATTAATATAAGAAAAGGCACAAGACAAGGTTGTCCTCTTTCTCCCTTGATATTTGTATTGACTTTGGAAGTGTTGAATAGAAATATCAGAGAAGATAAAACTATAAAAGGAATGAAAGTTAAAAAGGAAGAATTTAAACTACAAGCCTTTGCAGATGACCTAGTCTTTATCTTGGAAGACCCTATAGAAACAGCCTCGAAACTGTTGGAAAAGATAGAGGTCTATGGGGAGGTGGCTGGTTTGAAAATAAATAGAGATAAAACAAAGATTTTGTCAAAGAATATGTTGTTGAAACAAAGGGAAGAGTTGGCAGAACTGTTAAAAATTCAAGTTACAAACAAGGTTAAGTATCTGGGGATATATTTGACATCAAGATGTAGTACATTGAAGGAGAATAATTATATTAAACTTAAACAACAGATAGCTCAAGATTTGAAAAAATGGGAGAACTTACAATTGTCATTAATAGGAAGGATTTCAACAATCAAGATGAACATTTTACCCAGAGTCTTATTTTTGTTTCAAACAATACCAATTAGGCTTGGAAAAGAATATTTTGAGGATTTAAGTAAAATTGTTTTGAAGTATATATGGCAAGGCAAGAAAGCAAGAATAAAGTTAAAGCTTTTACAGGATGCTAGATTTAGAGGAGGGTTTGGTCTGCCTAATTGGGAGTTGTACTACCAAGCTGCAAACTTGACGTGGGTTAAAGAATGGATAACATTAAGGAAAACCAGATTGTTGACATTAGAAGGTCATGATTTGTTGTTGGGCTGGCATGCTTTTTATGGTATAAGGGAACTAAAACACAGGGTATTTTAGAAGACATTATATACGGGAGTCTCTGTGGTTGAATTGGGAGAAGATAAAAAAACAGTGTTATTTGAAAATTCCAGTTTGGTTATCGACGATAGAAGCGTTCTCTTATCCTATAATTTATAAAAAGGAACAAACAGTTAACTATGGGGAATTATTAGATGAAAAGGGTGAACTTAAATCGATGCAAAAATTGGAAGAACAAGGTATACAGATGAATTGGTTTTCATATTTGCAAATACATTCAAAGTACTATGAGGATTCCAAAGCAGAGGGATTTTATGATAAGCAAACTGACTTGGATAAGATTTTGATGGGTACTGATGAAAAGGTGATTAAAAAATTGTATGGTTATTTATTGCAAATTAAGCTTGAGGAAGAACAAGTTAAAGAAACTATGATTGCGTGGGGGAGGAATTTTGGATATGGGATTGATTTAGAGAAATGGCAGAAATTATGGTCGCTAAAATTATAAAATGACAATGTCTACAGCCTATAAAGAAAACTTGTATAAGATGTTTTACAGGTGGCATTTTCCCCGACAAGGATAGCAAGAATGTTCAAGAACAAATCCGAAAAATGCTGGAAATGTCATCAGAAACCTGGTTCATACTATCACATGTGGTGGACTTGTGAGGATGCTAGAAAATATTGGACTAAAATCCACATGTGGCTGGAAAAAATGACAAAGAAGCATATAGACTTGAAACCGGAGTTTTTTCTATTGGGAATACTACCAGATACTTATAGTAAAGAGTTGAAATATTTGATTGTAAATGTATTGACTGCTGCTAGGATTGTATTTGCAAAGAATTGGAAAAATGAGAAAATTCCATTGCAAGAAGAAGTTGTAAAGAAAATTTTGGAATGTGCTGAGATGAGTAGATTGACTTTTGAAATTAGAGAGCAAGAAGATAGACAATTTTATTTAGTTTGGGATCTTTTCTATCAATGGTTGAATGATGAAATATTAAAATATAAAAGTTAGATAATAAGGAATAATAATGACTTTATTTTCCCTTTCCTTTTATTGGTTTTGATACTATATCTATATAATAGTTTTCTTTGTTTCTTTCTTTTTCATATTTGGGATAGAATTGGTATGATTATAAGATTTGTTTTAGAATAAAATATTTAAAATATAGTTATCTCATAAAGGCATGACCGAATAAAAGTTTAGTCAATTTTTTTTTCTTTAATAGCGATACTAGGATTTATAAATTTGTATTGATAAGAGTATTATATAAAGTAATTGTAATTGTGACTATGAGGTGAATGCACAAAACCAATGGACCAACCGACTTACTGTGTGTACAAAAATATGGGGGAGCTGATACTTTTATGTTTTGTTGTTGTGTTTTTTATGTTAAAAAAATAATAAAAATTTATTAAAAAAAAAAAAAAGATCTTTGAGTAAATCTTGATTTTTGATAACCACCAAATATTCTTGGAAATATTTTCATCAGTGTTTTGCCACTCCCTGCTTCCTAGGGCTACGGAAAAGTGACTGATCCCAAGTCACCCAAGATGGCTTTATGCATAAGGTGGGACCAGAACAGTCTCCCAGTTTTCAGCATTATGCCTTAACCACTACACCAAACTAGATCTCTGCACTTCATCTACAAAAGGCTGAGGTGTAAGCCCTAGAAAAGATTTAGGATGGTTATAACTTAAAAATCTCAATACGTTACCCACAAAGGGAAAATAGCTGAGATACTGCAAACCTTGAACACCTAAAAGTTATGGATTCCTGGTCATTAGAAAGTTTATCACACCTGCCTTAGTTTATTCAATCCCAATCATTCAGATTTGAATTTTGACATATTAATTCTTGGTTGCTCCACAACTGTGGTGTTTTGTCATTTGAAAAATATTGAATAAACAGATTTTTCAAAGAAAAAACTGATAGCTATTTCATCAACCTTTTCGATTTTAGAAGCATGAAATTATTGTGATATTTTAACTACTTTTTATTTAGCATTTTATACAAAAAATATTTAGGTTTATGACTGTGCAATATCTTATTACAAATATACTGAAATAATGCTTGAAGATATTTCCATTTCTATCATATATAGAGGAAGTCATTTTTACTGAAAAAATAGGATTCTTGGGGGAAAAGTACCTTGTAAAGTTCTGAGATAAAACATGTCAACTAGTTACAAAATACTTTCTTAAGTTCACTTAAGAGGCGCTCAGCTATAATAAACAATGTAAAGGAAGGGATCCCTAATGTTGAAAGAAGAAATCGAAACCAGATGAATTTTCTAAATGATTCGAGCTGTTCTCAAAACAAAGGAACATGGCCTCTTTACTTTTAATATCAATCCTAGGACTGCCACATCTGAGGCACAAAAGTCAAGATAACCACTAGATAATAGCAATGGCATATGCTTGTTTGTTTCAAATAGTGGCTGCTTGGATTTATGTAGCCCAGATAGGATGATCCTCTTTAAAAAGGCCTTTCATGTCTTGTTTAACTCTTGCTAAAACTAGAATAGTGCAGCCATTGTCCTTTAGAATAGTAGAGGCCACTGTCCTCTAGAATCTTCTTCATCTTTTCATATACAATGTATTCTTTGTATCCTTAATTTTCTAGTTATCATATTATCAATAAGCATGCCACAACTGCTTACTCACCTGGTGCTTCTCATAAATAACAGGAATACTGAAAAGTGATATCAGCGCTGGAAGAACAGAAATACACTTAACTTAAAAATATGAAAAACACCTGAAAGTTATCGCAAACTGGGCACCAGATTATGTATGTGGATGAAGTACTAATCGTTGTTGTAACTACAGATAGACAGTTGTGTGAAAAAATATGTATACCCCATATCAATATTTTATCTTCACTCAAAATGGACTTTCAATAATTTATTCAGCAAAAATTAACATTAATGCCATTTCCTTTTGGGGATTGTTATTTTCCTTAAATCTCTAAAGTGTTACAAGTACTTTCATGGGATTTCAAGTTTCAACTTCAAAATCTTACAAAATTTAGCATCCTCACTTGAGATCTCGGAACTGGCAACCTTATACAATTCCAGCTATTGTTTTTTTGAATAGTTTTTAGGTGTTGCCCATGAATGCAGATTCAGATTATCTTTAACTATTCAGATTATCTTTAACTATTACACATGGTCCTCATTTAGTGATTACAATTGGACTGGCAACTCAGTTGCTAAGTGAAATGGTCGCTATACTTAGCATTTTACTTCAGCTTTCCTTTGCTTTAAGCTTTAGACAGGTTCAATTCCAATCAGGCAGGTGAGCCCAAATGGTGGGAAAGATTTCCAGAATTTGTCTCATGAGAAAAAACAGGTAAAAGAGCAAATCTTATAGCTCTTTGGAATACATACCTTGATTGAATAATTAGCAAGAGGATTAATCTTTTGTTTATAT
Source organism: Pseudonaja textilis (assembly GCF_049901715.1). NCBI lineage: Eukaryota > Metazoa > Chordata > Lepidosauria > Squamata > Elapidae > Pseudonaja > Pseudonaja textilis. The sequence continues at coordinate 32,832,416 of NC_141990.1, read as the reverse complement.
TTATTGGAGAGGAAGGGATTACCAAAGAGTTAAGTAGATACCCAATTGTGAACATGCATTGAAAGAGATGTGTTCATGCCAGTTCCTTGCCTAGTACTCTTGTGCTTCATGGGTTCAAGCCCTTAGGAGGCAAAAAATGTCTTCACAGTGAAAATGATTAGGATTTTGTCATGCAGCAGCAGGAGCTTATGTAATTAAGGTCACAGAACTGAGCTTCTTGTAGAATTCTTATAGAATTTCAGTTGTAAGTTGCGGTTGTGGCCAATTGAGATGCCAGATGACCGCTCCACTCAATGACCACAATCCCAACTCTTCCCATTGTAGTCACTTTACCACATACTGTCGGATATTAAGCAGACAGAGCAAAAGAGCTACCTGCTGAAGGAGGGCAGACAACACTCCTCCTGTTTGCTGAAGTGAATTCCAGCACTGGGCTGGAAAAAAAAGGTTCATATCTTCATAATCCAAGCTCTCAGTGCTAGTGTTCCCTTCCCCTCTGTGCGCAGAAAGCTCGGTCCCAAAATCCAAGCAGGATTTTGTCATGGAACATTTGTAACATGGAACATTTGAAGCCAGGCTGGTTACAAACACTCCATGCCAGAATCCTGCTTGGCCTTCAGAATAGAACTTTTCAGACAGCCTCCTTGACAGCAAAAGAATGTTTATAACAATTGTAACTTTGGGCATGTGTCATAAGTCCCATTGTTCATTGATACTGTACTTTTGGTCACTGAATGAATAGTAGTTAAGCAAGGACTGCCTGTAACTTGTCCAGCACTTTCTAGGGATGCACTGTACTATGAAGAAAAGCAGCTCAGGAACAAATAAACTGGTTTCAGCAATAACCTCTTCTCTCCATTAGTGGTGGGTGTGGGGGGTGACTCTGGCACAGGACAACCAGTACTGACTGCAATGACAAATGCATGTTTGAGAAAAGCTCTTTCTCTCTCATTTGTAAATATGGGCATAGATTGCAAAGTTACTTTTTCAACAGTGCCATAACTGCAGTGCTGTCCAAGGCAGTTGCCAAACAAGGATTATATGTAATAATGTTTTATTTTCGAGATTTCCCTATTAACTTCCCAGAGTTTAGTAGGCTCATCAGCCATCAGAACTATCATGCGATTTACTAATAATAGTTTGGATTTTGTTTTCTATAATTAAAAAAGGCGAACTCACCTAGTATCAGCAATGTCAAACCATTGAACAAGGCACCAACGTAGGTAAACACCCACATCAATACTGCAAACTGAAACAAAAATAAATAAATGAAACTACACCGTATGGAATATCTGCTTAAAGCTCAAAGCAATTCTGCAACTTAACTATATTAGCAATACAAACTTAAGGTGCTTTGGTGGGCTGCAAACTATCCCAACTCACAAATTGCCTAACTTGGTATAAATAATACATTATAAAATTCTGGTTTACTTTCCAGTGTTATTTTGATACAGCCAAGGTCTGTAAAGTCCACATTTAAATATATTTGATGCAAAAGCTCACATCTTTTGCTTCTTTTTCTTTTAGTTCCCTATAGAACAAGTTGCAAAAAGCCACAAACAGCAGAACTGCTTGCTTAGTTTGTCTCAGAGCCAGTTTCACATTTTACATTGTCCTCAGCCTAGCTGGGTGATACTTTTTTCAGGACTAGTCAGATTAGTTATTATACAAGAGTTAGCTGAGTTCTACTTACTGCCAGATGTCTCCTCAAGCCAATCTGTTTCTCCAATTTATACAATTCTTAAGCTAAGATGGGAAATTAAATCTTTTACCTTTAGAGAATCCACCAAATCATCCACTAGGAATAGGCGCCGGAGTTCCTTAATTGTGTTGTTGAGATGACCAGGCACAACATGGCTGTATTTTTGAACAAGCTCCTCAGACACAGTGACATCTCTATTCAAGTAAGCACTGGAAGAGGAAATATGTTATTTTCAATACACTTAAAAACAGAGTTTTTAAGCTCTCCAAATTCTCAATCAGAGCACAATGAAAATGAAGGAAAGGTTACATTACCAAAGAATTGTTCAGATGGACAAGCCTTTAGAACATGTCTCCAATAAATATAGCATCTGCCCCCCTCACAAATTATTCCAAACTGTTAAATTGCAATCTTTGGGTTTATTTCCAGTAACTGACATATGAAAGTAAGCCTGACCATTTAGCAATTTTTTTTATGCATTAATGGAAAACTTAATTGAAATTATCTTAATCAAAACAAAAAATTAAAAATACAGTATTAAAACTAAAAAAGAACTTTTTAAAAAGTATGCATACATATGTACTTAGCATGTTTATACACACACGTTATCCGTTAATAAGAACCATATTAATATAGCTAACAAATTTTAATAACCAACGCTTAACTTTATGTAGTCTTCAAAGTTCTCTGCTGCTGTGATAGTTTTTTTTACCCAAAATCATTTTCAAGTACTTTTAAATAAAAATGCCAGATAGGAAACTTAATTTAAGAGCCTATCATCCAATTTGTAGCACTGCATCAGTGATTAATTAATTCAGGTTCTTGTTATAAATATGGTGTGATTTTTAATATCCTAATTGGAGATGTTAATATAAATTGCATAATATAACACTGGGAGTTATACGAAAATCATCTGCATTGTTAACTTAAATGGTTGTTTCCTCTCTAGATAATTGTTGTACAAGTCTTGTTTCAAAGGGGTCATGGTACAGCAGCAAGGGAAAAAACAACTTTGTTCATTAATCATTAAGATCTGAAGCAACAATCAGCAATCTATTAATATCCAAGATGTCACTGCATCCTCACCCTCATTACTTGAAATATTATGAAAATGAAGACATTTAAAAATAGGTATCTAAATTTTAATTGTTGACCTTAGGCTTTGTCTCAAAACTCCCATCATCTCTTGACATTAAAAGAATTAGCTAAGCTACCAAGGTAATTAAAATTTGGGGAAAACCAATAGACTCAATACATTATTCCCATTCTTTCATTGTAGAATACATCCATTTATGTAATAAAATGATTTGCAGAGTGGATCAGTGACAAACTAAGATGTATAAAGCAAAAAAGATAACCAATCAGTACTGGCAAAGCAAGAGACCCATTTAAAAATATGGAAGACGGCACTCATTCAATAAATAACCTGTAAAATTCATGGGAACCATGTATGTACAGTCCTTGGGACTGCACAATCCCAGATTATCTATTGACAACACAAATTGCTGTGCCTTTGACATATGTTAGACATTTTAGCTTTTACTTATATTTATTATTATTATCATTATTCATTAAATGTTTATACCATCCATGTTCCCCACAAAGTGACTCTGGGCAGTTTTTGAATTATAAAACTAATAGAAAAATAACTAAAATATTAAAACATTAGGCTCTTTCTCTAGCCTTCTGTGTGAAAGCTCACCAGTTGAATGGAAATCCAGTTACATAATATTGAACATAGTCCAGACTTCAAAGTAAGTAGTTTACTTTCCAACTTCAAGTATTGTTAAAAAAATCCAAAGGCCATTTATCTCCCGTTCTACAGCAAATATAATTAATTACAAATAGGGAAAAGCACAAATATTTACCTAAAGGGATGGCCTTCATCTGACTTCTGGACTGCTTGGATAACTCCTTTGTATATTCTAAAACTGATGGTCACTGACAGGAGGGCCAAGCCAATATAAGCAATCACACTCACGATACTGAACACTGTTAAAGAAAGAAGCAGGAACAAGCTGGCTCCAAACACCACACCAGTCTTCTTAACGTCTCGCCAGTATAGGAGGTCAACCACTAAGAGAAAGTTAAAGGAGAGAAGATTAGAATGCAGTCTCCAATATTACAGCATAGCAACGAAACCTGAATGCGTTATTAACAGAAATGTAACAACAAATGTACATGCATAAACACCCCCACACTTTATTCATGCATTAAAACTTGTACAATATTATCCAGTATAATGACCAGAAAATGATAATCTGAGAAATGTGAAGCCATTTGTGCTTTGTCTCCTTCATACCCTGCTGAGATAAAAGAGAATACTCAAACACCATATTTGCTATCTACCAGGAATACAAATGATTACTTAACTATTTTTAAAAAATTGAGGTCTAAACTAGCATCCATGGAAACTCCCCCTGTACGTTCTCTGCTTCACTTTATCCTGAGCATAACATGCAATGGGGAATGGCATACTGCAAAGCTAAATCACTAGCCTGTTATCACTTTTACTTCTCAGTATATGCTTGGTCCCATCAAATGGGCTCCATAAACTTTCTTAGAAAATGAAAACAATGTGAAGCATGCCTAATCTGTCCAGAAAAAAAGAGCATGCTGAAGACAGGATACAGACGCAGAATTCTAGTGAACAAACTACGAAGAGCCAGTTTGGTTTAATTCTAGCAACAGACTAGAAAGCAGGAGAATATTCTCCAGATGAGCTGTTCAGAGCATCCAAGCATGAGGTGCTTCTGTCTCTCATCAGAAAGCCTGAGCTGATTTCTGAGGACACTCCTCCTCGAGGCTCCTCCTTAGTGTCCCCAGTTTTTTGCTCAGCCTTCATTCGAGACAGGCAAATTTCTCTTGGCTGGATTCTCTGAAAGCAGAATTTTTTTAAAAAAAAAGTCAGATCGCAGCCTTCTGGCTGCAAAAAGGAAAGTCACTACTTTAAAATCATCCGATATATAACTCCAGACGCCGCTTTAGCCAATTTGGTTTAATGATGAGGGCAACAGGCTAGAAAGCAGGAAACTATTCTAATCCCACTTAGCAATGAAAGCCAACTGGGTGACATATGAGTCAGTCACTTTCTCTCAGTCCAACCCTCCTAATAGGGTTGTTGTGGGAAAAATGGGAGGAGGACGGTGTGTTGGGTATATTTGCCACTTTGAGTCATTTCTGGAAAGTAATAAAAGTGGGATACAAACAATCAAATAAATGGCTTCCATGGCTTCCAATTTCAAAATGAGCAAGCACCTCTCTGGGCCACCACTTTTGGGAGCAACAACATGTTTGCAAAATTGTGTATGTGCTCACCAGTATAAGACAACTGGAGACCTTTATTTTAGGGAAAAAATGCTTACATTTTAAAAGAACATTAACCTGCTTCTCCATGATTTGTGAAAGGTACTAGCAACATTGTAGTATTCCCAGAAAATGTGGAACTTCAAAAATGCTGATGATGATAATAACAAGGCTGCTTTTTTCTCATTTAATATACTTTGATTAAGGCAAACTCACACTGAACACTGTATTAGATAATAAATGTTGGAAACATTACCTATAGACTACAGTATGCAAAATATATTAAATTCAATAATAATATCAACTAAGTTTTGGTCTCTTTCCTAAAACATAGAAGTATTGACATTTGCTTATTTTTCTGAGTACTCTAGCCCTTTTATTTTTGCTAACTTCATACATAATTATTTATTTTATTTCATTATAAAAAACAGCCCTAGAGGGCAATTCCAGTATGCATGATACACACATTATTGAAAAAACAAAATTACATTTTATATGTACACATTACACACACACACACACACACACACACACACACACACACGTGTGCGTGTGTGTGTGTAGACAGACAGACAGGCAGAGTTTTTTTCTACTTTACACTCAACACAAGAATTTACAGGACAGCTATTTTCAAATTCATGATGACATATAATTAAAATAAAGTATACTTAAACTACATTGCAGAAAAAAGCATCATTTTTCATTTCAAAATGGAAGCTAAATGTGCCCCTGAAAATGAAACCTGCTTATATTATTAGATTATTACTGACTTATTTTATTTTTATTTTATTTATTTTGATTTGTCAATCGCTTACAAGATAATAAATATAAGTATATACATTGTTATGAATACATGAAATGGGTACATATAAGAAAAATAAAAAAACAATAGGACAACTCAGAGGCAAAATTCAAGACAACAAAATTTTCATTCCTTCAGGAGATAAGCAATCAGGCCTTCTCTGGAATAAAGATAGCTAGCTACATTTGATAAGCAAGAACAGTCATGTGGTATATTTAAAAATAGCATTGCTACAATCATGCCTCACATGCATTGCTCATCTATTTAGCTTTTTTCTTCATTTTTCAAATAAGTGTCTTGCAAAACATTAATCTCTTTATTCTAAAGTTTAAAAAATGACTACATTTGTAACTGCAATGCTACTACCTACCCCATTTTCCCCTGGCTTAATAAACACTTATACCTCTATGAACACTCGTTAACGCTCAGAAGTTCATTTCACACAAGCCAGAACCCCACATGCTCACCACTCCTGGCATCCATTTTAGGGCTGTTGCCTGTGCTTCTACAGGAGATTACTGAATCTTTCTACTTCCTGCTAAGGCACACAAAAGTGGTTCCAATATATGGAGCTGCCTCACACCAAAGGTGAGGAAACTCCAGACTACTCGAAATATATTAAAACTATTATGCAATGGCTAATGCCATTTTAGAAACAAGAAAAGCAGTCACTATGTATTCTATTTCAAAAAGGAATCATACAATGCTCCCTATACCAGAGGAGAACTATACAAGCTAGCTGGAGACAATGTGAATTGTAATTCATGCATATGAAAAAATCCCAGTTGAGAAGAGCTGATACCAAAAAGGCTATATTTTTATTATTGCCTCCAATTGAGAGGACTATGTTTGAGAGTTATTCCTGAATTATTTCTATATTTATGAGGAATGTGTTCGGTTGGGAATCCCTCAGTAAACAATGATTCACTTAATAAACATTATGTAAATAAAATACATAAAATATTCTATTCAGATAAATTTAGATAGCCTACAAAAAGTTCTTAGCCTATTTTTCAACTTTTTAGAAAATATGAAAAATGTGAAAGTATAAATCTTTCAATATTCTAATCATGTAAATAAATGGAGTAAGATTTGGATCTGTCTTTCTGCTCAGCAAACAGAAATAGTCTGCCTTTTTATGGATTTGGCAGTGCTAAATAAATCCTTTTTTTCACTGAAGCTGGTAATCATGTGTGAGACTATACTATTTCATGACATCACAATGGGCTATTATAAGTTGAATGATCCCTATGTGTTGTAAACACCTTACTTTCCTATAGAATAGGGAGTCCCCAACCCCCAGGGTCACCTTTGGAACTGAGCTGTGTGCAGGCAAATGTGCAAAGCTCCATTTGTGCATGCACAGGATTAGGTTGAGCATGTAAACCTATCACCTCCCTTCCTAGCCGCCTAACACTGGTCCATTCAGCCAAAAAGGTTGGGGACTGCTGCTATAAAATGCTAAGATTGTCATAATGAAAAGTTCTTATCTAATGCTGCCTTTCTCTACCAAGGTTAGATTTCCTTCAAGTCAGGTAATCCTCCATTTATAAAGATTGATTTGGGATAAACAGAACCTCAGAAATACTGGAAGCAAGGTTCTGCTTCTGCTCTGTTATGACAGTTGAATGACATCAGTCAGCCAGCCAGCCAGCCTGCCTATTTATTTCCCACATTTATTATTTTAAAAATAATTTGAAGTGGTGAACCCACCTAGTATTCCTCCCTCCCCCTATTTTCGCCACAACTGCAAATATGTGAGGTGGGTTGACCTGAGAGTGACTGGCCCAGAATCAGCCGACTAGCTTTCATGCCTATAGCAGTATTAGAACCACAGTCTCCATGTTTCTAGTCTGGTGCCTTAGCTATTAGACCAATTTTCATCTATGTCACAAGAGCTCTGAATATATTAAATTGGAAAGTAGGAATGGAAAAGTATCCAGCTCCTTGGAGAAAGAGATGGACACATGTTTATAATTTCATGACAACAGCTAATATTTTACTTATTTTTACTTGACTTTTAAAAAATATTTTTAACAATCTTTCATCTTGCAAGAAAATTAAAACATTAAAAATGAAAGCTAAAGATACTAAGAAAAAAATGCACCTTATATTTTACACTTACCAATAGTTACCAGCGAATTAATTACTATAATATAAACAATACATGGTATTATTGCAATGTATCTTGCAAATCTCTGCCAGAACATATATTGCTGCATCTTTTTACTAGTAGAAAAGTCCTTAATGTCCCTCTTCTATCCATTAATAAAAATTCTTAATTTCCCATCCCTGTATAAATCCAATTTTGAAACTAGATAATACAGAATATTTTAAATCTTCAATTTAACGTAGAAATAGTAAGAAAGTAGAATTTGTTACAGCTGCCATTAAGATCACATGAGATTTTGAATCACAGTGCCACAGTGGTTGGAATTCAGTATTGCAGGCTAATTCTGCTGACTTCCAACTGCTGGCAATTTGATTTTCATAGGCTCAAGGTTGACTCAAATTTTTGTTTCTTTGCATCTGAAGTCTCTTAAACTGAGTTGCATCAAATCAATGATTTCCTATATTCATTCATTATAAACAGGAAGAGATCAGGAGATAGTGTAATACTGTTGTGGCCCACTGGCAGCTGGGGGAGCTGCAAGCAGTCGGACAGTGAGGAGGTTGGGGGAAGAACCTGAGCCTGTCCTGGAGGCTGAGGAAGACTCAGACAAGGGATCTATGTCAGAGGCAGAGATGGGGCCAGGACAGGCTGGCAGTCATCAGCTGCCTTCAGGCTCAGACAGCAGTGAGGCAGGGAAGCAGCTGGAACCGTTTCCCAGCCTTGCATGCACAAAGCTGCCAAAAGGAAAGAACAATTACAAACTCAGGGTCGACATGGGAGTAAGGCCACAGGTGGACAATGAATGGCCCCTCCCATAAAGATTAAAAGAGAAGCAAAAGGGGATGGGGCTTTTTCAGGAAACAATTCATTTTTTCGTTCCAACATTGTGAAGATCTGTCTGTGCATGCTAGCGACTCTGTGCTAAGCCCTTTGGGCAGCTTTCCAAGATAGATAAGGTGTGAACTCCTAATTATACCCTTGAAAGACTGTTTGCCAGGTCGTTGGCTGGATGTGAATGCAAGAAATTCACATTCATTTAATAAAAGGTGTTTGGTCGGGACAGAGTCTGCTTAGTGCTTTTTCAGGAAGCTTAGGGCAGAACAAATACAATGAAAGCCCTCTGGAAATCCTGCTCAATCCGTTTATCCAATACTATCCGTTTATCCAATACTTCTGAGGACCAAACTTCAGATTCATAACTTGAATTTTCCAATCATGTAGAGGAGGCTGGAAATTTATTTTGAAAAGCAGAATTGGGCAGAAGGATATGGGGTGTAGAACAGAGGTGGTATTCAGCCAGTTCTCACCTACTCGGGAGAACCAGTAGTGATAATTTGGCATGGGTTGCCAAACAGGTAGTGACTTCTGGCTGGCCACGCCCCCAAACCAGTTCCCAGTCGCAGCTTGTTCACTTGCCCCACTCTATGTTCACCCCGCTCAGTCTCTCCTCACTCTACACTGAGTCCTTGTGCTTTCCCACATGGCGCCTGGCCCTATGTCCCAACTGACCTTCCTGCTGAAAGGTAAGCCTGCAAGTCACGCTAGCCTCCCCCCAGCATCCCCGGAGCTTGCCTTCCCCTTCCCTACTGTCCCCTAAGCTTGCCAAGCCCCCCATTCCCAGGCTCGATTGACTTGCTTCATTGCTGGCACAGCCTCGCTAGCATGTGTGTGCACGTGCGTGTGTGTATATGTGTGTGCATGCAAGAGAGAGAAAGACAGGGGGGGCTGGAGTGGGGGGGCACCACCCATTTCTTCCTTTTCCCCCCGCTCGCTGACTGGAAATCTCCCAGACTAGCCAGGTGTGTATGTGTGTATGTGTGTGTGTGAGAGAGAGGGGTGGGGGAAGGCTGGAGTGGGGGGGCGCCACCTGTTTTTTTTCCTTTTCCCCTGCCCGCTGCTGACTGGAGATCGTCCCAGGTGTGTGTGTGTGTGTGTGTGTGTGTGTGTGTGTGTGTGTGTGTGTGTGTGTGTGTAACAATGCTATCATGTTTTCCCCTAGTTCTTCCCTCTGCTGGTAGATGCTTCTTTTCTTCTTTTGGGGAAAAATATTACAGTTCCTTTCCCTACAAACTATGGAAATTGGATGGTAAAAAAAAAAATCAGGATGATGGCTTTATCTTTGTGAGTGTGTTTCTATTTCTGCATTTGTATGCAAGTGAAAGAAATGCCCCCTCGCATTCTGTTGCAACTCCTTTCCACAGCCCCTTTCGTCGCCTCAGTCCATCCCTGATAAATAAGCTGGCTGGTTAGAGCGTTCCCTCCCCCTCTCTTCAGATTAAACTATCTTCTAAACTATTCAGCCCCTAAACTACTTGGCTGACATTGATGACGTCTTTCTTTTGACAAGGCTATCTCTTCTGACGCTGACGCTGCTGTCAGGCAAGGATTCCACGGAGCCTGACAGTTTCATTACTTATCATGTGTTAATATTTTACACTGTCCCTATTACTACATCTAGAGTGATTTTACTACTTTTCTTTTGCCCAGGGGCTACCACATATTTTTCAGGTATTTACATTAATGTCTAATCCAGAGCATAAATATGCGTGTGTTTATTTTGTACATCAGGTTGCATAAGTCCAGCTTAATATGCTATTCTTCGTATGTGATATTTTGTATACATACAGAGAAAGAAGCACTCTTATGATCTTTGACTTAGGCTTGCTGTCAAACATCAGCCATAATAATTACTGTTTTGAACAATATGCAGGTTGTATTACATGAATGGCTATTTTATATGTGAAATTATGAAATAAATTTGAGTAGAGATCCTGGGAAAGTGTCAGAATAACAGAAAGAGGGACCATGGGGGAACCCTATACCATTTCAGAGAAATGGCTGTCCAGTCTTTTCTGAAAAACTTCCAGTGAATGAGCACCCAGAACTTCTGGAGACAAGCAGGTCCACTGGTTAATTGTTCTCATTGTCAGGAAGTTTCTTTTTAGTTTTAGGTTGCTTCTCTCTGTTCAGTTTACATCCACTGCTTCTTGTTTGTGTTCTGCTTCTTTGGAAAATATATTGCCCCTACTTCTTTGTGGCAGCCCTTAAAAGCCTGTTGCCTATCACCCTCTTGGGCAAAGCATGTGAGCCATTTTCTCCTTTCAGTGATCCATGAAAGTACATCTATAGTATGTAGATAATAAAGTCAAAAAAGGTGAACAACGTTTTTACAGAACTATAGATAAGTTGAGGCTGAGTGACAAGGAATGGCTGGGAGGGGAGGGGTCAGGTGAGGCACCCCTTGATGTGAGTGACATTGAGTTGGCCATGCCCACCCAGTCACACGACCACCAAGTACGTCTACCCAGTCACATGACCACCAAGCCACACCCACCCAGTCACATGACCACCAAGCCACGCCTACCAAATAAGCCATACCCGCAGAACCGGTAGTAAAAAAATTTGAATTCCACCACTGGTGTAGAACTCCCCCTGCCTGCATCCTATATTCTTGAGGCCCCTCTTTCCAACTTATTATGGTTGGGGGTGGGGAATGAAGAGAAGTTAGCATTTCACAGTTTCATCTTTCTTTCACTTCATGAAGGCAAGCATAAAATACCTGCAAGAGTTCTTTCAAATCCCTCAATAATAACTTCACACTGGATTACATGACTGGGGAGAAACAAGTGATTTAGAATGGAGAAGCTGGCAACCTATTTAGATACTGCCCAACTGTCTGTCTCACAGTGATGTGTTGGAAGAATTTTAACTGGTATGTTTTCTCCCCTCTGCAGTCCCCTGCTAGATCCAGTCCATTTTTAATTTTTCTTTTGCTGATTTTTCCTTTTACCAAATTTGATTCTATTGGATTGAGAAAAAGAAGGTACAATCAATTGATCCTAGTGATTTTGAAGATACCTTCATATGGTTTCCTTGACAATGTACTGTAGTACTTTGTCAATACCTTCTTTTGATTTTTATTTTCCTGTAAAATTTAGCCAGATTTTCCAAAGGTACTCCTCAAAGTGTTAACCAGCCCTAAAACAACTTAGCTCTTTAAAGATCAGTCAACATTAGTTATCTACTGCACATAGTCAGGAGGTTAAAGCTATATACATTCTAAATGAAATATGCAATTTTTTTTAGTCCCAGGGCCTCACTTAGTCTTTCAAATGTATATAAAAAGGCACACTTCAAAAACTGGACAGGGTCAGAACAAAGATTAAATCTGATTTAATTTTAATTTTGGTAGTCAAATACCATTAATGTATATATTCTTCTGTCACAATCAGAGTAGATAAAACATGATTTTTAAAAATAATTTTTAAAAATCAGATATTTATTTAAATTGGATTTTTTAAAATTTAAATTGTATTTTTTTATTTTTATCAAATTTATTTTAATAAAATGCTTTTGGAGTAAAAATCTATCTAAAGATAGTTTTCTATTTAAGATACATTAATAGTTTATTCAGCATGAAATGGAGCTTAGTAATATAGCATGAGGCTATATATCCTGCAATATTGGGACTGTTCGTGAACTAACAGTGGATCAGAGGAGAAGTCACTGCGGGACACTGCTCTTTAAAAATTATGATTTAAATCAAGCCTTTTTACTAGTGATTTAAATTGCCTTGATTTAAATTAAATCCATCTTGGTCACAATCAAAATTGGTGGCAATTTTTGAAGATCCTCTGATTGTCATCTTCAAGACTTTAAGGAACTACATGCTCTAGTAGTGCTTCACTATTCTAGAACAAAACTGAACAGCGTACTTCATTATGAATATACAGAATTAATACAATCTTAAATACCAGAGGTGATATTCAGCGGGTTCTCACCAGTTCTGGAGAACCGGTAGCTGAAATTTTGAGTAGTTTGCAAAACTGGAAAATACTACCTCTGACTGTAGATTTTACAGTATCCTTCCTCTGCCACGCCTAGAGAACTGGTAGTAAAAAAAATGTTGAATCCCACCACCGTTACATACGATAACTGGCTGGCTAAAACAGAAAGCATTAGTCTCACAGCACATAGGTTAAAGTCAGCAGCAACCATTTCAAGTCAACAAAGAATTTTGCAAGGACATAGTCTGATCACATGGTACCTTGACTTTATGACAACAATTTATGACCAAAATTCCAATCCCAATTATGACTATAAATTGACAACAAATCTGCCTTATCTGCTTGAGCAATAGCTAGCAGAGAAGAGAGGTTTTCTCTGTTGAGTTTCTAGGCATACTGAGATTCACAGAACACTAACTTTTGTGTCATATACAATGCTAATCCTTATTAAGATTAAATTTTTATACAGACAAAATTCAGAGACAGTAGAACCTCAACTTTCTTTAGCAAAGTTAGTGATCAACATTTAAGCATCTGGAAGGGTATCTTCTCCTGCATAAGCATGAAATTCCAGAGCCTGCATAAACTGAAAGCCCAGAAGAAATTTAATATCGTGAACAAAGTTCTAGGTTATGAATAAACAGCAAAGCAACATGATACAATATTATAATATCAATTAATGTTCTATTCTTACAGCATTTTACAAATATTAAGATACCACTCAAGCTAGTAAAGTTTTTGTATAACTACTTTATTTCAACTAAAAGCACTATTTTCTACTAATTATATTTCTTTCAAATATCTGTTATTAGAGTTATAATTGACAGGGCCTGGGGAACATCCTCTTAGCATGCCATTGCCTATTGCAAAAGTTTTACGTAGAGGTTTCAAAGTAAGAGATACAGTGCAAAGTTTTACAACACTAAGCTGCAAACTGACCTTGCAGACTAAGCTATCATCTAGCTGACTCATATATACAGCTATAAACAACTGGCTCAGGCTAAGTCAGATAATTAATTAACAGAACTTCTCCAAAAGTTGTCAGCAAACTGAAGACACAATAAAAGGCACAAATGAACATCATTCCTTAATTTGAATTTTAAATAAATTGGTGCTATGTATATCTTTCTCTTGATCTTAACCCATTTATGATCCTTACAAAAATATTATGCCATCCTGGTCTACATCAATCATTTCTCAGCCTTTCAGCAAAGGTCAAGCATAGTTTAATGCAGGGTCAGAATCTCTAACTATGGGTAACTCCCCTGATCGCATATGTATGGTTCATTTTTTGACAGATAAGAAAAAACAGACCCTAGCTACCCACTATTCTTCACTATTTCTGTAAGTACCTTCCATTATCAAAATCTAAATGTAAATGAAACAAAATATAACCAAAATATAAGGCCTACTTGCCAGTTCTTCAAAAAAAAATTTTTTTTAACTTGGAGACATGCCTAACAATATATTTGCAGTTTCAATAATACCAAAGATGTTCCTAACTATATAGCACATCTTCCCTTTATGCAGCAGTCTTAGTATCATCATAGTAAAATTAGTAGTTTTTACATTAGCACTTTCTGAGTACTAAAAAATGCTAATCCCTTAAGTTCTCTATCATTCACTCCCTTTTTGGTAGTAAAAATACTGTTAAAATGTATTTAACTGATCATTTTGTGCATATAGTTAGTGAGTAAATTAATTAATGTTCAATGCCTGGAGTTTTCTTGCAAATAAAATTGTGGGAAAGTGGTATAGCCTTTATTGTCTTAGAATGCATTAATCATATTTGGACTTTTTAACTTTTTTTTCCTAGTATATGCAAATATGTCCTGAAGCTGGTTAATGGCTAAAACTAATTCTAGTCATTTTTGTTCAAGCCCACTAATAAATATTTAAAGCTTTGGTGGATTTTTACATAAAATGGTAGCCACAAAGACAGTAGCAATATCTAGTTTAAAGAAGTATAAAATAGACACTTCTATTTTGTTTCAGACTGATTGTCCAGATGTAAATGGCCATCACTTTAAATGATTTCACCTAAAACCAGAAATGTGCATGGAAGCATCATAACTGAGGTAATTGTTTGCAATAATCCCCTGGCAACCACTTCATTAGATCATAGCACTTCACTGATTCTAATCTTGCTTTCCAACATTTCTGACAGTAAATTTTGCACAATCTTCACATAGATGATAGATAAACTATGTGGCAAGATAATAAAATATGTATCATTTTAGTAGAAAAAGTCTCCAATATAATTCATCACTAAAGTAATCCTTTACAACATTTAGGATTATATATATTTCATATTTCAGTGCTGTTCGTCTCACTAAATAAGTATCTAAAGGATTACCATAAACTTGCCACATTTGAGAGAAAGCATTAACTTATCAGAACAGATAAGTTTTTGTTTTACTATGTTTGATATCATGTCCAATTTGATGAACCCAAAACATCAAGAAGCAGGAAAAAAGTATGACTAAAGCAATTTTTTTAAAAAACAATGTGCTTATGCAAGCTTTGTATATTTCTGAAACCACAGCTACGAACTTTAGACTCCATACCATCTTGGCTAGGATTCCTCATTATCCACACACCCAAACTATCCCAGAAAGTTCTCCTTAAAGCAAAAACAAAATCTCCTTAAAAGGTGAATTTTTGTCTGGCCACATAACTGAAGCTAAAGTTTGAGGCCCACACTTAACATTAATATTTTCACAACACTGATATTCATAAGAACAGAGATTGAAGAGACAAAGTTCAGTGATTTACCTGGGGTTACTTCTTTATGCCAGATTGCTTAGGGATTTGAAACACTGAATAGTAAACTAGATCATTTTGTAAATCAAGGAGACCTCAAATAACATTAGCATCTAAAAATAGTCAGGAGAGCTAGGAAACAGAGAGGGAGTGAAAACTAGGGAAGGAACAGCTCTTCATTGATTTTACCTGTTTTCTAAAAATAAAAAATGGAGATTATGCTGTACAGAAAAAAATAAAAGCCCATGAGACAAGTATTACATTAAACAACAACATTTAACAGACAAAAAACACTTCTACCACTGACCAAGCCACTTTCTTTCAGACCAAGCATATCAGCTAAACTGAAGCTGGCCCTGACATTTGCTCAGCCAGGGCATACCAAAGACAAGCTGTTCAATGCTGTCAGATGACAAGGCTTAATCCACATTTGCAAAGTCAGACAAATAATCTCTCCCCCATATTTAGCATTAATTCCTTAAGTGATTTTTTTCTTCCCCCTAAATTTGCCATTACATATGCTACAAATTTACCCCCACACCGTGCATCCTATAAGCTTTTTATATAGAAGTCAACTGAAAGCACCATGATGACTGAAAACAAAAGTAAAACTGCAAATACCCTTATCCTTCCAATTGTTCAGCTGACTGTCCATCTCTCTTCACAGTGGATCTGCCCTTTCAACTCGGTTTATCAATTATGCATATCAATGAAAAGGCTGCAGTTGGAGAAATAAAACACTGAGACATGAAACGTCAAGCTTCCTCCAGCAGAGGTCTGCAGTCTCTTGCTTGCTGCACAACTGCTGCAGGACTTAAATCACCTGACTGTCTTCTGGGTGTGAAGCAGACTGACGCAGTACAATCTGTAACTAGGCTACTGATTCCTCCGTTCAATCTGCTTACCCCAGCAACCATTTACTTGTTGATAGTACAAAAATCCAGTGGTGCAGGGGAGAGGGATACATTGATGCTGTAATACATAGACAGAGCTTTCCTGAGAATGTTTGGAATCTGGGGGGAATACATGAGAGAGTGTATGTAATAATAGATTTTTTAAAAAATATAATCCATATTGAGAATGAACATTTAAACTCAGGCATGTATATGCTGACAAATGGAATACCAAGGCAGCATATTTCTAAAACTCAAAACCTCACTGCACAATTATTTTAGGATTATTTCTTCTACTCCTGAAGAATAGAGTGTATGCATTATATACTACAGTGAATCAACAAAGCAGAAAAAGGCTAAGAGAAAGGCCAACTTAACATTAAACTACATAGACTTTTTTCTTGTTAAGACACTTTGCATGAATATAAAAATATATTCAGTCTTCTTGTGGATTTGTAGTTAATTAGCACTTATATGTGTAAAAAGGGTATTTTATTAAAAAAAATGTTGAACTATGTAAGAGTAAAGAAAAAAAAGATGACTTTTCACTTATAAACAGAAGGTGGCATCAGCTGTCTACTTTAAATTTTTGTAACTTTCTGAAGTAATTGAAATTTCAGAACTGTGGGGTGAACTACTTAAGAATTTGTAGCCTGCTTTTAAATAGTTTCAAATCAAGGCACAAGGAACAAATTAATGGATGAAATTAATAACCCAGTAGAAATCTGGAATAGGAGCACATGTGAAACATTTTCCAAACTGCAATCTAACTGGCTGATATTTTTACTGAAATAGTAAAAACATAGCTAGCATTTTAACTAAAATTAGCTCTGAAAAGAATGTATTCTTTTTTTCAAAAAAGTCAGAAGGATTTATACACCGTAGGAGACTTTCTACTAAAATGATACATATTTTATTATCTTGCCCCTAAAGCTTTTATAAAGTTTGCACTGAATTGTCCAAAAACACATGATGGTTAGTTTCAAACCAGATTCTATGCTGAAACCCAATTAATATTCAGTGCCTTCTTTTAAGTTGAAATCCATTAATTTGTACCCTGCATTCTGAAACAATGGATGGCACTTATTATCAACTTCTAGGTGGTAACATCCTTTTAGACATTTGAAGAGTGCTATCATATACTCTCTTTGCAAACTCACTCTTTTCAAGAATAAACATTTCCAATTCCTTCAATCATTCTTCATAACATTTAGATTTTAATCTCCTGATCATCTTCCTTTAACACTGTTCTGGTTTGTCTTAAACCCTTACTAAACTATGGTGCTCAAAGTGAGATAGAATACGTGTTAGAATGCATACAATTAAAAGTGCTATATAAAGTAAATTAGAGCTTGTGAAATCTCTTTAAATAGTTTTGTAACATATATTGCAAACTTGTAAACTAGCAAAACTGGCAGTCTAAATTGTTTTAAATTATTGTATTGCTGATCTTGGACTATATTGCATTATATCTTTATGTTTTGCATTGCACTTAGATATTAACTGCATTTCAAATAAAAATACTAAAATTATTTAACCCTACTGAAGAACTCTAAACAAAGTTAGAATCAAACATCTAATGATCTGTAACAACGAACATGTAATTAATGAATGCAAAGCTGGCAATAACATTAATTAAAAGTGAGATCATGCTGATTTTTTAAAATATTTTTGAACAAAATATCATGCTTTAGAAGCCAGGCTTCTATATTCTTGTGAGAGCTCTTTCTTCATTCTCTGTAATTATGATCTTAATAGCCCATTCTTAACTAGGGCAATGAAATTCTCCAGCTAGCAGTGGTCCCTCCACACTTTAAATGCATTGTTCTACAAAACTGATATACTCAGTTTATGGTAGACATTTAAATTAGTTTCAATCAGGCAATATAAGCAAAATTTATTTGAACATATAACTGGGTTTTCCATGGCTCAACACATAAGCCAAGTTTTAAAAATAGCGATCCTCTTACTGCATATATTAATGTTTTTGTTCTAAGAGCCTAGTTGATACTTTTAAAATATTAATTAAGGAGGGTCTAAATTATACATTGGTATTGAAATGAATCTAACTGGCTGATATTTTTACTGAAATAGTAAAAACATAGCTAGCATTTTAACTAAAATTTAGCTCTGAAAATAATGTATTCTTTTTTTCAAAAAAGTCAGAAGGATTTATACACCGTAGGAAAACTAAATATCAAGGCAAAACATAATACCTGGCAGCATATTTTGATCAATTAATCAGTTGGACTATTAGTTATCTTAAGAAAATTCATTACCAAAACTTAGAATGATAGCTACTATTATAGATGAATAATACTCAATTGTTCACATTTAAAAATTATTTTAATGTTACCTAGAGTCATATATCTGAGAAGGATAACTACATAAATCTAATAAATAAATGAATATTTTTTCCCTTCCAAGAATTAACCATTTTATTGCCAAGTTTCATGCACACAGTTTCATTGTAAAATTCTCAGATAATCGAAAATACTTTTTTTTAAAGCACAGATATGCACTTAACAGAAATCAGATATTAAAATGATATCATGGAACAATGTAGAGAACCCACATGATGTTTTCTGGTGAATTCACAAGACTTTTCACCTAATGTACATGTGCCATAGAGCTTGGCAATGGAAATTTACATTCTGGGGGAAAAAATAAATGCAACAACAGAAATAGGTAGAAGTCCCTGCTAAACAGGAATAGGTAAGGATTGTGCATAGACAAAATACCTTCAAAATACCTTCAATAATTTCTTGAGGCAATTGACCTAGAGAGTAACATCTATGGTTTTAAACATCAAGACATCTTCTGAAAAACTTGTTTCTCATCATTTGATTCTAATTAGATTCTAATTCACATTTCCTCCCTAAATCTGCTGTATGCTATCCAGAGTCACTTTTGGTGAGATAGGCGTAACAGCCTTTGGTTAGTTTCAGCACATTCAACAGTTACAACCTTTTTGGAGCAAGGAGACAATGACTACAGTAATTCATGCCATTGTCATCTTCTGATCATACAATTGCAATGTGTTTATATGGGCTGCCCTTGCCAAAGCTATAAATAGTGTACAATGCAGCTGCCTACTTATAGCTGGTAGAAGCCACTACAGCAAAGTGATATTGATATTGTGAGGGGTACACTGGTTGCAAATTAGTTCTAAGCCCAAATTAAAGTGCAGGTAAAATCCTATAACATTCTTATGGCTCCAATTGCACTACACCAAATTCCAGGTTGAATTTTCCAGCCCAATATTTCAGGCTGAAAAGACGTGCTACATGTTCTTACGCCTACCTTCTTGGATGCATTCCCCTTACCTTGGAACAGCTTGCCCAAGGTCAGGATGGGTTCCTCCTAGTAGAGACTGAAGAGCATCTTTTTCCACATAGCCCCTGAAGGAGATAGTGCTACTCCATAAAGATTCGTGGTAGCCAATAGCAGAAGCCATATCCAGGGGGGTGGGGAAGGGGAGCTAGCAGGTTGACCAATGTGATGCAATTCAGAGAAAACAGCATTCTCCCTAAAATTAAATTGGTTTCAAACTTGCTCTGGTTTAGAAAGGCCATCAAAAGCCAGCTATTACTGGAGACTTTGTGGGGAAATGTATGGTATTTTCTACAATAAGTTTTAAATTTTATCTGGCAAATGAAATGAACCTTTGTTTTCACTTTTACTGTTTTAATCCAGGTTACCTGTTAAAGAGTCACAGAATCTCAAATGAGCATGTTGTTCCTAAGGTTGTTACTAATATTTTAAAAGTTGCATAAAATGTATTTAAATAAAATTTTTAAAAATGACCTTGCCACACAGTAAGGCAAATGAAAATGCAGAACCTGTTGGTCAACAATTCTACACACATCTAAAAATATCAAAAGATGGTTGTTTCTTCCATTTATTACACAACAGTGGGACGTGGCCCTAATTAGCATATTTAGGTAATTCTTACATATCATCCCACATTTTATGATGATGCTGATAAATACACACCCAAAGGAAGGGCTGCTGGAAAATATAAAATTAAAAAATTCCGGTTCTCAAACTTAAAATAATGTATAATCTTCAGGTCTGAGTATAAATTGCACATTAGCAAATACAAAGGAAAGAAGCTAAACCACCCTTCTTGTTAATTAAATTACCCTCTTGTTAGACACAGATCACATATAGACTAGTCTGTTGGGTACAATTTGTAATGGATACAATTTCTAACTACAAGCTATATGAAAGGCACAAGAATTGCAGAACATGACAGCTTTTTTCCCATCCTTTATTCTTCCATTATACGGATTTAGAGGTATGCAGTCTAAAACTAAAAAGATCCAAAAAGAGCAACTAATCAAACCTTTATTATGATAAATATCACAACTTTGAACCCCTTCAAACTCATGTTGTTTTACAAATTTCTCAAGACCTCTTCCAAAGTAAGATCCAATGGAAGCAAGTTCTTGAAGATAAAGAAATGAACAGATAAGGCTAACGAAACCATCATCTTTACCCTTTACTTATAAAAATGTCCGAATGTTTCATTTTAGTTAAGCTTCAGTCCCCTCCAATTTCTGCTTTTCCAACTGTCAGGTACTTTTTCTGAAACAAAACAACTAGGGCCTGTATAAGTATGCCACACAAAGCCACAACACCAATTTATATAAAGACCTCAACAATAGCTATTTTAAATCTTTTTCTTCTTATTTCAAACCATGGATCTTGTCTTTTGCACTGCTACTATAGATAGTTTTTCTAGTGAACTACTCAACATTATCTGAAAATAGGAAGAGATAAACACACTTTGGTATCAAAATGAGGTTGCAGTGAGTAGGCCAGAAGTTTCAATAATAAGTATAAATATAAGTTGCATTTGAGCACTGCACTAACACGCAAAAGCATCTCAATAAATTCATATTTAAAACTCACAGAATTCCCTGTAAGAATATTGGGGTTTCAGGTACCAGAATTCTCAGCCATTATACTCAAGCAGAATTCTGGAAGTTGGATGCATGCAGAGAATCAAGCTGGGAAAAGTTCACAAATACAGTTTAAACTGCAGCCTCTACTTTCTGTTATGATCAAGATGAAACTTAAATTAAAATGGCTATTTATATTCAGAACAATGGCAAGCAAAGAACGTAAATATTTGTTTTCTCAGCAGAAGAGCTGTATAATATGAATACACACACAACAGAAACATGACATGCAGAAGAAATGTAAATAGTTAATGGAGTGCAAAAGAAGTTAAAGCAGATTACCTGAAGGCTCACTCAGCTTTGACGGAAACATAGAAATGGGTTTCTCCTTTTCTTTAACTGAAACATCTTGGCTCTCAGCTCCCTTTCTTACATCGACTACTTTTTTCTCTGAGGGAAAAGGAGTAACATCAGTTGGGGGGAAATCCTCCTTAGCTGCTTCTCTGCCCAGGTCTTCAGAGGATTTTTCCAAAGAAAGATCCTGCTCTTCAAATTTCATATGTATGTTTTTTAGAGACAAGTCCTGTGCTACTTCTTGGTAAGCAGGTGGTATCAGCTCAGCTTGAAGAGTTTCACAAGGCCTTTTACTTTCATTCTCCTTTAATATATCTCCGGTACTTCTCATCAGGTTGTCAACTTGATAAGGGACTGTGCCATCTGCCTCTGGAGAGGACTGTGCAGACAGCACAATTTTTTCTTTCACTATGGGTTCCTTAAAAACAGGAAAACCATCATTATACCCACCAAGTTCTTCCATATGTTGCTGTGGAGCCTTTTCTTTCTTAGCTAGATCTGCAGCCTCAGCTTCCAAACACCAAGTAGTTGGTTCATTTTTTGAAGTTTCCAGTTGAGGCTGGAATGACTCCAAGTAGGGTTCACTAAGAGAAGATTGTACTTCTTTGTATATTTCTTTCTGGGCTCCATTTGATATAATATTAGTAGCTGTTTCAAATAATGACACTTTCACAGCTGCTTCTTTCTGCACAAGATTAATGTCTGGTTGACTACTAAATGAATAGCTTTTGTCAGATGGCAATGAGTTCCTTTCAAGATGCTCACTGTACTCAGGCACAGGTTGCAATACACACTCTGTGGTTTTTGTTTTCGAATATTCTGTGAACTCTGATGAAGGTATTTTAGTCCCTTTAACTAAATCACATGCAATTGATATATATGAAGTATCTAAATCTTCCAGAGGTGGGTTACTCTCATTTTCAGGTTTCTTAGAAGCTTCAACCATGACTTCTTTTGCTTGGATTACTGGTACTTTTGTTGCTTCCTGATAAGATGGAGGCTTCTCAGATTTCTGTAATACATTCTCATAATCGTTCTCATATTCATCCTCAGCAGTGAACGTTTCAAGTGGGGATATTTCAAGCTGCCCAAGAGGCCCTCCAACCACAGCAGAGTTTGCAGTTAATGGTGCTTCCATAACAATGTCTGGTAAGATAGGGGATGGAGATGTTTCAGACCCTCCTTCAAAGGAAGGACAGAGCTGTACAGCAACATTCAAAGACTCTTGTGATAACTCAGATGTTTGAACCAAATCAATCTTTTTTTCATAAGCAAGCTTGGGACTAATTACATCATGTAGTTCACTCTCAAAAGCTTCTTGAACCAAATCTGGAGTTAAGCCTTCAGGGACATTAGTATCAGAGACCTTCTTCAACAGAATCTCTTCTGTCTTTGAATCAACTTTCTGCTCTTGGCCACTTGTCAAATCAATATGGGTACTGCCAAATTGGTCCATCATTTCTGCTATCTTTTTTTCATCTGTTTTATTTTCATATGCCTTTTCCTCTGTTAGAGGGAGAGATGTAACCATGTTGTTCTCAATTTTATCTGATGGTTCAAATTCTGTACAAGTAATATAAGACTGTGAAGATTCCTTTGAAGCTTCTGGAATACTGGGGAAAGAAATAGCTTCATTGCTGCTTTCATTCTCTTTTTCAATGACTTTGTGGGCAGGCAGAATTTTAGCTTCCTTGATGTATTTGTCTGCAATACTTTCTAATTTCTTGTCTATCTCATTCTCAGATACATCCTTAAAATTACTGCTTTCATTACTAACCCAGGAGAGTTCAAAAGGCTTTAAATCTGCATATTCATCTCTTGAATAATGATTATCAATTAAAGTTATATTTTCACCATGATCATAGATAGCATGCTTCTCCTCTTCAAGATACTCTTTTTTATCTTGCTCTACAAATAATTCAACAGGTGATTCTAGAGAAAAATCCTGTTGGCATACGGGTAATTCTTTTGTATCAGGAATTATTTTAGCATCCAATGGTTCCTTAGTCTGAAATAGGCAGAATGAATGATCCGCAGAGTATGAAGGTTTCACATTTGCAAATTCATTGCCATCATCTGCAAGGAATGGGTTTTGTGCAGTCTGGGTAGTAAGTTTAAACACATCACTTCCAATTTGACTGTAACTATGTTTTGCAGATAGTTCATCTGATAATGTATCAAGAGCCGCATACTCTTTAAAAGGATTGACTGAAAGAGTAGAGAGGGAGGGAAGAGAAGCAGTAGCATCAAGAGAGGCAGCAGCAAAATCTTCTTGCCTGGCTGAGCATGCATGACCCAGTTGTTCTTGCAAGTCCATACCTTTGTCTGTGGCCGTGGACAGAAAGGACAGTTAGCAGCAATGCAAGTAACCTCAAAAGTTAAAGCAATGCTAATGACAGGTTCCAAAACAATAGCTAGCCCAAATCTTATTGTAGAATGATTAACAGAAAAAGCATGCAAGATTAAGAAAATAGAATCAAAGTTAATGAAGCTGTGAATGCTATGCAAAATAATAAACCCCTGGAAGAATTCAGAACAGTACTAAATGTACAAGCTTCATAACACAGATATGAGTCATAGTTCTCCTTTATCTTAATTCTCCCCTCATTTTTTTTAAAGTTGCCAATGAAGATATATTATCACTGAACAATAATTCAGAGATTGGCTAGTGGCTACAGACAGGCATTTCTTTTTCCCTCCCCTGCTTTTTCTGTTATGTGCATTAGCATTAGCTATGTTCAGTACTAATCAGCTTCAGTGAAAAACTTGTTCAGCATTAACCAGAAATACTAACAGTGTGAAAAGTAAACCCTAGGAAAGAGGAAATTAATGCTAGGGAAAAGGAAGAAAATACAAGCCTGTAGCCTATTTCCAATTTTAAAATCTGGTAACCATTACACTTGTACTGGTCCATAATGTCAGATAAAAAGGAAAAAAAACTTATTACAATTACAGTAGCAAGCAGCACTAACACTAATACATCATTAATTCTACATAATTAATGCTAACTATGTCAGCAACAGGAACTATATTAAAAACAGTTTATCAGTACCTAAATCATCTTGTAGACAAGGGTCCAAGAATTCAAAAAGTGTGTTTTGAATTTAAAAGCATTCACTCTGAATTTGCATTTTATTTTATATCATTAAAAAAACAAAGTTTATGTTTATTAAATTTGGGTTTAACATTCTTGGATCCAAACCAAATTTTAGTAAATACACAAAGATGCTATTAGTGGGAAGGGAATACAAAATACACTGGGCGTACTCTAGTGCAAAAGGCTAGCTGAAATGACTTGCCTGCAGAAGAATGCATCAGAGGTTCAGATGCAACAGGAAGAGCAAAAAGTGTCTCATCTGAAAAACAAATACAGTATGACCTCAGCAGAAATAAGTATGGAGAACAAAATATTTTCAAAAAAAAATAAGGGAAGGAAATATTCAATTTACAATCTTTAACAGATCTTTTACACAAGAGAAATGAAGAAAAAATGTGAATATGGGAGTTACATACTATATGTCTCCAGTTTTGCACTACAAAGTGTACATGATATCAATTATATTAGAGGGAGATTTGGGATCACCAGTCAGGCAGATCACCAGTCACAAAGCACATTACATTAAACAAAATCAAATGCAGACATTTAGAGCATCTAATAACTTCACAAATGCAGATAAATATTTCAGTTCATTTTATCAGTCACAAGGACAGTTTTATGAGATGGGGTTGTATGTGCTTCCAGTAAGACAGGGGTGTCATGTATCGTGACTTTCCCCCTTTACTAAGCCGGACGTGGGTGTGTCCAGCGCATGATGCATCCGGCCCACTGCCGTGAGTTTGACTGCACTGAGGTAAGAGATAAAGACTCCTAACTTTTTCTAGCCTCCCACCTTTTCCAATTAATATGTAAATGAGTATTAAATAATAATTGTACCTCTGGTAAAACTAAATACCACAGTGAACTTAGTAATGTAAAATAATTTTAGGAACCACTTGTTCCTAAATTGTTATTGTTACTGAACAATCAAAAATATCAATATAAAGTCATGAAACTGCAAGATAAGCAATATGCAATATGCTAAATTGAAATTTCATATTTGTACAGATGAATCCTTTTTCTTCTTCCACAAATCTAGGAAGTTCTTGCTGCATTTTCATTTTCAGTAGTTAGTAATATGCAATAATACTGAAGGATTTACACTGAATCAAACAGTAAAACATCATCATTTCGGATACTGGGGAGGGTTTCCCCAGCTTTTTAGTTTACATCTTTGAACAATTCTGACAAGAAATTACTTCACAAAAAGAATGCTGAAGAAAACAAAAGTGCATACTGGCTTGATTAGTCAGCTTTGATTCAACGTGACAAAGCAACAGGATTCAATTTTCCAAATCAATTTTAAAAAGTATTTATGCATACATAAAAGCTCTGCCACACTATTAAAACAATTTAGACAGATTTGATTCAACTACTCGATTTGATTTGGAAAGTCAAATCCATTCAGATACTGTATTTAATTGAACTGTTTTCTAATCTGAGACAAGATACTGCTAGAGGTTACAATATTCAGATATAAAACTGATGCTTTGGATTCAGTATGAGCACTTCACTATGCTTTTCATTAGTTCCTTGGAGAAGTGTACCATTTAGTTCAGCAGTCACCAACCAGTGGTCCATGACCTGTTTTGGTGGTCTGCAGAAAAATTATTTGCATTTTTTATATTGCATTAAATACTCATTTAACTTTTTAAAAAATTCATATTAGTGGTACACAGGATTTAAAATTGTGGATTTAGTGTCCCTGAGGTCCGAAAGTTTGACGATCCCTGATTTAAGACCACAAAAGGCATGGCCCGAGTTGGATCTGATTACTACATGGTTCTATGCTTTCCAAGATACACCTGTTAACTGTTTTCATTAAGGTAAAATAAATTTGATCTTTAAAAACTATTTAGAAAGTGAGCAAACCAGACCATATTTAAGGGAAGCAATGCACATTATAGCTGCATGCCATTAAAGGTAGATAGCTGACATGAGCTCATTCTCAATACTTTTGAAGATGGTTTGCTTCCAAAAGTTAGTACAAGTAAAATATTTGAAGATTTCCACAGTGAAATGGCATAAGGAAAACAAATGGGGGAGCTACTGGCAGATCATTTTATGCAATTATAATTGCTCACAACTGTAGACATAATACCTGCTGGAAGTGTTGTAGTAAGGGACCCTAACATAATGTAGAGGAAATTCCTTTTGAATATTGTTTTGGTATTTAATAGTCAATTGGAAGGTTGGCTACATATTCGTTATTGGATTTTGGACTGCATATTAACTCCTGTATCCCTAAGGGTTATACTGATGATAAAAGGATGTACTATCAACAGGCTTATATGGGCTGCAGCCTGTGAGAATGCAATTGACATGGTATAGCTAAATGTCTATGGAAATTCTCAGTTATTCAGGTCATGGTTGAAGAGTTGAAGAAGTTTCTTGGATGAGAAGCAAAACGTCTTCAAAGAAAAAGAAAAACCAGGAACTAGTTGCCTCTTGAAAAGCATCTTTGGGAAAATTGACATGGTAATTAATTTGAACAAATGGCATGTCAGTAACTGCCTTTAGAAGCTGAAAGCTCTCAGTCATTATCACAAGCATTACAGGTAGTCCTCAACTTATCACCACAATTAGGACCAGAACTTCCATTACTAAGCAATGTGGTTAAGTGAATCATTCTGAATCATTACCTTGGAAACTAAACAGGTCATGCCCTCTATGAGGTGGAGTGCTTTTTAGTCCAGTGTAGCAGCAATCTGTCAAATGGTCCTCTGTGGAATGAAGGGCTACTATTGTTAAATAGAGAAGCTATAGTGGTTGTATTTCCTTTTGTGAATAGTGGCAGTATTCTTAAAGCAGCTACCTGGTTGCATAGGTTAAGTCGCAACATTCTCAGGCAATGCTGGAAAGGAATTCTAGGACAGCTAGGACAATCCTTTGCACTGCGGAGGAGTGCTGAGGAGCACAGGTGGGTGAGTGCTACAAATGGGCACTAGAGAATGTAATCCGGCAAGTGTTGTGGATGCTAGGAGGGTGGATTGCGGGCCTGGCAGAAGTAAATATGACCTGAATATTTATCACATGATCAGGGGATGCTGCAACATTTTTAAAGCAGTTTTCACACTTGTAATTTTGAATGGTCGCTGAATAGTTGCTGAACAAATGAATGTTAAGCAAGGACTAAGTGTAACTGGATTTTTTTCTATATTATGTTACTTTGAATATTAAGATTTCAGTTTTTAATGAATTTCTACTTTTATAGTACCAGATGATATGAGACCATGACATAAAAGTATTTTTACCGGTTATGAATTCAAGAAATGCCTATTGCCAATAGCTAGACAAGAAAGGTTAACCTAATGGAAATCAGAAAAGAGAAAGGTATCACTCCACCAACTCTGTATTTCAAGGAGCAGAGATATACACAAATGTTGCTCCATTATTGCAGTAGCAAGTTGCTCTTTTTTATTCTCTAAACACATTTGCATTCTTGTTTCTGCTTGTAAGCAGTTTCATTCATCTCCACAGGTTCTGAACTAAAATATTGTTTCACTTTCTTACACGTATTATGTGCTGCTACTTTTAGAAAAGCAGCTGAAAACATTGTTTTAAAAATAAATATTTCTCCATTTCATTGATGGTATATGTTATATTGAACACCCCTTCATATATAACATATTGTACAATACACTTCTAAAGTATGTGCTCTTATTTTGGAATTTTCCCTCAATTTCTAAAAACCAAATTTTATTTAGCCTTTGATTTTTTTAAATATTTAAGCAAAGGAACTAATTCTATTTTTATTCTGAATAGTCATCTCTATGCTTATTCAACAGGGAAAAAAGATCTGGTAAAGGAAAATAAAGAAGCACATTATGAAATAATTTTAAGTGTAGTGATTAAGGCACCATGCTGAGGGAGATTGTGAGTTGTAGTCCTTCCTTAGGCAGTGAAGCCAGATGAGTGATTTTGAGTTAATTACTCTTTGTCAGTCCTGGGAAGAATGATAATTCACTCTAAAAATCTTGCCAATAAAACTCGTCAGGAATAACTTTGAGTTCACTCCTCAAGTTGCTAAGTAATTTATCATTAGAATAAAATATTAGCCTTTCTTATTGCTCTGTGGTTTGAAAATACACACGCCTGCATATGTATTTTCTTACTTTATATCACCATGTAATTTTTTTATAATTTTAACTACTGTATTACTATGAGAAATTTTTGAAGAAATAGAAAACAAGAAACAGTTAGCCGGTAAGCATTATATATTGAGTAGACCAGTGGTTTTCAACCTTTTCTACACCATGGACCTCCTGGCCACGGACTCCCAAGACTTATCTCAAGTTTTAAATCATAACATTTCTTCAAGGCTTCGCGGACCTCCTATGATAACATAATGGCCACCATAGGGTCCGCAGACCATAGGTTGAGAACCACTGGAGTAGACCATTGTTGAGAAAATACACATTAAAAATATCTTTCTACATTCATATTTCTTTGAATTTTGCAAATCAGTTAGCCAATTAAAAAGGGAAGAATACCTGGACAAAAGTGAAAACAAGCATGAACATATACTAAAAATATCCTAAAATGAACTGCATCCACGAATCTATTTGCAAAATTAAATCAGTTATACAGAACTGAAAACATAAACGAGTATCATGGAATATGCAAAAACAAATTTTAATGAATGCATATTTTTAAAAAAAGCCTAAATGATTTACCAAAGTGAGAAATTGAAAAAAACTTAAAGAACAGGTTCTCAAATCTTAATCATCCATGAATTTTAACATATTTTCCATCTTTTGCACAGGTTTTTGCACTGTTGCAGCATAACATGCCATTTAAATAGGATCAATTCCCCAAAGGAACATATTCCCAAAATACTATCTGAGAGTCACTAATAAATCAAAGGAAAGGTACCATTTCATTTTTAAAATGAAAAAGTTTTAAGCAAGTAAGAGGATTGATGCTATCATTATGTTTCTTCTTCAGCCCAGACGAAATCAACTCAAGATTTATAGGCAAAAGAAACAGAGGGGTTTGTGACAGATGTGCAAGTTGCCATGTCATGCCTGCTAGGAATGGAATCTGCGGTCTGTCTAAAATACTACTGGGCAAGAAAAACACCCATAATCAAAAGCCTTCAGCTTCCAAGCAGAATATCCTGTTAGAGAGTGTTAGAGTTCATCATCGAAAACTGGATCTCAGCATATCCTCCTATGAAAACATTTCCCTCAATCTGGAAATTATCTCTCCCTGAGGAAGCTCCTCTCAGGAGCAGGACAAATGTTTAATTCCTGAAGGTCTTGTCCACATGTCTTTATGGGCATCTGCTACCCAACCATCTTGATTTCAGTGGAATAAATTTCTTTTTTGAAAGTAGCAGCTCACCACACTGAGCAAATACTTTTTATATCTATCAGGCAGACCATTAGTTGTTGAGAATAGGAAAACATGCAAGTTTAACAAAATTTTGCTGTGATATATTAGACACTCCTGAAATAAATCAGAAAACATCTTCTGTTGGTTTTTCACTTTCATATACTTTTTATTGGCAAGTTGAGCATTCTTGCCATTATTTTACTTAAAAATTAGTTTTAGTATATACTTTTACAGCATTTGTAATGTTCCAAAGGTGCTTTTTCGAGAGGTAACTGGACTTTCTGGTTTTTCTTTGAAGACATTTCAATTCTCATCCAGGAAGCTTATTTAGCTCATTTGGAATGTGTTGCCTCTGAAGGTGAGAGGATAATGTGCTTCTCCCCTCTTCTTTTGCTTCGAAAGCTCCCTTCTTCCCGTTTGTTCACTCCACTTATGAGTGGCTAATTGCTTCTTCTTTCCAGAGTTCTAGCCATAGTGCCAATACTAAGATCATCAAAAATGTAAGTTCAGTTTGAGGAACAGAGTGATGCTGCAAATTTCTTTAATAAAGTTTATTCCTCTGGGTGAATATGCGTTCGTATAAATTTTTTAATATATGTAACTAGCTTTTCCCATGGGACTTACTCAATAATGGTTATGCTGTAAACTCATACATAGTGGAACCTCCAGTCGCAACGATAATCCGTTCCAGGACTACAGCCGCAATCAAAAGCATGACCTTCTGTGCATGCACGGACCCCAAAAAATGGTTCCGAAGGGGAAATTGCCACAGCAGGGAAAATCGCCGTGGCGATTTTTGGGTTTGCTTGGTTGCCACCCAAAGATCTGTTCAAGACCCAGAGTTCCATTGTACTTCTTGGGGACAGGAAGAAACTGAAAATATTAATTTTGGTTTTATGTCAGTAGTACAATATGACACAGTATCAAACTGCAATTTTTTTCCTTTAATTTTAGACATTGTTGCAACACTATATGAACAACTTTCACTAAGAACCAAAAGATGTAACAAATTTCAAAACAAGTGTCTGCTACGCTTTCTTTAAGAAATTGTTAGGAACAATATATCTAAGAAGTGGCAAAAATTTAAATACTACTATACTATAATAAATTTAAATACTACTATACTATAATATACAGTTGCTACAGAAACTGGTGTAACAGTTCATTTTTCTATGAGAAATATCAAAATAGTATTTTTTAAAAATATGCAAAGTATGAAGCAATTTAGGAAGATCTATTCTGCTTATTCTAATTACCGTATTTTTCAGACTATAAGATGCTCCAAAGTATAAGATGCACCTAGCTTTTGGGGAGGAAAACTAGAAAAAAAATCTGTCTCCCAGCAATTTGCCTCCTTGCAGCAAACAAAATGGGGCACGCGGAGGCATCAATAGATGGTAATTCCCACAGCCTGAAACAGCTCATCGTTGGGGGGCAATTCCAATCAACAATCAGCTCCTTGTGCTCAATCAGGCTGTGCTAAAGCTGACCAGGCTATTTACTGCAAGGAGGCAAATGCTGGGAGGCAGAAGGGTAGGGGCCAGTGATGGGCTGGGCTTTGGCAACATTCACTGTATAAGATGCACAGACATTTCCACCCACTGGGGGGGGGGGGAGTGCCTCTTATACACCAAAAAGTATGGTATACAATGAATTGCCAAGAATTATAAATTAACGTAGGGGAGCATTGTAAAAAAATTGAAAGATGACTAAAGAGATAATCTTGAAAATATGTGTAAGTAGATGAGTTATTGAAGTTTCAGTATGTGACCATTCTACCATATCTACACTTTAGGGAATACTGATCTTATTTTATGCCTTCTTGTACTGTAATTTGTAAGGCTCATAACATATTATATCCTAGAGAATGTGAAACTAATACAATTGGCAAATTGCCATGTAAATTTCATGAAATGTTATTATTTAAGTAAAAATTAATATTACCTTTCAATTGATACAAAATTAAGGTTAAGGTTAGCTACAATCTTCAAGTAAATGTTGTGTTACACATTTAGAAGCATTACATAAAATTAAATAAATGAACAATTGCCTAAAGAACTCTATTAAAAATAGAAATGTACACTCTTCTATCTATAAACCAAAGTTACAAGGACTGATCTTAGATTTACTGCCTCCAAGCACAGTACTATGCATAATACATAAAAACAGGAGTGATTTTTAGAAGTTTTAGTGTAATCCTTTATCAAAATTATCAATGAAGCCCTAAGACAGCTGTGTAATATTTTTAAAAAATGATTTCTCTAATTCTTTCCATTAACATGGCTAGAGAAATATATTAATTTTTTAATATGCACAGCCCATATTATTCATGATGACCATCCCTCAATTATTTTTGCATAAAACTCCCACTCTTGCAAACATTTACATTATTGTAAAAGACAGCTTAAAAATAAGCCTACAAATATTATTCCATCTGACTATCCATTACAGAAAAAATATTGTGTAATTTGTAAAATTAGAATGAAATAAAACCTGGGAGTATAAAATTTGCAATGACAAGTTGGAATAATATTTAATTTTACACATACACCATGTTCCCTATATTTATTAGATCAGCATATAAATGCTTTCGATGGCTTTTGGGATAGGGTCCTATCCCAAAAGATTGGATTGCTATGATAAAACTCAAGAGGAACTTCATCAAAATATTAGGTTTCTTCTTGCTCTTTTATCGATTTTGAAGACATTCAGTGTTTGGTAATGTCAATGTTGTGCCATACTGTTGATGACTGTCTTTACTGTGTTCCATGGTATATCCAATGCCTTGGAAATATGTTTGTACCATTCTTCTGATACCTTTTAATAATGTGATCCCTTTGATACTTTGTAAGCTCTTTGCAGACCATGGTTTTTGTTGTAAGAGGCAACTGAATAAATGTCAGAAAAATCCTAGAAGAACCACTGAAGTTTATATGGGCCTGATCAAATTCTCTTTAATTGATGACAGGTGTGTATTGACTGCTATTTAACTTCAGTTGAATGAAATTGGTTAATTCTGAGCACAGCTACATCCCTACTCATAAGAGGGGTGGGCAATCACGTTACATTATCACATTATTGTAACTTTTCCCCTGTAAAAGATTTTAGTTTGTTTTTCAATTGTATTGTACAACTTACATGTTATATTAAAGGTGGAAAAAATTCTGAAATTATTCATCATGGTCTGATTTTTTTTTTTACCTCTCAGAAATCTTGCATTTTAATGGGGGTGTCATAGACTTTTTATATACATTGTATATAGAAGCAAGTAGAGATGCGTTTTGTGGAAAGGCAAAATAATAAATGGTATAAATGAAAACAAAATTAGAATTTTTCTCTTAGCAGTTACTGATCCCCAAAATGCTTAAAATCTGTAAAGACTTGATTTTACCTCCATAAATATAAATATAAAAAGAAAAGAAAAAATAGAATAAAGGTTGGAGGTTGGGGGAAAATATACAGAGGCTGTAATTCTCCCTATTCATAGCATCATTCAGGGATACCTGGGAAAGACAGCCTTGCCAAAAAGTCAAACAAAACCATTCATTTTGAAAGTCTTGTAACCAGGAATATATTGAGAAATTCCATGAGATAATGAGGTTGAAGCTTTCAAACCAGTGTTAAAAATATCCTGTAAAAGGAAAAGGAAGCTCCTTCTGGGATTAGTTTTCTTTATATATAGACTGTATTCTCCTGGGATAACTGAACGTTTCTGGAGCAACTTTTCAGTATTTAGGTGAGGGTTTTTTCCCTTGATATTTATTTATTTATTTACAGATTAAGAGAGTTGGGAGGGACCTTGTAGGTCATCTAGAGCAACCCCTTGCCCAAGCAGGTCCCACATCATTTTTGACAGATAGCAGTCCAGTCTTTTCTTGAAAGCTTCCAGTGATGAAGCCCGTACAACTTCTGAAGGTAAGCTGTTCCATTGGTTGATTATTCTCACTGTCGGAAAATTTCTCCTCATTTCCAGATTAAATCTCCCCTTGTTCAGTTTCCATCCATTATTGTCTGGCCTTCATGTGCTTTGGAAAATAGCTTGACCCACTCCTCTCTGTGGCAGCTCCTCAAATATTGGAAGACTGCTATCATGTCTCCCCTGGTCCTTCTCTTCACTAGACTAGCCATGCCCAGATCCTGCAACTGTTCATTGTATGTTTTAGCCTCCAGTTCATTAATCATCTTGGTTGCTCTTCTGTGCACTCTTTCTAAAGCAGGGGTGTCAAACTTGCTGCATCATTAGGATTTAATTCCCCTTCCCTAAACCAGGCATGGTAGGCGTCACCAACATGGGACGCATCTGGCCCACGAGTTTGACAACTCTAGATTCTCAACATCTTTTTTATAGTGTGGTGACCACAGGTGGGCTCCACAACTGGTTCGCCGAAAATGTGAGTGCACGTACGTGGCTGCAAAAACATGGGGATTTCCTGTGTGTAGCAGCTGTGATGAGTAGAGCGGGCAAGGCATGGAAAGCAGTTGGGCTGCATGGGCGGGGCGAGCGAGCCAGATATGTAGGATGAGATAGCACCGGAGGGGGAGGGTAGACCCAGTCAGTATGGGTGAGCCAGTCAGAACTGGCAGCAGCCCATCACTGGTGGTGACCAAAGCAGGATGCAAGTGTGTGTGTGTGTGTGTGTGGGTGTGTGTGTGTGTACATATATGTATGTATGGTGATGACCAAAACTGGACGCAGTGTGTATGTGTACATATATATGTATATGTGTGTGTGTGTGTGTGTGTGTATAATCCTTAGCTAAATACTGAAAGTTGCTTTAGAAATGTTCAATTGTCCCAGGAGGATATAAGCATGCTTCTATCTTCATTTAAATCAAGGTGAGTGTGACTATGTCTCTGCAAGTGATACCTGGTCAACGTTATCTGAAATTTAAGCTGGCTTAGGCCTGATGAAACCTAATACTTGAACATGTGACCAACAAAAAATACAAGGGCTAGAGGCTAAATAGAGAAGTAAAATATCTTAGAACATTAAGTCATTTCTATACCATTCCCAAGATACTACATGGATATGAAATTAAAGTTGATTCAAAGGAAATATTACCTAGCCTAATCATGCGACTTAAAAATATATATTTCACACATAGCTAAAAAAAGCTGCTACTCTCTTAAGCAGCTACAGACTCTGTGATCCATCCAGGTCATATTGTGCAGACAAATACAGATTTTTATTCAACTTTCCACTGACCATATAGAAAAATCTGCAACAAATATTTATGTTATCAGTATTTTTGTTAGTTTCATTTCAGTGTGTCAAGTTTATAACTAAGAGAAGTCATTTGTAACTGAACTTGAAATTATGCTATTCCTATTTGAGATTTTAATAACTATAGGGCTACAAATACTCACAGTATACCTTTAAAGCTATACTTTAAAATAAGTATTTTGCAATTATATGATTTCTTATCATTGAAGACATTCTAAATAAAAATGTATGTAAAACATCAGATGTTTCTTATTCTTAAAATGTACTTGTAAAGGTTGAAGATTAACTTTTAGGCTATTATTAAATAACTATTAATTCTGGTGCAGTTTAATTGCTATTATTTAACACTCATTTTGGAAGTTTCTTTCATTTGTTAATAGTGCCACAGCATGGTGTTTTTTGATGTTCATGTGTATGTTTACATTCTATTTTGAACAGATTTTTAAAATTAACTTTGCTAATGCAAAAGTATCTTTTAAAGAAGCAAACAGAAAATACTGCATAGTGGCCTTTTGTAGGGCCAAAGCAGGACAATGACAGAAAGCTTGGCTAATTTACTAGCTTTTTATACAGAAAGGGAAGTTCTCATTCCAAATACTGCTTACTATAGGAGGACTAGAGCCATCATTCACTGATTCCCAATCCAGTGTACACGCAGAGAAGGCGGGCTTTCGGTAACAATAGTCTGGTGGAGCCTGAAGCTTCAATAGCCTGCAAAACCTTCTTCCTTGCAGAGCTACATACAGTATCCTACACAGGCCAGTGAGAACTGAGTTCGGATACAGACATAACAAAAAGCAAAAGTTTTGTAGATCATCTAATCCAAGGGTGAACAAAGGGGAGAGAAGAAAAATATTAAAAAGAAAATGGGTGGGTGGGTGGGGGCAGAGATTCAGCCTTTTTCCATTTGCGACCATTAAAATGATTAAATATCAAAAAGTCAGAGGGGAAAAAATCAATTATACCACCTTCCCTCTTTGTGAACATCCTTCCAGCATGCTGCATTACACTACTGTGGCAGTCAGAGCTATTCCTATAACATCCTTACTATTTTTTACAATGCTGACATATGTATTCCTGAAGACTGCATACATTATCTCTGGTGGGAAAATTGTTAACAACAGAGTCTAGACACAAAGAAAAAGCTGCCATTTGGTGTAATAAATAATTACAACAGCCTATAACTATACCTCAAGCAGAACAGTAACACATACCAGCAAGTCCCCCTTACATCAGACTGCTTTGACAAAGCACACTGCATGCCCACAGAGTCTCCGCCACACCCATCTTCTTGCTGCAGAATCTCCACAATACAAATCTTAATACACTTCCAGCAAATCATCTACAAACCACGAACACCCTACCTAAATCCCAACATTCCCTTTAAGAAAGGTCTCTTCTCCTTCTCAAAAGCATCCTTCCCAGGTGACTACCAGAACAGGGTTATGATGACCCACCTCCAAACTTCTACTAGTTCCTTCCATGTTTTCACAAGCTTAAACCTCATCCCTCATAAACGTCTTGAACCCCAAAACCTTTTTATACCAGGCAAAAAACCATGCTTCCCCGCCTGTTCTTTTTTGGTTGTTTTTTGTCCCCTTTCGATCGCTTATCTTTCTCCACTTCTCAAAACCCTTTTTCTAAATCACACTGCTACCAATCCGCCCTCTTCATTTCAGAAACTGCTTTGCCCAGTTCGGCTGACAGCGACAAATCCCCCTGTCCCAAGCACACAAAAGAAAAACGGTACTTCCAAAGACCACCTCCCCGATACTCACATCCCCGGCCGTTTTCTTTAAAAAACCGTTCATTCCTACCGCCCGTATTTCAGGGCCTTGTAAAGCCAAGCCAACTTACTTACTGGGTTGGGTGGGTCCCCGCCCTGTACACACACACACACACTCACACACGCAATTTTTGGCCTCAAGCGCCTTTTACACGACCGTCCCTTCATCACAAAGCCCACCAGCCACGCCCCTCGGACACCTTCCGGGATATGCGCTCCTTCACCAGATTTCCACAAGCTGGCGCTCCTCCAGATACGTTGGATTGCCTTTCTCAGCGTGCCCGGCTAGCAGGCCGGGCTGGACGGTGCTGGGCGATGCCGAAAGGGGCACCGGCGTCCGGAAGCCGCCTCTGTCCACTCACCGGGAGAGACTGGGGCGGCGCCCTTCTTGGCGACCGGGGGCTCCTCTCGCTTGGGGGGCAGCGGGGCGCTCCGGGGAGGGATGGCGGGTGCGCGGGGCTCTTCCCAGTGCGGAGGTGGCAGCGGGGCGCTGCGGGGAGGCTCCCTCTCCTTCTCCCCCTTAGGGGCGTCCTCGAAGGCGGCAGCAGTGACTGGGCTGGTAGTGGTAGAGACGACGGGAGAGACCCAAGCGGGCTGGGGGAATGGGGGCGGGCTGGGTGGCTGCTCCCCAGAGGCGCCCCGGTCCACCAGCGGCGGGGCGGAGGAGGGCGCCGGAGGGGCCGTAGGCGCAGCGGCGGGCTTCCTCTCCCTCACTTCCAGCTGCTCGTCATCCAGGTCTTCCTCGTCTTCCTCGTCGTCGTCCTCCTCCTCCTCCTCGTTCTCCGGGTCCCTCACAAACTGGTACTGGAAAAGAGGCTGCTGCGGTTGCCGCCGGTCCTGCTCTGGAGCGGCCGTGGTAGAAGAAACCAGGGGGGATTGGTCCGGATCATCCATGCTGGTCTCCGGGCTCTTGTCTCAGGAACAATGAGCCAGATAACAACCGCCCGAGCGATAAAAAAGCAGAAGGGGGAGAAAAGGGTTGGTGCTTGGCGCGCGGGGTGGGGCGGAGGCGAAGGAGGGAGGGAGGGAGCCAGGCAAGGCGGGCGGCTGCGCAGCCACCGCCGCTGGGAGAGATGCTGCGATGCCGCGGGAGAGCCAAGCCCGCCGATGCCGCTGCCACCTCCACGCCCTACTGAGTCATGGAAGGCGGTTGCTGGCGCGCGCGTAAAGTTGCAAGTTGTGAGCAAGGCGCGGAGAAGGCGGTTCCCTTCGCTCCGCCCTCTCTTCCGCCAGCCTATCGGAGCAGAGAAAAGATAACCAGTGGGCCAATGGAAAGCGGGGAGAGCTGCAGTTCCCGGAGGAAGAAGCCCTGCCCTCTTTTCTTCTCGACTGTGTTCTTCGGTAAAGAAAAACGTTGGGCTGGGCTAGACGAAGCAGTGTTGCTCGTAGGGTACCGCGGTAAAGAGAAAGACGGAAGTTCGGCGCCAGGCTCGGAAGGCCTCTATGAGCTCACAGTTGCACGCGGAGGGGGCTGCAGGCAGGAAGACTTGAGAGATTCTGCATGTGCAACCCAGGGCCAGCTGTAGTCATTTGCAATTTTGCCTTCACTGCTGAGTGCTTCACGGGGTGCCATAAAGCTAAAAGAGCTGGCAGATAATATGTGCAGCTTAAACACTTAACACCGCAGAATCCTGCTTGAACAAAAAAAAAACTCAGAAGTAACGCCTTGTGTATCCTAGTGTACAGGTAGTCCTTGATTTAACCACCACGGTTGAACCCAAAATATATGTTGCGAAGTGAGATGTTTATTGAGTTTTGGCCCATTTTACGACTCTTGTAGCCACAGTTGTTAAGTGAATCTGGCTTCCCCATTGACTGCTTGTCATAAGGCCGCAAAAGGTAATCCCAGGACATTGCAACGGTCATAAATATGAGTTAGTTGCCAAGCCTCTGAATTTGGATCATGTGACCATGGAGATGCTGCAATAATCAAAAGTGAAAAATGGTCATGTCTCTTTTTTCAGTGCCTTGTAACTTCGAATGGTCACTAAATGAAGTTATAAGTTGAGGATTACCTGTAGTCACTTTGTGATGAAGGCTGCATGCTGTTAGGCAGATATATTGTTAAAATTTAGAACAGAACAGAATAGAATATTCTTCTAGAGTAGAATAGAATTCTTTATTGGCCAAGTGTGATTGGACACACAAGGAATTTGTCTTGGTGCAAATGCTCTTAGTGTACATAAAAGATACATTCGTCAAGAATCATAAGATACAATACTTAATAATACTCAAAGGGTACAATAAACAATCAAATCATACT
Organism: Pseudonaja textilis; assembly: GCF_049901715.1. NCBI lineage: Eukaryota > Metazoa > Chordata > Lepidosauria > Squamata > Elapidae > Pseudonaja > Pseudonaja textilis. The sequence continues at coordinate 32,793,082 of NC_141990.1, read as the reverse complement.
TGGAAACAGTCAATAAAAATAAGGATACAAGTAACAAAGTTACAATCATACAGTCATAAGTGGGAGGAGATGGGTGAAAGGAAGGATGGGAAGATTAATAGTAATAGTAATGCAGACTTAGTAAATAGTTTGACAGTGTTGGGGGAATTATTTGTTTAGCAAAGTGATTGTGTTTGGGAAAAAACTGGTTTTGTGTCTAGTTGTTTGGTATACAGTGCTCTATATGGTCATTTTGAGGGTAAGAGTTGAAACAGTTTATATCCAGGGTGTGAGGGGTCCGTAAATATTTTCACAGTCCTGTTTTTGATTAGTGTAGCATACAGGTCCTTGATGGAATGCAGGTTGGTTAGTAATTGTTTTTTCTGCAGTCCTAATTACTCTCTGAAGTCTGTGTCTGTCTTGTTGGGTTGCAGAACCAAACCAGACAGTTATAAAGGTGCAGATGACAGACTCAATAATTCCTCTGTAGAACTGTATTAGCAGCTCCTTGGGCAGTTTGAGGAACTGCCCAAGGAATAAACATGAGAGTGGCAGACGATGTTTAGGGCCAGATGCCATTAATATCTGGCATATTTCTCCATAATATCTGAAATTAATAGCACAGATACTCTGAGCCAATGTCTGGATACAGTGATAAGTTGCTGATAAATCAAACCTGACAGGATAAAAACCTTATGAGTGGATGCACCCAACCTATGGGAACTGAGAAATCTGTTCTAAATGAGCTTTCTATAATCCCACTGAAGTACATTATAGGTACATATTTTAAAATACTCTTAACAGTCATTGTCGCTGGCAGTCAATTAACCCTTGAGCCTATGACTATTACGAGCTTTAGCTGGTTGTGTACACTTTTTTAAGCAGATTGACTACAGTTGAGTTTGTGGGTAAATGTAGGTTTGAATTACTGTGATTCTATTTGTTCCTGGTTTTAATGCTTCATGCTTCTAGATACCTGCACAATAACTTCATTACTATAATTGAAAAATTTCAGTGATTTCAACTATTTGGGGGATTGTCACTTCATGGCTACCATAGACTGGCTTCTTAGTGATACTTCTCACTTTTTGACCTATTTTCTCCCCCTCCCCGAAAATACATTATTCAGATGCCTACTGAAATTTCATTTTTTCACTCAGGCCATTTTAGTACAAATGAGGGAGGCATCCTTTATAATCTTTCTCCCGTGCATTTTAAATATATGTATCTTCTACTAAACATTAACTGCTTTAATTTATGTTTTAAAATGGGTAAACTGAGATCCTGTGGAAAAAGTATATAAATATTTGAATATATAAATAAGAATGAAAGTTTGAATGAAGAAGCCTGAAGTCAAGTATTAACCAGTGGCTTAAAATAATCAGTGCTAAACACATTCATAAATGGTAGTATGCTCCTGTCATATAAGATGAATAAAAATAAATGTCCTCTCAAGTTGGAGAAAAAGTTAGATATAAAACATGTAGATTAGTAATTATAGGTAATAGAATTTCCTAAAATATGTGAAATGAAACATGTTGATGTTTCAATTTATTTAATTAAATTTACCTATTCTGAAAATTCAAACTTGGATCTTTCATAAAGAATTTATCTTGCTATTATGTTCCAGATTGTAAACAGTGTTCATGGTATACTATACTGGCTATTTGAATGCATTGCTGATCTGCCTGAGCCTAATGCTCTTAGAAAATCTGCTCCATCATGTTAATGAGTCAGAAGCATTGCTAAGCAATGCTTTATTTTACTGGCTTTCCAGGTGCAAGAAATGCTTAAATTACTATTTCTGCATTGCGTAGAGTTGGATTTGAAAGCATAGATTGTCATATTCTTTGAAACCTGATTTCCATTTTGGTAGGAGCTTGTAAGCTAAGTATGGTCTGTGCCAAAACAATCCCAAAAGTTTTTGAGAGACTTCGAGTTCTTTTTTAGCGGGACATGGATTCAGTGACACAAACATTGTATTGTCATAGGAAGTAAAGAGGAGAAAGAGGGCAGGGAATTAAATTAACATTCTCCTCCTGAATCTCTCAGATTTTTTTAAAGCTTCAACATTTTGATCTTCTGTAAGTAAATAGGACCTTTAGTCTGTCCGTAGCTCATAATAATTTCTAGAGAAATGTGCTATGAAGATGATCTTTGTTGTGTTGCAGATTAGGATAGCTGTTTCTTTAACAATGTCGTTGATACTGAAAATAAATACATTACTACCAGCCAAAATATTCTTCCTTTAAAGTTCCTTGAAAATGTAGCTTCAGAGTGCAGGAACTGGACTGGTTAGCATCTCTGCTACATTTTCTAAACAGTTTGCCAGCTCTCAGCAGGCCAGTGAATGTCTTAACTGTTGTTGCTAATAATGTCCTTTTACAGCTCATTTCCCACTACAATCCTGTATTGTTTCTTACAGGTTCATGGGTGTTTTTTGTTAAAGCAAAAGCAAATATTCAATGGCCTGGATCCTAAGACAAGGAGTTTCTAAAAAAGAAAAAAAAATCGTATCTCCTCTTTCTTGACATGCCCACCAGAGTCCAGTAAAAATCCTATGCTGAGCTTCAGAGGACTCTTGTGAATAATTGGAATGGAACATACAGCAGCGGAAGAATCACCCCACACAGGACTTGGTTCCTAAAATTTTAACTTAAGGAAGATGATGCTCAACTCCCAGTTTTTAGGATAGCTGCTGAGGGAAGGAAGGAAACAAAACAGGATAAAGATTAGACAATGAGGGATAAAGCTGTTGCAGAAAATGAAAGAAAAGCCCTGCTTAGGCTTTGTAAAGGAGTTAAAATCTACAGGCAAGCAGCCTTCCCAAGCAATGGCTAATCTTTGCATTCAAACTCTGATAAATCAGCTCTGTGGTCTTTTGCTCCTCAATCTGCTCCTTTATGATCAATAACTATTTCTACTCTTCTCATACATACAGTATGGGGAATGTCTTCATTTACCCTGCCCCAGAGTCTTTGGGGACTGTCTCAAGAGGTCCAGAAGGAGGGAATCAAAGAAGTCAAGTTGGTAGTCATAATCATGCAGTCAAAAGCCCCAGCCTTTTTTACATGTGTCAAGATGTAAAATTGGTGCTTTAATTGCATGGCCGTGGCCACTATCCTGATATTTTGGCACCTCTGCAGACCCTTCCCCCTCCCCCAGACACCATTAGGGCATGTAAGAGAGTTATTATGCAATCATAATCAACATTTTAATTATTACCAACACAATATATGAAATACCATCTATTAATTTCAGACTAGGGTGTAGTTAAACATGGCTTTTGATCAGGCAGACTATATCACCCATCAGCTTGTTCACATTAACTCCGTAAATTGGCTTACATCCACTTTAATTTGTTTTAAAACAGATGTATATCTGGTGGTGTTGCTATTCAAATGTGTTGCTTATTGTGCTGGCTATTTCAAAAGTATCTGTAGCTGCAATATCAGAATTTTCCCATATACTGTTGCAACAAAAGCTTACATAAACAGAGGTGGAGTACCTAGAGGAGATCAGAGAGATAAATTCTAACTTTAAAGAATATTAAAAAGATTGTTGAGATAAATGCTAACATTTAAGAACGTATATTTTTATATTTTACTTTAATGATTCTGTGTAGAGTTTTAAAAGACTATAAAATGAACCTTTTTATACAATTGAAATTATGTAACTATTAATTTTTAAAATATAGTATATCAAAAATCACCATTTTTGATACTTCCTCCATTACACGGATGTTCCTTTGGAGAGACAGCTCCTACTTCCAAGCTTTATGTTACTATAGATTAGGACATGTACAATATTTGGGCCTGAAACATCTTTCCCACTTTGGATACATACTTGGATATCTGACATTTGCACTAAAATCAAATTTTGTGATGCCAAACATGTATTATTCAAGCTCTTAAATTTTCAGGCCAGAAAAGCTTGTTTCTGTTTTCCCACAGTGATCACCCTACACGTTTTCAGATTCATGTATCTTTACTGAGATGGGGCACCTGTGATAATCAAGATGATTGTAAATTGAAGCTCCACCTATTCCTTAAGTGTATTGGTTTGTTTGTTACATGCTCACTTCTTGACTTTTTTGAACACATTCTGTACATGTCCTTGTCCATTATCCTATTAACAATGTTTCTCATTATTTGCCACCTTCCATCCTGTCCTACATTGCCAATAGCAAAATTAGTAAGTTATTGGGTTGTTCATTTCCCTCATCCCCTTTCAAAATTCTGTAGAAAGCATCAATGTTATATTTCTGATTCATATAAAAAAAAGTTTTGACTTTCTCTGCAGTGGAAATGTTGATTATTGTCTTATTTCTGATATCCCTTCTGAAACACTTCTTTATTAACAGTCATGTTCATGACCTGACTTGTTCACCTTTTTTAAAAGTATCATTATGAAACCAGAAAAATGCAAGTTCTCATTACAGCATTTCATCTCCAGTTCCAAGAGAAGCTGCACCCACTTCTGCACATGAAAGAAAATGCAAAGAACACTGATCCAAATTCTAAAATTGTGCTTCTGTCACTGCCCATAGGGACAACAAGCTTCCTTAAATATTTTGAACTGCTTAAGGACATCTGAGAAATTCAGGCTTTGCAAATTCCCATACAAACTGACTTGATGAGACTGCTGTGTTGATCAGGTAGATAAAACTGATGTAACTGATAGCTTTTGTTTTTTTCAAACATGACGACAAGGGTTTTCAAACTTGGCAAGTTTAAGACTTGTGGACTTCAACTCCCAGAATTCCTGAGCTAACATGAGTGGAGGAGGAATTCTGGGAGTTGAAGTCCACAAGTCTTAAAGCTGTCAAGTTTGAACCCCTGCATTACGGTATGGATCTTGGCTTAAAATACAGATAAAAATGCATACCAATAAAGAAAAGATGATTTAGAAACATGTACTATATTTATATAAATTCACATTTTAAAATACATTTTGATGGGAAATTTGAACTGGACAAATTTTTCAAAAGGTTTGCTTTCTGAAAAACCTGGTGATTATAGTAGACCCCTTCGAACTGAACATAAATATAATTTTAGAGTGAAAGTCATGTAGGAATCTTGAGAAATGTGAAATTAACTCTTAATGATTATAATGTACGTAACTGAATAATGTTTCTGGCTTGCTGCATGAGTTCAGTAGGGGTAAAAATGTTCAGCTGCCAATTTTCATTTGTACTTAGGGTCCTATACAGGGATCCCCAACCCCTGATCTGTGAACCAGAACTGTGAACTGGGGCTATGACATGCCAGCAACCGGTCCACACAAACAAGTGAAGTCCATCTTGCAGGATGCAGGCAGCATGGCCCCTCCAGTCTACAGAAAAACCTTTTCTCTGTGTAACTGGTCCCTGGTGCCCAAAAAGTTGGGGTCTCTGTCCTATACATCTCGTTGCAGTGTCCAACAAGTCAGATTACATTTGATGTATTAGTTACTCTAATTTTCTATTGCGCCTTAGTGTTAGCCAAATACGAATGCAGAAAATGAATCTTCAGTGACATGTTGCTCTTCGTAATCTTGTATGCTTCAATAAGATGTTTATCAACCAACTGCATGTAGTTTGGTGCTCTGTAGTTGCCAAAAAAATTCTCAACATCCTTCAATGCCTTTGTGATAATTTTCTCTGACCTCATTAACAGATCTTTGAACCTCTTGCCATTAATGATGTAGCTGATCTGTGGACCTACAAAAATATATTCCTTAATCTTGGCGTCGATTATTCTTGGAAACGTCTGTCTCAATAACAAAAACCCTCACCTTCCTTGTTCATTGCTTTCATAAAAATTTTCATCAATCCGACAGTTACGTTAAGGGGAGGCAAAAATATCTTTATGGGTCAACAAGTGGTTCATATGCCACTTTTTTCTGTCCTTGAACCAAATTCTTTTGGTGTGGCCTTTTCTTTTTAATGTAATGTGACTCTCTTGCACGGCTGTCCCATTCGCATATGTAACAACAGTACTTGGTATATCCGAACTGTGTTCCAAGCAGCAGAGCCACTACTTTTAGATCTCCACAGATACTCCAGTTGCTGTACTGGATATGCTTCAACAACAGTTCCAGATTTTCATGTTTCTTTCATTTGTGCTGCATAGCCAACAGATACTGAAGGATGTACATTGCCTTTGTGTAAAAACAATTTCTATAACACAATAAATCAGGGGTCACCAACCTTTTGGACCTCAGGGACCACCAAACTCATAATTTTAAATCCTGCAGACCAGAGACCCTGGGAAAAACCCCCAAAAGTGAGAAGGAAAATTCCACACCCTGTTTTCCTACCAATTGATCATTCTTTATTCAAGATCACAAGATACCGTTTCCAGCTCCATTCTCAGTGGGAGAGAGACATTTTTGGCTTCATGCAAGGAAAGCAGCAGAAGCAGTAGAAGTCTTTCTTTCTCCCCCAAATTCTGCCAGAAATGAGTCTTTGTGAGACGTGTTGTGCTGGCGCAGCCTCTTGGAGCAGGATGCCTTGCAGGTTCCCAAAGACTCATTTCTGGCGGAGTTTGGGGGAGAGAAAGGAAGACTTTTGCTGCTTTCCTTGTGTGCAGCCAAAAGCAGAAGAAGAAAGAAGTGGAAAGAAGCAACCCAGTGGCCAGGCAAGGCACATGGGGCAAGTTCCCCCCTCCATCCTTTCCCCCCTCCCCTCACTAAGTCATGTTGTTCACAATGCAAACGACTCAAGCCTTGTGTTCCCATGGGCCATGTGGATGGCACAGCCTTGTGTTCCCATGCAGCCTGGATTAATTCCTTTGGGAGGGTGCTTTGGGATGACATTTCTCTGCGGACTACCAAAATTTTCTTGTGGCCCACCAGTGGTCCCCGGCCCACTGGTTGGCAACCACTGCAATAAATGATTGGTGAAATTACAGGTTATTTTCATGATTAGCAGCCCAAAATCTAGAAGATACAACCAAAAGTGTTCAGGAAGCAACATCTTTATTGTCCAATGAAATTGATCAGGAGGGGGTTCATTTGTCCATTCAAACCAGCCAATTTCAACTTCTATAATGTAATCATAGTGCAATAGTAAGAAGAATTTTTTCACCGTTTCTTGTGAGATATTTCTTTCTTTTCAGACTCACAGTTTTAGGATACACTGCAAGTATATGTTCACACTTTACATTTTGAAACCATTGTCATTTAATTATTCCTTCATCTCAAAAGCACTTGGGAGAATGCTAGATGAAGTTGATAAATCCTACTACAGACCATTAGAGAGGTGCAAAAATACCCTCACTGAATGTTTGAAGTGAACCTTAAACTATCTGGAGTGTTCTCAAAGGGATGCATGATTAATATGATCCCCAGGTCAGCATTTTTAAAATAGACCCATTCTGCAACTTTATAAGTAACTCACTTTGAATCCTGTTTTAAATTTATTTATTCATTTTAGATAAATTTATTCATAGCATGTTTTATCCTGCCTTTATTACTTTTATAAGTAGCTCAAGGCAGCAAAAGTACTTAATACTATTACTTGTTCCTCCTTTTCCTCCACAACCCTATGGAATGAATTGGGTTGAGAATAAGTGATTGTCCCAAAGTCACCCAACCAGCTTTCATGTCTGAGGGGGGACTAGAGCTCATAGTTTCCTGATTTCTAGGACAGAACCTTAACCATTATACCAAATTGGCTTCCTTTGAAAAACAGAAAAAGGGACAGCTATCTATATAGAAAAAAACAGATGCAGGCATACACATACAATACAAAACATTCCTTCTGTGCTTTGCTACTTTCCAATTCCATCTTGGTTTTGCTACATTGTCTCACTGCTCTTTTCTGGTTTCTCTTACCCCGCTTCTTTACATATTAGGTTCTACAAGTTTCCTGAATTTTATCCAGAACCCAGCACCAGGTGCTCTTTTTAATTATTCTTTTCTCTGCTTGACAGTACTTGTTATGTGCACTTCAAAGCAAAGAGTCCAGTTCAAGGTATCTTTATATAGGAGCAATGGCATTTTGTATGCTTGGATCTCAGAGGTATTAAAAGGAAATTAGAATGGTGACTGAAAGCAATTGCTCCCCTTCAAAGTAATTCCAACTGCAGTAATTTGAGACAATTACAGTCGTTCCCCTCCCCCCAGCCACTCAGTGCAGCAACCTAACTTTTGAAACCTGAAGTAACAATCAAACAAGATTTTATTGGGAAGGAGCTCATACAAAAAAGAAGTGGCAGCAGCAGGAAAAGTTTATTCTTTAATTGTCATACTTTCACTATTTTCTGAGGAAAAATTTGTTTCCCGGTTAATTTCATTTTAAATTACATAATGCATTCTATCTAGATCCTCAACTCCCAACATCCCCAAGAGGCATAGCCAGTGAAGAGGGATGGAGGGAGTCATGGCTGAATATCATATGTAATGAAATAAATCATAATGTATTCCATGAGGCTTATTCTTCAAAAAATGTGGCCACACTGAGATGCTGTTTAGTTACTGCTCAATAGTCATCAACATAATATAGCCACCTCCTTTAAAGCAAACAAATCAAACCAGTTTGCTCACATGTCTTGTAAACAGAGGCCTCATCCAGGTTTTGGTTTCTTTCCCTGGATACAATATTTTTGGATATGTAAAGCATAAGTTATCCACCTAATTATCAAACCAATGTTAAGACTGCAGAAAGCTGATTCCTGTATGAAGGTTTGATATAGCGCTGATAGGGTGCAGCAGCTACTAAAGAGTAGATGCTGCCAGTTTAGTCATGTGCTCAGTTAATTGTTAAGCTCATGGCATATGCAGGAGTGAAGGAAAATACTTTATGTAAGCTGCAAAAATTCAGGATCACAGCACAGTTAGAACTGTCTTTCCTGCCATCTAATGGCACACCGGATTTTTGCATGTCAGACATGCAAAAATCCACACTGGATTTTTGCATGTAGCCCTAAGTGCAGCAAAAGCAGAGGTTGTATTAAGTATCTGAAAGGGGGGGAAAGGTGAGTCTCTCATAATGGTCAGCTAATGACCAATACTTCAAGAGATTATCTTAATAAGCTTCTGGAAATATTTGAAGACACAGTCATAGAATCATCGAATATAAATGAGGAATGACAAAGGACCTTGGAGAGAATCTGTTGAAACTTAGCAGACAGCCATCACTGAAGTCCACAGATGATGATTTATCAAATTAATATAGCCAAGCACTCTTGGATTCTGGAAATACTTTCCATTGGTTGTGATAGCTCCTTTCAATCTTCCCACTGGAAACAGAGTAGAATTACCAGAAGTATTAGTAGCAGTTACTCAGTGCAATAAATCAGACTAGGCTGGGGTTAGGAGAAGAAAAGCTTGGTTATGTTTGAAGATTAGGGGATACAAGGCATATCTGTTATAGTTCAAACAAATACTATATTTGTAATACAATACAGCAATTCCTTGAACAACTGCAGAAACAACATGTTTTAACCAGCCTTGTATTTATGACTTTGAGTCCTAGTTGCAGGAACTCATATAATATTATGATATTTCAAAAATATTTTGATTGCTATGTCCTAATCCATTTGCACAAACTGTTTTACACAGAAGAGATAAATAATAAATTGAAGCCATTAAATTGGATACTTTATATAGTTATAAACTATTAATTCAAATCTGTAAGCTATTAAATAAGTCAGCTAGTTAGGTGGAGAAGTAACCACTACAGATACTCCTCCCTTGAAACATTGGTTTAGTAGACCTATCTTCTTCATTCAAGTGTTCTTAAGCTTTATTGGGATCACATCTTCCAGAGTTCTCAGCTACCTAGAAATTGTAATCAAAACAAATTTGGAAATCACTAGATTGTGGAAATTTGATTTAAGTCTATTATACAGTAGCACTTTCTTTAAATTGCTCTATTTATATTCCTCAAAAGTTTCTGCTATAACACATTTTGAAAATTATTTTAAACTAGCTCTATACCTATGCTTCACTATGACACTATGTGATCGGGCTTAGTTTTTGGGGAAGAAAATAAGGGAAATAAGGGGAAAAAACTGTGCCTCTGCCTACCAGCATCCATTGGTATTCATCTGGCTAGCATCCTGTCAGTGTGGGAGAGAGTTGAGGGCTGTTTGGAAACTGAAACAATATTTGCTGTGGAAGCAAGAAGGAGATAGCAAGGAACCTGGATGTAGCTTAGCTCAACTGTTCTATACTAAAGCTGGTTGCTGCTGTGAAACTAAAACAGAAACTGAAATCCTTCTCCTCTGTTTGTGTTTTGCATTTGGAACAGATTTCCTTTCATGTGGGGAGGGGGAGTAGAACTCCTTAGCATCAGAGCGTGTTAATAATAATATATGAAATACTAATGCTCTGATTCATCATTTCAAAAAATCCTTTCTTAGTGAGCACCTAGAAGCCAAGAGGAAAATACGTGCCAAATTTCAAGTTTGTAGGCTTTACGGTTCTGGAGATTTTGTGATGATGCTTGAGTGGTATTTCCCTTTGATAGATAGATAGATAGATAGATAGATAGATAGATAGATAGATAGATAGATAGATAGATAGATAGACAGACAGACAGATAAGGGAGAGTCTGATGGTATCTTAAATATAAACAGATTTACATGAGGATGATCATGGACTAAAAGCACCTTCAGAGAAATATCAGAGATACTACTCTGATACTACTATATCAGAGATAGTATAGTAGGATCATCATAATAAGGACTAAAACAGCATTTAACATAGATGAAATGCATCTACTATTGAATATGTTAAAAGGATTGGGAATTAAATGTACAAAACATCTGGTTCAAAAGCACCAGAGGTAAGAAAACAAAGGCATTAAAGAGGTTTATAAAGAGACATGACTCAACAGAATCTGCCACCATAATAGTAAGCAAGGGACTGTTTTGAGATGCATCAGCTGAAGACCTATATCAGAACAGTACTCCTAGCAGAATTAAACTGTTCATGGAAAATTGCTACTTGAGCAACACTGTGATGACCCCTAGTCTCTCAAAATAACCCAAAACCCAAAACATACATTAAAGTCCGGTAATGCCTTCAACTTAATTTCACTGTTTTATTAGGCACAGTTTAAAGTCACAAAAGTAAATAATGAGGCAAAAAGAAAACCAAAACAAACCACATTGACGGGAGTTCCGAAGCAAGCCAAGATAATTAATCATCCATTCTAAGAAGATAACCAAGGAGAGTCCATGGGAAGAACACCAGCAAAGATAAACCTCTTTTCAAAAAAACATTAAACTTTGACTCCAGCAAATTCTGACTACGCAGTTACAAACTTATATACATAGCTCCCAGCTGCAAGCCACGAGGAGGATCACGGTAATCTCCTCTTGAGTAGACCTCGCTTTTCCCTGATCCTCTCCTCCCTGTGTGACCTAGGATGGATAGGGGGTGGGCCTGGATCCTCCTCTGATTGCTCAGCCAGCCTCTGCCCTTCCCCTGCCTCCTACACCACCTTTGGAGCCACACTCCCACTCCCTGTTGGCTGTTCCTCCTCTTCCTCAGAGTCAGTCTCCAACAGGGGCATGACAAACACATTTTGAGACCAGTGGCTACAAACTAGGGCAAATTCAATATAATGTTTCATTATTCTTACATATGTTAAATACCTAAAAACAAAGTAAGATAAAGTACAAACCAGACCCCATGGTTCATTTGGCTTGGTACAATTAATGTGACTGTTAGTGGCATTCCAAATATTTAGTCGGTACTGGCTATGTTGAAGGCATATTCACCAGAGTTACTTTATTAACAGTTTATTGTGACACAGAAATAAGGCTGGATATCCTTAGCGTATCATTAGTTTAGGCCTTCAAATGTTGCTCTTTCAAGATTATTGCTTGTCATTTGGAGTAAATATAAGGATTTAGTTATTAAACTTCCAATCTACAATTTGATTCATTTGCCTGCATCATATCTCAACTGCAGACAATACTTCATTTCCTCTCCTTAGTAGAAGATAGGAAAATCAAATGAATTATTCTATTGCAATAAAATTAGAATACCTTATGCTGGGGAGTGGGGTTCAAATTTTTTAGCTAAAGTGGGGAATCCAAATGAAAACGAATGAAAAATGTTTAGCTTACCCAACCTGAGGACAACCAAGGGCTGTAAAAGAGATTCTGGCCAGCATTGTATAAGGCCCTTGCATCTTACTTTTTGTACTAAAAAGTACAAAAACTGCACTAAATCACGAACGACAATAGCTGGAGCTGGTTCGTTCCCGGTGCTGTTTGATTTCAACCATCTCTTTATTCTCCAACACAATTGTTGCTACCCTAACTAGCTCAATTTCAATTGTCCCTTCATTTAACTATACCAAATTGAACCATTGAGTTTCTCTCTTAGATAGCCAATTAATTCCTATTATGAGAAACACTTTTTTCCAGTTTTGCATTTCTTTTCCAGAAATATTCTTTTCTAGTTCTGTTGGGATCTCTCTTTCTCATGTCTCCTTATCACAAAAGAGATTTTCATTAGAGTGATACAGTGATATTGATTGGAAATGAATTTCAGAAAGAGCAGAAGCTACAAAGGAGATATTGTAAAAATTGTTGCTGCACTACAGAGTAAAACTGCAGTTGCTAGTAATCACATAGAAATGCCCAATAGGATGTGATATAATTTGATTTGTCAGAGGTTCCAGTGTTTTGTTCTTTGCAATGTTAGGAAACTCTACAGGATATGTATTTTTAGGGATGGGTTGCCTTTAAGCAGTCATATTTCAAGGATGAGATCATGAATTTAATGCAAAAAATGTGCCAAGATGGTCAGTCAGACTCTGCAAGATAAGAAGAGCTGCATGAGAGCTACTCCAGTTGCTCTCCATATTTATGAAAGGCATGCAGAATGCAAACGCTGTGCTTGAGAGCCAGAATTTCCTATTAGAAAGCTGTACTCCCTACAATAAGTTATTCTGATGGTTTTGGCCAGGGTTCAGCTTCAGGAAAAACAATACAATTGGTTTGCCAAGTAAAAGTAGTTACACAGAAATAATACTTTGATTAGAATTTATTTTTTGCTGTCAGGAGTACAATCACAGGATGAAAAAGATAAACAAAGAGACATTGGACATGTTATTCAGATCAGTGTTTCTCCACCTTACCAACTTTTAGATGTTTGCATCAACATATGCTGACTGGGGAATTTTGGGAGTTGAAATTCAGACATCTTAAAGTTATTGAGATTGAGAAACAGATTTAGAGCAGGGGTGTCAAACTCGCGCCATCACATGACGTATCATGACTTTTCCCCCTTCACTAAACCTGGCGTGGACGTGGCCACCACATGACACATCTGGCCTGCGGGCTGTGAGTTTGACAGTCCTGATTTAGAATTTCTCCTTAAGGAAGATAACTAGTTCAACAGCTCTGAATTTCATTAAATTGTTTTATTACAATAAACACAAATTACAGTCAATTCTTAAAGAGGCACGTTATTCTAGTTTTTTAAAATTCCAATTGAAATTTCCAATATATTGAAATAAAGGCCATAATCCATCTATCATCATGCTCTGATTCTTTAAATGGGGAAATTTTAAGAGTTCCTCAGCTTCTTTGGGGTTAGTTTTGTGAGAATATAAATAGTGCAGAGGGGATTTCATTTTTAATACTTCCCTTTATTTAAATATGTTCAATTAAATACTTAAAGGTCTGTGTCATTAATGTTCTAGCAGATATTCTCATTTGCTCCTCACTCATATTAGTTCTGCCTGTGATCCTCATTCTTTCTATCAGAGATTTCCTATCAGAGATTTGTCTTACTATAATATTATCAGCTTCCTGAGGTCCATAGCTGTAATAACGATTTCTATTTGTGACTTGCAAAGTCTGGATAGCAAGCTGTATGTAACTCTTTTCAATTTATTTCAGCAGCTTCAGCACTGTAGTACATGCTTCATAGACATACAGCATATTTATTTTCTCTTTCAATAATTCCTCCCTTTAACCTTTAGTCTTTTTATATTTCAAATTGAAAGTTTCCACATGCCATGATGGTGACAAGATGGAGACCCACAGATTGGCCTTGTCACCCATTATGACTATGGTGAACTGAAACCTCAATGTAATGCTTTTTAATACAATAGTGAAAGACTATGTTACCAACCTTAGGTACACATGTGCCATAGCAGCATTTCCTGAAAATGGTAAGAACAGTACCAGTCAATTTTGGGATATCTGGCCCAATTTCCACACATATAAACAAACAAACTTTTGCCTCAAGCAAACTCACACTATTCAATGCATATTGTGATATCTAAACTAGAGACGATATTGCAAGGCAACATAATACTGCCCACATTCCATCAATGTCCAAGATAAGTTATTAAGCCATAGCTTAATGTAGGATGGGAATAAAATTATTCTTCTAGCTAGCTGGCAGCTTAAACAAGGGTGTTGAAATAGATGGGCAGACCGTGCAGCTTCTTCTCATTTCAGAAAGAAAGTAAGCAAATGTTTTCATTCCTTCTGGTTCTATTTAAATTGGTAATCAGACCAATACCTAGAGTAGTTATGTTTATTAAAATATTAATGCATGAAAAATGCAAGCTCTGATTAAGATTAGATACCTATTGGCAACTGAAGTTATGGCTTCTGTGATAACTGTGTTAAATACATTCTTCTTGTGGCAGAAGCTGAGATAGTGATGCTGAAGGAAGGTGGTTTTTGTCAGTTCCAGGATGAACTAACCTAAGTAGAACATAGCTGTTCATCCAATTTTTCCCTTCTTCAAATACTGTGAAGCAATTCTCACACCTGAGCAATAAGCAGTGCTTTCCAAAAGGGTCTCTTCTATGTATCTTCTTTGCATCAGTTCACCTAATAAATGCATGCACAAGAATCCTTGGGTAGAATATGTCAAATGGGATTAATTTTATTCTTTCTGGAATGAGATTGGTTCTCTTGGTGTTTGTTAAATATATCTATATTTCTTGTTAGCAGCTTCTCCCTACACTGCCTACACCAGGGGTGTCCAACCTTTCACCTTCCCTGGGCCACATTAGAAGATGAAAATTTGGTTTGGGCCGCACATAAAATAAAATAACAGTAACGATACCTGATCATCCAAAAAAACCATAGAAAACATAGTTAACATATTAAATTTATTAGGAAATGAAGTTAGTGAGATGTTTTAATTATTTATTATTTATTAAAAATTATTTATTTTTTATCATGGTTTATTTTCTGGCCAAATTTTGCGGGGGTGGGGGAAGAAAGCTCGCATGCCTCGCGCCTACCTCTCCTCCTGCAAATGGCCCGGCTGGATGCTGCAGGACTGGAAGGCAGAAGCAGCAGCGGCAGCGGGGGCAGAAGCAGCGGCGGCGGCGGGGGCAGAAGCAGCGGGGGCAGAGGCGGCGGCAGTGGCGGCGGGTGCAGAAGCGGCAGCAGGGGCAGAAGCAGCAGTGGCGGCGGCAATAGCAGGAGGTGGCGCTCTGACGGCGCCTGCCTTTTCTGTTTCTGCTTGGCGTGGAGCTCGCCTCGCCCCGCCTCTGCCTCTCCTCCTCCTCCTCGCTGGCTCTGGCATGAAGGTTGGGGTGGGCGCTGGGCTGCATTACGAGGCGACCTGGGCCGCATGCGGCCTGCGGGCTGCGGGTTGGACAAGCCTGGCCTACACATTCACATTTTAGTAGTTTGGGTCACTTTCAATCTTAGGGAACTCAAATATTGTTAGCACAGAAGAAAGGAAGATGCTTATAATGTCAGACAAAATGCTAAACATGTAATCATAGCTTATATAAAAATATAATTTTTAAAATAAAACAGACTTAACATCATCGGACATGGTATCCTGCAGAATCATTTGAGATGATTAATATGGCTCAATCCCAGCTCCTAAAATATTTTGAAAAAGTTGCCTGCAATCTAAGACTGTAGGTTCACATACTGTTTAAGCAATACAAGTAGTCCTTGAGTTATGACCACAATTAAGCCCAAAATTTATTGCTGCTAAGTGAAACTTTTGTGAGTTTGCCCCATTTTACAACTTTTCTTGCCACACTTATTAAGTGAATCATTGCATTTGTTAAGTTACTAATGTGGTGGTTAAGTGAATCTGGATTCCCCATTGATTTTGCAGAAGCTATGATCACATAACTCCAGGACACTGCAATTGTCATAAATAAGAGTCAGTTGCCAGGCATCTAAATTTTGAACATGTGGGATTCAATTTTTTTACTACTGGTTCTGTGGGTGTGGCTTGGTGGGTGTGGCAGGAGAAAGATACTGTAAAATCTCCAGTCAGAGGTGGGATTTGCCGGTTCTCTGAACTACTCAAAATTTCCACTACCGGTTCTCCAGAACTGGTCAAAATCTGCTGATCTTGCTGATGTGACCAGGATCATGTGAAAAACAACCATAAGTCACTTTTTCAGTGCTCTTGTAGCTTTAAATAGACATTAAATGAACTGCTGTAAGTTGAGGGCTACCTGTAGTTGGAGGCCTACCCTAGCTTTGTCTAGCATGCCTGTTGAGCATCTTTTTGGTCTGAGAAGTCCTTGAAACCATGATTCATGCCTCATAGTTAGACTACTACATGGTATTGGCTTTCAAGACAATGTGAAAATTTCAGTTATCTAAAATACATAACTATTGAAAGGAAGGCAAGGTTCATCAGTGGAACTCATATATTGCAATTGCTACACTACTTGCCAGTGGATTTTGGGGTCCAATTTAAGGTGCTGGTTTTATCCTTTAAGCCCTACAAGGCCACATCCCCAGGTACTTACAGGATTGTCTGGCAATAAAATTCAGATGACTGTTTACCTTAGATTTCTTGAAACAATTGATAGCCCAATAACATCTGGATAACATTAAAAATAATGGTGAATAGCCCACCAGAATGTTTCTCTTTGAGCTATTCATAGAACTTCTTTGTTGCTGGCATTCCTCTTCTGTCGGAAAGCCCACGGGAGAGTGGTGATGTCAAGCTTTAACAACACCACCGAAACGGCTGCTGGGTAGTGTTGGGAATGATTCAGCATTATCATGAAAACCCTCCTGGGTTATTTATACCATCCTCCCACCTTATATGCCAAGATGTCTTGCTTTTTTACATTTGCCGAGGGATAATTCTTCCTATTTATAATTTCTGCTTTTCTTCTGTAGTCCATTAGTAGTAATTTGATTGCATATTTCAGGGTATAAATCTTGATACTTTCATTATGTTTTGACTGTTTAGCTGCAAAATACTTGATTATTGGCTGTCCATTGATCCGGCTCAAAGTTACCAGATTAGGGGAACTTCTTGTACATTTCTTCTTTTTCATGGAAAAAATGCAGATGTCTAAATCTAAATGTCTAATTCCAATCTCTTTCTCTCTTAACTAAAATACAAAGAGATATGGTACATTTTTGTTTGCATGATTCTCCTTTCTCGGCATTAACAAATATCTTTTCTTTAATCACTGGAGACTAGACATGTCAGGAGTGAGTCAGGAACTCAAGCTGAATATTTTAGGAAGTGATTTGTCATTTTTATCCCCAGTGATGCAGTTCTACTGACATTGAGATAATCAAGATTTTCTGTCCATTTTGACCATATTCTGTCTCCACATCCTTCTTTCTAATCTTTAAGGCTACAAGCCCATGCAAAGCAATAAGTCAGAAAAAATTAATTGAGACAAATCATTTAGAAATAAAGTATTGAAATTTGCATCTCATCAAAGGACAAAACATTAAATTAAATGAACGTTTAAAGCAAAATAAAATGGAATAAAATAAAGTTTAAAAGAACATAGGACATTCTGGATAATGGTTAAAAAACCGAGAGATTAAAAATCCAGCCTTTGAGGGCTAACTCTGGGAAGAATAGTAAAAATGTTCCTAAAAGCCAGACCTGCTTTTAAATGAGAAAAATAGAAATAAATTATAAAAAGCTAATCTAACAGATTAACAAAGGTCACTCATCCTGAGCTGCATCTATTCTGAAACAGAAAGTTTATTTTGTTTTTTTGCACAAAGGAATGTAGCCCAGTCTTTCACTTGGCAGCTGGAAGACATACTACAAATTCTTCACAAAGCTTGAAGCTGGAACTTTCTTTTTCTGTGCTAGACATGTTAGGCAGTTCAATGTGCAAACCAGTGCAGGAAAGAAAATTAGGATTATTTTGACTTTGTATTGCTGGATGTTGTGTTTGCTTTCCTGCAGATTATGCAATGCTGTCAGAAGGGATCAAAAGTCTGTAGGGAAACTTTTGCCAGAAACTATTTCTGCCAGGAATATGAAAACTATTTTGCTAATTGAGGGGCAATTTGCACATTGCAAGCAGTGGTTTGAGTTTCTTCTCATATCTTTAATTGAAAAATAGCTTCAAAAACTGCATAGCCTATGTTGTTTCCCATCAATGATGTGCAGGATAAAAAAGTAGTGAAGGCTAATCCACACTCCATAACTGAATAAATATTGAATAATCTTTTATATTCTTCATAGTGAGCAGCATTGGTTCAGATCAGAGGTGTCAAACTCAAGGCCTGCTGGCCAAATCTGGCCCAAAGGATGCTTAGATCTGGCCTGCAGGGCTGCCCTGGAAACAGTGAAGGACCGGCCTGCGGTGCCTCTGCCACATGCTGCCCTCCTGAACTCCATTTTTGCCAGCAGAAGATTGCAGGAAGCTGTCGCAGCCAAAAACTCAGGAGCTCATTTTCGCTGGCAGAGTATTTGGGCCACTATAGGTGCCCCTGAAACAAGTGATGTCGAGCTGGCCATGCCCACCCTGGCCACGTCCATTCCAGCCCCCTGAGGTCAAACAGAACCCTGATGAAGTCCTCAATGAAATTGAGTTTGACACCCCTGGTTTAGATGCTTTTCAGACATGTTGAATTACAAGTGCTATCTTCCCAAGTCAGCCATTTTAATGGGATATTTCAAAATCTTTGGTCTCCCTATTGTTGGTGTCAGTTTTCCAAGTGATATAATCCATTTAAAAAGAAAAGAGCTAAGTCCATTTTCCAAAACAATTTCTTTTATTTAGGAAAGCATCAAATTGGCAAAGTCCATGGTAATTCTGGATCTGACACAACCCAGAATTACCCCACAATATCAGAAGTTAGAAACAACTCCCAAAAGTCACATTCTCCAATAGAAGTAATTCAACTTTGCTTGATGTCATAAATCTCCACCTCAAGGAGTCTGAACACAGTCAGCTAATTTTCCCACAGGAAGAAGAATCACCTAGCCTAAACAACTCTCCCTATCTCCACTCCTCCCTCCTTAGGAATGTGGCAAGCCCGAAACCCTTTCCCCAAGATAAAGTAAGAAAAAGAATATATACTAAACTAAAATGGCTACACTTATGTCAATTTCAGGCTTGACAGTTGGCTCTTATGCCATGTAATAAAAATGGACTTGAATTGATCGAGGTACTGCTTTTTGTACAGTAAAACTCATGGCTGAGTTCATAACCTGGCATAAACAAAGACAATTCATAACATCTTTATGCCCTGACAACTAAAATCAGCCAGCAGTTTCTACATCAAACCTCGGTGATGCCAGAATGACCATCTGCATGATGACACCATCACACAAATTCTGCACATTGATTGCATCTGTATGCCTGATACAGGTATGTCAAATCATGTCGTTGGTGGGATTACATCATCATGCATGTATCATAATTTGCCTTCACCTGATTTCCCCCTGTGGATGCCGGTGATTATAGTGTAATGTGATGACTTGCTTAATACTGCATGCTTAGAATTGAAGGGCTGGATTCTTATGACATATTAAACCAAACCCACGAATGCAGGCAAATATATGTGTTCCAAGTTAATGTTGCAAGATCCAATCTGGGTCAATCACCAGTACCAAAGGTTTAGTCTGCAGAGCTTTTGGATTTGTTCTGGAGCCCCTCCTCAGAGAACTTCTCTCTCCCCATAACTTTCTCTCTATGTTCTGGTAGAGAGAATTTCCCTGAGGAGGGGCTCCAGCATGAGTCCAAAAGCTCAGAAAACTAAACCTTTGGTCCAGGTAAACAACCCAGATTGGGTCCTAAGCCAAATCCTTTAATTTAGTCTACCACGTGGTAGGGACCTGCCCAGTGTCTTTTAATAGCAGCTGGGGGAGGGGAGATGAAGGGAGAATCAACAAAAAGGTCAAAAGGAAATTAAATAAATGTCACAGATAAGACTGATCATATTTTTATGCAGCACTGAAATGCTTGTGACAAGTGTTCCATTGTTGTCGAACTCTTAAGAAGTGGGAAAAGTCTTGAAATAGCTCCCTGTTAACAAGAGAGGAAGAAAAGTTGCCACTCAGATACCAAGTCAACCAGATGAAGTCATAGGCTGGCATAACAACAGCCAATGTTGACAGTTTTCAATAGCCATCTGTGAACAGCCAACTTGCTAGAAAAATATGCAAGCAAACATAATGGGCTTGTGCATTAGATTCTCCCTGGTATTCAAAGAAAAGAAGCTTCCTTCCTGAATGGAAAAATAATACAAAGGACATATTCTTTAACAGACGCTACTGATATAATAAATGTTTATTTAAAAGTGAGATTAAATAAACAATTGTTGTTTAGAAAAAAGGAAAATCAGTTTTTTCTCCCTTTTTCTTTTGTAGTATGCACCACTAAATTAAGTGCTACAATTCACTCAGATAAGAGGTTTTCTTTTCAATTTAAAAATTGAAATTTAGCCATCTGGCACATTGAAAATATCCTTTTTCCTCCAACACTTGTTTTATTTAATATTTCATTTTCTCTAGCAGCAAAATTAAATGAAAATAAAATAGGGTTTTCCAACTATAAAAATCCCATACATTGTTATTATTTAATGATTGATTTGCTAAAGACTAGTACAGCTGGACTAGGATCTCTAAGATGTTGTTGTTCGAAGATGTTGATTGACACCTTCACCAATATATTATTGTCTGTGACAAAAGAAAGTATAATGATAGGCTTCTACTAATTCTTGCAGCAAGCAATTAATCTACTAACAGGTCATCCAAAGGGGCAGGATAAAGAACAATGAAGTGGGGTGGATTCATGGGATCCGTGCCTAGCACTGATGCAAACAAACATGTAACACAATCAGTTCATTCATAACTCACTGGATTTTTTTTTTCCTTTGGAGCCCATCAAAACAGCTTCTCCTCTCCTGTTCCTTTTCAATGTATGATAACTGAAGAGAATCAGAAACCAATTTTGTAGTTGGCAGCTGCAGATGACTGAATATTCTTTTTCATATTTTAGAGAACCAAAGTGCATACCATAAGCATTAAGCATAACTCACATTATACAGCTCTGTTAAATCAGCATTTTAAAATTATCAGCCCAACACAAAGTTAGTGTTTTGTTAGTAGCATGCCAAAGAAGGAAAGATGGATACATGAAATGGTTGAATAAAAATACATATTTTAATATTGTGGTTATTATTACAGGTAATCTTCAACTTTGATAGTTCATTTAATGACTATTCAAAGTTAAGGTGACACTGAAAAAGATGACTTATGACCTGTCCTCTCACTTATGACCATTGTAGCATCTCCACAATCAGGTGATCAAAATTTGGGTAATTGGCAACCAAAATATATTTATGATGGTTGCAGTGTCCTGGGGTCAGGTGATCCAGAAGACTTTCAACAAATCAATGGAAAAAGATAGATTTGCTTAAAAACTATGTGAGTCGCTTAATGACCATGACAAAAAGGATTGCAAAATTCAGCATGCCTCATGTAATGACCTCCTTATTTAGTAACAGGAGTTCCAGTTCCAATTGTGGTCATAAGATTGCCAATAAATGACACCGTATTTATTTAGATACTAGCTCGATACCTGTGCTTCGCTATGAAACTATGTGGTCAGGCTTAGTTTTGGGGGAAGAAAATAAGGAGAAAAAAAATCTCTGCTTACCAGCATCCATCGGTATTCATCTGGCTAGCATCCTGTCAGTGTGTGAGAGAGTTGAGGGCTGTTTGAAACTGAAATAGTATTTGCTGTGTGAGCAAGAAGGAAAGAGCCTGGGAGTGGCTTAGCTCAGGTATTCTGTACTAAAGCTACTTGGTGCTCTGAAACTAAAACTGAAACTGAAATTCCTCTCCTCTGCTTCTGTTTTGCATTTGGAACAGATTTCTTTTCAGGTGGGGAAGGGGAGTAACAGTGGTGGGATTCAACATTTTTTACTACTGGTTTTGTGGGCGCGACTTGGTGGGCATGGCAGGGGAATGATATTGTAAAATCTCCATTTCTACCCCACTCCAAGGCAAGGATACTGTAAAATCCCAATTCCCTCCCCACCCCACTAACCTGCTTTCCAGCTCTGTTCTCCTGTGCAGGGCAACAAAAGAAGACACAGCCAATCAGCTGGGACTCAGGAGGCAGAGAATAGATGCGGGTGGGGCCAACCAGAAGTGGTATTTACTAGTTTTCTGAACTACTCAAAATTTCCGCTACCAATTCTCCAGAACTGGTCAGAATCTGCTGAATACCACCTCTGGGGAGTAGAACTCCTTAACATCAGAGCTGTTAATAATAATATACAAAATACTAATGCTGCGATGGTCATTTTGAATAATCCTTTCTTAGTGAGCATGCAGAAGCCAAGAGGAACATACATGCCAAATTTCAAGTTTGTAGGCTTTACAGTTCTAGAGATTTTGTGATGATGTGTGAGTGGCATTTCGCTTTTATATAGAGAGATGATAGCATGCGAAGACTGACTCAAATATATTTATTGTAAGATTTGTTTTAGAGTTCTATCAATCTTATATCCCTGCCTCTATAAACTGTTGGAGGGTTCCATTGGAGTGAGAAATGTAATTTCCTGAAATCATTTCCTGCAACCTTTGTATATTCTACTATTTTGTTGTTGTTGTTTCAACAGTAGAAATAGCAATAACAGGAACAAATCTGTTTGCAGAACTTTATAGAAATTCGATATTGTATAAGCACATGTTGGTATCTCTACATCTATATTTAAAATAGTAATAGTTCCTCAATAGAATTTTTAATTTTATGTAGGAGGTCCTAATACAATTCTGAACTTCATTATTCCAAAAAGGACTGCAGGACAAAATAGCTGTAACGGCAAGCACAAATAATCTGGACCATACATTAAGTTGCAATTAGGAAGATTTATTGCTCAAATCTATACATAAGAATCTAGTCAACTAAACATTCAAAGCTAAATTGGCAGTAGGTAAGTGTCAATAGAATTCAAGAGGGGTTCGACTTAAACCGTTCGTGGAATGTAATGACTTTAGGCTGATGACTCACTTAACTTTGCCCCTTGGTTCTGTCCTACATTGAAGAACAATTTAAGATTTTAGAGATCTCTTACCAAAACAGATTATAGTCACTCAATCAGCCCATGGCCCTTCTCCATAAGGTGATAATAACATTCATGAATTCTTGTTTATCAGTGAAGACAAACTTGGTTAATAGAGGGGTGGCAGATAATTCACATTCCGGCTCTGAATATAAATCTAAATCAAACATGGTTTGACAAAAATACATTTCCTACAATAATATAAAATGACAAATAACATTAATGATCACCAACCACTGGTAGTAAGCAATGTTAAAAGAAAAATCAGCACTCTGTAGCTGCCTTCCCCGATCTGGTGCCACTCGTGATGCAAATGGATATGCCACATCTAGAGAGCAGCAGACTGAGAAAATGAATCGGTTACATCAGTGCAACCCCTGGTAATCTTTCTAGTTTAGCACAGTCTATGCTGATGAGGGTGACTCTCCAGGATTCCCCCCTTTTCAAACCTTTTCTGGAGACACTATTAACTGAAACATGATTCTATTAAAAGCTGCCATTTCTTCTCCAACCATAGAGCTATTTTTAAATTAGTTCACAATTCTAACTGCAGAGGATATTTAAAAACAAATGCATACAATCCTACATTCCTTCCATTTCTACATTATATGTAAAATTGGTTTGAGGGAGCCATTGATTGTTTCAAAAATACTTATGCTGAACTTAATTTATCTGAAGTTTAATGGTCTACTTGCAATTGTTTCCTATTTAGTTTGTGCTCACAGCAGAATGCATTCCAAAATTCTAAACCCACTTTTTACCATTCAGCACAGGGCTACCCACATCACTGAAGAAGGTGAAGGAGAGGAGGAGGCAGGCAAAGAGGGAAGGAAGGAAGTGTGTGATGGAGAAGGAAGGAAGGAAGGAAGGAAGGAAGGAAGGAAGGAAGGAAGGAAGGAAGGAAGGAAGGAAGGAAGGAAGGAAGGAAGGAAGGATTTCTGATGCTCCCTTCTCATTTTCCCCACAAGGAAACTTGATGGGGAAGCTAGCAGGAAGTCAGAAGTTGCTCCTGCTCCCACTACCTTTTTGACCATCCATTATTATTCTGTTTCTCTCTGTTTAGGTAATGAAATAAGTCTGAAATGATGATCCATTGAGGCACAGGTTGTCAGTTGTTTTCTCTGAAATTGCTTTCTTCTCTTTAAGGAGCAGCCCTAGTTGAGCCCATCTCTGAAGACTATACAAATATTTAGTCTGCACCCAAGAGAAAAGACTTTTTTCCATACAAATCAAATCATGTCCTTATGTAGTCTTTATGACAAGTTAGAATCCATTTTCAACCTATCTGATCTTAGGATATCAACGGTATCTAGGAGCCAAGTTGCTTTATTTCTGGCTCACTGCATTACAACTAAAATAGCAACAAAGCTTGTCTTTGTGAACTGTCAGTTCTCTCATTGGTGGGAAACTCTTGCCTGGTTCTCTTTCACATGAAATTCCAGCTACTGAAACATGGTTGTCAGCATTTCAAGGTTGATAGAAGTGAAGATAATGAATTGGCTTAGACCTACTTTTGAAAGACTGGAAATTAGAAGGTGGTATGAAAGTGCCAGAGATTGATTTTAGACATTATTTATCATATTTTATACTACATTATTATACAACTAGATCTTTGGATGACTTTGCTCAAAATCCTTATTTCATTTATAAATCAGGCCACTCATTGCTGTATAATTTTACATTGTTTCCCCTAAAGCTACAATTAATAAAGAGTCCTTCCCCCCACCCCAAAGGACATCGATGATAATCAAACTGAGAATTTTCAGCCATAAAAAATGTGCTGGATTTGACTTTTAATTCCTTGGGACCAAAGACTATCTTCTCTAACAAGTTTTGACCTGTCCTATACAGGTAGTCCTTGACATCTGACCACAATTGAGCCCAAAAATTATGTTGTTGAGACATTTGTTAAGTGAATTTTGCCCATTTTACAACCTTTCTTGCTGATACAGATAAACAGAGTTGGAAGGGACCTTGTAGGTCATCTAGTCCAATCCCCCGCCTAAGTAGGAGACCCTACACCATTTCTGACAAATGGCAGTCCAATCTCTTCTTGAAAGTCTCAAGTGATGATGCTCCCATAACTTCCGAGGGCAAGCTGTTCCTTTGGTTGATTGTTCTCGCCAGTGGTGGTATTCAAATAAAGTTGCCACCGGTTTGGTGGGCATGACTTGAGGGGTGCGCTTTGCGTGCGTGCACACACTTTGCATGCACGCGTGCGCCAAACACACACTTTGTGCAGGCGCAGAGGCGTTCTAACTCACCACCTGCAAGCCTACACAATGCTGGTTGCTGCAGCAGCTGCCGCACGGCACTATTCTGCGCCACACACAGCAGCTGCACTTCGAATTCTGGCCATAAAAGTGAGTATGGGAGCCCGGGTGGGCAGGTGGGCCAAACACAGAGCAGCAGAGAGAACCAGTTCAGTCTCCGCTGCTCATTGCCACTACTGTCTCTCCAGAACTGGGCAAAACCGGTTGAATACCATCACTGGTTCTCACTGTCAGAAAGTTTCTCCTTATTTCCAGGTTAAATCTCTCCTTGTTCAGTTTCCATTCATTATTCCTTGTCTGGCCTACAGATGCTTTAGAACAGGGGTCACCACCTTTTGGACCTCAGGGACCACCAAACTCATAATTTTAAATCCTGAGGACCACTAATATGAATTTTGACTGACGGTGGTTTGCTGACGTTGGTGGGAGATAGAGAGAGATCTGATCTAACCTCTCTCTCTCTCTCTCACACACACACACACACAAACACACAGAGGCAGGGATGGGATTCAAATTTCTTAACAACTGGTTATGTGGGTGTGGCCTAATTTGTGGGTGTGGCTTGGTCATGTGACTGGGCATGGCTTGTATGTAAATATTATAAATATTTATGTAAATATTGCATTTTTTATAAAAAAGAGAAACTTTTATCCAAAATCTGGCAAAGGAGGCAAGCAGATTGAGTTGCTCACAGAATCACAGATTCACTCAGAGATATCTTTCTGCCATCGGCTACCTAAGTCTGCACTGAATTATAGAAGCTTCAGTCCTAAGGAAGGTTCGGCTCTGCTTAAAAGCAGAGCCAAAGATCTAAAGATTAGCTAGAAAGCAAGAAATCTGATATTTTCCTGCTTTCTAGCTAATCTAAATCTCCCGGCACAGCAGAACACCTGATGGTTGAAAAAAATAAAGGAAAAATAGCAACTTAGCAGGCAAATTTGCCAGGTAAGGAGTGAGTGAGTGGGGAGGATTCCTGTGGGCCATGTGGGCGGCGCAGCCTTGTGTTCCCATGTAGCCTGGATTAATTGCTTTGGGGGGTGCTCTGGGGGTGACATTTCTCTGTGGCCCACCAAAATTTTCTTGGGACCACCAGTGGGCTACGGACCACCGGTTGGCGACTACTATTTAGAAAACAGCTTGACCCCTTCCTCTCTTTGACAGCCCCTCAAATATTGGAACACTCCTATCATGTCTCCCCTGGTTCTTCTCTTCACTAGACTAGCCAGGCCCAGTTCCTGTAACCATTCATGTTTTAGTCTCCAGTCTCCTAATCATCCTGGTTGCTCCTCTCTGTACTTTTTCTAGAATCTCAGCATCTTTTTTATAGTGTAGTGACCAAATCTGGATGCAGTACTCTAAGTGTGGTCTTACTAAGGCTTTATAGAGTGGTATTAGTACTTCCCTTGATCTTGACTGTATCCCTCTGTTAATGCAACTTAGGATTGCATTAGCTTTTTTGGCTGCTGCTACACACTGCTGGCTCATATTTAGCTGGTTGTCCACTAAGACTCCAAGATCCCTCTCAAAGTTACTGCTATTAAGCCTGATTTCACCTAGTCTATATGTGTACTTTTGGTTTTTCTTGCCCAAGTGTAGGTTGTAAGTGCTCCAGTTGTTAAGTGAATCACTGCAGTTGTTAAGTTAGTAACATGGTTGTTAAGTGAATATGGTTTCCCCATTGACTTTACTTGTCAGATGGTCTCAACAGCTGATCACATGACCCTGGGACATTGCAACCATCATAAATATGAACTAGCTGCCAAGCGTCTAAATTTTGATCATGTGATCACAGAGATGCTGCAACTTTGTGTGAAAAATGGTCATAACTCACTTTTTTCAGGGCTGTTGTAACTTTGAACGGTCACTAAATGAACTGTTGTAAGTTGAGGACCACCTGTATAGTGATTTCAAGAGAATCTGTTAACAGTTTTTTACTTTTTGTGGCAAATGGATAGAGGCTCAGAGGATATTTATTTTTAAATTAATGAATTCCCTGTGGAGTGCCTTTGCCCATCAGCAGCAACCCCCTGCAAATGTACAAATAAAAATGCAGATGTTGAGGAAATGGTACAGATTCCAGACTTGGGAAGAAATAATGTTTATCAGTCCTCCTATCTTCATATGTGACACTTTAGCCAGTCATGTGTTATGCCATGGCCACAGCAGAGGATCTGAATAAATGTGACATCTAATATTCATTTTGCATAATCCTTTTCATCTAATTTGGACCTTGTTGCTAAATAAAGGAATGATGTAGTACATATACATTAAACATAATTACCATGTGCTATAAGGGCAAATGCCATCTTAGTATCAACTGACATGATCTATATTTCATAGTTTTAGCAGATGGGATCTATTTTAGCAAACCAGCTGCCTTGTTCTTTGTTAATGCTTTGACAGGTTTGAGCTATAAAAGAGAGTGAGATATCTTTATTCATTTACTTCTCTGGTATTTTGCTTTTTTGCTTCAAAATCTTGGGAACTGTTTTAGTTTGAGAGAAAGTGCTTTATCCATCATATCTTATGATATTTATGATTGAATGGAGATTTGGATTTAGGGTGCCAGAGTTGAAGTGTGGTATTCTAAATTTCTGAACAAGAATGGAAATGTCTCTAGCATTTCAGTAATGCATTGTCTACAGAAATGGCATATGAAAGATGTGGCATCTGTTTTAGAAATAATTCCCACATTATAAGTATCTAGCAGTTTGAAATCTGATTAAATATAGGCAGGCAGGCAGCAGGCAAGAGCTGTGGTGGCACAATGGTTAGAATGCAGTATTGCAGGCTAACTCTGCCCATTGCCAGGAGTTCAATCCTGACCCACTCAAGGTTGACTCAGCCTTCCATCCTTCCAAGGTCAGTAAAATGAGGACCCAGATTGTTGGGGACAATATGCTTCTGAAATCACTTTTACAAAGTGCTGTAAAACACTATGAAGCAGTATATAAATCTAAGTGTTATTGCTTTAGCAGGCAAACAAGCATGCCATTCTGCTTCTGTTAAATAGCAACAGAATTCAGAAAGCCATGCCAATAGCATGTGTTCTATTGAGCTTTGGAAGGACCAATTTAATAACATGCCTATTTTTTCAGAGACAAATCTTCATTGAATTCAATACAATATTTATTGCAGTGTGCATAGGATTCCAGCTAAAAGGACAATTCATGGCAATTTCTGCAATAAGGCGTTTGAAAGAAAATGAAAAATCAAACAAAGAAACAAAATCCCTGGAGTCCAAAGAGGATGACTGTAAGAAGAAAAAGTGTAAGTCCTGTATGACAAAGTATTAGAATACAGCTTACATCTTCAGCATAGACAGGCCACATGAGACGTTTCCCCCATCTTAAATATAGGTCACTGACCATTTCTCAAGGACAGGAACACACAACATTGTGTCCTACGGACTCCTACCTATCTCTAACCCACTTGAAAGGTGATATCGGACTACCCTTTTCTGCTGTCTATCGAAAGTACTATTTTCTGCACTTGTGACATCAAAACTGTTACTGCCCAGTTGACTTGCCATGCTTCATTTCATTATAGAGAAACACCTCCACTCCAATTGGTTTTGGGCCCTGTGGGTTGAACATCTTTTCTCTCTAAGTTGTTGTCCTGCATGGGCTTTGCTTTCACATAAGTTCATTAGTAAAATAATAAAAATGGTGTTTTTTTTACAAATTTGCCAATTTTTTAGAAAATGGTAAAATTGTGGTGTTTCATTTTGATAAATACCATCCAAACAGAATCACTCTATCAACCCAGTATAATAAAGAAGGGATTGAAGTATAAAAATGTTTTAAATTGCTTTATTTCCAGCCAGTTTGCACATGCCATTTTAATTCCTTTGAAGGACAAGATGATCTGCATCTTCTCCCCATGTGTGCAGATTAGCCAGATGGATTTTATCTGGATCAGACAATTTCTTGATGATGTTACCTAGTTTGGTAATTAAACATTTGTAAAACAAAAGTAAACCATCCAAGAGTACCAAGAACCACACAGCTCACCCGAGCCACAAATATTTTCTTCCATCAGCCTCTAAAGCAGAGCTCCTGAACCTCTCCGGCTTTATGGACTGGTATGGGGGGGCGGATGGTTCTGTGCCAGTGGTGGGTGAGTGCGCATGTGTGCATAGCTCCATCTGCACCAGCAGCAGGCGTATATCCCCGCCGCTCATGCAAATGGAATGTATATGCACACATTCACCAAGTACTCACACAAGGGGGATGCGTGCACGCGCTTGCCTGTCACTTTGGGCAGCCCAGTTTTGAACAGCGTATGGCCTGGTAGTGGGCTGTGGCCCAGGGGTTGGGGACCCCTGCCATAAAGTATTATAGAACTAAACCATATAGCTGTCATACAAGTCAAAACTGCCACTTTGAATTAGACTTGCTGCAGTGGTTACAGAATAGAGGTTAAATACATAATTTAACTTCCTAGCAATCTGGTTATGATACTTTGGACTAACTCCAGCATCCAGATTGTTTTCATAGGCAACACCATATCAATGCATTATAATAATGTAAGGGAGTGGTGATGAGGCCCTAGGTTGCCGTCAGGAAAGCCTCTGTGTCCAAGTAGGGCTACAACTGGTGCATCAACTTCAGCTGGTCCAAGTACCTCTGTCTCACAACTTCCTCCTGCTGTTCCAGCAGAAAGTTTTTTTTTTCCAAGAGAACCTCCAAGGCAGTAGTATCAAACTCATGGCATCACGGCATTACCATGTGAAGTATTGAGGGTTTTTTTCCCTTCGCTGGGCATGGGAATAGCCAGCACGTGACACATCTGGCCAATGGGCCAGGAGTTTGACAGCCCTGTTCCAAGGTATAGGCTTTCCCTCAGGTGAGCCCATTTGTAGCGTATACAGGACTGTTTATAGACAAACAACTCCACTTTTCTAGGATTTAATTTGAGCTTGTTTCTATCCATCCAGACTGGGGGAAGACTTCGACAACATATAGAGGCAGTGTACTCTTGTCCTTGTGCCTGAGAATTGCTTCATCCACAGAGATCTTGCCTTGATAGCGTTTTTTCTACATCCTAGATATATTATCTAAATTAGGAAACAATAATTCCCTGAAATGACGGGGAGTGGGAAAGCTAAGTGGCAGCTACCCACAGCAGAAGAGATATTGTCCACTCTCCTGTGTGGCTGTCTCGATAATGTGGATGGCAGCACCTTCCTGTTTAGTCCTCAAAGGTTTCTGTATTAGTATTGTCAGGTGTCTTTGCTGGAGAAGTGCCATTGCCCTTGTTGTCCTGTGAAGTCATCTGTCTCTCTGTACCTTCCTGTTTCTGAGGAAATACTTGACATTTGAAGTTTTGTCTATATTGTTCAAAATAACAACAGTACCAGATCTTTGATGAGGAATTTATCTAACCCTGTATCTTTAAAAAAATAAGCTGCTGGAGGGATGTTCTCCCAACTATATGAAAGGATATATTATGTATTTATGTTGTACTATGCATATTTCATTTTTATATATGAAAGTGCAATTCACTAAAATGACATTTCCCAGTGAATGGCAAAGGAAGCAATCATTTTTTGGCAGTAATCTTTTGATTTCCCCCAATGTAACTACTTTCTGGGTAAAACAAAATAGCATCAACTTCAATTGTTTTATTAAAGTCTCAACAGCTGATTCATCAGAAGAGTTGATGTTGATAAGCAAAATGGCTGATAAATGGCCAAGTTCAATCAATCAGAGCCCCATAACTCCATTCCTTTATTCATTCCTATCTATCTGCTGAATTTTAAACTATAAGCTTCTTGTAGCAATTGTGTGCCTTTTGTTCTCTGTAAAGCACTATGAACACTAATAGCAATAAATAATTAAGAGTGGTAATCTGAATTGTTCCAATCCCTTCTTTAATGACATCAGAAAACTGGAATAAAAAAATTAAATCTTTATATTCATGTAAAATCTATGGGTCTTAATTTCAGGTTGAAAACATAAGCAAAACACATGGCAAAGAGAACTCATAAAAATTTACCACTGTTCACACACAAAACAATATATGTACCAGCATATTTTAAAAATTTATCAGGATGTATAATTTATTAACAAAGATTGGCTAATGCTGGGCTAATAAAAGAACCTGAATTGAAAAATCAATAACAGTTCTAGAAGAGAAAGCAGCTAATACACATTAAACACAGATAGACAGGCTGATAGGCAACCATTCTTGGAAGGAAACCTGGTAAAAGATGGCCTTTTTTAGTTGATATGAAATTTTTAGTCATAAAATAAACTAGAGAAAGAGACAGACAGAGAGACAGCCAGCCAGACCCATCTCTGTATTGGGTGAATACAAAATGATTGCTCTGACTTGTATTTCTAAATAAAAAGTACAGCATGCTGTTTAGCTTCCTGGAAAAAAATAAAGAAACTAAAATAAAACGTTATATTCAATTAACTATGTTGGATGATCCAGCACTTTAGTTTTTGAAGAAAAACAGAATATCTCTCTCTCCCTCCCTCCCTCCCTCCCTATCACATAAATTCCATTATAGATACAGTAACCATATTTTCCTTGGAAAAAATAAAGGACAAACCTGAAAAAAGGAACAAATTGTTGTTTATAACTTTACTTTACAAAGAAAAATTCAAGAGAAAAACCAAAAGAATAAATAAACTGAATATGTCTGAAAGATAGTTTTCTAAAATAAAGAATTACCTTTTTAAAATAAGGGCACATAGTCTTTGGTTGCTGTGATAATTCGGCCTTCAACTAAGCAGCCTAAGCAACCTGCCTGCTAGCCTTCACCCCCAGGCATTGCTTTGCATTTAGACTTAGCCAATAACAAAGTAAGTAAACAAGCAAACCAGTTCCACAATCCAGGCTGCATGGAGCTGTTGGACTTACGTAGGAGACTTAACTAATAAAACCTTTACAAGCTGCAAAAAAGATGGGGAGATTTCCTCAACCATACAGTAGCCAGGAATAGAATTACAGCTATCAAGATGCTTTCTACTTTTTGTAATAATGTGGATGTGGGAAAGGGAAGGCAGGGCAGGGCAGGGTGTATGTGTGAGAAAGAAAACTTGGTGCCTACAAAGATATTCTTAAATTAGCTTCCACTTAAAGAGAAGATGAGCACCCATGAATTACAGAGATTTAAAAGAAAATGTAAGCCTGCTTTACTCAGTTACTCCCCCATCTTCAAAACCCAGGGTCAGACATACCATTAAGGCTGTTATTTCTGGCAGCAAACTCACTGCCTTTTCTATCTTTATGAGACAGGTTATTTCCTTACTAGTGACCTATTGTGCCTTCTAGCATAAATCTACCATTACTGGGATGGCATGACAGTGATGAGGTCAGGCTTTTCGCGTAGCCCTCAACTCACAATGGCTATTGGGACCAGAACTTCCATTGCTAAACCGTGTAGTCATAACATGTAAGTAACAACATCCTTTAGTGACAGCAATGCTGCAATCATGACTGTTCTTATTAACCGAATCCCATGATCGTTAAACAGGATAAAAAATGCAACCACATTACTTAATTACAGCAATCCCATCAGTCCTGGTTGCCATTGCTAACTTAATCCCATGGCTGTTAGATGAGGCAACTTCCAGCCAGCTTATCACAACCAGGTTAATGTGTGCAGATCTTGGAGGGTGTAAGGGATGTGCAGCAAGAGTCAAAGAGGGTGTGCAAATGTGCAGGAGGGAAGTGCATCAAGATTTAGGGAAGATCCTCAAAGGTACACAGAAATGCAAGGTAGGCTTGGGGAGGATGCGGGATACATAATGGTGTGAGGGTACACAAAGGTGTGAGGGAGGCATGATGAGGGTCCGAGAGGGTGCAAGGGGAAGACTTACACAGTGACTTAACTTCCCTGCCAGCTTCCTCACTGACTTTCTGGGGAAACCAACAGAGAAGGTCTCAAATGGCAATCATGTGGTCATTTGGTGTAGCAAATGATCATAAATGTGTTAGTTGCCAATGTTCAGATAATGATTATGTCATCATCGGGTTGTTGGGACATCCAGAATCCAAGTACTGGTCATAACACCATTCACTCAGCACCATTGCAACTTCAAAGTTGCTGAATGGTTGTAAGTCAACGACTACCTATATCGCCTTAATGATGGCTGAGTAAGCCTATAACAATGCTATAAATCTTTAATGAGGAAGAGTAGCTGCCTGCTTCTTGCTTTTCTGGTGTGGTTGCCAGAAAGCGCTGGCTGAACAGCCACTGTATTCCAGATGGCATTGTTCAGCAGCATGAATTCCTGTGCTTTTAAGGTGCACTGGTGCTCTCACTGCTATGCTGTATTAATTGTTTGGATGAGCAGCATGAAAGAAGTGATGGGTGAGCAACTTCAAGGGGTTGAAAGATAGATCAATGTGTGCCATGTGGTTTGTGTCCCTACTTAGAACCAGATTAAGACAGTTTCCCTTCCCTCCCAAATCAAGGTGGATATAAGTCAAAACCGATTTTGATACCTCAGAAGAGTGTCTCTTTTAACCACATTAACTTTAAGATATGTGGACTTCAGCTCCCAGAATTCATGGCTAGTTGAGGCATTTTAAAAATGCTGCCTCAGATAAAAGATTCCACCAACAGTTCTCCTTGAACAATAATATATTCAGTATTGCAAACTGCTTACTTTTCATAATCTTCTATAAATCACCTTAAAGCCATCAGTATTATTTAGACATTCAACTGGGCTTGTTTTCATATAAATTTGGAAAGTCACTTTAAAATTGTGTTTTTGTTCTGATTTGTGATGGTTTTTTCATGCTGTCTGCCGTGGAAGATGCCAGTCTACCTCTATTTCTCCTCTTCCCTAATTCTGTAGCTGTGAAATTGTTCAGCATCTTGCCTTATTTGCAAATGGAAGAAAAGCTGCTTCCTGTGGCTTAAGTCCACAAATTATTTCCCAAAGCTTTGGTGGAAAAAAGAAAATTATTCTTTGATATAAAAAAGACAGAAAAAACAAAAGGAGAAGGGCAGTAATTGAAGCATATATCTCCATCAAGGTCATCTTTCTTACTCTCTACAGGCTAGCCACTACCATTTTGTCCTTTAGGAAGCAGTCAAAACTATGTCTTCCGCTAGGCATTTGGGAAATGTAACATTTTAATGGAAGAGAGCCACAGGTTTTGAAGAGTTTAATATTTTATGATTTTATGGATGTAGTAAAAGCAATGCAACCCTGTACACATTTTCCTAGGAGCAATGCTAAATTCAATGCAAAATCCTATTAATAATTATCTTTGGCTTCCACTAAGTACCCCTTATGGGTATTATATCTTGTGTGTTCCCTAACTTAGGAAATCAGTTGTAAAGGGGAATTTTTCTTTATATTAGCGCTGTATTTTTCACTTCCACATTCTTGCTTTGCAAAGATTTTGCCAAGACAAGCTCAAATCTTGTGAGAAATGCTATGTTTGAATGCTTTTCTTGTTCTCAAGATAACAGTGCCTTGTATATAAACCAGTAGCACAAGCCAAGAAGACTCCCACACAGTTGCTTCACAAGCTGTAATTCTGTAATCATATATGCAGAGACCACTCTTGCTATGTGTGTGCAAAGCTGTGTGTATGTATGTATGTATGTATGTGTGTGTGTATATATATATATATATATATATATATATATATACACATACATACATACATACATACATACATACACATAGCTTTGCACTGATATCACTGATGACTGATGTCATTTGAAAATACTGTTTACTCGCCTAGACTTACTGTTTACTCGCCTAGACTCTCTTTCCTTACAAATCCACCCATACACATTCTCTCCCTCTTCCCCCCCGCCCTCTCTCTCACACTATATATATCCTAGTGACACAGGATTCCAACAGTGATTTTCTGAGCCAAGGAAAAGAATCTGTGGCTGAGTGGTGTCAGCAAAACTCCCTAAAGTTAACATGATGTCTAGAGACAATGCAGTACTACTGAGCTGGCAATTTACAGTATCTGGAATTTGGGTGAGGCCCTATCCCGTGATCAAAATTCAGTATCTTGGAGCAAATTATGGGACCATCTGTGCTTGATGTGGCTTCTTTTTTATTTTTTACTTTTCCACTGCCATAAAGAACTTCCCTTGAAATTCTCTCTCTCCCTACACACACACACACACACACACACACACACAAACTTCAATGCCATCCTCCAAGAATCGTTACTGCATATATGATTGCAGAGTTACAGCTTTCCAGAGTGAGAATGTCCTTGGCTTGTATTGCAATCTTGGGAACTAAAAAGACATTCAAATATAGCATAGAATATCTCACAACAAACATTTGGGCTTGTGCTGACAAAATCTTTGAAGAGAAATAATGGGGGAGTGAAAAAGAAAAGTAAATGTTGGGCCATGCTGCCATAGTTGCTGATATTCAGTCTTTTGTCACAAAATCTATGTGTAACTCAGGGGTCTGCAACCTCAATGTCACTCCCACCCAGTCACATGACCCTCTCCCCCGGCCACGCTTACCCAGGTTTTGTGGTTCCCGGTGTTTTCTGTGGGGAATGGGTCTCTCTCTCTCTCTCCCTCCTTCCCTCCCTCCCTCTGATTTCTGTTTTTGTTGTTGTTGTATTTTACCTTCTCAGGCCAGGCAAGGAGTGACTGGGAGGGCGAGGGGCGGGGCCAGCCAGTGGTGGGATCACCCAACAGGGAGCCATAGCAGAGGGCCCAAAGAGCTGCATGCAGCTCCAGAGCCACGGATTGCTGACACCGGGTCTAATCCTTAGCTGTTCCTTATCAACCTGCTTAATACACATTATGGTGAAGAGCAGATACATTGTTGAACATGTATTTTTTCCTTAGTTTCTATCAAAAAACTCTATGAAATATCTGCTACAATATTCTACCAGTCAATGACTACTTCAGCTTCAATCGCAACAAATAAGAGCACACAACAGATACAAACTCAATGTAAACCGCTCCAAACTTGATTGCAGAAAATACCACTTCAGCAACAGAGTGGTCAATGCCTGGAATGCACTACCTGACTCTGTTGTTATATCCTCAAACCCCTACTCCTTTACCCTTAAACTATCCACTATTGATCTCACCCAGTGATGGGATTCAATTTTTTTTACTACTGGTTCTGAGGGGGGGGCAGGGGGCGTGGGCAGGGGGCATGGCCATGTGACTAGGTAGGCAGTTTATTTTTTGCTTTTTGCAGCAAACCCCCACCCCCCATTTTTTGGGCCTTCTGGGTCTCAGAGAAGCCTCCTGGGTGGGCATTTTTTCTCCCAGAAGGCTTCCCTTGGGCTCAGGAAGGCAGAAAACGGAGGATGAAAGGCCACACAGCATTCCCCTGTGCTCTGTTTTGGGGTGTTCTGAGCCTCAGAGAAGCCTTCGGGGGGGGGGGGGGTTGCTTCCAGAAGGCTTCCCTTGAGCTCAGTGTTAGGGTATAACAAAATGTTTCATAATAGGATGCATTTCTAAATAACTTATTTATAGCATAAATATAAATTAATGCTGAATCTGTGTGCAATTGTAGCCTAAACACCAACTGGTACATTCTGGTACATTAGGACTAGACCTTTCATAATCCAACAACCATTCCAGGAAAGACTACAAAAGTTACAAAACCATTAGACAAAAAAATATTGATCCCATGGGAGAAACCAGGAAGTATTCCAGTTTCATTCTGGTTCATAGAATGGAAAGAATAACTCTGTAGCTAAGTTGTGAGCATCCTATCCCAGGGGTGGGCTGCTGGGGGTTCACAGGAGTTCGGGAGCTAAGATTCTGTGCAGTTTGGAGAACCCCCAAATCCCACTCCTGGTTGGCCTCGCCCTCCCCAACTTGCCCCTCCCAAGAGTCCCCACGTGGCCTGTTTTGGATGCAGGTAAGTGCAGAGTGCATGTGGAGGCTCAGGGATGGCAAAAAATAGGCTTCCCCAAAGTTCAGGAAGGCTGTAAATGGGCCTATTTCTGGCTTCCAGAGAACCTCTGGAGCCAAGGGAGGCTGTTTTTGCCCTCCCAGAGGCTTGAGGAAAGCCTCTGGAGCCCAGGGAGGGCAAAACACCCCCCCACCCCCCCACTGTGCTGCAGGAGGCTGACTAGGCCATGCCCATCATGACCACACCCACCCAGCAGCTGGGCAGAGAACCCTTTGCTAAAATTTTTGAAGCCCATCCCTGTCCTATCCATAGGTATATTAAGATAATTTCTAATTTTGCCACTGAATGTATCAACGTAAAAGCAACATGATTTTAAAAATTAAATAAGTGTGACTTTTGGGACAGGAAAGACTGTATCTCCAACAATTGATTCAACTTCCTGTCCCTATGAAGAAAAAATAGGAGAAAACAAATTATTGAAAAAGGAAAGAAAAATCAGAAGTGATCTGGTGTTAACACAGCTAAATTACTTCAGAAAACAACACCATTTTTAAAGTAAAACAAGGACAAATGATCAAGCATAAGTCACAACTAGCACAATCAAATCAGGTTCATGGTATTAAATATATTATGTTTTTAAAACAAAAATAACACGAAGAAGTTGTGTTGTTATTTGTGCAGCCAATATAAACAACTCCTAGGACAAAGAGCTCCTCCACGTGCCTTGTGGAAAAATTACAAGAACACATGTTCCATTAATTTGGCATCCTCTGCATCATCTGCTGGAATTTCAAACACTCCCTCCAGGCTAGCAAGGATAGAGATGATAAGTTTGTATAAATTTTCTTTTTTGACAAGGAGGCATGTTTCAGCTATTTCCTTCCATCCTTCCACATTGGAGGAATCTTTTAAAATAATTTGTTCCAATGTATCTACAAATTTGTTTGAGAAAGAAGACAAACAAAGAATATTTTGCTGCTTTTTGTCTCTGAATCAGTAACTGTTTAAAAATGTATACTTTTTTTGGTATGATTCTAAATTAAATTACAGCAAGCATTTAGCAGGTGTTACTGTCAAGAAAATGTTTAAAGTAGATAAATTTTAATTTGAAGGAAAGCTAAGTCCAACTTTGGAATTGTGATTGAAGCATAAGGAAAATCTAACCCTTTCTCTCTCCATTTTCTAATCAAAATCTCTCCCCTACATTTTACCTAGTCAGATAATTGCAAGAAAACATATTTACATTCTGTAGAAGCCATAAGGCAGGGATGTCAAACTCGATTTCATTCAGGGCCACGTCAGGGTTGTGTTTGACCTTGGAGGGACGTGTGTGTGTGTGTGTTTGTGGTCATGGTGGACATTTGACACAGGCTCAAGATGCATTTTTCTCTTTCTCTTTCTTTCCACAGTTCTTTACTATAACAATTTTCTATCTCTTCTACCAGATATTACGGACAAACATTATTTATTCTTCAAACTACACTAAACTTTTTATTTCTAAATTTATATTCTATTGTTTAATAGTAAATTGCTTTTGCAGGCAGAAAAGATATTTATACTATTGTATTTTTATTATTCAATTAATAAAAATACAATAGCATAAATAACATGATAATAGAAGATTTAATAGCAGAGGTAAATTTTCATGATAGTAAATAGAAATGCCTGTCAATTATAGATTGTGGATTGTGGATTAAATGGACCTACAGTATATAAAATCTGGCCATAAACTGTAGTATTAACATAGGATGTTGCTTGTTTTCTATACAGATCAGGCACTTACTTGAGGCTACATAATTGTAATCCAGTCTTCCTGCAGCACTCTGCCAGCTAAAAATGGGCAATGTGGAGGCCCTGTGCGGCCCCTGTGCAGCTCATTTTCAGCCTCCCTGGCCTCTAGCAACACTCTGCTGACCAAAAACCAGCCACATGGGCATTTTTGGCCAGCAGAGCGCTGCTGGAGGCCAAAAATGGGCTACACAGGGACGCATGCAGCCCCCCCATGGCTGGCTTTGGCCAGCAGAGGCACCATGGGCCATTCCTTTGATATTTCCAGTCTGGCCCCATGGGCCAGATTTAAGCACCCACAGGCCAGATCTGGCCCGTGGGCCTTGAGTTTGACACCCCTGTCATAGGGTATGGCCTTGAGGGGCCAGGAGGAAAAGAGTTACCATGACAACAGTGGATAAGAGGGAACTGAGTTCAGGCCAAGAAAATATCTTGAGAAAACATCTCAGACAAGCCCCTTCCTAGTTCACACAAAGATAAAGGGAGGGATGGGGAAGCACATTCAGACTTGCAAGATTCTGTTACTATAACTGGTACAATAAAGGTAATTTCTTAGCATGATCTATTTCTAGGGTAGTCAAGCTATATTTACCCTTGCCCTTTTTGGTAATATCCTCCAACAAGCGTATGCCATGTATTTCATGTTCTGTTCCAATGAGAGAAAGGATGGTTTCCCCAAGGGACATGATTGGTGGATTCCCATTCCATTCTTGAGTAAGGCAACGGATGAAATCTATACGAGGACAGTGCTTCAGTAAATAGATATAATCTTCTGAAATCAAACAGCACAGTGGTTAGAAAGCCTGAAAAGAAAAAAAAAATCCAGATATATTTATATTTGCAGCTTGAAAAGTGTATCTGTCATTTTTACTTTCCAGCATGAAATGAGTAGAGGTGACCTTTGAAAACTCAATACTGTATGGAATTATTGCATTTTTAGATATATAACCTAAGAGCTCTTTTTCATTTATTAATCATTTAAAGCAAAGATTAAAAGAACAATGAAATAAACAGCATTTTCTACCTCTCAACTGTGGGCCTCTGTAATGTGTGTTGGTATGTGAACAATATCAAAATGGAAGGCATGATTTGATGATAAATGTCACACTTTGTATTGTGTACCACATGCATGTAAAAACAGGTAGAACTTTGATAGCTCTGGTTGGTGTTGACCATGGCACAGACATCCCTGATTTCAACCTTGGTTTGGGAATTACCAAGAAATACAGTGCTTTGTTCAGCACACAACTTCTTGATTCAATTAGGTAACTCCTGGAAGACCGGTTCATTAACAATATCAGTCATGATAAGGTGGACCTGCAATAAAATGTTTAATTCTTCGAAAATGAATTCTGTCAGAATAAATACATGGAAGACAGACTTTATATCATTTTAGGGATAGCTGGTGATGTTACAAGTATACTAAAATTCGCTGGAGAGAAAATGGTCATATGTTAAAAACCATAGTAT
Source organism: Pseudonaja textilis (assembly GCF_049901715.1). Taxonomy (NCBI): domain Eukaryota; kingdom Metazoa; phylum Chordata; class Lepidosauria; order Squamata; family Elapidae; genus Pseudonaja; species Pseudonaja textilis. The sequence continues at coordinate 32,752,492 of NC_141990.1, read as the reverse complement.
TTAAAAACCATTTCATACCTGCTCAACTTATTCACATGTTCAGTGGATTGTTTGAGGAGAAAATGTCCTTAATTGAAAGGGGCCAAATTGGTGCGCGTGCGGTGTGGGGGGGACGGACCAGAGAAAGAAAGATAAAATCAGGTAGCAAAGAAAACAATTCCCCACAGTATCCCTATAAGAAACGCAATTGGGAAACACTTCAAAATACTGCATTCTTCTTTCTCCTTCCTGGAAGAATGAACAGAGTGCAGCATATGCTGCCTGCCTTATGCTTCCTAGTGTACATACACATGCACATATGCAACACCGGGAGAATAGAAACATATACACATACTCACATTTGCAAAACTTTTGCATTGAATTAGATTTATTCATTCCATCCTTTTCTCATATATAATGCATGCAGGCAAATGCATGCATATGTCCTGATAGTACTGAAAACCACCCAAACTTCATTATAACACTATCAGATGTAATTTAAAGCAGAGAAATAAATGCAATATAGCTCTGAAATATACCTGTGGAAAGAAGTTGGAAATGATGTAGATAATCCATGGCTCCATAAATCTGGCCCTGTTTGCACAAGCATAGAACAGCCTTTTTGTGTGCCCCACACTCACTGTATACAATTTGAGCCAAAGCTAGACACTGGGACTTGTTGTGCTTATCCACATCTGCATACTTAAAGATTGCGTCACCGGCAGCCTCAGAGAATTCCAACCTGGGAGAAACCAAGTGAACAAAACATCATTAGGTAATTTACAAATTCTGGGCATTGTAAAGAAAAGTCAATAATGATGATAATGAAAATATCTTATTCTTTTAAAAGAATAACATAGAATCAAAGAGTTATGATAAAAAAAAGAAAAAACGATATGGGAAACAGAAAACAAGCACATTTGAAGAATTCACGACACAATTTTTGTCCTCGTACATTTCTCTTTTTGGAAAGTAGGGTATACTTTACCAAAGCCCAGCTTTCTACACTTTAAAAGTCTCTTCTTCTTTTAAGACCATATCTTACTCCATATCAAGAACAAGAAAAAAACACTTTAATCTTAGACTGTCTACTATTGACCTTTCCTAAGAGGTCTGTAGGGGGCGTGTATAAGTGACCAACATGCCTACCGTCCCTGTCCTATTGTTTCTTTTATTTTTCTTATATGTACCCATTTCATGTATTCATAACTATGTTTATACTTATACCTATTATCTTGTAAGCGATTGACAAATCAAAATAAATAAAATAAAATAAAGAGACAGGAAAAAAAAAGATCTGAATATGCACCAGAAAATATCCACCAGGAATAAAAATGAGAGACGTGGTATGCTTTATTTATATCTATCCCTAATTTCATAAGCCTCATTGGAGTGCATTTATCGGCTTGTTAGATGTTGCAGAGGAAATCATGAACCCCAAAATATTTGCTTCAAAGGTGACACCTCTTTCCCATTCAGCTGGTGATTTTTTTGCCTCTTAAAACTGACCCTGGATTCCCTGCGCTTTTCAGGGATTTCAACTGCATCTGGAATTTGAGACTGAGCTACAGGTTGGCTGTCTTCATAACCTAGCCTGGAAGAGGAGTTCATCCCAGGCTTCAGAGCCCCCAATCCCCAATAGCAACCCCAAAGGCAACTAGGATATAGGGATGAAAGGCAGCCTATGGATGATAGGGTGATCTGACTGATTTCTCTCTGGTATTAATTGCCCTCTCTATTATTGCCCTTGTTTTAATAAACCATTGCTGCTTCTACCAGAAATGGAAAAACTGGCTACCCTGCCATGTTCACCAAGGTGCTCACAGCTGCATGTGAAATTGTAAGTATCTTTTAAAGATCTCTTTCATGGACTCTTTTCAGTACCATGGTGCTTTTGTTCATAGAGCAACACAAGACCTGGCTGAGAATTGCTGAGAAATCTGCTTCCTCCTTTTTGTACTGCATGTTGAGCCATTTGTACATTTCCATTGTTTAAGACTTAGAATATCCAAGGGTAGAATAGTCTCCTTATGCCCAGAAAATTCTGGAGATGGACTATGTTGAAATTCCACTTCAGATGCTATCTTAATAATGGAAGATGAGCTGTAAACAATAAATCTAATTCTCTTATTAAATTGGATGCTTTCTCCTATAGCCTTTTTGAAAGAAACTGTCACTGGAGTAGCTGGTTTTGCTCCAATGAAACTTGCATATAATAGATATTCTATTCTTGCTGATTTCTCCTAACTATAAATATCCTGCTCTCCTTCTGAAAGATTTCTTATTCTACCCTGCCTTCAGCTCACATGAATTGAGTTTGATGGAGATGGGCTAATTCAGTTTGAAAATAATGCCTGTTATCCTTTAAGAATTGTTGTCTGGAATATACTGCTAATGATTGATTTCTCAGAAATAATAGTATTCTTCAGCACCTGCTATCCTGAAAATATGCCAGTGCCCAAGAGCATGATATTCTTGAACATTTGTCATACTTATCTGGAATTCCCACAGAATGACCTGTGGACTTCTTGTACGTAATGTATATCTTCTGCTACTGAGTCAGAAGTCTGAATGACCACTTACTTGTGCAAAGTGATCCAATGCATCACCAAGTCTAACCGTTTCTCAGCTAAGGCGCATTTGATGGCTCCAGTTGTCAAATTTGCAGGAAGAGGCTTCTTAATAGCAATGGTTGTGGTTATGAGTGCATCAGAATACAAAAGCAGAGGGAGGATCTTCCCTTTAATATGACCAACAGCTGAAGGGGAAAAGCAATATTTTTAAAAACATTTGATTGCAGTTTGTTTTCTATGCCAGCAATTTTTCTCCAGTTCAGACCTTCTATCAAAGGAGGATTTGAACTCAGAATTCTATAAATTAAGAAAATGAGCATATATTTCTTTATTTTATATAATTTGAAAAGTTTTATAAAGAACTATAGAAAGGTGTGAAACTAGGAATTATGTGTGGAAGGATCAAAAGTACTTTTTAGCTATCAATTGCAATTAATTCTACATTCAGTATGGCAGTAATTACATCAATAGAAACTAATTAAATATAAGCCTCCAGTTCCTTTAAATCACAAAGACAGAGAATTGTCAAAAAATATTTATACTTTTGACTATGGTTTACTGATATTCAAGACTATATACAAAAGAGGAAGGTTGCATATCAGGCTCCATACCCCTAAATTTCTCCATGGTTTCTTCATTGCGTAGGATTCCTCTAGGACAGTTTGCTGCATATGTTGCTGCAGTCTCATACTGACCACGGGAATATAGTTCATTGAACCTAGCACAGTTCAAAGAATATAACATTATAAGCGATAGAAGATGGATGCAAAAAACATCTTTATTACTGGCAAAGCATTAGCTAACTAAGCTACAGAGCAAAGACCATCTAAATCAGGGGTGTCCAACCTTGGCAACTTTAAGACTTGCGGACTTCAACTCCCAGAATTCCTCAGCCAGCTTTGCTTTGTTGAAGTCCGCAAGTCTTAAAGTTGCCAAGGTTGGACACCCCTGATCTAAATGAAGTTAAATAAAGTGTAAGGTAACTTGATACTCTGCCCTTGTGCCAAAAAATTGGGAATTGAAAGGAATTAAAAATACATGTTTCAACTTTGTGAAAACTTCCCCATTGGAAGGGATGAACCTCCCTTCGAGTTTCATTATTTTTGCAAGTTCTCTTTTTCCAGAATAAATCCTTGTCCAACTATCTCTAGCTTCTTATCATCTTGATCTCTATCTGCCTAGGTAAGTTTTCACTAGTGATACAAATCCCTGATTTTGTCCTCTACCAATGTCTTGTCAGTCCAACTATAAATAGGATATATTATAATGTATACTATATACTATAAATCTCTAGGATAGCAGCATGTTCTGACCCAAACCTTGTTCCAGGAAACAAACATGAAACAGAGGTAACAGCAAAACCTTTTAATGATTCTTTATGAATTCTGTTCCTTCATGGTTAAAAGGCTGTTTCAAACTAATTGATTCTGATAAGAACGAGCCTTGCCAAGGTTGTGCAAGGCTGCCAAGAACACTAGATAAAGTTACTAAGAAATATTTCAAACACAAAGAGTCTCCCAACACCAACCAAGATATTCCGAACATCCACAAAGCTTGAATGAAAAAACTTCTTTGCTTCCTACAAAGAACTCCGGTTTCTCAGCTGGCTTTTATGTTTTAAGGGAGCGGCCATTACCTTGCAACCTTACTCCCAAGTTGCCTGTGCTGCTGCAGCTGCTCTTTCCTTTTGAGCAGCCCTGCATGCATGCGCACTGGGCACAGGCTCCTCGGGGACCTCTTCATCACTGCTGCCAGCCTCCACAATCTCCGAAGGCAGCATTCCACTCCCTGATGGTCCTGGCCCCATCTCTACCTCACATGCAGGTCCCTCATCTGAGTCCTCGATCTCCGAGAATTCAGTCGTCTGTACCTGCTGCCGGAGAACTACAACAGCAGCATATATCTTCATGCTGTTCTATCTAATACTGTATGAATATCTAATACTCTATCATTTTTCTTCATTATTAAGAGCAAAAGTAGTAGCAATTGTATTCTGCATTGGCCCAATAGAGGGGTATGGTCTGGAAGTCTTTACTCCAAACAACGCCTTTGTTTTGTTTTGCCAAGAACAAAATAATACTTTTCCCTGGAATTTTTTTGCCTGTGAAAGATATCATCTTCCTACTTAGCCCTCTAGGTTGCAAATCTCATAAAAAATCTGCATCTCTGTTTTCAGTTCCTGTTACTCACTATATTGCTATAGTGCACTGTGCTCTTATGGAGTGAATCCAATGTGCTATGACAAAGTTAAAATATTACAACCAAGTGTGCTTCAAAGATGATTTGAAAAGATTATTTAATTTGGAGGGGCATGATCTCCAATTGGGGTGGCATGTTTTTTTATGGCATGGCAAAAATAAAATACATGGATACTTTCAAAGACATTTTATTAGAAATATATTATTGTTAGTATGGGGAAAAGTTAAAGAAAGATATTATATGAAAATACCAGACTGGCTCTCCACAATGGAGACACTGATAATGTGACTGATGCAGAAAAAATTGTAAGATATAAGGACATTTTGAACGACAAAGGGGAACTCAAATATAAACAAGAACTGACCAATCAAGGGATCGATTTAGCATGGTGGCCACATGTGCAAATACAATCAAGATATGAGAAAGACGCAAGAATGTATGGCTTTTATAAAGAACCAACAGAACTAGATCAAATACTACGGTACTAGGTGTCAACTCATAAAACATTCCTATGCCTGTTTTAGTAGTTGCCATAAAAAAGGGAGGGGGTTTGGAGGAAGGAAATCTGGAAGAGCAGTGCAGTAGTTTGAAATCAAAAGTACATTCCAACACTTATCTTTAAAAGATTGTAACTACACTACCAGAGCTTTTGCCTGCAAATATATTTAATTGGAGAACGTGATTGATGACACCCATGTGCTTAATTGGAGATTCTGGTTTATGAGACACCCAGGGGGGAGGGGGGAAACAGGTCACAGGTGATGTAAATTACATATGCCAGAGTTGGCTTCATACAGGGCAATGTCAGTATATCACCTCTAATAAATCTTTTGAAGTTTTTTGAAGTTTGGCTCGAGAATCATGATTTAATTTAGGGCGATTGCTGGCACTACTGACACTAGGGACAGATGAAAAATTAATTTAAAAATGTACAATTATTTATTGAGTATTAAACTGGAAGAAGAACAAGTGAAAGAAACAATGATAAGGTGGGTGAAAAGTTTTGGCTACCCAATAGATAAATGCAAGAAATTGTGAGACAGAAATTGTAAGCTAACTATGTCAATGGCTTATAAGGAGAACTTATATAAAATGTCTTATAGGTGGCATCTACCACCAATGAGACTATCAAACATGTATGAAAATTTATCAGCTAAATGTTGGGAATTCAATCAGATATCAGGTTCATGCTATCCATAAATAAAATACACTGTCAACCTTCAAGATTTCTTTCCTTTGCTTTGCATCTTTCGGCTGTCATAAGTAGCGAGGGGAGGAGGGGGTGGTGGAGAACGTGTAACCCCTCCCTTTAATGAAGAACATGTTGGCCCACCTGGCCAAAGGGAAAATTTTTTACGAAACTCGATTTGAGAAGCTTATTACCAAATTCAAATTAAGGAGGGAGATGAACGGAAAAGTGCTTTTAATTGACCAATGGGATGCTTCCAGTTCAACGTTCTCCCGTTTGGTCTACAGGGGCCCCCTGCGGTATTCATGCAAATGATAAATGAGGTTTTGCATGAACATTTATACAAAGGGGTACTGGTTTATCTTGATGATATTCTTATCTACACTGAGACTCTTGATGAACATGTGAAAGTGGTGCGATCGGTTTTGAAAAAACTTCGAGTTGCTGAACTGTACGTGAAGTTATCCAAGTGTGAGTTTCACCAAGAGAAATTTGACTATTTGGGCTATCGTATATCACATGACAGTATAGAAATGGATCCAGGAAAAGTTTGCGCCGTTTTGGAATGGGCCCGTCCCCGCACCAGGAAGCAATTGAAAAGTTTCCTGAGGTTTGCTAATTTTTACTGTCAGTTTATCCCGGCTTTTGTGAAGATTGCATTGCCTATTACTAACTTCCTGAAAACCAAGGGGGATGTGAAACTGAAGCCTAGTCGATTGTTGGAGTGGTCCATGGAGTGTCAAGCTGCTTTTGAGAAGCTGAAACGACTGTTTGCCACTGAGCCGGTGCTCAAGCACCTGGACATAGATGCCCCTTTTGTAATCCAAGCTGATGTGAGTGATGTAGCAATGGGGGCGGTGTTACTACAAGCAAACGAGGCGAGGACTCTGCAACCATGTGCATACACCTCCTGTAAACTAACTGAGACAGAAGATGGGTCATTTGGGAAAATGAAGCTTTTGCAGTTCATTGGGCTCTATTAACCTGAAGGCATTTTCTAGAGGGGGCAAAACACCCCTTTGAGGTGTGGATGGATCATAAGAATTCATAAGAAAAGCACCTGAGCAAGTTCGCTGGGCGCAGTACTTCAAGCAGTTTAATTTTTCATTGAAATACATCCCAAGAGGGAAGAACTTCATGGCGGATGCACTGTCTAAAGTAGATGATGCTCATCAAGCTCATAAGAAATTTGCAGATAAAAAGAGAGCTCCATAGAAACAATATCAAGTTGGCGACAAGGTTTTCTTTTCCACTAGATATTTGCAAACTACACAAAAGTAAAAAAAGCTGGGGGCTAAATAGGTTGCACCTTTTCCGATTGAACGAATTGTGAATCCCATGGCAGTCCAACTGCAATTACCAAAAACCCTTAGATGAACCCATCCTGTCTTCTTCTTCTTCTTTTTCTTCAGCGTTTGTCTCGCGCTCGGGCGAGGTCCGCTAATGTCCTTGAGTACTGCTTCCACACCTCTCTGTCTGCCACGCGTGTCGGGTCTGCCTTCGCGATCTCTAGATCGGCCTTGATCGTGTCCATCCAGCGTTGTTTAGGTCTACCACGCGGTCTCGCTCCTCCGACAGTCACCTTCATTACAGATTTGATGATGGATTCTTCCTTGGCGCGGCTCACGTGGCCGAACCATCGTAGCCGGGACTGCCTCATGACCGTGGGGATGGGCACGACGTTGAACCGTCTACGCACTTCTTCGTTCCTGACGCGATCGAGTAGGGTGAGGCCTACCGACCATCGGAGCATTCGCATCTCCATTATCTGGAGTCTGCTTTCGACTTCTTTGGTCGCCGGCCAGCACTCTGCGCCGTATATGGCCACGGGCGCACCACAGAGTTATAGATTTTCGCCTTCAGGCGCATCGGCATCTTCTTGTCACAGAGGACGCCCGTGACGGACTTCCATTTGCCCCACGCTGCATTGATCCTGGCTGCCACCTCAGTTTGTAGTAGGCCTTCTTCCCCAAGAGTAGTTCCCAGGTACTTGAAGGTGGAGGCGCGCGGTAGCTCCTGCCCGTTCACGTGGATGGAGCCTGTCATTTCATTGTCAGTGGTCAGGTATTCGGACTTCTTTAGGTTCAGCCGGAGCCCGAACTGCTCGAGGCGGTCGTGTGCCACTGTTGGACTCGGTGCTCGAGTTCAGCCTTGCACAGGTTGGCCAGGAACACATCATCGGCGTAGAGCAGCGTCCATGGGGCGGGCGTGTACAGGTCGTGTGTAATTGTGTCCATCACCAGAATGAACAGCAGTGGTGAGAGAGCAGAGCCCTGGTGTACGCCGACGGTAATATTAAACTCCTCTGATATCCCAGCTGCCGCTTTACACGGCTTTTGTGACATCTGTATAGGAGTTGGACCCATTGTACGAGCAGCTCAGGCACGCCGTGATCTCGCAGTGCGCACCAGATGAGATCGTGCGGGACTCGGTCGAAGGCCTTTTCCAAGTCTAGGAAGGCGGTGTGGAGCGGGATTTTCTTCTCTCTGTGAGCCTCCATCAGCATCCGCACACCGAAGATGGCGTCGGTGGTGCCGCAGTTCTTGATGAATCCAGCCTGGTTGACGCTGATGTCGACGATGTCCCGAATGCGCTTATCAAGGACGCGTTCAAAGATCTTCATAGTGTGTGACAGTAACCTGACCGGTCTGTAGTTGGAGCAGTCCGCTGGGCTGCCCTTTCCCTTCCAGATCGGAACAGTGGTGCTGCGGTACCAGTCGTGTGGCACTTTTCCCGTGGAGACGATGTTGTTGAACAGCTCGCACAGCCACAATGCCGAGCCCGGTAGTGCCTTTTTCCAGAAGTCGGCAGGGATGTCGTCTGGTCCTGTTGCCTTACCGTTTTTCATGGCCTTGATGGCGTCGGCGACCTCGCTGGCATAAATGCCTGAGACTGGGCCTTCAACTGGGTCACCTCGCGGGGTTCGTGGGTGTGGGAACTCCTCGGTGGAGATCTTCTCAAGTATTGCCGCCACCTCTCCGCAGCGCCTCTGGGGTTGACGATCAAATTTCCCCTTTCGTCGTTGATCCCATGAAACTGGTCAATGTCCAGGGTCTTCCTGTGTCTGCTTTTGGCTAGGCGGTAGATCTCATTCTCGCCTTCTCGCGTGTTCAGCATCTCGTAGATGTCATCGTAGTGGGAGCTTCTGGCTGTCGCTACTGCTTTCTTGGCTGCCTTTTTGGCCGCCTTGTATTCGCAGAGCTTCTCGCTGGTCTTGTCCTGAAGAAAGGCCTTGTAGAGCCGTTTCTTCAGGTGTACGGCATCTTGTACTTCCGGTGTCCAGAGCCATGTATCTCGTTCGATGCGTCTCCGTCCTGGCTTGGTGCAACCAAGCTGTTGGCAGCCGGCAGTGTGAACAGTGCTCTTCAGCATGGACCACGCTTCCTGTGGCCCGTCGACCATCTGCAGGAACTGCTCCGGTTTGATGAGGGGTCCCGCCATCTTCTTCTGGTTCCACCACTTGATTCGTGGCTGGTCTGCATTCCTTTTGTCAATCCTGGTCTTGGGCTTGCTGATCCTGATCTTCGCCATCAGCGGCCTGTGCTGACTGCTCGATTCGTACGGGTACACCTTGGCGTTGAGCACGTTTTTAGCGGCTCTTCGTCGTACGATGATGTAGTCAATCTGTGTGTGGTGGCTCCCGTTTCTGCTATGGTAGGTGAGGAGTTGAGATTCTCGCCTAATGAAGCAGGTATTCGTGATGGTCATATCATGGGAGTCGGCAAAGTCCAGGATCCTCTGGCCATTCTCATTCGTATCGCCTGTGCCGTGCCCACCGTGGCACTGGTGTCCGTTTTTGTCCCGCCCTACATGACCATTCAGGTCGCCCATCCTGTCTTCCATGTTAGTTTATTGAAACCTGAACATACCTCCGACCTGAGACCGGCTCAGGGGTATCCCCCCATTCCTCTTCTAATTGAGGGTGAACAACATTTTGAAATTAAAGAAATTTTGGATTCTAGGAGACAAAGAGGTCGACTCCAATATTTAGTTGTCTAGAAATCCTTCCCAGTCGGAATGGGTGAATGAGAAGGATGTTTGAGCCCCTAGGCTTGTACAAGCATTTTGTGCTAAATATCCTGACAAACCTTAAAATATTGTAGTATTGTGTCACACGTATACTATTCTTTTATCTTGTATTCTCTTTCTTTTATAGGGCTAATGCCTCTTTTGCAGGAGGGCTGAATGTCAGCCTTCAAGATTTCTTTCCTTTCCTTTGCATCTTTTGGCTGTCATAAGTAACGGGGGGAAGAGGGGTGAAATAGTTATGGAAAGCGAGCTGGAGGTTTGAGAGAATAAAGTGTATAAGTTGGGGGGAGGGGGAGTTTCTTGTTTATGCTTCTTTCTTATGCTATGCGCAAGCGCACCTCTTTATCAAAATAGGCCAAGGTCAATGGACAGATGCCTCATCACCACCTGAAGATGCCCACATGACATTACATACAAATGTTAACTGGATGGAGAGTTTGAACTATTGTGGGTGGGAACGTTGCCATCACTTTGTATATGTGATTTACGCACTCATTTTCTCAGATTCAGAATTCCTTTGATGCTACCACTTGATTTCCAGTAAAAGATATCTTCTCTCTTATTAATTGAGTCTAAGTGTTTCTTTCTTGGATTTTGAATGGAGCGCCAGCTGACATACTTGGTTGGAAAAAATGATAAACCAACATATAGATTTGAAACCAGAGATATTCTTGCTGGGTATATTACCAGAACAGTATGACAAAGGGAAAATATATTTAATTTTACTTGTATTAACAGTAGCAAGAATTGTGTTCACACAACAATGGAAAAATGAAGAGATCCCTACAGATGAAAATGTTATTAAAAAATATTAGAATGTGCTAAGAAAGATAGATTAACATTTAAAAGAAAAAAAAGGAAGAAACAGAATACTTCTTAACCTAGGACTTGTTTTACCAATGGTTAATTTATAGAATCAGAGATTAGAATCTAAAAAGATCAAAAAGATAATAATTTTTGAATTGAAAATTTTGTAAGATGGATAAACTAATTCTATTATTATTTTGCAATTATTACTGATATGTTTATTATGCTTATTATTGTTGATTAAGGTTGCATTTCTACTTAAAACTGTGTCCAGACAACACAGTGTTCAATTTTTTTCCATCTTCCATATATATATATATATATATATATATATATACACACACACACACATATATATATACATATATACATACATACATACATACATACATACAGTGTGTCGGTTGGTTTACAAATTGTTTTGTGCTTCCATTTCATAGTCTTCAATTACAATTACATTGTATAGATTTTCATATTGTCAATCAAATATTAAATACATTAATATAATTGTTAATCAATCATTTGACTATACTATTATTCATTCATGTTTTACAAGATAATCCATATTTTACTTAGTTTGTTTTATGACAGTTCATATTATCATCTCAAATCTATCCTACAATCATTTTGTAGATATAAGAAAAAAATACATCTTTATATATTTATTATTTTCTAAAGCTCTACATATTTCATTACCATGTTTTATTGTCTAACCATTGATAGAATAGATTCCAAATTTTATAAAATTGCTTATCATCTTGTTCTCTGATTTCAAATGTCAATCTACTCATTTCAGCACATTCCAATATTTTCTTAATAATTTCCTCCTGTGATGGTATTTTCTCATTTTTCCAGATTTTGGCAAATACAATCCTAGCCACTGTTAATACATTTACAATCAGATATTTCAATTCTTTACTATATATTTCAGGTAAAATTCCCAATAAAAATATCTCTGGTTTCAAGTGTATATGCTTTTTTGTCATTTTTTCCAACCACGTGTGGATTTTAGTCCAATATTTTTTGGCATCCACACAAGTCCACCACATATGGTAATATGAGCCAGGTATCTAATGACATTTCCAACATTTTTCAGATTTGTTCTTGAACATTCTTGCTATTCTTGTTGGGGGAAAATGCCACCTGTAAAACATCTTATACAAATTTTCTTTATATGCAGTTGACTTTATCATTTTATAATTTTGAGACCACAATTTTTGCCATTTCTCTAGATCAATCTCATATCCAAAATTGTTCCCCCAAACTATCATGGTTTCTTTAACTTGTTCTTCTTCTAGTTTAATTTCTAATAAATATCCATACAATTTTTTAATCACCTTTTCATCAGTACCTGTCAAAATCTTATCTAAATGGCGGCGGGGGCAGAAGCAGCAGGGGTGGCGGCGGGGCAGAAGTGGCGGCGGTGGGGGCAGCAGCGGCGGCGGGGGCAGAAGCAGCAGTGGTGGCGGGGGCAGAAGTGGTGGCGGGGGAAGCGGCGGCAGGGGCAGAAGCAGCAGCGGTGGCGGGGGAAGAAGCGGCGGCAGGGGCAGAGACGGCGCGGGCAGCGGCGGCGCGGGCAGAAGCAGCAGCGGTGGCGGGGGCAGAAGCAGCAGCGGTGGCGGGGGCAGAAGCGGCGGGGGTGCCGGCGGCGGCAACAGCAGGAGGTGGCGCTCTGACGGCGCCCACCTTTTCTCTTGCTGCTTGGCCTGGCGCTCGCCTCGCCCCGCCTCGCGCCTGCCTCTCCTCCTCCTTCTCGCTGGCTGTGGCACGATGGTTGGGGTGGGCACTGGGCCGCATTACGAGGTGACCTGGGCCGCATGTGGCCCATGGGCCGCAGGTTGGACAAGCCTGATCTAGATCTTCTTCTTTGTCCTTTCCATTTAATTGTCATTGGATTGTGGTCTGCCCAAGTACTTGTTTCAATATTTATTTCTTGGATATTAGCTAACAATTCTGTTGACATCCATATCATATCTATTCTGGACCATGATAAATGTCAGTTTGAATAGAAGGTACATTGTTTAGTCTTACCATTTCTTTCTCTCCATGTATCTTTTAAATTTATTTCATCTATCATTTTAAAAAAAGATTTAGGGAGAGTCTTTCTCTTTTGCTTTGTTGTTTTCTGTCCTGTATAGTTCAATTTATTGTCTACAATTCTATTAAAATCTCCCATCATAAGTATATTAGCATCGTCCAGTTCCATTGTTTTCATATGTAGTTTTCTATAAAATCCTTCTTGATTGTCATTCGGGGCATAGATTGCAATCAGGAGTGTTTTCATATTATTGTCCATTATTTCCACCATTAGTATTCTTCCATCGTCATTGGTATAGATCAATTTCGCTGGGATAATATCTTTAATGTATAAAACCACTCCTCTTTTCCTGCATTGTGTCAAAGAAGTAAATATTTTCCCTAGTTTTGGTGGTATCAGTGTTTGTTCATGTTGTTTTTTAATATGTACTTCTTGTAGGCAGATTATATCAAATTTTAATTTCTCTAATTTATGGAAAGTTTTCCTTCTTTTAACAGCTGAATAAGTCTGTTTATGTTAATTGTAATCAGTTTTTTCTCTTCCATGATTATATTTTATAGGTAGGTTTAGCAGCTCTCGTAGATCTTGGTTCATGTTCTTTAACTTCCACCTTTCCACCTACTGCACCTTCTTCTTTTTCAGACACTATTTGGCAGTCCTCTTGGAATTCAATTAGTGACATTTCTTTTTCTGTCTCCTCCTCTTTCCCTCCAAAATATTCTGTATAAAATAATTCAGCTTTCTCAATTGAATCAATTCTATATCTCTGTTCTTGCCATGTGAACATTAAACCTTCTGGAATCAACCATCTATAATTCACCTCTTTTTAAAGTAGAATTTTAGTCAGAAATTGGTATTCTCTTCTCATCTCTCTCACTCTTCTGGGTACTTGTTTTAGGACCACAATCTCCTTATCTTTATATTTCAATGTTTTCTCTCTTGCCACTTGCAATATTTGCGTTTTAATGGCTTTCTTTCTAAATCTGATGTGAACTTCTCTTGGTAAGCTATTTCTCATTGCATATCTTGTGAAAACTCGATAAACCTTGTCTATTCCATCCATCATCTTCTCTTTGTTTATTTCCAGAGCTTCAGCCAAAATTTCTATCATTATCTCAGTTACGTTTTGTCCCTTTTCTTCCTCTATGTTTTGGAATCTGAGATAAAATTCTGATCTGTCCATCTCCCATCTCCCATCTCAGCATCCCACTTTTATCTTGTTTAACCACAGTTAATCTGCTATCAATATCTCCAATCTTTTTATCTCTTTGTTTATCTTCTTCAATTTTTTGGAATCTCTCATCATACTTCATCATCATTTGTTGTATGTTCTCCACCTTTTCATCAGTTTTTCCTGTTCTTTGTTCAATGTTCTCTGTTCTCTTTTCAATATTCTCTGTTCTTATTTGTATATTTTGAATTCCTTGCATAATCATCTGAAGCGTCACCTTTTACTGTTCTTTTTCTTTCTGTAACATCGTCTGTATTGAGCGTTGTCCTCCAGGTGGGGAAGAGGAAGAAGTAGAAGTTGAAGGACCAGCCGCTGTTAGTTTCCTACTCATTTCAGACAATTCAAAATCTTCACGTTCTTCTAGACCTTAATCCACTTGTGAAATAACCAATTGTAATTCCAAGTAAAAATAGTGGGAAAAAAGAAGCTAAATACTACTACTACTACTACTACTACTACTACTACTACTAATAATAATAATAATAATAATAATAATAATAAAATATCTTCAGGTTCTTGTATACCTTAATCCAATCGATTTTAGCAGTAAAAACTCAAAAATGGAAGAAAAGACCATAAACAGAAAAAGGAAAAAATTGTTAAATCCTGGAAGAGGTGGAAATATAGAAAATAAAAAACTAAAGAAGAAAAAAAAAGTTCTTCAGGTTCTTCAACACCTTAATCCAATTAAAAAGTCTCAGTTATAAAAAGATGTACAAAAAAAGCCACAAAAAAAAACAATATGGAAAGTAAATAGAAAAAAAGAATACAAGGAAGGGAGAGAGAAAAAAGAAAAGAGACTGCTCCCTTAAAAAAAAAAAAGAAGGAAAACATTAATACTAAAACTTTTCCTTTAAAATAAAATGCAAACGTAAAAATGAGACTTCAAAAACAAAAAGAAAGGCAAAAACAAGTTCCAAAAGGCCAAAGATCCAAATAGCTGTTACAAAAAGTAAGCTAGTAAGGAGGGGGTTTGTTAAAGTAAGAAATAGCCCAGCTTAAAAAAAGTAAAAAGAGCACACTGCACCTTATTTAGTTATCCAAGGCTTTTGTTAAAATTTATAACTCTCTTCTCCAGAGTTTATCATCTTTTTTTTTTCTGTAAACTTCAACACCAGACTCCAGCTACTGATAGAAACCCAGAAGAGCACCTGCAACAATACTCTCCCATGCTCTTTTCTCTATCTTATCAAACAGGCAAAGTCCTTGAAAAGAAGTCTCAGATCTTTCTCAGCTTTGTCTGGTCAAGAGAAAAAAAAAAAGAGGTAGAATATTTCCAAACCTCTAGTTGGCAGTGTTACAAAGTTTCTTCTGCTTTCACTTTCCCCCTCCTTTTCCAAACAAGATACCGAGTTTCTCATATAATAAGGCTGGGCCTTTTTTTTTTTTTTTTTTTTGAGACCCGAAAAAATGGCTAGGCTGTCTTTTTGGGGGTGACTTAATTCCCCCCCCTTGCATCTTCGGACGGGTGGTGACGGCTTGGATGTTGACCTCGGCGTTGGTGGGGCACTTTGTATCGGAGTCAACGCAGGCAGCACCATATCCGTGTGTGCAACAAAAGTACTTCCTAACGGCAAGCCCCCCCACCATTCCCCCACATTTCGCATGTTTTAATATAGGCCTTAATTTGGGGGGGAGGGGCTTAATTTCATTTCATGCCTATAAAACATGCTGGGACTTCCTATTGGGGGAGGTCGTATTGTTGGAGAAACAGGGTACAATAAAAATTAATTAAAAAGGGAAAAAGATATTTTAAAAAATGACTAGAAGGGAGTGTCTAGCCTAAAATATTATAAAGTCAAAAAGGAGAGAAAGAATAGGTAGAAACAAAGCCAGTCCAGTTTCAAAATATAAAATCATATATAAAAAGTCCAGCAAAGATAAAAAAAATTACTTTGACTTCCTGTTTAAAATTGCCCTTAATCACTTCTGTCTAAAATTTTACAGATTCTTTCTTTTCCTTAGGGTGTCCTTTCAAATCTTAAAGTAAAGAAAAAATTCTCACCAAACTAGCACACTTTCTCTTTCCATTCTCTTTCGTTTCGGAGCTGTCCCAACTGCAGCAGCTTTAATGGCTGCCTCTGCCACTGGCAAAAAGAGCTTCTCCTGGATTTACCAGGGACTTTGCGGTATCCCTGGGATTGACAGGATGCTCTCTTTACATTCACCGTCTCTTCGGGATGGTTTAGATCCATTTGGACCATCCAGGAGCAAAGATATTGGCAGCAATCTCAGACCTCCAAGATCGCATGCCATATCGTCATGACGCCAGCTCCGCCCTCTCTAATAGATATGGATTTTTATGTGATATAAAATGTATTAATAAAACATATATTTAAAAAAAGATGATTTGAAGAAATGCTTCATACTTTGAGTTAGTGCGACCTCTATTTGCTCTATATTAAAGTAGATTGTCTTTTTTCAGATTTTTGTTTGAGTTTTACACAACGTGGCTGCTGTAAGAATGACTAATGAAGCAATTTTTAAGTACCCACTTTTTTCTATAGTTATTTTAGTGAAGAACCAAGAAGTGATGCATTTGTGTAAAGCACTTTTCACATCATTTTCAAACCAAGGGTTAACTGTACTTGGTGCACTAAACAATTTCATATGCCTAAATAAAGAGAGAGTATCAGAAGACTCCCTTGCTGTCTTACCTTTCAATATATTCAATCAGATCTTCTGCCTCTTTGCTTTTAGAAGGATCTCGTTCGAATACAGTTGAGACACTAGAAGCAATTGAATCTGAAAGATCAGATCCATCCACAGGAGGTTAATATTTTACACACTTAGAAAACAAAGAATACACTTTAGCCCAAGCAAGAACTGTGCAAGGGGAACATCTGAAGTAGAAACACACTTTCTTTCATTATTTCAAACTGTGGCTTACATTTCAAAGGCCTTGCTGTAGCCTTTGGAGATCTCTTTATTCTGCTGTTAAATCAAAGATAAGGAAGAAACAAGATACAGGTACCTGTTTATGATCATAATGGAGCCTAACCATTTTGGTTGTTAAGTCATAACAGTCATAAAGTGGGTCAGTTATATGACCAACCTAATTTTATAATCCTTTCTATGGCGGTCATTATGCAAATGCCATGGTTGTTAAGCAAACCAATGGTTCTCTATAGGGCCTTTTTTTTTGCCAAAAACCAGAAGTAATTGCCAAATTTTGGCAAAACCATCATATAACTGCAGGACAATGCAAATGACCATAAATGCAATCCAGCAATAGAGTGGCCTAAGTGTGGTCGTGTGACTGCGTGCAGAGGGATCATTGGAACTTTGAATCTGGCTTTTAGTAACCCTAGGTAGGTCCATCAGAACCTTTGTATGTGTATGTGTGTGTGTGTGTGTGTGTGTGTACACACACACATTCTTAAGTTTCTTAAGTTTTCACGGGTATTTATATGTATGGTATTCAGCTTTGTTCAGGTATTTTCCCACGTCATTATAGTTGTGCTTTTAAAGTTGTAGCAACGTTTCAGCAGAATCTCATCTGCCATCATCAGGCTTCTGTATAGTGTTCGTTTGTGAGTCAGACTTTCACAGAAAACAGAAAAGGCTATGAAAGTCTGACTCACAGACGAACACTATACAGAAACCTGATGATGGCAGATGAGATTCTGCCGAAACGTTGCTACAACTTTCAAAGCACAACTATAATGACGTGGGAAAATACCCGAACAAAGCTGAATACCATACATACACACATACATACATATACATATGTCTTTTCTGAGGTTTTTGTGGGTATTTGTATGTGGATCTTTGGTTATTCGGGTTTTCTCCCATGTAAAATTGGAAGTATCTTGGCGACGTTTTGATGAAATCTCATTCATCATCTTCAGGCTTGTGTCTTCAGCTTTGTGCTTCTCGGAGTAATGTGAGCTTGCAGCTACTTCTTCCTTTTAACTGCTAGTGGGGGTGTGACTTGATTGGGTGGGGGCTTGGCTGTGTTCTGATTGGGTGGGGGGGTACATACATCGGACAAACCAACAGAAGAATAAGTACACACATTGAAGAATACAAGAACTCAATCAAAAAAGAAGAACCAACCTCTTTCCTGGTCCAACACCTCAAAGCCACAGGACATGAGATCGACTTTAAAAATACCAGAACTATCACCAAAACTCAACACTTCAACAACAGAATTATCAGAGAAGCCATAGAGATAGAAAATCACCCACACATCATGAATAAACGAAATGATACCTCCCGCCTACCAGCCATTTGGAAACCTGCCCTCATTAACAAACGAGTACCTAACATGAAGAATGACACCAGACCCACACCCATGAGGTCCACACAAGATGCTACCACAGCTCCACGTAGAAAGCAGACTCACACCCACACAGATGATGAGACATGACCACGGACCGGAAGCCATACCGCAGCTGCATCACTACCCACTTCAAACCCCTCCGACCCATACATGAAGTGAATGGACGCCCATCATGAAGATGTGGCATGACCACGAACGCGAAGCCAAACAACAGGATCACAGCTCACCAGCTCAAATCCCCCATCAACTAAGACTCACCTGAGCACAACCAAGCCCCCACCTGAACAGAACACACCCCCAGCCAATCAGAACACAGCCAAACCCCCAACCAATCAGAACACAGACAAAACCCCAGCCAATGAGAACACACCTCCACCCAATCAGAACACAGCCAAGCCCCCACCCAATCAAGTCACACCCCCACTAGCAGTTAAAAGGAAGAAGCAGCTGCAAGCTCACATTACTCCGAGAAGCACAAAGCCGAAGACACAAGCCTGAAGATGATGAATGAGATTTCGTCGAAACGTCGCCAAGATACTTCCAATTTTATGCAGGAGAAAACCCAAATAACCAAAGATCCATGTATGTATGTATGTATGTATGTATGTATGTATACAGTATGGCAGATGAGATTCTGCCGAAACGTTGCTACAACTTTAAAAGCACAACTACAATGACGTGGGAAAATACCCGAACAGAGCTGAGTGCCATGCATGTAAGTACCAGCGAAAACTTAAGAATGAATATATATATATATATATATATATATATATATATATATATATATATATATATTTGTTTTCTGAGGTTCTCATGGTATTTATATGTGGATCTTTGGTTGTTCGGGTTTTCTCCGCGTAAGATTCAAGTATCTAGGCAACGTTTCGATGAAGTCTCATTCAACATCTTCAGGCTTCTGTCTCCGGCTCTGTGCTTCTCAGAGTAATGTGAGATTGCAGCTGCTTCCTCCTTTTAACTGCCAGTGGGGTGGGACTTGATTGGGTGGGGGCTTGGCTGTG
Source organism: Pseudonaja textilis (assembly GCF_049901715.1). Taxonomy (NCBI): domain Eukaryota; kingdom Metazoa; phylum Chordata; class Lepidosauria; order Squamata; family Elapidae; genus Pseudonaja; species Pseudonaja textilis. Next base: position 32,733,143 of record NC_141990.1, on the reverse strand, counting down.
TTCTGATTGGGTGGGGTGTGTTCTCATTGGTAAGGGGTTTGGCTGTGTTCTGATTGGTTGGGGTTTAGCCGTGTTCTGATTGGTTGGAGGCGTGTTCTGTTCAGGTGGGGGCTTGGTTGTGCTCAGGTTAGTCTTAGTTGCTGGGGATTTGAGCTGGTGAGTTGTGATCTTGCTGTTTGGCTTCGAGTTCGTGGTCCTTCTGCATCTTCATAGTGGGTGTCGGTTTGCTTCATGTATGGCTCGGAGGGTTTGAAGTGGGTAGTGATGCAGCTGCCGTGCAGCTTCTGGTCCATGGTCGTGTCTCATCTTCTGAGTGGGTGGGAGTCTGTTTTCTACATGGAAGTGTGGTGGTGGCATCTTGTGTGGCTCTCATGGGTGTGGGTCTGGTGTCCTTCTTCATGTTAGGTACTCGTCTGTTCATGAGGGCGGGTTTCCAAATGGCTGGAAGGCGGGAGGTGTCATCTCGTTTGTTCATGCTGTGTGGGCGTTTTCTATCTCTATGGCTTCTCTGATTATTCTGCTGTTGAAGTGTTCGGTTTTGGCGATAGTTCTGGTATTTTTAAAATCAATTTCATGTCCTGTGGCTTTGAGGTGTTGGACCAGGGAAGAGGTCGTTTCTTCTTTTTTTGATTGAGTTCTTATGTTCTTCAATGCGTGCACTTATTCTTCTGTTAGTTTGTCCAATGTATGTGGTAGGGCAGGCAGTGCAGGGGATTTCGTATACTCCTTGGTTTTCTAATTCGATTTTGTCTTTGGGGTTTCTTAGGATGGTGGATATTTTTCTGTTTGTGCAGAATGCTGTTTTGATGTTGTGTTTTTGGAGGATCTTGCTAATTTTGTCTGTAGTGCCTTTTATATATGGGAGGAGGGCTTTGCCGTTTTCTTGTTCTCTGTCTTGGATTTTGGTTGGGGTTTCTTTTTGGATTAGGTGGGTAATCTTGTGTCTTTGGAATCCATTGGCTGCAAGTACGTTGGTGAGAGTGTGTAGTTCGGTTTTTTGGTGTTGTTCATCGGCTAAGCATTTTGTTCTGGAGATGAGTGTCTTGGCTACGGAATTGATCTGTGCTGGGTGGTGGTGTGAGAGTGCATGTAGATAGCGGTTAGTATGTGTTTTCTTCTGGTAGATGGTGTGTCCTAGGGAGCCATTGGATCTTTTGTATACCAAGACATCTAGGAAGGGAAGTTGGTTGTTGGCTTCTGTTTCCATGGTGAATTGTATTTTGGGGGTGTAGGCTGTTGAGGTGTGTGAGGAAGTTGTTCAGTTTTTCTTTCCCATGTGGCCAGATTATGAAGGTGTCATCTACGTATCTGAGCCAGAGTTTGGGTTTGTGGTTGTATTTTTCTAGAGCTTGTGTTTCAAAGTGTTCCATGTAGAGGTTTGCGATGACAGGTGAGAGGGGTGATCCCATGGGTGCTCCTTCTATTTGTTTGTACTTTTGTCCATTGTAGGTGAAGTATGTATTGGATAGGCAGTGGTTGGTTAGATCTAGGATGTGCTTGGGGGGGTTGTATTTGTTTTGGATGGCTGTCAAGGCTTCTTTTATTGGCACTTGGGTGAAGAGGGATATGACATCGAAGCTTACTAATAGGTCGCTAGGTTGTAAGTTTTGTTTCTTTATGATCTCGATGAATTGGAATGAGTTTCTTACGTGGGAGTTGATGGATTCTGCATAAGGTTGTAGTTGTTTGGCGAGAAATTTGGCTAGGTTTTGTAGAGGTGAGCCTATGGAGCTGACTATTGGTCTGAGTGGGGTTCCTTCTTTGTGTATTTTGGGGAGACCATAAAGCTTGGGGCATCTGGATGATTTTTCTCTGGGTATGATTCGTTGCTGGATTTCTTCACTGATGGGGGAGGCTTTTATTTTGGATTTGGTAGTTTTTCTAGGTAGGTGGTGGGGTCTGTCTTTAGGGGTTTGTATGTGGGGTCTTGGAGTAGGTTGGTTAGCTTGGTTTGGTAGTCAGATGTGTTCATAACCACTGTCGCGTTGCCCTTGTCTGCTGGTAGGATTATTATGCTGGTGTCTTCTTTCAGGTTAAGTAGTGCAGTTTGTTCTTCTTTGGATAAGTTGCTTTTGGGTGGTTTGCTAGTGCAGAGGATGTTGGTGATTTCAAGTCTGATTTTGTTAGCATCATCAGGGTTGGTTTTGGTCAGGCTGGTTTCAACTCCGCATATGATGGTTTCTGTGGGGATGTGTTTGGGAGCGACAGCAAAGTTGAATCCTTTTGAAAGGACCTTGGTTTCGGCTTCAGTGAGGATCTTGTCTGAGATGTTGTGCAATGTTTGTTTCATGTGTGGCTGTGGGGGAGGGGGAGTTGGTTTCTGGCATTGTTGTAATTTCCTGAGTTTGTTGGTGTGTGTGTCTGTCTTGAGGGTGGTCTGTGTTTCGGCTCTCCAGACAGAATCCATCAACTCCCACGTAAGAAACTCATTCCAATTCATCGAGATCATAAAGAAACAAAACTTACAACCTAGCGACCTATTAGTAAGCTTCGATGTCATATCCCTCTTCACCCAAGTGCCAATAAAAGAAGCCTTGACAGCCATCCAAAACAAATACAACCCCCCCAAGCACATCCTAGATCTAACCAACCACTGCCTATCCAATACATACTTCACCTACAATGGACAAAAGTACAAACAAATAGAAGGAGCACCCATGGGATCACCCCTCTCACCTGTCATCGCAAACCTCTACATGGAACACTTTGAAACACAAGCTCTAGAAAAATACAACCACAAACCCAAACTCTGGCTCAGATACGTAGATGACACCTTCATAATCTGGCCACATGGGAAAGAAAAACTGAACAACTTCCTCACACACCTCAACAGCCTACACCCCAAAATACAATTCACCATGGAAACAGAAGCCAACAACCAACTTCCCTTCCTAGATGTCTTGGTATACAAAAGATCCAATGGCTCCCTAGGACACACCATCTACCAGAAGAAAACACATACTAACCGCTATCTACATGCACTCTCACACCACCACCCAGCACAGATCAATTCCGTAGCCAAGACACTCATCTCCAGAACAAAATGCTTAGCCGATGAACAACACCAAAAACCGAACTACACACTCTCACCAACGTACTTGCAGCCAATGGATTCCAAAGACACAAGATTACCCACCTAATCCAAAAAGAAACCCCAACCAAAATCCAAGACAGAGAACAAGAAAACGGCAAAGCCCTCCTCCCATATATAAAAGGCACTACAGACAAAATTAGCAAGATCCTCCAAAAACACAACATCAAAACAGCATTCTGCACAAACAGAAAAATATCCACCATCCTAAGAAACCCCAAAGACAAAATCGAATTAGAAAACCAAGGAGTATACGAAATCCCCTGCACTGCCTGCCCTACCACATACATTGGACAAACTAACAGAAGAATAAGTGCACGCATTGAAGAACATAAGAACTCAATCAAAAAAGAAGAAACGACCTCTTCCCTGGTCCAACACCTCAAAGCCACAGGACATGAAATTGATTTTAAAAATACCAGAACTATCGCCAAAACCGAACACTTCAACAGCAGAATAATCAGAGAAGCCATAGAGATAGAAAACGCCCACACAGCATGAACAAACGAGATGACACCTCCGCCTTCCAGCCATTTGGAAACCCGCCCTCATGAACAGACGAGTACCTAACATGAAGAAGGACACCAGACCCACACCCATGAGAGCCACACAAGATGCCACCACCACACTTCCATGTAGAAAACAGACTCCCACCCACTCAGAAGATGAGACACGACCATGGACCAGAAGCTGCACGGCAGCTGCATCACTACCCACTTCAAACCCCTCCGAGCCATACATGAAGCAAACCGACACCCACTATGAAGATGCAGAAGGACCACGAACTCGAAGCCAAACAGCAAGATCACAACTCACCAGCTCAAATCCCCCAGCAACTAAGACTAACCTGAGCACAACCAAGCCCCCACCTGAACAGAACACGCCTCCAACCAATCAGAACACGGCTAAACCCCCAACCAATCAGAACACAGCCAAACCCCTTACCAATGAGAACACACCCCACCCAATCAGAACACAGCCAAGCCCCCACCCAATCAAGTCCCACCCCCACTGGCAGTTAAAAGGAGGAAGCAGCTGCAATCTCACATTACTCTGAGAAGCACAGAGCCGGAGACAGAAGCCTGAAGATGTTGAATGAGACTTCATCGAAACGTTGCCTAGATACTTCGAATCTTACGCGGGAGAAAACCCGAACAACCAAAGATCCACATATATATATATATATATATATATATATGGCATTCAGCTTTGTTCGGGTATTTTCCCACGTCATTGTAGTTGTACTTTTAAAGTTGTAGCAACGTTTCGGCAGCATCTCATCTTCCATCATCAGGCTTCTGTATAGTGTTCATCTGTGAGTCAGACTTTTACAGTGGTTTCAGATTTAAATTTGGGGCAGCCTATTGCTGTGCCAGAATGGTTTTTTCTTCATCCTGATTGGTTGGGAGTCTTAGTCTGTGTTTATTGGTCTTGGAGTTTGCTGTGTTCTGCTTGATTGGTGTTTCTAATATCTCCTGTCTGTTTTTTGGCTCTTTTTGTATCTTGATTGGCTGGCAACGTTGTGTTACTTTATTGGAGGCGTTTAGTGCAGCTTGGCTCCAGGTAAATGGATGGCTATCATTAGTTAGGAAGCTAGGTTTCATCTGGGTGCCTGATTGGGGTGTGTTTGAGCTGGAGGTATCAGGGGGGATCTGTTTGTGCCCAGGTGTTTGCCTGGCTTGTGGTGTGGAGAGCTTTGGATTACTTGTGATTTTTGGAATTTTGGGTGTTGGATTTTTAGTGTTTTGAATTAAAATCAATCGAGTGGTTGTTTAAAAGTGTTTAAAATGGCAGTACTCCGTGAGGAATTAAAAATGGAACTTAAAAAAATGAAAGAAGAGTCACAAGCGGGAAGAGGATCCTTTGGCTTCACATTTCAATTTTTAGAAATGGAGATTTTGAACTATGAAAAACAACAATAAACACTTGAAGAACAAGAAGGGCTGGACAAAGAAGAAGCCATCTTTTACGACCAAACAATGCAATGTGAGGTAAAAATGGAAAAAGGGGGGAAAGGAGTTAAAAAGTTAAGCCTTGGAGAAACAACTAAAAAAAAGAATAGTTTGAAAAGTAAATATAACATTAGGAAGAAGCAGAAGAGAAGATTACAGAAGGGAGAATCAGAGAGACAGGGGGACAAAAAGGGTGGAGAGAAAAAGAGGGGAAAGATAAAAAGGAAACCAAGTTATAAGGGATAGAAACAGGAAATAAAGAAACAGGGGAAACATAGAAGGATTAAAGGTATTAGCCAACTTAAAAGACATAAAGATAAAGGTTAAAAATATAAATTAAAAGAGAGGATTCTGCAAGGGTACAAGATATATTGTTATATTAGAAATAGTAATGAGCTAGAAAATATGAAGCATAAGTGATTAAAGTGAAAGATAAAACTGATATTGTGATGTAATGGAATGCTTGCTAGCAAATAAGAGGAATGAATGAAAATAATTTAATTGTTTTCAAGGATTTATAAAATACAATTGAAGAGAAATGTGAAAGATTTATAATGAAATCAATATCAGTTGTCAGGATGAATTTGAATGGATTAATCATTTTATTCATTATTTTTATATATTTTTTTCTTTTTTTAGAATTAAGTGTATTGTTAAGGGAAAATAACAAGTGGAATTCGGTTGATAAGAGTTATATGATATAAAATAGATATTAGAAATTGAATGTTATAATTGTATAATGTATAAATTAAATGTTTAATGAGATTTGAAAGGATAATAATTTTAAAATATAAAGGTGACACTCTATTCGTTAATTATTAGGGGAACCTTGCTTTTTAATGCCTGGAAGGGGAGGGAATTTTCTTCTTTCTCTTCTTTTTCGGGATGATGATGGAAAAGAATCTATGAAATTGTAAGTAGGACAGACAAAAGTACAAGTACAATGACTAGAAAGATATAGAAATTTAGAAAAAGATATGTAATTGAATTAGAAAGGAATGAGATAATTATAAAATAAGGCTGAGGAAAGTAAGGGAAGAGAAGAATTATTGAAAAATTGATAAAATAGTGATAAGATATGAAATTGAATACAAAGATGAATATGTAACAGATTATGTCTGTATGGAGATGTGATAACCTGGAATCATGCTGCTCTCAAAAAAAGATGTTTGATTTCTATTATGTTTTGTGAAAACCCAATAAAACTTTTACCAAAAAAAAAAAATCTTAAGGGAGACAGAAACTCAGCCTCAGCTCCCTGGCCCCAGCAGATATTTGGTGCCCACTGAGAAGGACTGGGCCAGTTTATCTACAAAGCAAAAGATCTTCAGCTCCAGGATGATGGGAGGGCAAAGCCATTCTGCCACAATAGGAACTACATAATAAGCCCCTTCATTGCATCAGCCCACGCTTCAATCAAGCTTGACTTAGACAACCTATAAAATTAGCCATGGCCCCATGGGAGTCTGACTACAGCCAATAGAATACATTTCTTGTATTCTTGTATTTCTTGTATTCACAGGAACAGGACGCTCAAGGGCAAGGCCCAAGAGAGGGTATAATCCTAATCCTAACCCTCACTCTCCATTCCATTTGGTCAGCTGCCCAGGACCTCAAACCCATGTGGACCTTAAACCCATGTTCACCAATAAACCATCTTTCCAATCAGCCTCCATGTTTGCGGTGTTTTTCTCCTCACTTGGAACTGAACCAGATGGATATTTCTTCCAACAGTACATGTGTATTTGGTGTGATTAAGGTTGGAAGTAACTTCTTTATTATTATCTTTGGCTTTTTTTCCCTTCTACTTTTTTCTTTTTTTCTGCATTTTCATTTTCATTTTTCTTTTAATTTAATTTGCATTAATTTTTACTGTTTATTAAAATGTTAATGATTTTTAGGACAGTCTCACAGATAACAAGGACCTATGCTACAACGCTTTTATAGGTTGTAATTAGCACACTACAAAATGCATCCAGAAATCTATTGGCAATCAATGCAGTTCCCACAATATAGGTATAGATAAGAAGGCCCAATAAAGAACAGTAAAAACAATATAAGCCCTATTTCTGCAAATAAATAGCACAGTGTTTTTCCAGCATAACAGAGACACATTTACTTTAGCGCACCACCAGAAATATGTATTTTTTCTGATTTGTGGTAAAAAGATGAAGTCTAATGTGTTTTTTTACCTTTTGCAAGTTTCTCATTTTCTATCATTTGATGGATGAGCTGCTGCAGTGTGTCAATATTCTTGTCCGTATTCTCCCAGATAGTAATCACATTTGCAAACCGAGTTAGCCGATAAAAACTATAAAAAGGAGAATATTGGTTAAAATGTGACTGTATCAGTATCCCCTGTAGTTTGAATTCTCCAAGATTGTCCTTACCATATTATTTTATTCTGTTGTATAAAAACACAAGACAAGCTTCCTGAGAAAAAGAATTTCCCCAATGTCTAAATTTGTCAGTGACACGTAATATACACATACATAACAACACTACAGTTATGGTTGCAAGAAGTATTAACTGATCTGAAGAGTTTCCTATACTGGCAAATCTCCATGTTAAAAATGGGTTTCATATGCATATTATCAGAAAGTCCCTTGCTAGACTGTATTTACTTCTATTTGATTAAGTGGGTTCATTCACAATATTAACTTTAGTTCCACATTTAGTTAAAAAGAACAATGGTGGAAAAAATAATTCTGTTTTTTTTTGTTTTCTGTTTGCAAGCATCCAAAAGAATTTGATTGTCAACTCTGAAAAACAAAATACTGGGAGTTGGCCTGATTCAGCAGGCTCTTCTGATATTTTAGTGGAATGTACATTCATGATATAATACATGAACAAGCTCTTACACAAAACATACTAATTAAATTTATTTTTAATTATCAAAGTTATTAATATTATATAATATCACCGATCTATTAATCAAATACTAGTTATTCTGACTGACTGGCTTTCTCAGATTTTATGTGGGGGTATTTTGTACTGTAATGTATGTTGCCAATAAACTTCAACTGGTTGTTTCATAAAAATCTATTATTGTAAATTATTATTAGATAATAATTATTATTATATTTAATAGTATTAGGAATACCAGGAACCAAGCTTTAAATATGGAAAATATTTATTTATTTGGCCACTCATCTCACAGTGGTCACTTTGGATGGCAAAGAACTCCTAGCATCAGGGATAAAATAATAAACACATTTTAAGAGAAATACATAGAGAAATCACCTAACATTCTGACCCAAATGCCTGGAATTAATATGTCTTCTATGCACTGATTTTCTCCATTAAACCTATTAATGACTGCTGTGTTCCAGTTGAGGGTTGTTGAGTTTCTGTTGAGTGCTAATCTGACCACAGTTGCTATTATACAATTTTAGAAATTACAATTCTAGGATCTATTCTAAGTCATTGCTTTAAACTGATGAAAATAAAGTGGACAAAATTATTATAGCTATTCTCTCTATTCAAAAAATTAATTGAAAGGGAAATACTTCAAATAAGTAAGTGCATATTGTAAAAGGGACCTTTATACCAAAACTTCAGGTTTTCATTATTCTTTTCAGCCCTATTTCGCTTTTGAAGAGCGTGATTCATGTCTCCTTCAACATTGGCTGTGTTTTCTATGGGAATGTATTTTGTCAGCATGTCTTCTTTCAACTCCTTCAACCTTTGTTGTAGATGATCTAAGTGGTTAGAAAGGGCATCTATATCAAGAGAGTCTTTCAAGTTAAGACCTATTGAAAAAAAGGAGGAAAGTTTCCATCAGTGGTCATACTGACAGTCTATAAATTCAAACTACCGTGTTTCCCTGAAAATAAGAGTGAGTCTTATATTTTTTCACCAAAAAAGCCAGCAGGTCTTAATTTCAGGGAGGTCTTATATTTTTCCCTATTTTTCCCCATACTGAGAAGGGTGGGGGCTGCGAGCTGCCCCTCCCACTTAGCGCCTCCATGGCTCAGTAAACAGCTGATCTGCACCACTTTCAGAGTCTGAACGTTGTCCACAAAACAGCTGATCTGGGCCTGCATGTCTTTTCTAAACAACATTTTCCTGCTGAGCCTTCAGCGTTGCAATCCTGGGATATGCTGAAGGCTTGGAAGTGGGAACATCCAGCAAGAAAATGGGTAGGGGGATTTTCCTGACTGTACTTTTCTTAAGCTCAGCACAGACTGAGAAAAGGAGGACAGGCAGGAAAATCCCCCTTCCCATTTTCCTGCCGAGCCTTCAGCGTTGCAGTCCTGGGATACACTGAAGGCTTGGGGGGAGAGTCTCATGGTAGAAGCAAAGCGCAGCCTGTCCTTTTCAAGCAATCAAGTGTGTGTGTGTGTGTGTGTGTGTGTGTGAGAGAGAGAGAGAGAGAGAGAGAGAGAGAGAGAGAGAGAGAAATGGCAACGCTGTTTGAAAGAGTTTCACCGTTTCTCTCTGTTTCTCTCTCACACACACAGGAACCGGGTAAGGGGACTGACCTTCCCCTGTCTCAAACTATCGGTATACAAATTCTGTTATAACAAAAAAGCATTTTGTTATTATAAACCAAACTTCAAAGTCAGCAGAGAGGTTTGCTTAACTATCACATGCAATATATGAAAGAGTAGAATTGAGTCTGCTATTCAGAGTATTCATTCTATTCTTTCATATATTGCATGTGTTAATTTAAGTTTCATCCTGAGTATTCATCCATTTTAAAAAATACACTGCTCAAAAAATAAAGGGAACACTTAAACAACATAATGTAACTCCAAGTCAATCACACTTCTGTGAAATCAAACTGTCCACTTAGGCAGCAACACTGATTGACAATCAATTTCACATGCTGTTGTGCAAATGGAATAGACAACAGGTGGAAAGCATAGGCAGTAAGCAAGACATCCCCAATAAAGGAGTGGTTCTGCAGGTGGTGACCACAAACCATTTCTCAATTCCTATGCTTTCTGGCTGATGGTTTGGTCACTTTTGAATGCTGGCGGTGCTTTCACTCTAGTGGTAGCATGAGACGGTGTCTATAACCCACACAAGTGGCTCAGGTAGTGCAGCTCATCCAGGATGGCACATCAATGAGAGCTGTAGCAAGAAGGCTTGCTGTGTCTGTCAGCATAGTGTCCAGAGCATGGAGGTGCTACCAGGAGATAGGCCAGTAGATCAGGAGATGTGGAGGAGGCCGTAGGAGGGCAACAACCCAGCATCAGGACCGCTACCTCCGCCTTTGTGCAAGGAGGGACAGGAGGCCAGAGCCCTGCAAAATGACCTCCAGCGGGCCACAAATGTTCATGTGGCTGCTCAAACGATCAGAAACAGACTCATGAGGGTGGTATGAGGGCCCAACGTCCACAGGTGGGGGTTGTGCTTATAGCCCAACACTGTGCAGGACGTTTGGCATTTGCCAGAGAACACCAAGATTGGCAAATTCGCCATTGGCGCCCTGTGCTTTTCACAGATGAAAGCAGGTTCACACTGAGCACATGTGACAGACATGACAGAGTCTGGAAAATGTTCTGCTGCCTGCAACATCCTCCAGCATGACCGGTTTGGCAGTGGCTCAGTAGTGATGTGGGGTAGCATTTCTTTAGGGGGCCACACAGCCCTCCATGTGCTCACCAGAAGTAGCCTGACTGCCATTAGGTACCAAGATGAGATCCTTAGACCCCTTGTGAGACCATATGCTGGTGCGGTTGGCCCTGGGTTCCTCCTAATGCAAGGCAATGCTAGACCTCATGTGGCTGGAGTGTGTCAGCAGTTCCTGCAACATGAAGGCATTGATGCTATGGACTGGCCTGCCCGTTCCCCAGACCTGAATCCAATTGAGCACATCAGGGACATCATGTCTCACTCCATCCACCAACGCCAAGTTGCACCACAGACTGTCCAGGAGTTTGGGGATGCTTTAGTCCAGGTGTGGGAGGAGATCCCTCAGGAGACCATCCGCCACCTCATCAGGAGCATGCCCAGGCATTGTAGGGAGGTCATACAGGCACATGGAGGCCACACACATTACTGAGCCTCATTTTGACTTGTTTTAAGGATATTATATCAAAGTTGGATCAGCCTGTAGTGTTTCTTTCCTCTTTAATTTTGAGTGTAATTCCAAATCCAGACCTCCATGGGTTGCTAAATTTGATTTCCATTGATAATTTTTGTGTGATTTTGCTGTCAGCACATTCAACTATGTAATGAACAAAGTATTTAATAAGAATATTTCATTCATTCAGATCTAGGATGTCTTATTTTTGTGTTCCCTTTATTTTTTTTAAGCAGTGTATAAAGGGCACGATCCAACTGTCCATTTCGTCTTGGCCCTCAATCTTGGTTCAGCTAAGATTAGAATGTAATGGAGAGCATATAATTATTCAAAACAATCTTAGATATTAACATTGCAATATAATACAGAAGTTAGTTAGTGTTCCTGGTGTCAGACAAAACTGATTTTTTAAAAATTACAAACAACTTTTACCTGGAATTTTTTTAGCAGGATTAACTTTCTTGACTGAAGATAAATCTTCTTTTGCTAAGAGTGTTAACCTTAAACCTTTTAGTTTCTGTATTAAACTCTCAGTTCTTACAGAATTCCTCTCAATTCTTTTCACTCTTAAAAACAAAAGCAATTCAAACAATACATTATACATTCTATCTGTTTCATCCCATATAGAAAATTGCATATAACTTCAATAATTGAAGAAGACTTATAAATGCCTTTGGAATTTTAGATATTTGAGTTTTAAGTACCGGTATTTCCTTAAAAATATGCTATTAATGAAAGTTACTTAGCTTTGTGTGTAACTTCATTGGGAATTTGGGGTCAAAGTAAATGAAGGAAGATGGTGGGGATATAGGTCGATAAGGTAAACCTTCAGTTAAAAGAAAGCAAAGCTTGTTGTTCATCTTCCATAATTCCTAGCTAGCAGTCAATGGAAATGCTTACTACAGGTAAACTCGACTTATGAAAATTGAGCCCAAAATTTAAATTGTTATGCAAAAACATTTGTTAAGTGAATCTTGCCTCATTTTACAACCTTACTTGCCACAGTTGTTAAGTGAATCATTGCAGTTCTTAAGTTAGTATCACAGTTGTTAAGTGAATCTGGCTTCCCCAATGACTTTGCTTATCAGAAGGTCACAAAAGATAATCAAATGACCCCGATATACTGCAACGGTTATTAATATGAGTCAGTTGCCAAGCGCCTGAATTCTGAATCAGTGACTACGGGGTGTAAGCAGTGGTCGTAAGGGTGAAAAATGATCATAACTCACTTTTTCAGTGCTATTGTAACTTTGAACGGTCACTAAACGAACTATTGTCAGCCAAGGATAGCTTGTATACTGTTACCATACTCTAAGCTTTTAGAGCAAAATAGAACTACAGTAATTGTTTCATTTATACTAAGCATTATTTTGGGAAGTCATATTCTTAAAGTTATGAATGTAAAAAATAATATATTTAATTCATTCTTGGTCAACAAAATAATCTACATGTAGTTTAAAGTAAGTAATAAATAAGCAAACATACAATAAAAGAAAATTTATTATATGCTTTGATTGAAAAAATAACTTACAGAGAAAAATATTATTAATAGAGCGTTTATGAGGATCCTCTTCTTCTACTACTACATCCTATATAGCCCTGCCTACAACAATCTGGTTGCTAATTCCAAAATATCTGGGAGCACCAAGTTTAGGAAACACATTTTCCATTTTCTTCCACACTTTTCTTTTCCAACAGATCTCTCCCCCCCTCCCCCCCCCCGCCCTCCCCGGATGTATGCAGTTTGTAACCTTCTGGAAGAATTTGTTTATATGGGTCTTGGCCTATAGTGTCCTATAATGTTCCGTCTACTCCCTTATGATGTTCGTCACCTACATGAGATTAATAGTAAAGAATTCAAAATGCTGAAGTGGGTGCCATCACTATGTTGATGACACCAAGTTTTATATATTGTGAATATCCCTTGTTTTCTTCACTAATTCTCTCAAATTTTCTTCAATAAACTATGAAATAAATTATGATTTTTAATATATATTCACTCCTTTACCATATATACATATGAATAGGCTGCTTAAACAAACTGGCTTTTTTCCTAGACAGATATTAATCAAACAGCAATCATTTTCATTCATGCTTTGATCTTTAAACAGCCCACTTTTTGTAATCTTTCACCCACCTACCTAAATAGAGAAGAGCAACCAGGGTGATTAGGGGACTGGAGACTAAAACATAAGAAGAATGGTTATAGGAACTGGGCATGGCTAGTCTAGTGAAGAAAAGGACCAGGAGAGACATGATAGCAGTCTTCCAATACTTGAGGGGCTGCCACAGAGAGGAAGGGGTCAAGCTATTTTCTAAAGCACTTGTAGGCCAGACAAGGAATAAAGGATGGAAACTGAATAAGGAGAGATTTAACCTGGAAATAAGGAAAAACTTTCTGATAGTAAGAACAGTCAATCAATATAACAGCTTGCCCTTGGAAGTTATGGGAGTGTCATCACTTGAGACTTTTAAGAAAAGATTGGACTGCCATTTGTCAGAAATGGTGTAGGGTCTCCCAGGGCAGGGGGAGGGGTGGACTAGATGACCTACAAGATCCCTTCCAACTCTGATTATCTGTTAAATCTGTTAAATAACAGAACATTGTTTTCTCTGGTTTGCAATCTTTTCTTGTTCTGTTGAAAGTTTTAATTTTCTTGGAGCTCTTTTTCTAGAATAAAATCATCTTCTCTGAAAAGTCTATTGAATGCCTTTTTGAAGAATTCTCAATCTCATGAAGAAAAAGTCCCAAACATGTCCTCTTGAGAGTTGCGAATTTGCTAGAAACTCTTGTTTCAATTGCGCTAAAAGGGTTGCATTCAAGCCATCATTGTAATAAAAAATGGTGTCAGGTTTGTATTCTAAAGTTGCAGTTAAGTCCTTTACATTGTCAGATATTTGTGAAATTGCCTCAGTGGCTTGATAATTTTCTACACATAACTGTATCTTTTGCTCTTTTTATCTATCATCTATATCTTTAGCCTATAAAATGAATAATTTTCTGTAGAGAATTTTCAAAAAACTTTCCTAAAAATATGCACAAATGTGGCCATCTTCTTGGCTCCCTCTAGTGGTCAAAGGATATTGATTGTCAGTCAGTATTCCTAAAAAAATCAAAGAATTTCAGCTGCTCACAACAAAGAAATCCAAGGCTACAGATTATTTAAAAATAATAAAATAAACAGCTTTCTATCCTTGTTTCTCCATCAGAATTAAAAAGAAAAGATACTCCAGCTTCCTTATTTAGCTTGTCTCCAGCAATCCTCTTCCTCGTTGTTTAACAATAAAGAAGTCTCAAAAATGCTGCAGAGCTTCAAAAAGGAGTAACAGACTGTGACTTGAAGAGAGCCCGTTAATAATAATTTCATAAATTGGTTAAGATAATAATTTCATAAACTGGTTAAAAAATGAAAGACATGACTTATTGTCCATTTGAAAAATAAATTCCAAAATGGATGCTTTTCTGACAATGGAGTAATTGCAGTCCTGCTCCTCCATCTCCCCCAGCTAAATGGTTCACCAACTCCTGAAGTACTGCTGCATAGAGGATCTTGTGGTATGATTCTAGGACTTTTCCTAAACCTGAAGAGTCATATAAATGAAAGGAATGCCTCTTCCTTCTGTTAATAAGTTGACAAAAACAGCAATCCAGAGAAAGAAGTCTTCTGGGCCTGTCAACTGTCAGCCATGTTCACAGGAAGTCTTCTGATTTGCAAGACTGTTGCAGTTTTTCCCCAAATCAACATCTGATTCTTCCATTATCACCATTCAATGAAGCATAACACTTAATTTTACCCAACCAATGATTCCATGGAATTATTCTGCATATTGTGATACACTATTATGCTGCAGATACATTTGTTTCATGTCAAATTTGCTAGCTATCATTATCTGATAGCATGCAAACTCCAATGTCATTCTACTTGGTCATCTGCGGTATACCGTGTCTGAAATTATGATACATAAAAATAGTACTTCTTGCTTATTTGCCTTTGTTTTCTAAACCTAACTTTCATTAGATATAATATTAATTCTGTAAGCATCCACAAATGTGTAAGATACAAATGCTTTTTTAAAAATGAAAAAACACCATACAGTATTAGCAATTTCAAATCAGATCATGTCACTCACTATACAAGAGACTAGTTCAAAATTGTGCTTTGAACACCCCACCCCTGCAAAAGCGTGAAAGAGGTTCTTACTTTTCTTCCAGTTGAGTTATTCTTTTCTTATAATACATTAAAGTTGAAGATTCGCATGCTAACGTTTTTAATTTTCCATGAAGATAAAATGCATCATGCTGGCCCTTCTTTATTGCTTCTATAAAAGCATCATATTCTTGCTTGATAGTGGTCAAAATGCTTTTGTATGCATTAACATGCTCAATTATCTGTTTTAACAATCCAGAAATTGATTACATGTCAACACTCTTTAATAGTGATACAATAAATAAATAATTAGTAATACAATAAAAAGAGCCGACATTACTGCAGGTTTAAAAAAAAGTCTTCCTGAATCAAAACAAAAGACAATTTTAACATGCTATCCTGCTCCCCATCATTGGTCTGTAGATGCTTCTGGAAAGTTCATCAGCAGGAAATTAATGCAATTAATATTTCTTTTTATTCCTCAAACACCACATACATACTTCTAAATTCAAACTTTCAAAAAAGTTCATAATAAAGTTATCTTATATTAGCACTTTCCCTCATCTTAAAGCACTCAAAACATCTTAAAACTCATAGAAGAGGATGGAATAATCAGAATGTCAAGAACATATCAACACTGCCAGAAAACAGGGCAGGATTTGTTTTAGGTGAGAGATTAAAGAAAGAGAGTGTGTCCCGGCCTACGGTATTTATTCTTTCTTTGTTTAGGAGGGATGCCACACTTTCCTAGGCTGCTCCCCAAAGTGAATGAGACCTAAATATAAATACAAGAAGAATGCAACCTAGGATCCTGTTTGAGCTACACCACAGGGTCCAGCAGAACCTCTAGATAATTTATACACCCAGAAGAGTAGCACCAGATTAATTGAGGGCTAATCTGACTAAATCTAAAATAATTTAATTCTTGTTGCTTTTCCAACCATTTTTAGTTTATGGGCTTTTAAAAAAAAACAGTTTAGAGGAAACAAATATATAATCCCCTTTCTTCTCATGCATTAGTGGAAAAACAAAATCTTTAAAGAGGCCTGTTAGCCAAATGCTTCTTTCATAAGCATATTTATCAAACCAAGATATTAGGCTATGTAGAACAACCAGCATATTTAAATGATTTGCTTGAGGACTTGTTTCTCTACGTAACATATTGTGGTCCAGTACCTATGGTACACCTGGTAGTGTAGGCTATCTGAGGCTATCTGACATACTTTTACAATTGAACATTTACAATTGAAAGGATCAATCAGCATTACTATTAATAGACTAGCAGAGAATGTTATAAGAAATGAAGTCACCTCGCTAGTTCATGCTACATATTATTATTGTACTGATTTCAGCATAAGTCAGTCAATATATCAAAGCCAAAAAGATCACACTCACTCATCATGAAAATTGGAATATCTTTAGAAGTGTTTAGTTACCATTTCAAACACATTTCTGTATATTATGTAATAATCCTCTGCTGGTCCTTGCTCAGTACAGCCCACTTTTTCAATTTCTGAAATGATATAACTCTGAATGCCCTCCAGGAATTCTTTCTCAGTCTCTGGGATGATGGGAGGAAGCACTGAGTGTTTACTGGCTCCAACACTGGCTGATTTCATGGTGCAGGAGACATCTAAATTTCTGTTGCAGATAGCAACTAAGGTATCAGGTCCTTACTCTGATCAGAAGACATGCTTCAGTCAAACCTAAAAATAATGCCACATCAATAAAAGAAATGAAAATTCATCTAACACACCAATTTTAAAAATGCATTCTACATGGCATATTTGCAGGTAAACTAAGGACCATAAACTAAATTTAGTTGCAGTGCCCCTAGTGTGATATGAAATTCAATATGGAGGAAGAGGTTGTGTGTAATAGCAAGGTCTCAAATACCTCTTATTGAATTCATTGTTAATAAATTATCAGGTAACTGTGGACTGCTGAATGGGAAACTGAACCATAAGTTAGAAACAAAATATTTCCAAGCTTGAATTTTACAAAGCTGAAAGGATTTTTAAATTTTATGTTTAGTATATTAAATATCCATTTTGAAATACTTAAGACTGTCATCAACATAAAATGTTTTTTCAGATATAATCATTTTCAGATAAATATTTTGAAGTGTTTTTCATTATAATCTACCATCTGTAATACAGAATTGGAATATCCTGACCTATACCATAAAATAAATCATTTCAGACTCCAAAAAATTTTTAAGTACAATTTAAGATTGGCTTGTTCAGAAAAAATATTCAGGCTTATTGGTTGTCTATTATCTGTCTATTCTGCAGATGTAATAATTACAATTTTACAAAGTTATTACAATAACTTTGAAGGAATGTTAGAGCCTGTACCTGCATGTGACCAGAGATGGTTCCTTATTGTAAGATTTTACTACTATTGCTATGATAATACTATGACAAACCAATTGTCCATTGGAAGGCTATTCCAGAAGAAAGGCTGTCACTGAAAAACAGGGCTGTCACACCTTACTCCCACGTACTTCCCTAAAAGGGGCAACTAGTACCAGCTCCTTCCATTAACTTGGTAAGCCGAGTTCCAATGGCACAGTATAATCTTGTACACAACTAGACCCTAAGCTATATATGTGTTCTGTACAGACATTTGCATACTCAAAATCCGGCAGCCCGGATTGGCTAAAGCGCACGGCCACCGGATTGGCTGAGTGCACGGCACTGATTGGTCGTTCGGAATCGGCCGCGATTGGCTGAGCCGATCGCGGGCGATTCAAAACGACCCGATTGGCCGCAGCACTCGGCAGAAAATGCTTTTAAGCCGCGCTTCTCCCCCACTCACCCCACTTGTGTTTTACCCCGAATAAAGAGCTGAACCAAGTCACTGCCTCGCGTCCTTTGTTCATATGAGAGATACGACACTGGCGACGAAGGTGGGATTTTAAAACAAGTCCCACACCGCACGTGGCTCACGGAACCGCAATCGGCAACATGGCCAGCGGAAACGTGCCACCCGCTCCCTTCAACCAAGCTACGGAGGACTGGGAATCGTACATAGACAGATTCCTCATGTTCTTGGAGAGTAGCAACCTCAAGGACGCGAACGGGCAGAGAAAACGAGCCGTCTTCCTCACGCACTGCGGGCCCGCAGTGTTTAAAATGGCAAAAGCCCTCGCCAAACCTCTCGACGTGAAAGCCATGGACTGGGCCGACCTCGAACCGCTGCTGAGAAGCCACTACGCGCCCGCCGTGCCCACCCTCATCCGCCGGCACGAGTTCTACCGCCGCGACCAGAAGCAAGGCGAGAGTGTCAGCAACTTTGTGGCTGACCTCAGGGACCTCGGGGGACTGTGCGGGTTCACCGATCTCGATGAAGCCTTGCGGGACCGCGTCGTCCACGGCCTCAGGGACCCCATCCTACAGAGTCGGATCATGGCAAAGGGCAACATCTCCCTCGCCGACGCCCTTGCCGAAGCCACCGCAGCAGAGGCGACCCGGAAATCAGCAGCCCAATTGCGGCAGGCCAGCACCGCGGAGCGGCCCGCCATGGCTGAGACGACTGCGACCCCCGAGAATCGGGCCGAAATCAACCACCGAGCGGCCGCATCCACGCACCACGGCGACCTCGAATCCCCCTCCGACTCGGAAGATGACGAGGAAGACATCCACCGGCTGCAGACGGGGCGCGACAGGCGCGAACCACGGAACCGAAAATCAAAGTTCCAGTGCGCTGGCTGCGGCGGCGAGCACCCGCGGTCGGAATGCCGGTTCTTCGATGCAATATGCTGGCATTGTGACAAGCGGGGCCACATCGCCAAGGTCTGCCGTTTCAAACGAAACCACAGCCCCCGCCACCGAGACGGCAGCCCACGGAGATGCGACAACGCCAGGCGCGACAACACCCCCCCGAGGAACCGCGACCGGGACAGCGAGAGCCGTTGGAGCCGGGAAGCAAGGAGCCGCCGTTTCAGTGAAAACCGCCAGCGCGAGGAAACGCACCAGACGATCATCGTCGGTCATTCCTCCAACTGGGATGGCCGGAAGGTCCACGTGGAGGTCGCCATCGAAGACCGCCCATGCAAGATGGAAGTGGACTCCGGGTCCTACCTATCCATGGTCGCGTGGCGGGAAATTAAGCGGCTAGTACCCTCCATGAAGCGGCACAAGCTGGAGAGCCAGAAGCTCATCCTCAAGGACTACCAGGGGAATCGCATCCCCGTGGTAGGGACCGGGCACTTCAAGGTCACATTTAAAGGGCGCACCGAAATACTCCCCCTGACCATCGTCGAACGAGACCGCCCCAGCCTCCTGGGACTCCAATGGTTCGCGCCGCTGGGAATAGAAGTGACCGGCACCAACCACGTCGCCGAGGCAGACTGGGAGGAGCAGCTCGTGCGCGACTTCCAAGAGGTCTTCGACGGCAACCTAGGCAAGTACCGGGGGCCCCCAATATCGTTCAGCCTGGACCCCACCATTGCCCCCATCCGCCTCAAACCCCGGCAAGTGCCTTTTGCCCTCCGCCCCAAAATCGATGAGCAATTAAATAAGCTCATTGAGCAGGGAGTTCTCGAGCCAACGGACCATGCCCGGTGGGAGACCCCTATAGTCACCCCGATAAAACCAGATGGGTCGGTGAGAATCTGCGGGGACTATAAGGCCACCCTGAACCGCGCGCTCCAACAAAGCGCCTACCCCGTCCCAGTAGTGCAGCACCTCCTACACTCACTGGGGGGGGGACAGGGTTTTCGCCAAACTCGACCTGGCCCAAGCCTATCAGCAACTGCCGGTCGACGAGGCAACCGCAGAAGCGCAGACCATAGTCACACACCGAGGGGCATTCCGCTGCAAGAGACTCCAGTTCGGAGTCAGCGTAGCCCCGGGGGTGTTTCAAAGCCTAATGGAGAGGCTCCTCCGGGGCATAAGAGGGGTAGTACCCTATTTTGACGACGTGCTGGTAGCCGCGGCCGACCAGAAACAATTGGAAGGCCGCCTAAGGGAGGTACTGCAAAGATTCCAAAGTGCAGGGCTAAAAGTTAAGAGGGAGAAATGCCAACTGCGCACGGCACGGGTTGAATTCCTGGGATATCTCCTAGATCAGCACGGAATCCACCCCACTGAGGGCAAAATCAAAGCCGTCAAGGAAGCCCCAAGACCCAGAAACAAAACTGAGTTACAAGCGTTCCTGGGGTTGATTAATTTCTACAATGTTTTCCTGCCCCAAAAGGCAACCGTGGCGGAACCGTTGCATAGGCTGCTCGACAAGGCAGCCACCTGGACGTGGGGAAGACAAGAAGAGGACGCGTTCAACAAAACCAAGGACCTTCTCACATCGGACGCTGTCCTCATCCAGTACAGCGAGACACTCCCCATCACGGTAACATGCGATGCATCACCCTTTGGCATAGGAGCCGTCCTCAGCCACACCCTCGCCGACGGAAAAGAAGCCCCCATCGCCTTTTTCTCGAGGACCCTTTCAAAACCCGAAAGAAACTACAGCCAATTGGACAAAGAGGTTCTAGCATCGTCGCAGCCGTAAAGAAATTCCACGAATACCTTTACGGCAGGACTTTCTCCATAATCACGGACCACAAGCCGCTGCTGGGAATACTGGCAGGAGACCGGGCCACCCCAATCATCCTCTCCCCAAGGATGACAAGGTGGTCCGAATTTCTCACCGCCTACAATTACCGGCTAATCCACCGCCCCGGTAAGTCAATCCCACACGCGGATGCCCTCAGCCGCACACCATTGCCAACCCTGGATGCTGACCCGGCACCCACCACATCTACCCTGAGCATCGAGACTTTACCCAACCTACCCCTGACCGCGTCAGACATTGCCCTAGCAACCAATAAAGACAAACGTCTGGCGCAGGTCCTAAGATGGGTGGGAAAAGGGTGGCCGGAAAAGGACGTGGACAACGAGTTCAAAGCTTACCGGAGCCGACAAACAGAGCTATCAACGCAAAAAGGCTGTCTACTGTGGGGGGACAGAGTCATAGTTCCAGAAAAACTGCAAAAAAAAGTCCTGAGCATGCTGCACGAAGGGCACCCTGGCATCGTTAGGACAAAAGCCCTGGCCAGAAGTCACGCCTGGTGGCCAGGGATGGACAAGGAGATCGAAGCCTGGGTGGCCTCCTGCAAGCAGTGCCAGGAATCAAGACCAACCCCCCCCGCCGCCCCGATCCTAGAATGGGAAACCCCCAGGGGGCCATGGTCCCGGATCCACGTAGATTTTGCGGGACCAACCAGAGGACACACCTTCCTGGTAACCGTAGACGCTTACTCCAATTGGCTGGAGGTAAGCAACATGAAGACAACAACCACAGACGCCGTCATCAGAGAACTCAGCAAGCTTTTCGCAACCCACGGCCTTCCCGATGTCATCGTGTCAGACAACGGGCCCCAGTTCACCGCGCTGCCCTTCGAGAAATTCCTGGCAGAACGAGGGATCCGGCATGCATTAACGGCACCGGCGCACCCGGCGGCGAACGGAAGGGCGGAGAAAATGGTCCAATTCACGAAGAAGACCATTCAAAAGATCGAAACCGGGGACATACAAGACAAAATAAACTGGATGCTGCTAATACAGCACATAACCCCGAGCACTACAACGAACAAGAGCCCAGCGGAGCTACTAATGGGGAGGAAACTGCGATCACCGCTCGACCGCCTGCACCCCACATACAACCCAGCGAAACCCCCTGACTCCACCAGCAAACGCAGAACATTCGCACCAGGAGACAGGGTCTATGCAAAAAACCTTACCGGGGACTCCCTCTGGATACCGGCAACGATCACCCAAGCAACAGGTCCACACTCGTACCGCCTTCAAACGACCGACGGACGAGCGTGGAAACGCCACATCGACCAACTGAGATCAAGAACCACCGCGGGAAATACAACCGACACGCAAACACCAGACACTGAAAGGAACCGGCAAAACACCAACCAAGAGGGGAGGGAAGGCCCCAAAGAACAAAAAGAACAAACCCACCCAAAAAGAAACCAGCAGTACTCACCACCTGAAGAACCGGAGAGCGACCCACTCGAAGCCTCACCTGGAAGGAGCAGCCGAGCCAGCTCAACCGGCCCCGGAAGCCCGAGCGGGAGCAGCCAAGCCAGCTCAACCAGCCCGGAAAAGCCGAGCGGGAGCAGCAAAGCCAGCAGCTCGACCAACCCGGGAGACCAGGAGGGAGCCGCGGCGAGAGGCCTGACTCACCCTTCCAGGCGGGTCCATCAACGAGGCGGAGAGCGACAGGAGTCCCACCCGAACCGGCCGACAGCCAGGAGACAACTGACCAGCGCAAGTCCAGTCGGAAAATACGGAGCCCGCCTACTTACGGGACTACGTCACGTAGGACCAAACCAAGAGGGAGGGGTGTTCTGTACAGACATTTGCATACTCGAAACCGCAGCCCGGATTGGCTAAAGCGCACGGCCACCGGATTGGCTGAGTGCACGGCACTGATTGGTCGTTCGGAATCGGCCGCGATTGGCTGAGCCGATCGCGGGCGATTCAAAACGACCCGATTGGCCGCAGCACTCGGCAGAAAATGCTTTTAAGCCGCACTTCTCCCCCACTCACCCCACTTGTGTTTTACCCCGAATAAAGAGCTGAACCAAGTCACTGCCTCGCGTCCTTTGTTCGTATGAGAGATACGACAATATGGCTTTATAGATTTACACTAGCATTAAAATTCTACTCAGAAGCCTGTTGGCAACAAGTATACAGTAGTGTATTGTGCAATCAATAAGCACATGGGGTGCTGCACTCTGAACCAAATGCAGCTTCTGAAAGATCTTCAAAGACAGACACTCTATGGAGGCCCTGGCCAGAATAAGTGCACAACACAAGGCTGAAGATCCCCAACATCAAAAGGCAGGTGAGGGGTCTTTATCACCAGCCCAATAACCAGGTCAAGAAGCCAAGGGAGGAAATCTGCGGGGAGGCAAATAGCCAATATAACAGGACTTCCATCTTCTCAACAGCCCAACTCCGCTACTGCTTTAAGAACAATAGACCAATGCCACACCCTCAAGGTTAATATATAGGATGTAATTAATGTTGGTCTCCAGCTCCCCTCAAGGCTAATGTAAGATATAATGTAGGTCTCAGCTGGGCAGATTTTGAATGGCATCATGACTTTTGCCCAGGGGTGGGATAGACAGGGTTAACTTTCGTTTCGGGATTTATGAGCTTCCCTGCCGGTTGTGAGCCACACACCTGTTAATTATCATTAGCAGGCTGTGTGTGGAGAAGCAGCCTTTGAAACAGCCCTCTTTTCTTGTTTTTTTTAACTGCAGCTGTGCCTCGTTTGGCAGCTGAAGTTGAAAAATCAGGAAATAAAGATCAGGTAAGAGCCTGGGTGGGCAAAAACATCAGCAGACATAGAACCGGTTCTACAGAGGTGGACAGAACCAGTAGAAACCCACCCTTGCTTTTGCCTAGCCTAGGTCTCAGTAATGCATACCAGATCTGTGTATTTATCAGTCACTGACTCATGACTGGATGCAATCTCATTTCAGAGACTTGGCATTTGCCAGTAGCACACAAAGGTCACATAAGCAAACAGATAAAAAATCACAATAAAATATTTGTGGTCAATTATTAGTCTTTAGACTGGAGAACAGACAGAACAGACAGTATGACTACAAACAACTTTCTTCTTTAAAAACTGTCTTGTAACAATGAATATAATAGTCTTTTGATATGTGGAAAAGTTAGTGTTTCGCTTACATTATTGGTAATTTTTGTTATTGTTAATGTCAACAGTATTTGAATTTTTTTAAAAAAAAGTATATTTTAATAATTTAATATACTTGTTTTATTCTAAACATTTATTCTGTTTAAAAACTAAATGGAAATTATTATTTTTTTAAAAAACTCTTAACCTATTTTACTTTCAATACATCATTGAAATATTTTAGACCCTTTGGAAACATTTCTAGAACACCATTTTTGACTAATAATACTTATGTCTGTAGACTCAGCATCACAGTGAAGGACTCCATCTGCCTTTTCCTAGCAGTCTCTGGGTTCTAAGGGAACTATCTCAACGCAAAGCCCTCAACTCTCTTTCTCGCTCTCACGAGAGGCCGTTAAGAAAGCGGCCTATTCGTTTGTCTCCAGATGCTGCCAAGGAAAACCCAGCTCTTTCATCCAACTAAACTCTCCTAGAAACCAACTGTTGGTAACAACAAGGCGGAACTGTTAATCAGGAAGGGAAAGGAAACTAGCGGCCTTTGGGGGACTGGTGGGAAGTGTAGTTTTCCTCCACACTTCCTTTTTCCCACTTCCGGTTACTTAACATTCGGCTTAGAATCCTGATGATTCTTCCGCGACTTATCCGGCCGTAGACTTTCTCCACTAGGCACCGCCGTTTAACTAAAACTACTACTCCCATCATGCTTTTCAATAATTTCGAAAGGAAATGAGTACTGGAGATTGTAGTCCTACGGTGTGGCAACGCATGGCCCTTCTTCCTTGTTTCAAGGCTCGGAAACCCCGTGCGTAGCGAAGCAGCCTCTCTTTCCGGCGTCGGCCATTCTGAGAGCGGGTGGTGGGTGAGCTCTTGGCCTACTTGGAATGCCTTTTATTTCTCAGGGTTGGCGCTGACCGAAGCCTTGATTTTTCGCTGTTTTTCCCCCTCTAGGTACAACCATCACCAGGCGCTCTACCGCCGTCATGCAGATCTTCGTGAAGACCCTGACGGGGAAAACCATTACCCTCGAGGTGAGGAAGGCAGCAGCGTGGTTAGTCTGCGGACTTTTAACCGGTGCTCTTTTCAAACCGGTTCCCTTCTCCTTTCTGTTGCTCTCTTTTGGGGTGGCAGTGGGCATTTTGTCGCGGGATTGTTAGATTGAGGGAAAATGGTGCCTCGCTGCAGAATGGAAGTTAGAAACCTCTTCCCCGTGGGCGTTGAAGCGAGGAAATGAGCGAAGAAAAACGGTATTTTCGTCAATGAAATAATGCTACAAAGAAGTAAAGTGATAGGAAGGTTATAATTTTTGCAGAGGCTTAAAGGATGAAGGTAAAGATGGCATTGCTTAGAAAACTGGAGGTCTATGCAGAAAATGCAGGTGATAGAGTATTCAAATTTCTGCTCCGTTTTTTTCATCCATCCACAAAAGTCCCGAAATAGTCGCAGATATGATTTAATGCTGTTTCTAGTGTAGGTAAAGTGGGTCAGAAAAAGAAGTTACTGCAAAAAGGCCTCTTAGCATCTCAAGTCCCATGGTAGCCAACCCACAAGAAGACATGAGGGCAAACAGATCATTTTGTGTAGTGCAGATTAATTTAATCAAATGAATTTTTGTTCCTTGTGTATTTCTAGAAAACGATTTACCTGCTTTTTGCCTGGAGATTAAAAATACTGAAATAATTAAAGCTTTGAAATGGGATAAATTGCTAGAGTGAAATATTTGTCATGTTCTCAATTAATTGCTTTTACACCCAATATCCTGTGAATCCCTTATTATTTTGTTACATATTTTGGGCTGTTTTAAGATATATTTTATGCTATTCCTATCTTTTATATACTTGATATCAAAGTAAACTAAACTTAGCTGAAACTAAACCATCTTGAAGGAAACTTTGCTTGGAAGGGTAGCAGATAGCATTTTAAATTACAAAAATAAATATTAGGAATATACTATTTCTGTAATATTTACCTGTTTTCATGTTCATTTAATTGCTTTTGCTTTTCCTCAACTGTGCATGTGATATATAATGAAGCATGTTAAAGTATTGTTGGTCATTTTCATCAAAAAAGAAAAAAAGCTCTTCATAATTCAAAATATAAGGATATAAGTACAGCTTAAAATGAATTTTAGACATAACCCTTTGGTAGAATTGAAGTTATAATGCCAAGGGCAACAGATTCTACAAGAAGTGCTTTTAAGCTGAAATAGTAAAATATTTTATAGTCTAATAGACCTGTTTAATTTGACGCTGTTTTAATAAGCTTATAAAGCCCGAATTGAGAAATCAGCAATAACTGTATTAGGAAATGAAGAAGCTAAAATGCTGTAGAATTCAACACACAAACATCTGCAACACAACAACACCCCAAACAAAACAATTGTTCATAAGAGTCTGGACAATGGACATGCAACACCTGGAAACAGCAGAGTAGAAGAGAATGAACGAGAAAGTCACAAGATAAAAACACCTGCAAATGGAAGTAGGACAATTATGATGATAGCAACTACAGTACCTATAATAATAGGCACCTTGAGTGCAATTTCAAGACATGGGAGTGTCATTTGAACACTTGCATTGATAAAATGAGTCAATTGCAAAAGGGCAATTTTACTTGGAATAGCTTACGTACTTAGGAATAGCTTAAATACTATGATACCTTTTAACACCATGAAACATCTGACTGTCAAAGGTCATAGGGAAGGGATTAATAGACAAAACTGCCAAATCTAGTCTAAACATCTGGCTGACTGTGCAACCAAGTACAATATGTTTATGTATAACTAGTTTGATTGTATAAGCCTTTCAGTGCAATTTAAAACTTTTACAACAGGTTGAACCATCTGATACTATAGAAAATGTCAAAGCCAAGATCCAGGATAAAGAAGGTGGGTGTGATATAATTTATGAGACTTGGGAATGGTTTGTGTCCTAAATTACTCTGGGCAGTTTACACCGCAAGTAAAAAAATAATTGGAAACAATAAAACTCCTATATTTGTAAAATTATGCTGGATAAACTTCTTTTATGCTGCTCTCCTAAATTCAGTTATTTCATGATAATAGATCTGTATGAAATGGAGAAATATTTTATTTTGAACCCAGAAGAAACCAATACATTCCAAAAGTTCTACTTTGTTGTTTCAGACTAGCGATTTATTAGAAACAACCTAGAATACTTTGGTTATCTGGCTTTAGATCAAATAAAAGCCTTATCCTATGGGCAAATTTGGCAAGGTTGGTGCAAATTGTTGTTCTCTTTCCTTAGGGGCTATCAGCATGGCATCTCACTGGATTGCCTGCCTGCCTGCCAGTTTTCTCTCCTCAGTTATCACTGCCAGTGGCATATCAGTCTGTCCACCTGTTTCCTGATTTTCCTAGCACCTTTCCCTCCTTCCCATATCCACTGCTTTTGTCTCACTGATCTTTCTCTCGAGCACCTTTCCTTCCTTCCTTTGTATACCCCTTATGTACATTAAAAGCAAATTGTTGAGCAACTCTTCAACAGTCTGGTGTGCCATCCAGCCATAATACACTCAACTCTCACCATCCACTAGCCAGATTGCCCAATTTGGTGATTTCATACATGCAAGAGGATTTTAGTCAAGATAATTATGGAAGGCAGTACTGTACATAAAATCTGACAGTAATTATTTTCTGTCATTTGAAAAAAAAAGAAGAATACAGAAGTCGTTGTGACTGTATAAATATATTAAACAGAGATTAGGTAATTATTAGGAGACATGGCTAGATGGCTGCTTTTATTCAGATCTTTATGGATACAGCCACCACTGGATGAATGGGATTTTATTCTTCCAGATATATGCCATGTTTAATCTGGAGTGCTCCTTTTGTGATGAAAGAGTGGGGGATCTTTCTATGCAGAAAACAGAAAACTGATGTGAACGTTGTGCATGCTGTAATCTTTAATACATCATGATTTTAAATTACCTTATGATAATACAATGCTGGAAGTATCACCCTTTAATATTTATCAGTTGCTAAATATTTTAAATCTAATTTCTTTGTTTAAAAAATTAAATAACTCATAAAAAGGAATTAATCAGCAAACAGCAATAGGACATAAAATTAAAGTTTAAGTTATTTGATCAACATATTCAATAGTCCTGAGAAATTCATAAAATGCATATGAAGATGTTGTAAGTCATAAAAGTATTTTGGCTCTGTGTATTATTTAATATATCCTATTGTGTTCACTTTTCCAAATGTATTATTTACTATAATTTATTTAATTATATCTATGAGGTTGCAGTACTAAGACAATACCAAAAATGTTTCTTTTGTCCAGAGACTTAATTGGGGAATATTATTCTGTAAATAAACTTGTACCAAGTTGTTTAGTGCCTCTAAGTAATTCTAAATTCTGTTGACTCTTCTGCTAATTCCAGTTCCAACAAATGATTTATAATATAATGGCTCATTAGAAGAGAATGTAATGTTTGTAGCTCAGGGTTGAACTATATAGAGTCCTTGATGCTCTCTGAGCTTGCTTGTTTGTCTGCAGACATATTAGTGCCAAACTGGTTAGCATCTGTGTTAGTAAATGCAGGGTTAGTTCTCTAGATACAGTAGCTTATTCTGCCAGTGTTGGGGGTATGGTTTTCTCCTTGGTTATAGATTACTTATGCTGCCTTTGCTTACTTTATAGGTAACTCAAGGTGGTGAACATACACAAACAACCCTGTGAGATCCTTAATTAGGATGTTGTTTTTCTTCATTTTTGTCTAGTGTTAATCCCTGCTTATCTGGGAACAAATTCCACACTAGCACTAATGACCTAGTTGGGTTATGAAATGTCTTTAAGCAAACAACCAAGTTTAGAGACTTGCACTTCATAAAAGCTTATTTAATGCACCCGTATCTTTCAAATTTAAAAGGCCCAATTAAGATTAACAAAAGCTTGTTAGTTATTGAGAAGTTTCTCGAGATATTTGATGTATTTACTGTGATATTTTATAACTTGACAGTATTTGAAATGTATCTGCCCTTCACAAAGCAGAATTGATTAGGATTAACAAACAGTGAAATAAATGAATTGAGAATAATTGCTTAAAACACAACAAAACCCTTTACTTTTTCCCCACTAGGGATTCCTCCTGACCAACAGCGTTTAATTTTTGCTGGCAAACAATTGGAAGATGGACGTACTCTGTCTGATTATAACATCCAAAAGGTATTTTAACGTTTGAAACCTTTTAATACAATAATTTCATAATATGCAATAGACAAAAGGCGGACATCACCTTCCATCTTCTTGTGGCAATAATTATATATTGTGTGAGAATAGGTCCAGTTTCTGTTAAAGATATTTTTTCTGGTCAGCACAATTTGTTCTGGATTTGTTCATTTGCCATCAGTTTCCCATATGCATTGCTGACTTACTCAAGTATTACTAAACTCAAAAGTTGTAAATTTAACTTATTTTAGCAAATGGAAGGTTATCTTTGCAGGGATGAGAATTGAAAGCCATGATATATTACAGTTATTGTTTTTTCTGCAGCATTTCTGGTAGGTAGGCAATGGTTTCTGGTTTCCAACTTACGTACCATCGCTTCATTTTCAATACATAGCTAGATTTTCTCCATAATAATCTGTTTCTAGTCTGATCCTTTAGATTTTCCATGATGCATCACTGAAACTTAAGTCCATCCATTTCACTGCTGTTCATCCTCTTCCTTCCAGGTTTTTCAGCATTAGAGTCTTTTCCAAAGAGCTGAGTCTTCACATAATGTGTCCAAAGTTTTAACAGAAGACAAAATTACTTTAATTTAATTTAATTATCTCTGACAGCGCATGATTTACAATGCAATAGGCAAAGGTCAAATTTTGCATTTGGTTCAAAGTTACATACTTTGCATTTTAGTAAAACAAGGTTTCCTAAGTCCCAAATTTGCCTGTTTTATAGGCATTAGCATTTACGCACCAGTTACGTTGTGCTAATTTTTTAAATGTGCTGGGCTTTTTTAAGGAATGGTAAGACAAAACTATCTTCTGATTTCTTTGCCTAATTCTGTGCTTTTTGCTGCATCACAAAAATTCTCAAATCTGGATATTTTTTATCTGTTAAAATCATGTTTTCTTTATTAAAAAAAACCCCCAAACTTAGGAGTCAACACTTCATCTTGTGCTGAGACTTCGTGGTGGGGCAAAGAAAAGAAAGAAGAAGTCTTACACCACTCCTAAGAAGAACAAACATAAGAGAAAGAAGGTGAAACTTGCTGTCCTTAAGTACTACAAGGTAAAATCAGCTTCACTGTTGCAACTTGAATTCAGGAGAAAGAGCTGGTGGTAATAAGCTGCAGATTCTCAGAAAAAGAGTTTATTTAGCCTTCCTTTTTAAACATAACAGCCAGTGGACCCGGGGAACGTGGAGCAGGATGGAACCTATTAAATGGCTCATATGATGTGTTGTGAGGGGCAGGGGGTTATTTTATTATTTTATTTGTTATTTTATTATATATGATTCTTTTCATTAGTTTGTTTTTTATATGTTTTTATATTTTTGTAAGCCGCCTTGAGTCGTCATGTCAGAATAGGCAGCAATATAAATCTCCCAAATAAATAAATAAATAAAGCTGGTATATAATCGTGTGTGTGTGTATATATATCTATATCTAATGTCTAAATTATATAATTTAGATTTTTTAGAGAGTCAGTTTATATAGTAGTTAAGATATCAGGCTAGAAAGCAGGAGACAATGAATTCTAATTCCACATTAGGTGCAAAACCATCTGGGTGACTTTGGGCCTGTCACTTTCTCTTAGCCCTTGTAAGGAGGCAATGGCAACCATTTCTGAAAAATCTTGCCAAAAAGCTGCGGGGATTTGTCCAGGCAGTCTCTGAATCAGATACAATTGAACAGAAAGAAAAAAAATTAGTTTGTATATGTCTAATATATATACTGAGTATGTATATTGTAAAATTCAACGTATCAATATGAATAACATTCAATATAAATTATTGCTGTTTTTTTTATATTGCTAGAAAGCAGTTGCCTTCAGGTAACATATCCAATCTGTTTTATGTATGCAGAACTAGAACTTAGCTAGTACCAAACAATGAATAGTACTAGTTCAAATTGTCTGCTTTATACTAATTATTAATTTCTCCTACAACTTTATTCCAAAATGTTAGATTTATAGCAATATAAAAGGCAAAAGATAAAACAACAGAAGGTATGTTCTATTTGCTGCCTTCCTAGCTTGGGAATCATAGAAGTGAAACTTCTGTCAACAGGCCAAAATCAAGCTTTTGGCAGTTCCCATGTCAGGTTCATAGCCAGATAGGCAGTCTCACAGGTACAGGCCCAAACTGCTAGCCTTTTCCAACTCTCTTTGATAGCTAATGCTGGTATGATCATTCATAATCTTGTATTTTGTAACAGTCAGCAGCCTGAGTGCTGCATTTTGCATCATTTGCCGTTTCCGTCTACTATTCAAGGGTAGTTGCATGTACAGAACATTGCATTAGTTTAGACAATGTTTGATCAGCTGGGGAAAGATTGCTGCAGTAATTGAATGTTCCAAGAAATCTAGCAGTCTCGGCCCCTACATTTTACTCTCTTATTCAAGAATGGGTAGCTCCATTCAAGTCTTTCTCTCCATCTTGAAGAGTCCTAAATCTTTCTAAAGGCAGTTGTTCCAACAACTTTTTATATTCTAATTATATTTTTATAAATAAGCCTGCTTTTAAATATAAATGTAGTACTGCATTATTTACTGAGGATTTCTTTTTACAGGTGGATGAGAATGGCAAAATCAGCCGTTTACGCCGTGAGTGTCCCTCTGAAGAATGTGGGGCTGGAGTGTTCATGGCTAGCCACTTTGATAGACATTATTGTGGCAAGTGCTGCTTGACATACTGCTTCAACAAACCAGAAGACAAGTGAATATGTCTATTGTAATAAAAAACCTTTGAACATTGCCGTGTTTATTTCTCATTAATTGCAAAAATGTATAAAGCAGGCATTTATAAAAAAAATTAAAGTGTTTATAAATGACGGGAAATGATATAAGTGAAAAACAGACTGGGGGAGGTCATTATTTTGCATAGTTATCAGCTAACTAGCTCAAAGCCAGTGGTAGGATTCAGCTGATTCGCACCAGTTTGTGCGAATCAGTTGTTAAATTATCCACCCTCACTATCAAAGTATCCACTGTGCACCGCGCTGCAATGGAGAAATGGGCAACAGAGCAGTAGGCACGAGGGAAGAAGGGAAAGCGGCCTTCTTCCCTCAAGCTGGCCACTTTGTTGTCCATTTCCCCATTTCAGTGGAACACCTAGGATCCGCTTTGATAACGTGTGTGTTTGTGATAATTTGTCTGGCTGAACTAACCCCGCAGTTCCACCTACATTGGCCCAGCTTCAGTCATGCTGCCAACTTAATTCCTCGCCCCTTTGCCCGCGGACTGACCAACATCTCTGCACGCTCACTTCTTAAAGGAGCCATGTCCAGAAGGCTGAAACAGCCACGAGACCACCATGCAGACAAACGCCCTCATAAACAGCCTTTTGGCGAAGAATGGGAATTAATCCATTCGTCTAGGGTCAGGTTGGCCGTCGCAGGAGGCTCGTCCTGCATGTACAGTGGATTATTTGAATCCCATCACTGGACAAAGCCATACTTGAATTTAAAGACACTACAGTTCCAATTACTGTTTTTTTTTAAATAGAACTAGAACAGGTTTTTTTCAAAAGCTGAGGGTTTTTTATGTTAATTTTGTCTTATGGGGTATTTTGTTGTCTGCTTCGGTAGTAGTTTTAGTTTCTTTTGCAGAAGTTGTGTTAACAGAAGAGTTCTGTCCTTTTACCTACTATCATGAATTGCTTATCTTCTATAGCAGGGGTCTCCAACCTGTGGGCCATGACTACTACTGCACCATGGCCTGTTGGCCATTGGGCTGTGTGACTGGATAGTATGCACATGTGCACCCCTCCACTCGTGTTTGTGTCACAGGCCCTAGCATTCCTACAAGTGTTGTGGCCCCGTTTGTGCATGTGCACGGACACATAAGCGCCAGCTGCCAACCAGAAAGGCTGGGGAACTCTGTTCTATAGTACTTATTCTTAGGAAAAGGGGAAGGGTATCTTGTATCTTTTAGTGTACATTTATGCTATTTTGGCTACAAAATTCCAGGAATACTGTATTACCATTTGTTTATAATGTTATTGTACCATAACTGATTTATCAATATTTTTTCCTTGTTCATTTCCATGCAATGTCATTATTATAAAAACGTACATTTACGTTTAAAAAATTAGTACATTTACGTACTAAAAATTACCTACAACTCTAATGTAAGGCTGATCACCTGCAAAAGCAGTTTGCAGCTCAAAAATAAAAAACTATATTGAACATTATAGTGTGAGAGATGACAGCCACCCTCATGTTTCAAACTATTCAATAATGGTTTAGGTGTGGTAGGTTCTGTAATTTAAACATACAAAGGTATTTGATCCAATAGCTGTTGGTTTGAGTGCCATAGGTAAGTTAGTTTATTGTCATTGCACTTCTTACAATGAAATGCATCTTCAGTGTACATTATAACTAAAAATAAAACACAAACACATCTTTCGCATTCTATACAATTGAATTGAAAACCTGATATTGCATTAATATTGCATTATACAGTAGAATTCAATATAGTTACTGCTCTGGGATAGAAGGTGGTTTTCATCCTATTTGTCCTTGTTTTATTATTTTGTACCATCTGCCAGATGCTTATAGTTCAAAAAAAAGAGTGCCCAGGATGAGATGGATCTTTACGAATGTTTTGAAATTTCTTAAGGTAGCGGGAGCTATAAAGTTCTTCCAAAGAGGGGAGGGGGCAACCAATGATCATCTGGGCAATGATGTTAACCCCCTGGAGTGCTGTCCTATCTGCCACCCTGCAATTAGCAAACCATACACAGGTGCAGTAAGTTAAAATACTCAACGGTGCAGTGGTAGGAGGTTGCCAGCAGTTTTCATTCAGTTGTTTCCTGGGAAGTTTTGGGTAGTATAATCTCTGCTGGGCCCTTTTGACCAGTCTGCAATGTGAGCGCTCCAGGTCACTTCCTTTTTTATGATAACACATCCAGAAACTTAAAACTGGCCAATTGCTCCACTCGGTCTCCAGCAAGGGCTGGATGTCTGATCTATTCCTTCTATAGACCACTATAAGTTCCTTGGTCTTATTGGTGTTATTGTCTCCACATCACGAAAACAGCCTCATCTCGACAGGCACTCATACACCCTTCCCCCAGAGATGAATTGAATTCTTTATTGTCATTGTACGTATATACACAGTATATATACAATGAAATTCACATAACACCCAGAGACCAGACTCATGCACACACATGACAATCCCCAAACACCTCCCCACCCTCCAAACTTCCCCACCTCCTAAAAACACACAAGCATCCACACAACAGACCAAGTAATACTGTCCAACAGCTCACTGATGGTGGTCCTTAAGTTCCTTGTTAAGTGCAATTATAGCTCTGGGATAAAAACTATTCAGAAACGTGTGGTCTGAGTTTTAATTGTTCTGTTCTTCTGTCAGAAGGCAACAGTTCATAAAGATTGTAAGCAGGATGGGAAGATGATTCCCACCACTGTTGTATCATTTGCAAATTTAATAGTATTACTGGCGTGAGTGGGAATAGTTGTGCACATATAGAGCTGTGGTGGTGAACTTATGGTGGCATGCAGAGCCCTCTCTGTGGACATGCATGCCCTCACCCCAGCTCAGCTCTACCACGCATGTGCATGCACCTCCTGCCAGCTAGCTGGCCTTTGGGTCTCTGCTGTGCACGCGTGGGGGTGGGGCACATGCAGGAGGCCCGCATGCATGCACGGGGATGCCTTGCATTTTGGGTATGTGTGCACGTGCTTTGAGCAATCAGGGCCCAAAAGGTTCACCATCACAGGTATAGAGTAAGGGATTCAACACACAACCCTGTGGTGTACCAGTGTCAAGAACGAAGAGATATGATTACCTAATCTGACCCTCTGAGAGAGGCCAGACAGGAAATCCATAATTCAAAGGCAGATTGAATAAGAAAACCCAGGATCCATAAGTGTAGATACTAGTCTATATGGAAGAATTGTGTTAATGCAGAATTTTGATAGCAAAACACCTCATCTAACATTTTTAATAATGATTGAAAAACAATTGCAGTTAACAAATGTAATGTTTTGGTTTTCCTTGTAGTGAACACTTAGGTTTTAAAATGTTATTTCATAGCACATATATCTACTGAAATGGCAGACTTTTCTATTTTCTGTAGCCAATTTTACATTAGAAACAGCAGAAGTTTAAAATATATTCCTGTTAATTGTACAATGTAAGCTACTATCCCAAAGATTCTATAGTCTGATACTGAATGAAGATTGAATGATATTGAATGAAGATTCATTTTCTTGCCTCTATATTTTAGTCACTCTGATTTAAAATCCCGGCTCCCAAGAAATTATCTGCTTTACTTCCTTTGGGCTGAAGCAAACAATTTCATCTCCAACTTCAAACTTCAAATTATTATTTAGACTAAGTCCACAATCCATGCCAGTCTTTGCAATAACAATATCTTCCTTATGGTGCTTCAGAGACGATAAGCATCCTAAATCAAACAAATGAGTAAAATTTTAGTACAAGTAAAAGTGCATAATTTATTAGAAATGTCAGTAAATTGGGAATTTGTTTTGCTGTAAGGGTAGCTCTTTATACATAGCATTCATACAGAACTGCACATATTTATACTTAAAACAATCCAGACATAAGTATGAAGGAAATGTAGCAGAAATATTAATCAGAAGCAACACCTTCAACAAATTAAAAATGTCAACAAAGTAGAATCTGAGTAACAAACAGCTGCTAAATTGAATATGCCCTTTACCCACCTGTCCAAATACATTCTCCATTGCGAATTAATTTGAAGTTCATTTTTTTGTTTAGTTGTCCTTTCTGTACTCTGCAGCCAGCCACTGGAACTTTATGTTTTCCTACATCAACTTCAAAGGTGACTAAAACGGCAGCTTCTCCTGAAATAAAGGGAATATGAGAATCAAAATCCACATAAACATAGCCCACTTGGTTTCTTGTGTTAAAATCTGCCACCACCACCATCCAATGTTGTATTTTTTAGTTATATCACACAGCAAATTTTTCATTGGTTTGCACAATATGTTTTTGTTTTTCAAGGAAAAGAACTAGAATTTTTAAAAAGTCTGGGAACATAGAAAGTTGCCTTCTGCTAGATTTCAACTATTAAAATGTATCTTATTATTTTCTCCACAGTAGGTCTAGAATGATTGAATTTTTAATTTTTCTGTGGTTTATTTCCTCTAGTGTAGTAATCAAGAAAAACCTTCCATTCTTTATTTTTTCCACAAATATCTGTACTCCAGCGGTATTCAACCTGTAATAACTGTCCTGGTCCTAGAAGGCAGCCTAAGTTTGAATTCTACAAGTAGCAGACAAAACTGGAAGCTTCTAAGACAGCAAAGTTTAGAAAGCCCAGATTTCTGCGTGTGTCCCCGTCCGTTCCCCCCGCCCCGGTTATTGACTAGATAACTTCCAGAAGTTCACTTCTGGATTATTTGAGATACCTATCACTTCCTCCTCTACACCAAGAGGCAAAGTGTTGCTGAGCTCTTCCTGTAGATCCTCCACAAGCCGGTAGATGATATTATGTATTTTCACCTTTACTTTCTTTTTGGCAGCCAACTGCTGAATAGATTTATGTGCTTTAACATTGAACCCATAGATGATACCTGTCAAGTGAATAACAGAACAAATATGAAGTAGTGTTGCTTTTTTATTAACTTCAGAATGTACCAAGTACCCCAAGACAAAGATGCAAGAAAGGTTTTTACCTCCTAAAGCTAAACATTAAAATTGAAGCAAATTCCCTTATGCCTGTTTGTATATTCTTTCAAACTACATAATTTACTCTATTTTTAAGAATGGGAAATATGCTTCGGTTGCTGAAAGATTTACTAACATGTTTGGGTTCTGGGGTTTTACCAAGCGCTGTATCCTGAGACTTGGTTCAGACATTGTGCATTGTAATGCCAATATGCTTAACTATTTTGTTGAAAAAGGAAGAATGTGCTGGATTAATACAATACAATTCATTCACCCTAGTAAGCCTCAAAACAGCAAAATTTGAACTTGAGTAGTAAACCTGTACATTCCCACTGAAAAATTGGATTTGTACACTCCCAATTTCTTGGCAGCTAGGAAAATAACAAGATATAGTCACAAATGAATCAAAACTCAAGATTAAAATAAACTTTGGAAAGTTCAACATCTCAAAGTTTGAAATAGATCTTATTTATAACTGACTGGTTTATTTCAAACCATTATTTCTGATTAATATGTAACTAGCCAAATTTCATGGGAATGAAAAACTGCAATAGTTCTGGCTTTTTAGACAATTAGGAAAGTACATAAATTCATCATCCAATGAAGATTAGAGCCCTAAGTGGAATAGGAGATGCTAGAGATTGAAACTGGCTTTAGAAAGAGTCAAGGAACATAATCCTTATTGCTAATGAACACTGGATAATTAAGAAAGCTAAGAAATACAAACAAAGTATGTGCTTCCTTGCCTCAGAAGAGTCTTTGATTGCACTGATTATGTCAAGGTGGGTGTGCATAGGAAAAGAGGATACCCAGAACACCTCATTATTCTCATGCAATATCTATACAAAATACAGGTCAGAAAGCCAGAGAATTTAGCAAAAAGGGCAAAGGAGTGAGATGTATATGCTTCCATTATTCAATCTAAAGATGGAATATGTATACAGGTAATCCTCAAGTTATAAATATAATAGCCAATTACATTCGTAACCCAAGGATTCATTAATAGGATCATGTTAAATGAACGTAATCCCTCCCTGCTTTACCCAGTGTTTTCAATTAAGTGTAAGCCACTCTGTGCATTTATGACTGGCTACATAATTTACTTAATTAAACTAAGGAACAAGCTATTAATTCTAATTAGTCTAAAAAATAAATTGATACCCTCAGAATCCAACTCCTTACCTTTAAACAATTCTGCTAGATTTATGTCATTTTCAGTAATATCCCCAATTCCACAATGAATCACATCTAATATACATTCTTCGTCAGCATCATAGGTTTTCAGAATATTCAAAATGGTTTCTACAGAGCCATCGACATCACCTGGGTAAAACAAGAAACCTAGTTAATTTCAGTAGAAAGAAGAAAATTCATACTCAAGCAAGGCACATAACACTGGAACATTATGCTATTGTATTGGGAATGTGTGCTTATAAATTGTGGGGGGGAGGAGAGAGATCAGCACCAAAGTATTAAATTCTGATCTGATTATACAAATATTTCCAAGGAGCTGTTTTTAATGTTGTGTTAAATTTGTGATTGAAAGTCCACAGTCTGGACTCCTTCAGTGGGCCTAAATCAGGGGTGTCAAACTCACAGTGTCATGGCAGCATCACGTGATGTATCGGGACTTTTTTCCCCTTTGCTAAAGCAGGCAGGGGCAGGGGCAGCTTGTGATGCATTTGACCCACGGGCCGCAAGTTTGATACCTCTGGCCTAGATGGATGCTGAGGTTTAG
Source organism: Pseudonaja textilis (assembly GCF_049901715.1). Classification (NCBI taxonomy): domain Eukaryota; kingdom Metazoa; phylum Chordata; class Lepidosauria; order Squamata; family Elapidae; genus Pseudonaja; species Pseudonaja textilis. Next base: position 32,694,627 of record NC_141990.1, on the reverse strand, counting down.
ATTTAAAAACTCAAACGAGAATGTAGAGCTGATCACAAAGAGAAAAATGATTATACCTTTGATAATGAGAGGCAACATGTTTTTGTCACTCTGAATATCTTTTTCAAATTGCCTAGTCATGGACTCCTTTTGGCTCTTCTTTGTTAAATATACTCTCTCTCTCCAGCTCATGTTCATGAGACCCTCTCGCTTCTTCTTGTAGACCTCCTGGTGAGCCCTTTGCTTCTCTTCTATAATTTCTTGATCTTTCTTGATCTTTTCCTGCTGTTTCACATAGTTTCTCCATTCAACAACTTCATGTGCCCTTTGCTTGGCAGAACAAAATTAATTAACCCGTTAATTTGACAACATAGCCTGGCTCCTATCATTGCTGTTGCATAGTGTGCTCATGGCTCTCAGCCCTGGGCATGCTCAGAGATGCTGATGCCACCATATTCTTTTCTATGTATATTCCCCATCGTGTGACTGATTTCTCTTTTGTAATTCCTTCCTCTACAATCTCTCTGCTCTATAAGGGGAGCAAAAATCAAGTGAAGCATACCACGAAGTGAAGCATACCACCATACTGACTATAAAAGTGATCACATGACTTGTGACATTTCAAAGCTCACAAAAGTAGGAACTGATCATAAAGTTATTTTTTCAGCACTGTGGTAACTTCAAACATTTATTGAACAAGGCAGTCAATAAGCAAGATCTACCTGTACTCAAAAATATCGAATTCTCATGAAAGCATAAAATTACATTTTAATTTTCTATCATTTAAATAATATCCATATGTGCTGGACCACTGGGAAAATGACTTTTATATCATTCTATATATTGTATATAGAACTTAAAATTTCTATACTATAATGTATGTATATAACATTTCTATATTGTAATTTATGTTTCTTTTTCCACAGAGGCATGTTATTAGCTTATCTCCCAAAAGCTTTAAATATATCCATAGACTATCCCAAAATTAGTTGACCCTCTTTTAATTTGAAAAAAATATATAAAAATTTATATTACCACCCATTTCATGGAAAGTGACTCTGAGCAGCATACTGTACAGCAATGAAAAAACACCTTATTGATACCTTTATTGTAACTCACCAAAGTGAGCACCTTCCAATAACAATAACATTAAAATATCATTTCCCCCAGTAGGGATATTTTTTGTCCAAACTAAGACATTACTACTGGTGAATAATCAGGAATTGAAACTGAACCAATATTATATTTCTCAACTAAATGAATCATCAACACAGTTATTAAAATACCAGTCCAGTTTTGAGCAAGTGCCACATGGAATAGATAAGTCTTTCCTGCTTGAATTAAACTATTTCCATATGTTGAAAAAACATCTTCCTTCTCACTGATATTTTACTTTTTCTGGTGCATCTTGGATGAAACTTTGGATAAATACTGAATAAAGACAATTTTAGGAACATTAGACTTTAATACTAAAACAAGAAATGTACTTACCTCAGATTCAACTTCAAGGATTTCTTCCCCTGCAGCAGGGACCTCCTTCCACCCCACAATCTCCGTGGGCAAACCAGGTGAAGCATTTTCCATGATTTTGCCATTGTCATCAAATATCAGTCGTACTTTGGCCCAGGTTTCTCCAGCAACCAAAATACAGCCCTTTCTCAGACTGCCTCTTTGAATAATGGCAGTGGTCACTGGACTGGGGTCAGGTGGAAGGCAAATAAAAATAAAAATGACATTTGATTTGATATTCACAATCAATTGTATGTTTTAATGTCTAAGCCTCTTTATACAGCTTTATTATGTCAATATATCAGTATAATTTTTTCAGTTTAAAATTACTTTGACACAAATCTATAAAACAGAGCAGAACAATATATTTTTCACCCAAACTATCTTTAGAAACATTTTATCAATAAATTTACATGGAGATAAGGATCCTAAGATCCTTAGGCAAATGCATTTCATTGAGGTCTCTTCCTTCCTTCATTTATTCCATCCTGAATCCTATAAGCTCTAGGGACTTAGGGGATTCTTTTTCAAAATGGCTGGTACACAGAGGTTTGCTCTCCATAAAATGGCCACTGGGGTGGTGGTGGTGGTAAGATTTTGGAATCATCAAATGTTTTTACAAGTAAATTTGTGAAAAATGTTTTTTGTTACCTTTTCTAACCCAACTCACTCACTCTCCTTATTTTTAGCTTACCTTTTTGGTAGGGACAAGGGGGACGGAGGAGAGAGAAGAGGTTGATACTGTTCCAAAATGTTGGGCTGTAATCATTCTATGAATGCTTAGGAAGCCCAAGTAGGGCTTAAGACTTTCTTGGCAATTAAAATAATGTTGAATTCTGATGCTTTGCTTTGCTGCAGGCTATTTCCATTCTTTTTTTTTTATTAATATGCCTCCCCGCCCCTAATTCAAGTTTAGCAGGGAGCCCATTGTGTGCTATGGGAACTGATTGCAGTAGTTTTGCAATAAGGCAAATTTCACATTGACACATTATTGGAGTGCTACTGGAGAGATTAAATCCAAGCAAACAGGTTTTCTAGAAGAAATCTAGAAGAAAAAACAGAACTGCCAACATCTAGAAACAAGTAAAGTAATAACTAACAGTCAGCAAGGGTTTGTAAAGAACAGATCATGCCAAACCAATCTTATTTCATTCTTCAACAGTGACTAAATTAGTAGACCAGAGAAATACTGTGGACATAATATATTTAGATTTCAGCAAGGCATTCAACAAAGTAGACCACAACCTACTTCTTAGTAAGCTAGAAAAAAGTGGAATAGATAGCACCATCACTGGATGCACTCGCAACTGGCTGGCAAACTGTACTCAACGAGTAGTCCTTAATGGGTCTATGTCTACATAGAGGGAAGTAAGCAGTGGGGTGCCACAAGGTTCTGTTTTAGGCCCAGTACTCTTCAATATTTTCATTAACAACTTAGATGAGGGAATAGAAGGGGAACTTACCAAATTTGCAGATGATACTAAGCTGGCAGGAATAGCTAATACCCAAGAAGATAGGCTCAAGATCCAGATGGATCTTGACAGACTAGAACATTGTCCATATCTAACAAAATGAAATTCAATGTAGAGAAAAGTAAAGTCCTACACTTAGGCAAGAAAAACCAAAAGTACACATATAGACTGGGTGAAACCAGGCTCAATAGCAGTAACTGTGAGAGGGATCTTGGAGTCTTAGTGAACAACTTGTTAAATATGAGCCAGCAGTGTGCAGCAGCAGCCAAAAAAACTAATGCAATGCTAAATTGTATTAACAGAGGGATACAATCAAGATCAAGGAAAATACTAATACCACTCTATAAAGCCTTAGTAAGATCACATCTAGAGTACTGCATCCAGTTTTGTTCACCACATTACAAAAAAGATGTTGACACTCTAGAAAAAGTACAGAGAAAAGCAACCAGGATGATTAGGGGACTGGAGGCTAAAACATACAACAAACGGTTGCAGGAACTGGGCTTGGCTAGTTTAGTAAAGAGAAGGACCAGGGGAGACATGACAGTGGTCTTCCAATATTTGAGGGGCTGCCACAGGGAGGAAGAGGTCAAGCTATTTTCTAAAGCGCCTGTAGGCCAGACAAGGAATAATGGATGGAAACTGAACAAGGAGAGATTTAACCTGGAAATAAGGAGAAACTTTCTGATGATGAGAACAATCAACCAATGGAAGAGCTTGCCCTCGGAAGTTGTGGGAGCGCCATCGCTTGAGACTTTCAAGAAGAGATTGGACTGCCATCCATCAGAAATTGTGTAGGGTCTCCCCCTTGGGTGGGGGGTTGGACTAGATGACCTACAAGGTCCCTTCCAACTCTGATTATTTGTTATCTGTTATCTGTTACATAAAATTACATGTTTTAAATCAAGATTTTAATTTTATTTACACAGAACTGTTTTTAAATTTTAATTTAGTATGCACTGTTATTTAATTACACTATTGGAAATTTTAGAGCAACTCCCAGCCAAGAATGAAATTAATGAAAAGATGCATGCTCACCCTTTCCCTTTATCTGTGCGAGATTCTATTATAATACCTTCCACAAGGCCTGTGCTATCTGCCTTCAATTCCATCACCTCAGCAAGAGTTACAATTGCCTCTTTTAAGTTCATCAAGTTATGGCTCTAGGTCAGAAAAGTCAAAAGTAATTCAGAAAACACAGGACTTAACGATCATCATAAGTAATTCAGTATGCATGGAAAATTTAAAATCTAGGATACGCTGGTGACTGACTATAGCTTCTTTTATCACATCTTCCAAGATCATTACCTACAGGTGAAACTCAAAAAATTAGAATATTGTGCAAAAGTTCATTTATTTCAGTAATGCAACTTAAAAGATGAAATTAATATATGAGATAGACTCATTATATGCAAAGCAAGACAGTTCAAGCTGTGATTTGTCATAATTGAGATGATCATGGCTTACAGCTCATGAAAACCCCAAATCCGCAATCTCATAAAATTAGAATATTCTATGCAATCAATAAAACAAGGATTGTACATAGAACAATATTGGACCTCTGAAAAGTATAAGCATGCATATGTACTCAGTACTTGGTTTGGGCCCCTTTTGCAGCAATTACTACCTCAATGCGGCATGGCATGGAAGCTATCAGCCTGTGGCACTGCTGAGGTGTTATGGAAGACCAGGATGCTTCAATAGCGGCCTTTAGCTCTTCTGCATTGTTTGGTCTCATGTCTCTCATCTTTCTCTTGGCAATGCCCCATAGATTCGCTATGGGGTTCAGGTCAGGCGACTTTGCTGGCCAATCAAGCACAGTAATCCCACGGTCATTGAACCAGGTTTTGGTGCTTTTGGCAGCGTGGGCAGGTGCCAAGTCCTGCTGGAAAATGAAGTCAGCATCCCTATAAAGCTCGTCTGCAGAAAGAAGCATGAAGTGCTTCAAAATCTCCTGGTAGACGGCTGCATTGACCCTGGACTTAATGAAGCACAGTGGACCAACATAAGCAGATGACATGGCTCCCCAAATCAACATAAGACTGTGAAAACTTCACACTGGACTTCAAGCATCTTGCAGTGTGTGCCTCTCCATTCTTCCTCCAGACTTTGGGTCCTTGGTTTCCAAATGAGATGCAAAAGTTGCTCTCATCAGAAAAGAGGACTTTGGACCACTTTGGCCCAGGTAAGACGCTTCTGACGTTGTTTGTTGTTCAGGAACGGCTTGACAAGAGGAATACGACATTTGAAGCCCATGTCCAGGATCCGTCTGTGTGTGGTGGCTCTTGACGCACTGACTCCAGCCTCAGTCCACTCCTTGTGAAAGTCCCCAACACTTTTGAATAGCCTTTTCCTGACAACCCTCTCCAGGCTGCGGTCATCCCTGCTGCTTGTGCGCCTTTTTCTTCCACACTTTTCCCTTCCACATAACTTTCTATTAATGTGCTTTGATACAGCACTTTGGGAACATCCAACTTCTTTTGCAATTACCTTTTGAGGCTTTCCCTCCTTGTAGAGGGTGTCAATGATGGTTTTCTGCACAACTGTCAGGTCAGCAGTCTTTCCCATGATTGTGATTCCTACTGAACCAGACTGAGAGACCATTTAAAGGCTCAGGAACCCTTTGTAGGTGTTATGGCTTAATTAGCTGATTAGAGTGGGATACTTTGAGCCTAGAATATTGAACCTTTTCACAACATTCTAATTTTCTGAGATTGTGGATTTGGGGTTTTCATGAGCTGTAAGCCATAATCATCTCAATTATGGCACATCACGGCTTGAACTATCTTGCTTTGCATGTATTGAATCTATCTCATATATTAGGTTCACCTTTTAAGTTGCATTACTGAACTAAATGAACTTTTGCACAATATTCTAATTTTTCGAGTTTCACCTGTAGGAATAAATAGCAGAATAAAACATTTTTCCTCATTAGGAAGTTTTCCTGCTCAATGCTGAGAAAGAACTGCTTTTCTCCAAATAGCTCTGAGTAGAGGTTCAGATTAAGGTTTTCCTCGCCTAAAAGCTCTACCCAATGTTGTATCATGTGACACTTGAAGAATCAAATTTTACTCCAAATAATGTGATACAGATTTACCTTAGGAATGGCACTGAAACTGACTTGCGTTACCTTTAATGCAGAGATAGGGACAGCCTGAACATCTCCTCCATAGTCTTCACAAACAATATCATGAGACAGCAGTTGTTTCTTTACTTTTTCAGGATCAGCTTCAGGTTTGTCACATTTATTGATGGCAACAATGATTGGAACTTAGAGAAAAAAAACATGGATGGGCAAGTTATGTAATTTGTTCCATAGTGAATCTTCAAACAATAAGATATTCAGTAACAGAAATATGTCAATAGTAGTACTTATCTCCTCCCTCAACTTCCCGAAAGAGAACAAAATCCATGAATACCTTTAGCATTTTTAGCGTGTTGAATGGATTCCACAGTTTGCTCCATCACACCATCATCGGCAGCTATCACCAGTACAACAATATCAGTGATATGTGTACCTCTTTCCCTCATGGCTGAAAAGGCAGCATGGCCAGGAGTATCCAAGAATGTTACCTTCTCCCCGGAAGGCAACTGCACTACAAAAGCAATTGGAAATATATACAGTATCTTCCGAACAAGAGTTTAATGCTTCTCATGTCACTTTCACACTGAACAGCTGCTTCCATGAGATTTGTAATAATTCCTCATACAACTCTAAACAGAAAAATTGCCTAAAAGTGACAATCACTTTTCTATAGTCCATGTTCAGCTGTTAAATCTTTCTGCAAAACAATGCTTTATGGGGCTTTACTTCTGATACTTGAAGTTTGTCTTCATTTGTCTGTTATTTGCTAACTTTTGCCAAAGTGGTATCCTCCAGCTATGTTGGACTACAATTTTCTCAGATAACAATCAGTGAGGTTGGAAATTATAGGGGTCCAATGCACCACTTAGAGAGGCTCCTGCTCTATAATCTATTGGCAATGAAACCAGTTGGATCCATTTTTTGACATCAGAAAATAAAGATACACGTATTTACTTTCTGTTAAGATCAGATTGAGAAACTTCATATGGTTTGGTTAAGACTTGAAGCTTGAGTTCTTGAGACAACTTTACTCCATGGACAGGAGAGGTGACTTTTGTCAGATTTCACACCTAGGTTTGGCAGTAAACCTCTATGTAGTTAAGCCTGAATTTAGTTAGTTCTAAGCTGAAGCTGGCAAAAGGCACCTAGGCTTAACAGCTGAATTTGACTGTATTGCACAGAGGAAGAGGAATACAAACCTTCTATACAACAGTTGATTGCTGATTGCACAGCAAAGAATTCAGAGTCTTTATATATGATCCAGCTTTTAAACAGTCTTGCCTTTCTGAATTAACAGATATTCCCAGGTTACTGGTGGCCCCGGGAATTCATTTGAGATACATTAAAATAATGGCTTCTCATGCCTGGCAAATTCTAGTTTTACCTCACTAATCTCATAGCACCTTAATTTTTGTTTTCTCTTCTACATGCCACCTTCCCTCCTTCCAGCTTGCATTTTGTTCACTTTCAGGCACATTATCTTCTTACAGTCCTTTTATTTGCTATGAGTTTATGAGGTAGCCTTGAGCAAGAAACTACATTGTTTTAATGATATCAAAATTGTATTATCATTTTATACCAGTAATAATCCAATTTTGATATAATGAATATTGCAGATGAGAAATTGCCAACATTATAAAGTACGATCCAGATGCTGTTGTACTGATTTAAAATATTTAGGTTATTTTTAGATTCACAAGATAAAAGCAATGGAACAGTAATGTTTATCTGCTTGTACCAACATGATCAATGAGAAATAATGGGAGATGAAGTCCAACACCATTTGGAAAGCAACAGACTTTTTATTCTTCATCCAAAGAGAACTAAGAATAATACTCAAATAAATCATACCAAGAAAGGCACCAATGTGTTGTGTTATACTTCCTGCCTCCATTGCTGCCACATTAGTATTTCGCAGGCTATCAAGCAATGTAGTTTTTCCATGATCAACATGGCCCAATACGGTAATAACTGGAGGCCTGGGGGTTAATAAAGCTGGATTTGGAAGAGGCCTGCAATCAATAGTAACACATTCAATTTTACATGAAATAAGCCTTTTTTATGTTTTGTATTCTATGCTTAACAAAGCTCTTAAAATTCCCAATCTCTGTGTTTTAACTTTTTGTGACAATTAATAGTTTGGAACTAGAGTGTCCTCAAGATATAGTTTTTCTACCTGAAGGAAACATGGCTTTTTCATGGCTAAATTATAAATAGGGAACCTGTGAAGGGTTGGCTTCTAACTTTTCAGTGAACAACATATCATATTGGCAACAAGAAGGAAAACTGAAAATGTTGGGAATTTTTTTTGGGGGCGGGGGGGCAGTGTTTGAAAAAGGTACTTTAATGCATTATCTCTGGATAACCTCTGGGAGGCAAAGTCTCACCTCTAACTGCGCCTATCCATGAAAAATGGTCAGAAAATGCTGCCCTTTTGCCACCAAAGGTTTGAGCTGCATTTTCAGGGTACTGGGAAACCCACGAGGGTTGCAATCATGCCCTAAGTAAAGATTTTGGTTTTCCAGATCAACTGCTTATATAAAACTATGAACAGAATTGCTGTAATGAATTCTATTTGAACTCAGGAATAGAATTCAGAAGTTGTACACGAGCAAATTAGACCATTGAACCATGACTCTCTGCAGTGTCACCACTGGAAGTGATTTTCCAGGAATTTAGTGAAATCTGTCTCATTTAAGACTTTTGCAAGGAAAGAAGGTGTTTTACCACTTCTCCAAGGAGCAACTTATTTTGTTACAGTAGTTTCTACAGGATCAATCAGTTCTTAACACTAAATAAATTAGCATGTTTTATAACATCATCAGTTCAAATTTCATGAAAATCACAAAATATGATTTTCTTTCATAATTCACCTTCTTTCAGCATTTCCCAGGAAGTAGCGGGAGGGAGCTATTTTGGTCTAGAGGTTAAAGTACCAGACTAAAAACCGGGAGACTTTCAATTCTAGTCCCTCCTTAGCTGTGAAAGCCAGCTAGGTGATTTTGGGCCAGTTACTCTGTCTCAGCCAACCCACCTCACAGGACTGTTGTTGAGAAAATAGAAATTAGGTGTGTTGGATATGTTTGCCATCTTGAGTTATTTGTAAAAATAATAAAGGTGGGATATAAGCAAATAATGCATGCATACATACTATCCTTTTTAGCCATTTTAAAGATTACTATAAAATATATTAAGTATGTGAAATACTTAAAAGGTTATGTGAATTATTTTATTTCATATCAAAATGTAATAAAATGTTTAACATTAGTAGAAGGCAGATAAAAATTCTTGTGGGCTACTATTTTCTATGAATGAGACTGAAGATGTCATTGTAGTACTTTATTTCCTGTTTTTCTTCTCTCTAAACAGAAATAGCTTCATTTTGCATACAAATCGAAAGGCAGAAAAAGTGTATGCTAAAAATACAGAGATAATTAGTTTGTTACCAGTGCCTGGGAAAATGTTTGGCAAAATGTTGACTGAAATATGTAAGAGATAACATGAACAATATTTAGGAATTTCAGATGTTAGGCAGTTTATGTGTATAGTTATGACTCTTGCCAGGCCACTGAAAAATGTATGAACATGAGAAAATATGTTTACAGCAAATTTGTTGATTTAGAGAAAGATTCTAATAAATAGGCTTTACTTCACACAAATATGAAACTGAAGTTTAGCTACTAAATAAAGTAAGAACAATATATGAAGGAAAAAGCACATTTAAAAATAAATGGAATACTTACCGTTCACCATTAATCAAAAATATGTGATATCCTGTGCTTATTTCATGTATTTATGGTTAAATGTGTATGGAGTGGTTGTGATTATATTAAATATATGTTGTTCAGATAAAATGTTAAACATATAGTATAAACACAGATCTGAAACACAAATGTATCAAAAATCTACCTAACAAGGAAAATTGTGTGAACAAATGCAAGTTATATATAAATGGCAAAAGGGAGGATTAAGTAGATGCATTTATCTAGTTTGATACAATGTTTACTGAAGATGAGGATATGGATGGAGAAATGTTAAGATAGCAGAAAGGTTGTAGTAGTATTATGGTCTGATGGGGGAAAGAATCTTTCCTAAAGATGTTTAAATGGCTGCATATATTGCTGTTATACAGAAACAAGAATTAAGCATGTCGGAGATACATAAAAACTTAAATGCAGTGGTAATGGACTGAAAAAATGGGCATGGAATTAAAGTGGAATGAATACAAAAGTGAGTGATCAATATAAAAGAAGTACATTGAGGGATGAAATTGCAAAACAAATACATGAAATAGGAATGGATAGAGCTGATGCATAGCTAAAAGGATGCAGGTCTCATGCAAGATAATTCAATACTGTACATACTTTCACAGTGGACATGACTAGTATAATCCAAATACACATTAGAAATATAATGTATGTTACTAATTAAAGTTCCAATTAATATTTTCATGATTTTACTTTTATCTGAAAATTAAATTGTGGCTTTGGGAGAAGCAGTACACTGCACATGTTTCCTAGTGATAGGATATATGGAATACAATGTTGCCTTTAAAGGATTTAACTGCATTATAGATCATAGCTTGCACAGCAGTATGTCTAGATAAAACTGGACTTCAGTTTAGGCACTGATTGACAATAACAAACTCAGTCTTCATTGGCCCATTATTTTCTGCACTTCACATACAATGGGTTACATATATTATACAAGTTATGTTTAAATCCAGTAATAAAAAACCACTTAAGCATTAATGTTACCTTCTAACCACGTCTTTATTTTCTTTCACTTTTTCTTCTTTCAGTTCAGCCCATTTGTACTGCATGCCAGATTTTTTAATGATATCTTTGATCCAATTTACTTCCAAGACCGAATCGGGTTCTAGTGAATCTAAATCTATGTCTGTGTTCAGCAGAGCTTCATATATGTGATCTGAGTATAAAAACATTACATTCATTGAGCAATGATCCAACCAAGGAAAAGGCCTATGATACAGCAGCATTAACTGGAGGAAAATGTTTGTCATATAATTTCCAGTGTCCAGACAGGATGTACAGTCTTCAACTACTGCGATGCTTTGTCAGATTTCAATGCTGTTATTGTTACCATCACATTATTAAAATATATTTTATGCAAAGAAAAAAGATTAAAGGGAGACAATTGAAGAATTACAACAAATTAAATACTAAATTCTGTGTCTGAGCACAGTCTCAGGTAGCATACTAGGCCAGATCTGTTTCTCAGGCAGTAGTCCACAAAATATGAGAGGAAAACACAAAAAGGAAATGAAGGGGCAGTGGTTAATCTGAACCTTGTGTATCTGTTTGTACACAAAAATCAGAAACTATGACCTGGAAGAAGGAAGAAATCAGAGATTTTTCTAAAATCGTGGACTGTCAGTGCTCTATGGGTTTTTTGTGTGTGTGTGTGTGTAGTATATACCCCTGCCCTTGAAACTAAATATGTGGGATTCAAAAATGAAGCTACAACACAAGGATATCAATCAGCTGAAAGGAAGATCGGGAATCGCTCCTTTTGTAATTTCCGGGCATTATTTGAAAGAACCGGCTCACCTATATCCTTATGCATCGCTTTTGCAAGCTCCTCCACAGTCATTGTGCGCTTTATCTCAACCTCTTGTTTCTTTGCTTTCATCTGAACAGGTTTCAATTTCACTTTGCCCAATTTCTCTCTCTGCAAGAAAGTTTAGGAACAATATATTTAGTCACTGGATCAACTCATTTCCTCAGTTTCCACAATATGCTTAGCTATAAACAAAAGGGCTAGATTGTCATGAATCTCATGATCTTCACAAATCTGGATTCTCACCAATTTTGTGGCCCCTCAAACTCACTCTGAATACGACCGTTAAAAAATGGCATAATTTCCTGTCATTCTGGAACAAATGAAATTTGTAATGTACCGTAAGTACTAAATAGGCATATAAAATTTAAAAATAAAAAATCCCCTACTCCTGAGGGAAAAATTGTGTAAGTATATGTGATGTGCCTTTTCACCCACATTTCAATCTTTCGACTCCCCACTAATGCTTGCCTGGGCTCATGACAATAATGCTGTGCTAGTTCCTCTTCTTCTCCAATTGTTAATTTATTACTAACTAAAGGGTAACTGAAGCTTGGAAAAATGATTCCCAATTAAAAAAATTTAATACTTTTCAAATGAACCCCAAATATTCTTCCAGGAGGTTGACACATGCAATAGTATACAAAGATCTCCCCGTGATCACATTCACTGAATAGAACACAAATGCTTGAAAGGGGCACAGCATCAAGTGAACTCAGAATTCTTCCTCTTAACTACAATTCAAAACATTTACAAAAAGTAAAGAAAGGAACTGATTGTTGGAAAGTTTATATTTATATTTACCTCTACTGCATCTCTCTATAAACAACATTGTCTTTTATTTCTTCGCTAGAGGCACACAAAAGTCCTTCAATGCAAGAATAAAGTAACTATTAATTACCTCCTTGGTGGTAAAAAGCCTAAATTGTGAGGTGGTGTCTGGATGCCAGAGCAGCGGATGCAGCTGAATGGGACACATGGGGTAGGCAGAGGACAGGACAGACTTCCACTGTTTTCGGTAAGCCAGGGAGTGCAGCTGCCTGCAAGCACTAAATAAACGAGCCAAATTCTCTAATGGTGGCATCCAATTCATGTTTCTCTCTGTAACCAAGAAAAAATAGAGCTTGAATTTCCAATTTTCAAGTGGACAGTCTAAAAGAGATACCACTGAAGCAAAGGAGAATAAAGCTGCTGTAACTTCCTTCCACAATGATTTGGAAGAGAAAATGATGGCATTACACCATGCAACTTTTTCTGTTAAGCCAGTATTCAAAAATACATAATTTTGTTTACATAAATCATAAAATTAGGACTACCAGTAGCTAGTAGCAAAGTGTTCAAATCTGTATCTTGTTGCTGCCGTTTTGTGGCAATCAGAATTTTTGCAGCCTGTATCTAGTGTGGTTCTAAATAAAACTCTGTAGAGATTCTCAGTCATCCAAGTCTTGCTTGTCTCAAAGGTGCTTTTTCGGGAGGCAACTGGGCTGTTTTTTCTTTGAAGACGTTTTGCTTATCATGAAGCATTTGGAGGTGTTTCAACTTGAAAAAACACCTTTGGGTTTTTTCTGTGACCTGGATGACTGAGAATCTCTGCAGACTTTTAGCTGTACAATTTGGGATTAACACCCTTTGAATGGTGTGGGAGTAGGAATGGATTTCCAGAGAAGAAGAAAAAAATGCAGACTACAGGAACCAAGTGCAATACTCAGGTGACTGAGGACACAGATGCTTCAACAACCCTCTTAAAAGATGCACATGACCAGCTGCCTGCAAGGAATATACATTCTTCCATTTCCCACTATCCTGTCAGAGCTGAAGAAGCCTCTTGGATGAGAAGTGAAATGTCTTCAAAGAAGAAACAAGAAAGTCCAGTTGCCTCCTGAAAAAGCACCTTTGGGACTTCTAAATAAAACAGTAAACTGTCAAATCTGGAAACTAGCAATTTAACAATGAAAAGATATGCTTATAAACTGCTGTGGTCCCGCCCCCCCCCCCAAAAAGACGCCACCCAGGAGCATCAGCTGGCCCCTTGTGCCAAAATTACTATTATTTTTCTTCTTTTGGGTGATACAGACCAACAAAGCTAACCTTCTGCAGAAAGAAAGAAAGCAATATTAGAGAAACAGAGAAAAGTGCACGCGCAGTTCTGAAAGAAGCCACTCTTTCAGATATCCAGCTGAAAAAACAGACAAATCCACCGAGCCTTCACTGTGGTTTTTTTTTTTTCTCTTTTCTTTCAACATCTCGCCTATTGCCTTCCGCCTCTTTAAGCGCTTTACTGCCGCCCAGCCGGAAGATGGCGCCCGCCCGCCCCCTCAACTCGTTACTTCTCTACTTCCAGCCGTTTGAGCGCGCCTCCCTCTTGCAAGCAAGGGCCAAAAAAGCATAGCGTTGATATCTGCTACTGACTTTTATCGTCCCGCTATTCATTCGTGACCTCTTCGGTTATCTGCTTTTCTAGATGAATCCGTTCAGCAAAAATCGAAAAAGTAGGAGCCGTGCTAAAAAAAAAAAAAGTGGGCGAAGGAAGCAAAAAACGCCAAACTCGCCCAAGCCGAAGCAATTGAGCAGGCGGAGTTTTCGCGCACGCTCAGTATTAATTCCCACAGCCACCCGACTTTCGTTTGCCCTCAGGTCAGGTAAGGGCTGAAACTGACTGAGTTTTAAAGTGACCCCGATTACGTACCTTTTTTGCCAATGAAAAGGTATAACTTAGGACAGCCCCCAGTGAGAAACTTTTCAAAAGATTGCCCGAAGAAACTTCTGAATGTAGGCTTAAGTGGAAAAAATAGTAAGCTCATTTGTTTCGAGGTTGACTCCCAAGGACAACATATGCCTTTAGGAACGTGTGAGTTCTTCTGTTTAAAGCAGCTTCATTATTTCTTTACACAAAAGTTTAATATTTAACCGCTGCGTTTACATCTTTACACACATATTTCTTGCACAATATTAGAATGGTGGAATTTGTTGTTTGGGGGGAGCAGAGAGTTGCATCTTTTGAAGTCATAAATTGCACTAACAGAGGTCTTTCATATATATTTCTATTTGAAATTTGGTCTAGCGGGGCACTTACTGTTAGAATTTAGACTGTTAGACTGATCTGCAGCAAGGAGAAAAGACTTAAAATATTTGCCAAAAATCGTATATTTTCTTGGATATAATAAAGTATTGGTTCTAGGGCTGGAAAAGGACTCCTTTAGACACAGTACACCAGTGTGTACAGTCCATAACCGCATCCTTCAGTGAATTGATGTGGAATAACAATCATAATAATAGGGGTATCTTGGGGTCTTCCTCATGGCAGCACTGAAGTCTGTCTGTTATCCAGTGTGAGACTTGGCAGGAAAGTATACTGACACAAAGAAGCATTTTCAAACTCTGTTCTGCCTTGCCAAGGAAGCAGAATAAGGCTCTGTCTGCATAAGACATTGGGGGAAGAGTGAGATAGGGAATATTCATTCCAGCATCTGATAGAAGTTTCACTTGATAGAAGATAGGCTATCTGATCCATGAGATTCAGGGTAAGAGAGCTGGTACCAAAAGAGCTATAACTCTGCCACATTTGTACCCTCATTCTCTTGCTATTGATGACAGATGAAGCAGGGTGGCGAGAAGAAAGGGAAAGTGTTTTCTGGGGGGGGGGGGAGAGCACATGAATGAAAAGGAGCATCTAGGAAAAGGGCCTGAATGGCTGAACCACAGAATATGTGGGATAAGTGGGACTTACTGTATTTAATCAAAATGACATTTTGCTGTAATACAAAGTTAAATAGTCTCATTCTGTTTAGATCTAGTTGGAGATAAGCCCCAGTTTAGTCAATGAGGCATGCTTCTAGTAAATAAGAAACTATTTCAACTCTGTTTGCTTTACTATTATATGGATTATTTTGGTAATCGGGCAATGTTAGCAAATTTCAATCATAATGACATGTTTGAATAGATGGCATTATAATCTGGACACAATGTCCATAAAATGTAGCATTTGAAACTGACTCAAAGCTGCAGTGGAGCAAATGGGAATAAGACCTGCAATGGTAGCGAAAGGTAGCTCAAAACAGAGTATTTGGGGAAAAATTCTAATGGTATGGAATCATTGATACCACAATCAAGATTATTTCTGAAGATACAACATAGAATTCAATTTATTTCATTTTTTTAAAAAATAGTGTTTAAGATCATCATTCACAAGAGATACAGGATATTATATATAAACTTGTAAAAATGAATGCAAGTAATCACAATAAAATGTTTGGCTCTAAGACCTGCCAGTATAAAAGTACAGATAGTCTTTGACCTATGACTACAACTGAGTCCAAAATTTATGTTGCTAAGGAAGAGATTTGTGGGGTCTTGCCCCGTTTATGAACTTTCTTACCACAGTTAAGTGAATCACTGCAGCTGTTAAGTTAGTAATATGGTTGTTAAGTGAATGTGGCTTCCCCATTAACTTTGCTTGTTAGAAGGTTGCAAAAGGGGAATTGCATGATTCTGGGACACTGCAACTGTCATAAATATGACTCAGGTGCCAAAAGGTTTGAGTTTTGATCACATGGCCATAGGGATGCTGCAATGGTCATAAATGTGAAAATTGGTCATAAGTCACTTTTTTTGAAGATCACTAAATGAACTGTTGAATGTACATGCCCACTAAATGATAAAATAGCCAACCAATAATGGTTACTATAAGTTTAAATAATTAAATTATTGATTTACTTAATGGAACACGCTATAAACAGTTGTCATTCAGTACAAATGCAATTCATTTTACAATCCATATGGTCAGTGCCAAATAAGGGTGAATGCATAATTAAGGCCGTTCAACTTAATATCTATGTTTCTTCAAAATGAATGCTAATTTATTCTGATTACCATTAAATGACCAAGATTAGAACATTTTGTTGCTCTTAACAAACACTTTCTGCTGCACACATTAAAAGTAACAGAATTCTAAGAGAGTCTTATGCAAAGAGGTTTTATTATGCAAATTCCATTTAAAGAATGGTAGCTGTATAAAATCATGAATTCATTTTAACAGAACTTATACAAATGTACCTATTATATTTTATAACGGCAAACAAAATAAAAATCAAGCATTGAAACATATCCATTTAAGTCCAAAATGCAATCCCATGTTTATTCAGAAATGAATCTCACCTGTGTTCTGTTAACTTCCTAGTAAAAATGTCTTGTATTTCAGAATTCAGATTTTTTTTGATGATTAAAATCAATCCAATTCTTTGATTTGCTGTTTGGCTGGTTTATAATAAAAGTAGTTTAGACCATAACTCTACGTCTACTTATCTAAAAGTAAGTCTCATTGAACCCATTGGAAATTATTCACTATAGGAAATACATATGTATATATATATTTAAAGTGTTGCTCCTGAATTTATAAGCAGTGCTATCAGACTTGATGGTGAATAAATTTCTAAGATTTGCTATTTTAAAAAAGACACTACCAATTTCTCGACATAGCTTCCAAGCATGCTTTCAAACAATAGTTCAATATATTAAAATAGAATATGTCATTATTAAAAATCTGCAATTATGCTACATTGGCAACTAATTATGAAAAAGGTTTACCTCCTAAGTACACATACCTGGAATAAAAAGTATTAAAATCAATGTAGTTTAGTTTTGAATTGATAGTCCTAAGATTGCATCATAAATATTTCCATATGAAGCCTGAATACAAGATAGATGCAATTTTAAGTATTATTCAGATCTATATTTATACTTAAATACTGTAGTACAAAGAAGCAACAAAAAAAATCCAATTGACATGTGGCGTTTGAGTAATTTATTTTGTTTTCAAATTAAATTGCCTATTTAGAATAAATTTTTATTCTAAAACATTTTTCACGTTATTGCATAGTTAACCATCTGAAATCAGAAATTAAACTGATCAACTGTGTTCTGACAGCTCACTTGGTTAAAAATGTAATTATCAAGAGGGTGGTTTGGTTTGTACAATTGGGATTGTATATACATATACAGGTAATAATGGAAATTAATAGAAAAGGTCATTATGAAATGAGAGATGTGGCAATCAGTACTGTCTTCCTTACATGTTGGACTTTAATTCTCACCAAGACAAGCAAACATTAGCAATGGCATTTTACTTTGGAGAAACAGTTTTTATTATTAACTGTTAATAAACTGTTTATTTGTTGAATAAACATTTCCTTGCAAATCATTGACTGAATTCATATACAACTCTGAACTAGAACACTCAAACTAAAGTTGTAATGCTTATGGGGATAAGTTGGGTAACCTAAGAGCCCTGAAGCTTTTGAAAACAACACAGCAAAAGTTACTTGTGAGTCAAAAATGAAGAATTATCATATCATAAAACAAATGTGCTAAATAAACCTCAAAGTATTACTGAAAACAGTTATTTTACTTTGTCCACTTATTTGCTAGTTTTACATTAACTGAAACACCAGTATTCCATTTTATTACTGGATATGTAATACTTTTTGCAAGATACATTTAGGAAGGTACTGGGTAGCATCTTCAGTGCCTACAAAATGTTGCAGGGGCAGAAAAGTATTTGGGAGTGCTCTATGTGGGCTGCAAAGCAGTTTGAGAGGCCCTCTTGAAACCGGACTGTCATGGGCTAGCTTGGGTGTAAGCATTGTTCAGACCTCATGGTTAAAATGAGCTGTAGCTTTTAATACAGCATGTGAACACTGTGTTTTAAATCAACATTCTCCAATCACATTCCTTTGAAAGGTGTTTTAAAAGAAATAGCTTCCTTTAAGACCAATCAGACTCCAGTAACCATATGGTCAGAACTCTGAAATGCCATGCCAGCGTGAGCAATGGTAAGGTTGTCTGGGAATCAAAAATTGGAGACTTACAAATGACAAGGACACTAATCAGGGAAGCCCTATTTATTTATTGAAAGGGTGAGGGCAGCTAAAGAACAAGATAAAACTATCCCAAAAGTGTTCCAATCCCTGCATGCTTCCAGGGAACCTGCGGAATTACAGTAAAGTCACTGGGGCTTTATTTTTGAATAAACGCCACTGTTGCCCACAATACTAAGCCAAACACAGAATAGATGTTCACACTGCAATCCAGATCAAACTGCTACTAACGTCATAGAAACAATTCGCATACTGATTTTGGCAAAATATGGAATACCTGTTTCCAGGATGTTTTTCTACTACGGTGTCTAATTTATTTCTCTGGAATCTCCCATGGGTTCAACTTTTTAAAAACGGGCAAGGTTGGCTAAGCGCTGCCATCCAGCAACAAACGGGCAGCGCTTCAAGTCTTGACGTATCTTCCTTTTCCTGTCGCCGATGACCGCTCTGGGATAGGAAGGAAGCTGTTGTTGGTCAAAAAAATCGTCTCCGCCTTCCTGCTCAGTCCTCCCGAAAGCCTTGCGGCAAGTACTGTGGGGAGGGGCTGGAATGGCCGAGCCGCCTCCAAAGGGGCTTCGAGAGGCGCTGGAGGCTCATTTGCAGGGCCTGGGCATCCAAGCACTCAGCGTGGAACATCCCGAAGTGAGTGAAGAAGCCGCGAAATGAAGCGTTCTGGGGAGGAGGGCTGGAAACGGCCAATGGAGAAGCCGGTGTGCAGGGAAAGGCGGCTGGGACGTGGCTGATCCATCTTTTTTTTTTAATCACTTCCTTTTTTCCAGAAATGGAGAGTAGCTTACTACCAAGTCGATGCACGTGAAACGAGTCGGCCTGAGTTAATGCAATTTATTTCTCTGAAGTACACAATTGCAGGCTTGTTGTATCCGCACGCTAGACAGAGAGGTATTACTAGATGGCAGCGAAGTGATAACAAAGCACATCTGAGTTTTATGTCCGGATACAGAAGACCTGCATAACATGTTAAATTATAAGCCATGTTAACATGCTGCCATATCTATGTCACTGATAATGTCCTAGAGTACAATACACATGACTTAAGCTGTTACAAGCTACACAGGAAGACATAATATGGCTTGTTTGAGTTTGATAAGCCCTATGAAAGGTTAGCCTTACTGACGGATTTTAGCAATGTCAACTGATTGTCCAAATCAGTCAAATATATCCTTTTCTGATGTTCTTCAGTATAAACATTTGTTAATGTTATACTAATTAAAACAATAAATGGAATAAATTTAAAGTGCTAAGAAAAATATTATTTTGGATTATGCTGAGAGGCTTCCTGATTTCCTTTGAATGGCTGCAATCTATATCATGTTAAACAATGTGAAAGATGTGGGATATTAACCTGAGCAGGGGAAAGGATTTTAACTTTTTAAAAAAACATTAGGTATGTAAGCCAATCTAATTCTGTTGAATCACCTTTGTTCACCCTTGTTTACTGCCAAATTTCAGTAATATAATTTTTGGCACTGAAAATATGGGTTCAAGAATGTATTTTCTTATTTTGGACTATATGATTAGAATTTATGTGGATTGCTGAAGTAGTATCAAATTGAAATGTGCAGGATTGTTGCATTGATCTTGTTTATTTCAGTGGCTTTTATAAAGAGGAGATGCTGCAAAGTGTAGTTCAAATGCAGTTTTTTAATAGTTTAAGGAAGTCACACTTCGTTTCTCTCTTCTAGGTCTTCACAGTTGAAGAAATGATGCCTTATGTACAACACTTAAATGGAGCTCACAGCAAAAACCTTTTCCTTAAAGATAAGAAGAAAAAAAGCTTTTGGCTGGTGACAGTTCTGCATGATCGACAAATCAATTTAAATGATTTGGCAAAGAAACTGGGTGTTGGAAGTGGGAACCTGCGCTTTGCTGATGAAGCAGCTATGTTGGACAATCTGAAAGTTGGCCAAGGATGTGCAACCCCCTTAGCTCTTTTCTGTGATCAGGGAAATGTGAACTTTGTTTTGGATGCTGGATTTCTGGAAGGAGGTCATGATAGGATTTATTTTCACCCAATGACCAATGCAGCAACTATGGGCCTGCACCCAGATGACTTCCTAAAATTTCTGAAGTCTACAGCACATGAACCCATAATTGTGCATTTTGATGAAAGCCACAAATAAGCTTTTTAACCCAAGAGTAACTGGGTGGGAACTTTCATTAACACGCATGATATCCTACATTCACAAAGATTTTCCTGGATGGAAATCATCATTGGAAAATCACATAGGAAGATCTCCACTCCTTTCAGTACATTTAGTGCTGAGATTTTTGCTCACTCATTCATGATTTATAAGATTAGTAAAATGCGCTCTTTGTATGCTTTGCTGCTTCAGTCTTGTTTCCTGTTAGCTTTTTTAAATTTAAATTGTAGTTTTAATGTATTTATTGCGTACGCCATTCAGAATCACTATATGAGATAGGTAGCTATAATAAATATAAAATAAATTTGGCACTCTTTCCTAAGAGAGAAATTATCCCAGCTCTGATCATGTGTAGTGTTGTTCCACCTATTTTGTGTTATCACTCACTGGTATTCACAGGTGGTATTCAGCAGGTTCTGACGAACCAGTAGCAGAAATTTTTAGTAGTTAGGAGAACTGGCAAATACCACCTGACTGGCCCCACCCCCATCTATTTTCTGCCTCGCAAGTCCCAACTGATTGGCTGGGTTCTTTTGTTGCCCTGCACAGAACTGAGCTGGAAAGCAGGTTAGTGGGGTGGGGAGGGAATGGGGATTTTGCAGTAACCTCCCCCCTGGAGAATGGTGATTTTACAGTATCCTTCCCCTAGAGCTGTGATGGCGAACCTATGGCATTGGTGTTGGCACGTGAGCTGCAAACTTCCCTCACTGCGCATGTGCATACCTCACAGCTGATTTTTGGCCTCCCAAAGGCTTGAGGAAGGCTTCTGCAGGCTTCTACAAGCTTTGTAGCCCGAAATCTCTGTCACTTCCAGTATTTTCAGAAAAACAGGAAATGATGAAATGGGGCTAGATTTCAGCCTACAAAGCTCGTAGAAGCCTGCAGAAGCCTTCCTCAAGACTTTGGGAGGCCAAAAAAAGGCCTAAAACCAGCCGAAAATCAGCTGTAAGGCGTAGTGCAGGTAAGGGGGTGGGTGGGTGGGGATTGCGCACACGTGTGTAGGGGACGGGGGGCACATATTGCGTTCTGGGTGCTGGTGCGTGAGTGCGAGTGTGCAAGCACACATACAACTTTGTGGTACAGGAGCCCAAAAAGATTAGCCATCACTGCCCTAGAGTGGGGTGGCAATGAAGATTTTACAGTATCCTTCCCCTGCCACACCCACCGAGCAGGAAGTAAAAACTTTTGAATCCCATCACTGCTCTATAATCCCTCCAGAAGTATAAAGGGCAGTTCTTAAAGGCTTCTATAAGTATATCAAAGTTATAATAGGTCTTTCTCCAATATAAAGTTTAGAAAAACTCATTAAAGTGCAAAGTATGCAATGTGATCACCTGAAAGGCCAAACAAAGTTTTTTCAAAATAAGAGAAAGTCAACAGTTACTTTGTTTCAAATTTTAATAACATAAGTAGTGTACAATGGCAAACATTACAAAACTCCTTAATAGGTATAAGAAAGGAAGTTACAACTTTAAATAAAAGTTTCTGAATAACAGTGTTTATTTTGTGTCACAGCCACATGCTGTTTTTTCCTTTTAAGGCAGTTCCATTCTGAACAATGTTTGAGTTATACACAATGCAATAGAGTTTGCAGAGAACTTATATTGGCCCCATGTTGGAGCTGTGCCATCTCTCAAAATACAAGAATTTTAAGAAATAATGCATTATAGAAAGAATGATTGTAGCTTTAGCAATCAGCAGCAACGGAGTGGGAATATTTTCATTGTATTACGGCAAATTTACAACTTTTATTTTGTAGCTGCTTAAATACTGTTGCATATAAAGAAAAAAGCCCTTGCATTTAGTTCTAAAAGTGGTGGATTTCAAAGTGACACATTGACACTGCTACAGATTTATATTTTTTAAAAAATATTTTTTATGAACCATATTAATGAAAATTGGGACAAAGAACTATGACATACATTTTAGTTTCTTTAGATTAAAAATCTGAAATCGAGAGAGATAAGGAAAGCCAGTTATATTCAAATGTATTTTGGAAAGGAAAGCTATAAACAAGGCTTTGGTTTTCCTAAAGAATACCTGTATCAAGATTCATTTCTCTTAAGTTATCAGCAGAAAATCATCTGGCTTTTCACAAAATACATTTTTAAAGAGAACTATGGAGACAAATTACATATAGTTTACAAATCTCAAACTTCCTTTCCAGAAATATCAGTGTTAGGCTTCATTAAAACAAGATGATAGTTCATTTTAGTTGTGGATTAAGCCTAAATGTACATATGTAAC
Organism: Pseudonaja textilis; assembly: GCF_049901715.1. Lineage (NCBI taxonomy): Eukaryota > Metazoa > Chordata > Lepidosauria > Squamata > Elapidae > Pseudonaja > Pseudonaja textilis. Next base: position 32,671,721 of record NC_141990.1, on the reverse strand, counting down.
TTTGCAACACTAAACCAAACCTACTGCCAAAATTGGATCATTAAAAAAGGCATAATCCATTAATTAATTTTTCCCAGGCAATATTATGCTCTTGGTCATCTTCATTATACCAGAAGCGTCACTTGTACTACTTAAAACTGTATGTAGAAAAAGTTTGTACCTAAATCCAAATACAAAACAGTGTATGAATCACATACAAAACTGAAAAATCAAGAAAAATAGATACAATAAAAAATAAGTGCTGGAAAAACAGGTGATTGTTTCCCAAAACTGCAAACATTTTGAAGGTAATTAATACAAAACAGTAGTTTATTTGAAAAATATTCAGACGTACAAGATTAGAATCATGTTGAGTTTTCAGGTTCCCATATTTCCATATCTGCAGGTAACAATAGTGGTTGCCCAAGATGGCATAGAACAACTGAAGAGGCCCTTCATTACTGTGTTCTTTATAAAAAGGCTTGCATACAAATCTTTCAGTGCCACACAGCTCATCCAACCTTACCTGATTTAGTACCACGACTGGTATTTTCATGGAACTATTTTTGAAAATTGTTCAGTGCTTATTAGATATATCTCTTCCACTAAATTTTTGATTGTTAATTAATTTTAGCATTAATATGAATTTCTTTTAAGTTTTGTATTTTTTTTAATGTTAGCTGTCTTAACTTTCTTGGGAAGGCCGAGTATAAATCAAATATATAACAAATAGTAATAATGATAGTCAGTTTGAGGATTTCTGGATAGACTTTTCATCAATAAATAAAAATGAAAAGTATCTCTCATTGCTGTGCAGTGTAAAACAGCTACTGCAAAATAATAATGTGATTTGGCTCTTGGTCATTTCAAACTATTCCCATTAAGTATAATGCCATTCTTACCTAAATAGACAATGCTATCTGGGAAGCTTAACTTTAGGATTTATTTATTCAAATTACATTTTTCCAATAGGTTGAAATTGTATGAACTGTATGAAAGACTTCCTGCCCTATATTTCTATTTTCATATTTCATTTTCTGAGAAATGAAGGTGGTCATAAGTTCTTTCTACACTGGCTACTACATTTATCCTTCTACACTTGTTTATTAATTTTCAGATTGTTCAGTTTACCCAATACTTTGCACTTGTAAGATCAATTTCAGTGATTTTATTTTTTGTCATTGAAGATCTTATGTAGGGATAATTATTTTTCTCTCCATACACTCATACTGGATTCACATTTAATACTAAAACAAGAAAAGTTGTGTATTTATAGATATTAACTAACTTGGGTGATAAGATGCTGCCTTAGGTTACATTGTACAGTACAGTTTGTTGTGAAATTTTCATGTGTCTAAGGTACCAGCAAGTTTTTTCCCCACATTAAAATTGGGGAGAGTCTATCATTCACCATAAATTTTATGGCTGCAATTGTGCAACATACTAACCCATTTTATGGAATTTCTCCAGTTGTTCAGGTAATGCACTATCAATGCATTAATATACTATTGCTGTATGTATGTGTAAATACAGAAACTATACCTTTGTGGGTTGTATAAACCCCAATATTTTATTTTTTTTCTGTTAAATCCTGATTAGTAATTGATTATGGCTTAATTTGTTACATTGATCAGGAATAAATCTACCCAGGCATGGCTGTTTGAAGATTATACATTGTATTGCTCCCAAACCAGGACATCTAGTTGTTCTCCTTAGCTGACCCCTGTTGCTCTCTATAGGCTGCTTTTCATTTGGCACAGAAAAGGGCAGGATATATTTTTATCTAATAGAAATAACATTGATTGTCAGCAAAATCCCGGTGAGTATAAAAAAATATACAATGTATAGGCAATAGATCTGATCGAAACAAGATGTGGCAACTCTACTTTGACTAATTTGATGAGATACAAATAATGAGATTAAAGATACACATATATTAAGATTAAATAAATCATTTAAGGTTAAATATGATACATATGGAAATATTAATAATTTAGTGGCTTGTAAGAAAATAAACTTTGAAATTTAATAGAAACCAGAAACCCTTGTACATCTGCAAAGATTAACCAAATCTAATTTCCTGTTCTGTTCACATATAAATATTAAGAAAGTATCAACTATTTTAATCAGCCTTAATGCATATTATAAGAAACAAAATCATAACAGTCATTTAAACAGCTTGAAAAATGTTTGATGGATTTTTCCTATAAACACTTTTTAAGCCATTTAGCTCAAAAATACCAAATTAAAAATATAGATTAAATATGTAAAATGAGACAATTTATTTTGGATGGTTTCTCTTGAAAACAAAATCAATTTCATCCAACAAAACTTCAGAAACGGTTTTTAGCATCTTTTTGTCCCCTCAAAATGAGTATATTTTTTGTGACACAAAGTATATGGAAAAGATTAATTAATCTGGGGGTCTATTAAGTATTCAATTATGTTTTGAAGTACCTATTCTTCTTGCCTTATACATCAAAATAATCAGCAGTTTTATTTTCCTAAGAGTAACATCATGCACACCAATAAGACTGAAGTGACAAGATGCTTGAGGAGGTATTTTTCCTACCTGTATTTACAACAATTTCCGCAATTTACAACAGTCTTTTTTTATTTCAGATTTACAGAATTAAATGCTAGCAGAGCGGAAGTAGTAAGCAACTGGTGACCATGTTCATAAAGGAACTAGAACACAGTAATTGTGTTGCTGAAGTTGTTCTTCAGACTGCACAAACCTTGGTCCTCAGAGGGATGAAAATTCTCTTTTAGAGCATAACAGTGCAATGTGCAATATAGTCTTTAAAAAAATCAGCAGCTGCTGGTACAGTTCCTTGATTCAAGGAAAGAAGATGTGCATTTCTTGACTGTTCTATTCATGGAGGACTGTAAAATTTTTGAATTTTTTTAAACATGACTCCTATAGCTGGATACCTTGTTACTTCAGAAATAAAGGCTTCATGCTGAGATACAGAAGGACACTTTTCTCTCTGTGTTCAATTTAAAAGCAGAAAGAGAAGAAAAAATGAAAGGAAAGCTTAGCTATAGAAGAGATCTAAAATTTGCAATTAGAAGAACTAGCAAGATGCAATGGAAGTAGCTTAAGCAGCAACAAGAAGAAAAGTGGGGGGAGGAGAACCTTTATAGAAAATATATAGCCTCATCTTTTGGGTGTAGGAAAGTACAAATATTGTATTGGGTTAAATTACAGAAATTGAACCATGTTGAATCTATCTTAGGATTGCAGCCTAAGATATTTGATTTTCTTTGCCTATACATGTATCATACGCAGAGCTGGACATGCTGCAGTTCTGTCAAAATATGCAGTATCTGGCAATACTAGATGTTTCTCATCCCTGGCATACCAGAAACATACTACAAATATGTTTTTAGGAACCATAATAAGGAATGTCCTAAATATTTCTATCTTCTACTACATAGTACGATCAGAATTATGCAAAAAAAACCCAAAGCAGCAGACCCTTCAAGTAAGAGGCAATCTGCTTACAAAATACCAACTATAGAATCCTGCTGTTCTTGGTACAAAATGTGAGTTGCTGATCATAAGTTGCTATTTCATTGAAATGTAATGGTACCCCAGTATCTACCATAGACAAAATACAGCATCATCATTCAGAATAGTTGGACAAAGCCCTGATCCAAATGGACTATACCAACAGAAAACAGAAAACACAACAATAAATCAATGTTAAAAAATTAAAGAAGATAAACTTAAGAGTGGATATTTCTTGCCTGGCAGGTAAAATTAAATGTGCCATTCTCATTTGGCTTGAGCAGTAGGCAAAAGAGCGAGTTACTTAATCTAAGCACTACTGGCAACTGTTAATGCAGTGTGCATGTGTTCTTATTTATTAATTTATTCCCTTTCTCGGAAGGTATCTCATTTGATCTCATTTACACACTGGGCAAAAAACTCACCACGTGGCCCACATCTCATGTTGTAGGGGCAATTGAATTAGGAGCTTTCTTGCCCCCTACAACTGCTTTTTGAATGTCTGTTTTCTGGTTTTGCTTCCACATCTGCAGAAGAAAAGCATTTCATGTTACTTGTTTAACAGTTCAAATAAAATGTTCTCACATTGCAACAACATTGGCAAGTTTCATTTGTACAATGTTTACAAAAATTAAGGAGAGAAATAGAAAGGGGGGGAGGAAAATAAGGAAAACAGTTGATATATTTACAGATTTATTCTGTTAATACTTTTTCTTGCAATTAGAACTGAGAATTTATCACTTGGAAAAGAACAGTTCTAAATACAATTCTTCAGTGGAATAACAAGAATATTTATGGAATTATGTCCAGCAGCAAAAATATATCTAGGATTTGTTTATTTTATGAAGTATAAAGCTGAAAACCATCCTTGCATGCAGTGGATAATGGAACATGCAAAACTCAGTCATCTGAAATTAGTTCTTTACTTAGAAAAGCAACATTGCAATCAAATATTGCACTATAAGTAAGATAATTCTCCTCTTTCTCAGCAAATCATTCATTGTAACACAATTATCCTCTTTCTCAGCAAATCAACTAACTTAGTAGCTTTTTTTTCAAAGCAACAAGTGGATGCTTTTAGTATAAGCTCCAATTGGTATTAAGGCAAAAGAAGTCCATGGTGCTAAAGTTATTGGGGTTTTTTTCACTCAAACTGAGACTAGTCCAAGGCTAGTCACCATCACCATCTCTGAGGAACTTTCTTTTTATTAACTATTGTTTATCTCTGACTGGGTCTTCCTTAGACCAAATTCTAGCTCATCTTCCCATCCTAGATCTTTACAATTGTTTCAAACAACGAAGAACAAAGTTTAAGTTTTGTTTCTGCTTTGTTTAACAATAGAAGAAAATCAAGCTCAGTAAAGAAAATGCCTTTAACTGTTGAAATGAAAGAGGATCTGTTATTTCCAGAACAATTAATCAGTATGATGACTTGTGTCCAGAAATTGTGGGTGCTCCAACACAGGAAGAATTTAAGAAGAGACTGAACAACAATTTATCTGAAATGACATAGGGTTTTTCTGCTTGTGCAGGGTCCCTTCTAACTCTGTTATTGTTATATATTCAATAAGAAAATTATTTTCAGTGACTGATGAGAAAAGGAATAATCAAAAAGATGGAGGGTTAATACTTTGTGTGTGTGTGCCTCATTCTGCTCATTTGCCCCCTATTTTTTTTCTTCCCCAATGTTTTCTGGGCAGATGATAGGCAAAAATTGTCTTAATGATTCTGAAGCCCCAATTCTGAACAAAAATATGCCATATACAAGAGCCAGTTTGGACTTGTGGTTAAGGCAACAGGCTAAAACACAGGAGACCCCGAGTTCAAGTTCTGCCCTAATTATGAAAGTCAGCTGGGTGACTTTGGGCCAATCAATCTCTCTCAGCCCAACCCACCTCACAGGATTGTTGTTGTGGGGAAAACAGAAGGAAGGTGTGTTGGATAAGTTTGCCATCTTGAATTATTTGTAAAAATAATAATTTAAATATAACAAGTGTAGAAGGAATTTATTCAAAGAATTGCAGGCAAGCCTATGAAAATGTTTGAGAGCTAGCAGCTAGTCTGTTTAAAGTAGCAGGACATGTAAAATACTAGCTGACATGACTTGGGGCAGATAAATGTGCTACAAATAAAATAAATATATGAGAAGCAGCTGCAATCTCTAGGGACACATAAAATTTTACATTGTAAATAGGAGAGGAATAAGTCTGCTTCTATTCTGCAAGAACAATCTGGAGGAAATTAGCCACTACAATGATAAATTGTTGTCTTCTTAGATTAATAATAGTATTACACAAAGGTACAACCTTTACTCAAACAAGGAACAATATTCTTGGTGCTTTAATTGAACCTATTAGCAAACATATAGAATAAGATGATAATCTCATCTCACTGTTATTCAGCTTTTACATTAAATATTGTTGAGGCATATAAGCATCCCTCTTACTGCTTCATCTCTAGTTTATTTTATCTGATTATGCAGGCATATTGTCTGTAACTCTGTAAGATGTCTTAAAGCTCTGCCATGTTGTTGCTTTAGAGAACACCTATTGTTCTGAATTATCCAGAACAAAAGTGCTTGTATTTTCTAAATAATGCTTTAGTCCAATTAGATTGACAATTAATAGCAAACTGATCAAGCAGATAAAATCCTTTAAATATCTAGATCTTTATTTGTATTCCTCTATCTGCTGGTTTATTCAAACAAGAAAGCTTCAAATAAAAACCCCCAAAGCATCCTTTGCAAAGCAACCACTAAATTTGTAGGTCAATCAGTGACAATTATGTCAGAGGAACCATTAAACTATTTAAAGCCAAAGTTCTGGGTTTCATGCTATATAGTGCTCAGTTGTGTATTTATAAAGACTCTTCTAGTTTAGAAGCATTCCAATAAAAATATATTGAAAATCTAACCAGTACCTTATTCACTTTCCTGTGCCTTAACACAAGAAACTCTAGAAATAGAGCGCATTTTCTTTGAAAATTGATTAAGACTTGTCTTACATTCTGGCTGAAGCAAGTCTACTGAGAAATTTGTTAGTTCATCTCATCTTGCTGAATACATTGTCTTCCAGTCCAAGGAGACAAATTAATGATGCTTTTGCATATTGTGATCTTACATTATCAGCACTGCCTGCCTTGATAAAACTCTAGTTCTGTGTTGGCAAACCTATGGCACACATACCAGAAGTGGCATGCAGTGCCCTCTCTGATGGCAGGCAAGCCGTTGCCCCAGTTCAACTCCAATGCGCATGCGTGCATCTCCCACTGGCCAGCTGGCCTTCGGGTCTCTGCCACGCATGTGCGGGGGAGCGGGGCATGTATGGGAGGTCACGCGTGCATGCCCAAGGGGTGGGGCATGTACAGGGCGGGTTATGCACACATGCATGGGGCAGGGCTCATGCGCACAAGTTGCCCATGCATCTGTAGGGTTGCTCATGCGTGCACAGGGCAGGCACATATGGGGGTTTGCACGTGCATGCACGGGGTGGGGCGCATGCGCGAGGGGGTGCATTGCATTTTGGGGGTTCAAGCACAAACGGTGCATTCGCGCATGCGCTTCGGGCACTTGGTTTGGAAAAGGTTAGCCATCACTGCCCTAGTTGAACTAAAACAAGAGCATCTGGGATCTAGATATCCACAATGACAGAAGTCTCCTGTCTCTTTTGTAGCACGATCACTCCTCCCTGATCTGTCCCTAATTTGTTCCTATAACATCTTATATCTCTACATAAGAGATTATTTGCTTTGGCCTGAATTGGGGCAACAATGATAGGTAGATAAGCTTCCCACATGACAGCAAAACTTGCTTTTGTTCAGACTAGGGGATATAATTTGTTTCATATGTGCTATTAAAATGTTTAATGTACACCAATGGTGATCATGCTTAATACTTCCAATTATGAGGGGTCCTTGATGCTCTTTAAGCTTGGTTGTTTTCTTGCAGCCATTTCATTACCCAAACTAATTAACATTATCAGTAATAAATGAAATGGCAGCAAGAAAACAACCAAGCTCGGAAAGCATCAAAGACCTTTCATTTCAACCCTGAGCTGCAAATATTCTACTTTATTGGTACTTCCAATAACTGTAATTACCACTATGACCAGGAGGCTGTTAGGTTCTCCTGGGTGGTTGTTTTTCAGAAACCTTTAAGAAGGTTGCACAATACTTACCAACAGTTACAGCTACATATTTATTACAGTTACATATTTATTCAATTTATATAGCTGCCCATCTCATTTTTATGTGACTCTAGGTGGCTGGTTCCTCCTTCATGCTATTGGTTAGTTGCTAATTGCTTTAAGGTGTTCTTGAAGTTTTCTTTTTATAATCATTGCATTGTATTGTATATTGTTTTTTAATGTGTTTGATCTTGGATTGTAATTGTTTTCACTTGACTATAGATCTAATTGTTTCTTCTCTGTTCAGAGAAGAGAAAAGGGTTAGAAAGTAAGTTAATGTGATACAGCCTGTAGAGAGCCAGTTGGGTGTAATTAAGATTAGAAATCCGTAAACGAGAGCTCTAGTTCAACCTCAGGCATAAAGCCAGCTGGCTGATTATGGGCCAGTTACATTTTCCCAGCTCTAGGAAAAGGTAATGGAAAGATACTTTTTTTAAAAAGTAGCAAAAACTGCAAAGGCACACATGAGTATAAAACAGCCTACCTTGGAGGAAAACTGGAACACATTCAAAATTATTTATCTTTGCCTACTGTCTCCTCAGTTCCATATACCAATTATCACCCTGCCCTTTGCCTCATCAATCCCAGTGAATACTACTAGCTGAGTTAAAAATAGATTCCTACCTTGTTACAAATTAGAAAGGAGATTGAAACTTATTTACTCCGGCTTTTAAACATTTTAATATTAATGCTTCTATGCATTATATATTTTTTCTGCCATATCCTCATGATGTTTTATTTGTTGTTATTATTTATCTAATTTATATAGCTGACCATCTCAACAAATGATTGTATGGAGAACAGTTAAAATAAATACTATTATTAATGTGACAAAAGTTTAAATACATAGCAGCTGAACAACATCAACCTAAATCACTAGCATAACCAAGTAGTGGATCCCTGCACCTTTGGGGTCCCAGGTCCAGGCCTAGAAGCAGGGCGCCAGGACCTTATGAAGGGAAGGGCCATCCTCCAGAGGAAGAATGTTTCATAAGTCGGGTACTATCGCAGAAAAGGCATGTCTAGTAAGCCCTACCAGTTGGCATTCTTTGGCTGACCGGACTTGATCAGTCAGGTGAAAACAGCTGGGGAGATGGTCCCTCAAAGTAACCCTGTCCTTTAAAGGTAACAACCAACACCCAGAATTGTACCTGGAAGCACTCTGGCAATCAATGCAACTCATGGAGTAGTTGTGTTACAAGTGCCAAATAACTGGTACCATTTACTATCCATACTGCTTCATTCTGCACCAGTCGAAGTTTTTTGAATGCTCCTCAAGGGTTCACCTATGTTCAGTGCATTATAGTAGTCCAGACAAGAGATCACGAGGACATAATGACAAGTAAGCACCTTTGGTCCAGGAGTACCAGCTAGCACACAATTTGAAGATGTGCAAAATCTTCATAGCCACAATTGTTTCCTACTCTTTGAGCCATGAGTCCAGAAGGATCCCCAGATTACACACTGGGTGTTTCTGTGGCAGTGCTGTCCCATCCAAGATCAATGATAGAAGTCTCTGGCACCAAAAAATCAGAACCACCCAAAGTCACTCAAGTCTTCTTTGGATTGAGTTGAAGCCTGCTGTATCTCATCTCATCTGTCCCCACAGCTTCCAGACACTGGGAAAGGGCATTCATGGCATCACTCACCCAAACTGTCAGATGGCTACTCACCCAGGGGCCTCATGTATACATTAAACAAGACAGGAGAAAGGCTTGAGCTGTGAGGCACTCCACAAAATAGGGGCTATGTGCTGGATCTCTCTCCCATTGACAGCAATTGGAATCAGCTCAGAGGGAGAAGAACCAGCACAACACTGTGCCACCCACATCCAACTCTCAGAACTGGTTCAGAAGGATACCATGATTAAAAGCTGCCGAGAGGTCAAGAAGAGCAACAATGGACGCCTAGCCCTCATCCCACTCTTGCCAGGTTTAATCCAAGACTTGACTAATGCTGTTTCCATCCCATTTTTTTTACAACCCTTTAATCCCTTTATTCAGGGCAACTGAATGGGCCTGAGCATTTACTGGCCAGATGCCCTTCCTGACACCTATGCAGAATTTGCAGGAGACATTTTCTTTTTGCATCCTGATAAAGAAACATCTGCCACTGTTTAGGATTGAACTCTCAACGTTCTGAGTGGGAGGTGGGCATCTTCACCCCTAGGCCACTGTGCTACTCCCACTGTTTCCATCCCATTCCCCAGAATAAATCCTAATTGAGCCTAGGCCAAGGTCTTGATAATCTGTTTCATCCAGAGCCCATTGAAACTGCACTTCAACCATTTTCTCAATAATCTTCCCTAAAAAGGAAAGGTTGAAATCAGATGAACATTATCCAGACTGGTTGGGTTGAGCAATGGACTCTTAAGAGCTCATGGAACTCCTCTCTCTCAAGAAGTAATTAACACCACCAGAATCCAATCACACATACCCTCGACAACCTTGACCAGCCAGAAGGGCATGGATTAATACAGGCACGAACCCTACCCACTTCCTCGTCTCAACAGAGAACTGTTCAAGACCTAGCCTCCATAACCATCACTGACTCTGCTTCAAGGCAGAGTCCACCACAGAGAGAATCTGAGCAAATTTATCAGTCAGATTCCTAGCATATTCTTCACAGCAACCCTTTAAATACAGAATTACTCCTTCCAAGGAGGGTCTGGAATAGCCCAAATAGACAACTCTGCAGATGCAATAAGAGCAGAGAAATATATTTTGCCAGATGCAATAAGGGTAGAGAAATATATTTTGCTACCCTTTCTGTCACAAGGTAGGCTCTAAAAGAAGTTCTGGTCTGTATTTGATGAGGTTTGCTCCTTGTCTTCCAGTGGTGCGTTAGCCATCTTTTTAGCTATTTAATCTCTCAGTTCTTCCACACCCAAAATCCAGCTGGGCACATCTCAGAAAGGGGGACACCACCACCCCAAGCCAGGTGTCAGTAATACATGGTAGGTTATCACAATCCATAATCCCAAGCATGGCCTGCCCCTATTTCCCCACAAGTCACTGCTGAGATTATATATACCACCCCCATCCTTTCAGAGGCTTCATGTTGCTTTTATCTCATTCCCAATATCTGTTGAAGCTTAAGATCATTTTAGACATTCCAGTATTAAACAGTACCTGCCTTTTTAAGCAGGTAATAATACTGGTTTTCATTCCAGGGCCATTTCACTTTGAATAGTAGAAAAACCTTGTTCTTTCAAACCAAGGTTTTTCCCTAGGTAAAAGGCTTCCATATGAGGATCAGCCAGAAAAGAAGCTTGATCCATGATGGTGACAGGGAATAGAAAAGTGAAGCTGGACACAGACAACTGCCTCCCTCCCTACTATTTTACAGCACAGCTTTCATTGCTCCTGTCTATTGTTGTTTGGGGTACTCCTGAACATGGGCGTAGTGTTCTTTAGGAATAGTACTAAACCTGTGTCAAAAGGAGCCTATCAGCTGATAACAGCTAACAGGTTGCGTCCTTTTGAATGCATCTGCACAAAAAAACTATTAACAAACAAGAGCAATTTGACAGTCCCATCCCAAAACTAAATTAAGGAGAATAACTGCCGGTTCTCACTATTGGCTGATGATATTTGTTGAAAGGGAGAGGAAGATAATATGTCATTGACAAGATAAGAGTTTCTAGGTTTGTATTATGTTGTAAACAGCAATCAATAGGATATCTTGTTGTGATTTTCATTCAGTTCTAGATTCCACTTTTGGAAAACATAATGCCATCTCACACTGAATATCTCACTTTTAATTTTGCTGAAATGGAAAGGAATCATGGAAGCGAATATATGGAATTATATAATCAAGTGAAGGGCACTCAAATATTTTTCTGACACAGTCATATACAAAAGTATAGGGATCCCCCACCCATCCCGTCAAACTATACCTTCTACCAAATCCCTAAGTGTAAAGAAAACAACATAATCTTTATGCTGTACAAAGATAAGCATATTTTCCTGCTATTTCAATGCATATTCACTCTCTATATACAGGGTATTATTGAAAATCTATAGGGAAATTTCAAATGCACAGATCATATAAAGATACTGAAGAATACTTATAAACTATAAGATCTCTGCAAGGAAGAGTAGGGAAAAAAATTCCAAAACAAAAATAGACTGTTAGCAGGAATATAGGAACTTATAACTATAAATTGTGCCAAAGAAGATATTACAAAGTGCTAAATAGAAGGATGCTTAAACTGCATCCACTTTTTTCTTCTTTTGAATCTAAATAACTAGTCATAAATAGTTAACTATTCCAATTTTCAGAAAGAAGTTATGTTTAACTTTGTATCATATGGAGGCTATGTCAGCTTGTTAAGTATGGTGGTTCAACCTTTTGGCTTGCCTGGGTTGCACTGAGTGAAGAGGAATTGTTAATAATATTAAAAGTTTATGATCTTGTGGAGCTGCATTACTAGCTGTCCATGGCCCCATGCAACCTGGAACAATGTATCTGAAACTTTGGTTCTCTAAAGATGCACAAAAAATTTAGATCCTTCGAAAATAAGACAATAGATTTACTTTATTGTAGCGATTAAGGTATCAGGGTAGAAGAAAGACTGTGAATCCTGCCTTAGAAAAAGTCAGCTGGATGACTTTGGAACAGTCAATCTTTCTTAGCCCTAGAAAAGAGGCAATAGCAAAAATCCTTGCCAAGAAAACTGCAAGTATTAGTCCAGGCTGTCACCAATCAGTACTGACTTGAAGGGGCCAAAAGAAAAAAAGAAATGTGAGCCAATTTTAATGACATGTGCTAAATAGGTAAAAGCTGTACAATTATTAAGGCTGTGCAGAAATTTTTATATTCTTTAATCTTATAGGTTTCAAGTAATTCTGCAAGACTTTTTAAAGGATGTGATTCTTAAATAGCATAACATAGACTACCTTACACTAAGGAAAGCCATTAGGCCGGGGGTCGCCAACCTTTTGGACTTCAGGGACCACCAAACTCATAATTTTAAATCCCGCAGACCACTAATATGAATTTTGACTGACGGTGGCATGCTGATGTTGGTGGGAGAGAGGGAGAGAGAGAGAGAGATCCGATCTAACCTCAGAGGGCTGGCTCTCTCCCTCTCCCTCTCTCACACACAGACACAGACACACACACCCTCCAAGGCAGCCACATTCCTTCATTAACCTGCTTTTCAGCTCCGTTCTCGGAGTGGGGGGGGAGATGGTATCCTGCGATCCCAAATAAAGAACAATTGATCAGTAGGAAAATGGGGTGGGGATTTCCTTCAGACTTTTTGGGGATTTTCCCAGATTTTCCTGTCTGCAGCTTCCAGCTCCCCCAAACTCTGCCAGAAATGAGTTTTTGCTGGCGCAGCCTCTTGGAGCAGGATGCCTTGCAGGGTCCCAAAGACTCATTTCTGGCGGAGTTTGAGGGAGAGAAAGAAAGACTTTTGCTGCTTTCCTTACGTACAGCCAAAAGCAGAAGAAGAAAGAAGCGGAAAGAAGCATCCCGGTGGTGAGGCAACACACTTGGGGCAAGTTCCCCCCCTCTGCCCTTTCCACCCTCCCTTCAGTACCTCGTGTTGTTCGCAATGCAAGTGACACAAGCCTTGTGTTCCCGCAGGCCATGTGGGCGGCGCAGCCTTATGTTCCCACACAGCCTGGATTAATTGCTTTGGAGGTGACATTTCTCTGTGGACCACCAAAATTTTCTTGTGGACCACCAGTGGGCCACAGACAACCAGTTGGCAACCACTGCATTAGGCTATCCATCTCATATATGTCAGTTCATATTTTTAAGTAGAAACTTTACAATATCTTAAGGCAGGGATTTTTTCCAGATATACTCAGAGACAATAGTAGCCATACACACAAATTCCCTGAAATCCTTATTTTATACCATATTAAAAATGTAAAGCTTACTGGATGTAGCTTGAAACACAATATAGGATTTATTTATACAATGAAAAACAAATGAACTAAGAATTTGAGCAGAACTAAAATAATCTGCTGAGCCCAATTTAAAAGATTTTCATAACGCTTTCTAATTAGCTATTGTATTCAATAAAAAGAAAAAAGATAGTGCTGTTCCATTTTAATTTTTTATTTTAACATAGTGTCAAAATTAATGCTATATAATAAAAATTCTTATGTAGGCCTACAGACAACACAACACAGGGGTACAAGCATGGAATGGGAAAGAACAGAAAAAAACGAAGAAATGAAACAGGTTTGTCCTTTCAGTGCAACTTTGCCTGTTATATATCAACAAACAAAACCAGAATCATCATTTAAGCTTTATGCCATATATTTTATACTAAGAGTTCACACTAGTATGTAAATGGCAGTTACACTGAATTATTCTGACTATAACATTTCTTTAGGATACATTATAAATTAAAGATTACAATACAGACTTCCTTCCACATTTTTTACTAGCCTAAGTGGGAAAGAACAGGAAGGGCTCAATTCAGGTTCAGGTGACATGAATACAATGCAACACGAAGCACAGTTATTATTATTTGGGGGTGGTGGAAATCCAAACAAATATTTGTGGAACTTATTTCTGGGTGTGCAGACATACAACTGATCTGTAAATTATAAAGCAAAAAAAAAAAACAAATTCTGGACAACCAAACAATTCTATTTATTTTAAATCAGTCAAAATTTAATGAAGCTGAATTGGGCCTAAAATCTAATCCACATAAAACTGCAGCATCTGAATAGAAGAGAAACTGTCCAAAAATTAGTAATTGCTGTAAATCATTGTAATTGATATGCTGTAATTATCTTTTTAAATGATGTTTCTGGCATGGCACCATGCAATTGGCGAGTATGCATCCAGTAATGTCCATAACACATTTTTAACAAATAGAAGACAAGAAATCAGTTAGCTTGTATTAAGATTTTTGATGAGGCATGCAGCAATCACACATTGCAGTTAATACTTCATGCAAACTTTAGCATGGCTTTCATGGCTTTCACTTTACATTCCGTCTCATGCTAAGAATTCACATGCTAAGAAAAAAAGGTGATTTATTCATCCCTACTCAAGGAAACAAAAATCTTATGTTTTTTTCTAATTAATAAGGCAGGCTCTAACTTTCAAGTCCATTCATACTTTATCAGGGAGGTTGCTTAACTATTTATCTTATCATACACAACCATATTCATACCAAATAGTTTGGGTATCTTCATCAGCTAATAAAGGGGATTCACTCTCATTAGGATCTGTATGCACAAGGCTTTTAAGTTTATTGCTACTCTGTGTGACATCTATCTTTTTATTATCAGATTTCTGATTTTCATAGGGTTGTTTGTGATCCTTCTGTGGCAATTTCACCAATGAATGAAATGATTTAGCTGTTCTGGTTATGGATGTTTGAGGTAATCCGCTAACATCACAGACTAATTCAGTATTAAGTGTCAAAAATGGCATGGAAAAATGGCCTGAAGATGATATGCCTACTTTATCATTATTTACATTACTGAGAGAAAATGTTTTAGTAATAAATTTGGTCTTTGTTCTGGAATTGCTAAGCCTTTCAGGTATATTCAAATGATCAGGTATAGTAATATCAGCTAAGTCATTTTTGGAAAAAGTAACTGCATTATCAGGAGCATAATAAAAAATAGAAGATTGTTGTTGAGGATTGTACTCACTCGAAGATGATATAATACTTTGTTCAGCTGTAGCTGGAGTTGGATCAACAAATATTGGCTGCCTAGTGTCCTTAGATAAAAAATCATGGATACTGGTCCTCCGAGTAGTTCCTTCTGCTGTTGAAATCACACTGCTTGCACGAGGTAAAGTAGCATAGGGATTGCAGTCTTTTGATTGTCGCTGTAACTGGACATTTTCTTTAACAGATCTGACCTTTCCCTGACTGCCTGCAGCGTAAGTCTCTAAAAAGTTCAAATCTTTAGAATCTTCTGTTCTGTTTAAATTGAGCCTTGCAAAAGGCTCTTGCTTACCTAACTTTCCATCAGATAATTCTGTTGTATTTCTTACACTCTGTGATCTGACAATACCACTACTGCCTGATGTCTGTTTGCTTAGTTTTTCTCTTCCTGTTAATTCAGCATTTTCTGAAAAAAATTTCATTACTTCATCCAAAAGATTATCTTTGCTTGAAGATTTTAGCTGCAAAAAATAGACAGAAAAAGAGAATGAATATAAAAAACACATACAGTCTTCCCTTTAAATTTATACTGATTCACAGACTGAACCCGTCTGCCTAGCGTCCATCTCTTTCCTTTTGGAGACCCTGCATTTTGCCTAACAACCACATTGCTTAGTCCCAATTAGCTACCTGTATCTGCAAATCTAATTCCAGAAAAACTATGGCATATTATAAAAACTGTGTTCTCTGATGCTTAATTACAAGTAATTTATTGAGAAAATTATTGAGCTTTTACTCTTAAGAAACCTGAAAAAATAGCATAAAACATTAATTCTAAATTGCGAATTTATTCATTCCTCAAAATGAAAATATTACAATTTACTGAGATATATACTGACAGCTGCAAGAACAAATTTGAGACAACAATGAAAAAAAAGGATCCTAGTAAATTATGTCAAACTGGGAGACAAAATTGGAAAATATGTAGCAATGGCAAAATTAACATTATATATCCATAATAAACATGTAATCAAATTTAAGTAATTGTAAAGTACGTTATTGTACTTTTTTGCAGGACCAAACCACAAGCTTAAAAATAAAGAATTGATTACCTATGTAATTATAGCGGTCAAAATAGTAACTGTGCAAGAAAACTTTACAGAATATAAAAACTGAGTTCTGAATAAGTAAAGCCTCTTCAATTGCCATATTGGGGTAAAAAACACAGATAAAGTAATGACATTTCAGAAGCAGGAATCACAATTTTATCAAATTTGGTTGGATTTTATGATTTACCTTAATAATAATAGATTATAATCTGGTGTACTATTTATATATGATAAATGTTCAAATGTGTAGTACTTTATTTTTTATTTACATGTTAATATATATTTTTTGTATTTTCTGTTTTTTTAATATATCTTGGAATTATATTAATGCAGTTAACTCATATTGTAAAAGGGAAAATAAGCAAGAAACTACTTCTCCTTAATAAAGAAAGAAAAAATGAATGAACTAATGAATAATATTCTATGGTTGGAAAACACTAGACTGGCGATGAATCATTGAGTAAAAAGCCATGCAGGGTTGGTATTTGAATGCAAGATATGCCTTGAAGGGGCATTAAGCTACTTTAAGATTATATGCCAGCAGATCATATTTAATTATGCCATAAGGTCCAAAAAAATTGAATACTAGTGAGAAGTTATAGAAAAAACTGAAAACTAGAGAGAAGCTACAGAAATTATAGTAACTGGGAAATTTCCCAAAGGTAATGGGTTATCCCCAAGACGACCAGTTTCAAAAATCTCATAATTTTGTGATGGAAATGGTGGAGGGAGCTAATTTGGCCATTCTCTTTGAGCAGCAAGATGGCTTGAAGAATAAGATTTCAGAGAAAATCTATCAGGAATATTTGTCTTCAGAATTGAGGCCTGAACCTGAGGGGTTGAAAAAAGGTTGGATGGACAAGGGGAAGTTAGTGAAGAAGACATAAAAGAATTTTCAGACAAATTCTAGGACCTGGGAGGAATTTTGGAGGAAGTTTAAAGTCCTATGGTACCTTCTATTTTAACAACTTGTTTCTAAAAAGCAGAATGAGACTCAATGAGTGATTATGCCAAACTTATTTTATTTAGGGTATAATGTAACAAAGCTGCTGGAAACATTATTTAGGGCTTGAGAATAACTATTCTTGTTGTAGAAAATCTGAGGTTAATTTTGTGTAGGCTTATTAAAGTTTACCATGCATAATGGCATTATCTTCTTTTTATAGATATGACCATTAATAGAATGTACTTTTTAAAACTAAGCATTTCAGCTTTTACTAATTCCACTCAAATTAGTAATAAGTAATGAATGTGGATTCTGAAATTTAAAATTATTTGTTTTTCTTTACCTGGATTTCAAATCACATTGTCATGATCTACTTGAACTCATATTATGTTTAGTCAGGCTTAAGTTGTGTCTCTTAAAATTAAGTATTTTTTTAAACATACCTCAACTGAAGTAACTTGATTACTTTCTTCCAGAAATTGCTGCAGAGTAACCATTTCACTTCCAGGGGATTTCGTTTTAATTCTCCGTATTCCTTGTTTATCTATTTTTTCTGACATTGTATGATGAAGCAGGAGACTAGACTTAGTGTGACTTTTCAAATACTGTATGGGACTGCTGCTACTGCTGGACCATGCTTCATGCTCATGAAGTAGGCTAAATTCTCCACTACTGTGGCTTTGAGGCCTGCTTTGGTTGTTACCTGCACCTGCTTTAGAGTAAACAGCACTGATATTTTTCTTAGGTAAAATAAATTACAAACATTTTAACAAGTATATTTGGAATGAAGTACAATATATTGCTAGATGTTTTTAAAATACTGAAACATTACAGTAATGTGCTTAAACACCTATTAAAATTTGTACAATAAAATGTATTTCCTTAATTTTACCCATTATGGCTCTTCATTATGATATCTAATGTTTCATTTTAAAAGTTTCAACTTCAACTTTTAAACGTATCAGTTTCCAATTTTCTATATACACACACATCCAACACACAAACCTTTTCAGCAATCCAGATCATAATCATTGTAATAAATATTACCATCTGCTATCTTTTATAATATGTTATAAAAAGAAAGAAAAATTGAAGCATGAAAAAAATTAATCAAATTAATCAAGAAATATTTTGCTGAAAAGATTTATGTAAAAATACATTGCTCTTTATATAAAGTCTCAATTCCTGTGAATATGATTTGAAGAAGAAACATCACATTGTGCACAAAATAACTGAAGAAATGCCGGTTTCTCGTTTTGGCATTTCTTCAGTCCAAAGCGGTTAACTGGAAACTATTCTTTAAAAACTCTTAAGCAATATATACTTTTAGAACACAAGCAATGTACCCTTAACTGACATAGTATTTCTGGAGAGAATAATTTATATTGGAAAAACACAAATGCTCAAAAAAGATGCAAAATCCAGTAAAGCTAATGAAAATAATTCATTGAGGCAGTGATAGTTGATTGTAATTGGTCTGCTTTAAAGAAACAAACAAGCTAAGTAGCCAGCCTAGTGGGCTTCTTGAGCTGTGAATAGGAGACTT
The DNA here is from genome assembly GCF_049901715.1 of Pseudonaja textilis. Taxonomy (NCBI): domain Eukaryota; kingdom Metazoa; phylum Chordata; class Lepidosauria; order Squamata; family Elapidae; genus Pseudonaja; species Pseudonaja textilis. The sequence continues at coordinate 32,652,849 of NC_141990.1, read as the reverse complement.
CTTTCCTTTACCTTTTTGTTACCCTTATTTGTATAGATCTCACATGATCAGGGGTGTCAAATTCAAGACCTGGGAGTCAGAGCCGGCCTGCAGGTTGCTTAGATCTGGCCCACAGGGCTGTCCTGGAAACAGCAAAGGACTGGCCCACAGTGCCTCTGGCAGCGAAAACGGAGCTCAGGAAGACCACGTAAAGCCCACCTGGACTCTATTTGGGGCCCGTGATGGCCTCTTGCAGCCCTCTGTCAGCGAAAATGGAGGCCCAGGGAAGCTATGCACTCTGTTTTCGCTGGCAGGGGGCTGCAGGAGGCTGTCACGGTCAAAAACAAAGCCTCAATGAGTGACATTGAGCTGGCAACATAAAAATTCCATCATGCTATGAATATCACCCATTCGTCTCTGTAATATAAAGAATGGTTCATTTGTCTAGAAGCATACCTTTGACATCATGGAGTGATGCATTATTATTGCTATTGCTAGTTGATGTTCTGCCACTATCAAGGCTGGCTGGTCTGGAAGCTAAATGAAAAAGAATCAGTAGAAACCATAAAACACCTGTCAAATCAGAATATACTGTACATGAGATATTTCATTCACAGACATTAATAAATTATCTTGCAAATACTTTGGCTCTGTCACTAAAGGGCTATAAGTTAAAGCTAGCAGTCTGAATTGCATCCAAGAATATTGGTAACCACTGCTTTCTTATAGAGCAGAGGTATTATGTAGATATATCAATATATACCTGCAACTTACCCAGGTTACTGCATTCTGGATAAGTAATGTTTCCAAGTGGTTACCAAGGACAACTTTATGTATACTGCACTGGAGTAATTCAAACATAAGGTGGCTAATGTGTATGTAACTATAAGCAAGGCCACCCAATCCAGGAGCGGGTGCAACTGACACACAAAACGAATATGTGCAAAGGCTTTCTGAATCACATTCTAGAAGGACCTCCAAACTGCACACCAGGTCAATGTAACTTTATTCAGAATAAAAAATGGAAAATATCTGGATTTAGGGGAATTTGCAATCTATAGCCACTTTGTTTTATGAGGTTAAATTTAAGCTTATTTTCAGACTGCTCCATCCCCCAATACCAAAAGATAACCTCAACAGAACCCCTTGGAGGGGCTAGGATTGAGATATATAACTGGGTATCATCAACATATTGATGATATCTAATCCTATGGCAATAGATGACCTCACCTAATGGTCTCACATAGAAGTTAAACAGCAGCAGGGAGAGAAATGTTGGAGGTGTACAGGCAAGATATGAGAATATATAATTAACAATCCAGAGGACCAAATGCCTAAGCAACCCCAGGCAAATGTTGACCTATGAGAGAAGAAGACTAGAGAGAGGAGAAATCTTCTCTTTTTTTATTTATATGAAGGGTTCATTAAAGATGAACTACTGGGGCCAGAAAGAGCTGGAAAGCATCTATGTGAAATCCACAATGGGTCATGACATAATAAAAAAGAGATCTGCAAGAGAGATTTCTGCATTTACCCCACAGAGACCATTGGGAGGACAGTGAAGAGAGGACAGAAATCAGCGGGTGCAAAATAACCAAAACTTGTTACAGAAAAAGATTCTGGGAGACACAAGCTAACATATTGTGAGAAAGTATTGTTAATTTCAACAGTGAAGTAATTACTTTAGTATTTACAATAGTCGTTAAGAAGTTTGTATAGGAGATTGCACTTCAGGAACTCATATAAAAAAGCAATACACAAAGTTCGTTTGTCAAAAATGTAAGTATTTATATCCATTGTCTGGGAACATACCACCATCTTGAATAATCATCTTCTTGCAAAGCCCCCCCCCTAATTTTTATCAAATTGGTGGCAGATCTGCTTTGATATTAAAATCTCCTAAACTGCACAAACACTGAAAAAGTGCACTAATTTACCATTTACTGTAGAAATATGAAAATTCCTAAAACAAAAAAAAAAAGGTGTTTATAGGCAACTTTTAAAAATGATCTACAGCAGCGGTCCCCAACCTTTCTGACTTTCCAAACCGGCGGACAAGAGGGGATAGATCTGCATGAGCAGTGAGCAAGCATGTACATGCAGTTCCATTTGCGTGAGCAGTAGGCACACAAGCCTGCCACTCACACAAATGGAGCTGCACTTGCGCCACTTCCACTGCCCGGTTCCAAATGGGACACGGCCCAGTACTGGGCTGCACTCTGGGAGTTGGGGACCCTTGCTCTACAGCAGTAAAAAAAGATATAAAACAAGAAAAAATAGAATGTGTATTTAGAATTGAAAAAAATGTTAAGAATAGATGTAAATTTGCAGAAAATTAGTTTTGTTTAAGGCATTTACAATGGATTCCACATGGATATGACCTGTGCAGAAATGTCAGCAATAGAAGAAAAGCACTTCTACATTTAACATAATGTACTCTTAAACAATATAAATACAGAGACAGTATTCATATAGTTCAAAATAATGCATTGTTTTTATTTAAACCAATTTTGAATGATCAATTACATTTTATAGCTGTAGCTTCTGTTTCAGCACTCTCTGGTTATATCTAAATTGAAATTTGATTAAGAAAATAAATTAATGTATAAGTGAACATATTTTGAGAAACAGATTGTCTAACTAATTCTCAACGCTATACTCTGATATTTAGAACCGAAGGAGTACTGAAAAAAATGAATCTTGCACTCAACTGTTTGTTTTACTTAAACAACTGCATTAGGGAAATGAGGAAGAATTATATTAGATTAAATGGGAAAAAAGATGAGATGAGATGATGGAAATGAGCTGAGATGAGATGCAAAGTTGAAAGAAGAGAGAAAAATAATCAAAACTGGCAAATGTTCATTTGCAAAACTGTTTTTGGTTAAACTTCATCAATGCTCCCATAACCAGCACTCATTTAAAGTATAAATATTACCTTGAATTCTTGAACCTGTACTAGAATCGTCACTAATTCCTTGTGGACTTACATCTTCAAAAGATGTTGTATCTAGGTGGAAAAAAACCATCAAAACTTTAACATTAGTTTATGATCTAGAAAATGCTATTAAGAAGTTTTTGCTCCAATAAATTCATGTTTTCAAAAGTAATAAGTCAGAAATATGGATAGACCCTTTCCCCACTACATAAATCTGTATTATAAATATTTGTTGAAAAATCATATGAAGTATTAAGCATGAATAGATTCCAGTACCACTAAGTGTTGCTAACATAGCCATACCACACTGAAAAGATTCTACCTATACCTTTATTATTAAGCAACTGCTTGGATCTCAAGCCTGCAGCAGAGTTGACAGTTGCAAAGTTGATGGATGTAGTAGAGAAGGCCATAGATCCCAATTCTTTTCTCCTTTTACCCGTGGATGTATCATCAGGACCTTCCAGATGCTCAGAACTACCTATCCATTGTCCTCCTGCTAAGACCATGGACTGCATCAGGTCATTCATTGCTGGGATGCAAATGAAAGCAAATGTATAAGCATGATTCAATGGTTTTTATTTTTTTTTGCATTGTAAAATGCTTCACATTTATCTCTAATCATCATACTGAAAGCTACATTCCATGGTCATATATGTTACAACATGCATTTGGCTGAATGAATGAAAAATGTTAAAAAGCAAGGCTTTCTTGTGCAGATGATTGTAAATGTTTTTAACTGCCATGCTTGTGCTGGAATGCTACATAAATATACATTAGAAGCTCTGATGTTTGTAATGGTAAATGTAATGAACAGGGTAAAATGAGCATAAGTGCTTATATAAAGTCAGTGCTGGCAATGATAAGGGGCCCTTTATTGTGCAGGCTTCTACAGGGATAGTGCATAACACTAAAGATAAAGTTTTAAATCAAATGTGCTCTATAACAGCTATCTACACATATTGCATCCTTAACTTAAAAATAAAATAATACACTGGCAAAAACTTGCTTCCCCATTCCCCACTTTTAGAAACTAGTAAAAGATAAGCAGGCTACTATTTATGTTTGGACAGGTTTTACTTTAAAAAAAGAAAGAAAATGGTACCTGTCTTTATAAGACTTATAACTTATTTTAAAAATGACATTCACTTTGGATATGTGTGCCTGGTACCTAGTTATCTATATGTATGTAATGCACATATGTTGAAATGCACATAGAGGTGTTCCTTACTCATTCAGTGAACTTTCAAAGTTTCAATGGTGCTGAATAAGTGGTACTTATGACCACTCCTTAATGTTCCAGCCATCATACTACCCCACAATTGCATGATCTGGGCATCTAGCAATTGAGGTCATGTGATTGTCATTTGCTATCCCTCATTGCCAGCTTCCAACAAGCAAAGTTAATGGGGAAGTTGGCAGGAGGTTGCAAGTGGCCAGAATGTAACATTGCACTTAACCTGGATATTGGGCTTGCTTAACAAAGGTAATCAGAAGAAGTGTAGGAACTGCATCATTAAGTGGCATGGTCATGTAACATTGTGCTTTATGGCCATATTACTTAATGATGGAAATTCCAGTCCCAATTATCATAGCTAACCTGTAATTTCCATAATGTAAGCATATAAATGTATCTTCATTTTGTGTTATTTATAGAGCCCAATAATTATGTATATTCAGTGTCAGTGTTTTGAAACATTGCTTCAGCTCCTTGTATACCATAGGACTTGCACTCTACAGAATAGGGAAAAAAAGAGTGCAGTCCAGGGAAGGGTTAGGAAAGTTAGTAATAGATGCCAGTGTAGCCATTTAAAAAGAAGCTGAACTTTCATAAAGTCTTACACATGGAGCGACGGTAGAAGGCCTTCATTTTGTCTTTTTCCTTCGGTCTGTTCCTCAAAAAGGGCAGTCTTTTCAGTGCAACCACTTTTATGTCATAGCATAAGGAAAAACAGAAGCGGTAAATGAAAGAAAAAGGGGAGAAGAACAGATGGAAGTTAAATGTTGAAACTAAGGACAGAAATGAATGTTTGAGTTTCCACTTGGTGCAATTTACTAACAGCTATTAATTTCATGTTGCTGAATGATAATGGAAAATATGAAACCTCCATTGTGAAGCTTCTAAAATATCCAGAAACCCTGAAATCCTGTGTGAGGAACAAAAAGAATTTCCATTGTTCAGGATTATTAAATGTCTCAAAAACCAATCTTGACAAAACCCAAACAAAACACTAACTTTGAGACAGAAATTAAGTTAGAAATCACCAAGTAAATTTTGGGATATTGAAACATATTTTTAAATCCTAATTTGGTATATTTAAGATTTTTTAGCTTTGTTCTTACTTGCTAATAAATTGTGGCTTTAGCTTTTTTTAAAAAAAATTTTAATTGTTAGTTTGAGCCTGTTTTATTTTAGTAAATCGTTGTGTATACCAATTCCCAGGTTCACTTTTTAATATAATGTCAAGCCATAATCTTCTAAGCCATAATCTTATCTGTTTTTGCCTTAATTATTGCATGGGGCAGAGTCAGAGAATAAAATATATTTTATTCCTGGGCAGTAAATTGTTTGAAAGTATTTGCTGTTGGCTTACTGGGTTCATATGTTATGTTAAGGGTAACATGATTTCATTATGGCTTAGTGTGATATATGAATAAAGCTGTTGTAGTTTATGTACTTATTATTTATTTATCTGTTTGCTTACTTATTTATTATTAAATAAATATGCTACTGATTCCCAGTGACCCAGGATGGCTCACAAGTAAAAAAAAATAGCTTAATGTGATTTTTTTCCATAAATCATGGATATTAAACTTTGACAAAGCATATTGTATAAACAAAACAACTGCATCTGATAATAATGAACAAATGAATATATATAATTTTCTGGCTTAGTCCCAATTTCCTTTGTGTCCTATCAAGTATCCACTCCACATGGATACTAGACAAGGACCAATAAAAATAGGAGAGATAAAAATCAGGAAATGACCAAATGAGCCAAGATTATTACTATGTTCATCTGCAAAACAGTCTTTAACATGTCTTTTTCTATTAATCACAGCTAAAACAAGCTAAGCATGACAACCATATCCTATCCAATCAAGAAAGGAAGAGCAAAAAATTGTAAACAATCCAATAGACTGTCTTAAATAATAAAACTTGCATATTGGGGCAGGGCATGATATCATTCAGAAAATTGATACCCTAACAAAAAAAACAACAAGAAAAATATGACAGTGAAGTGATGTTAGAATCAAGCAAGAGAGTACATACAAAAACTATTTTAAATTCAGTGTTATAGAAGGATTTTACATGGATCTCTTATTTCAGACTTGAAATCTTATGCAAGAGGATCTGGTAACTAGAAAATATTTTTTTCAGTGTGGATTTATTGCAGTCCAAACAAAAAGCATATATGTAAATTATTAATGATGTTCAATAACATTATCTTCCAAGAAATTATATATACCACAATCTTAGAAAATTTCATCTTTATTTAAGACCTATTGTTATCTACTTCATACGCACTGCATTTTTTTGTTGGGAGGATTTTGCTGGAGTAAAGAGCAGGAAAAATTGCCAGGACTTAAGTACAAATCTTTCCCATTTACTGATTCTAACTCTGCCTTTCTCATCTAAAGGAAACCAGGACTGAACACTTCCAGTTATTATTTCAATCTACAACTCCATTCTAACTCTTCAATTCTGAATATATGTAGGAGTACACATCAAATAAATATATTGTATGTCAGTTTCTGTCAATGATTTAGCCAATTTTGGTAAAGAAAGTGGTGTTGTTGCACTTTGAACTCTTATTATTTTGATCCTTTTTCAGTTTGGATCTACACTTGGATTTGGCAAGCAGACCATCTTGACTATTCTGGTGAATTCAGTTCTGGAAAATAGGTGAGGAAAAGCTACCTTGTTGATAATTCTGAGTCCCTTATCAGCTTTTGATAGCATTTAAGTATCACATCTTGTTGAAATATTTGAATGAGAGCTAAAATTGGAGATAAAATTTATTAGTGGTTCCATTCCTATTTTTCCAGATGCTATCAGAAAATGATACTATGAGATTTTGCTTGACCTTTTTGGAATTATCCTTTATGGTACCACAAAGTTTTATCTTCTTGCCGTCTTATTTAATATGAAGCACTGAGAAGAAACATATATAGTTTGGAACTAGATGCCATAAACATGCTAATAACATTCAGCCAACGTGTTTGGATTGCAAGTTTGGATTGCCCTTCTCCAAGGTGTATTAAACAGAATGGGAGAAAACTAAGTGTGATTCAGTGCAGTCAAGATGGAATTTGTATTGGTTTGAAGAACTGGAAATCACAATTCAGCTGCTATACAACAGTAAACACTGATAGTCTGTAATAGTTGTATCAAGGAAGGAAAGATAAAAAGTGAAAAAAGTCACTCAAATCTACATTATAGATATACTGTACTTCATAGAAAGTACATTCAATCAAGCAGTACACAAAATGCAGGTCAGAATATAACTATAAATCACAAGCTAACTTATTATAAACCTATTATGAGGACAAGTATTGTTTCAGTTTTGCTGAGATGCACATAGAGTGAACAGAAGCTTCAATATTTATTATCTGAAACACCTTAAATGATAACCAAATTGTTATTAATATAAAACTATAAAGCAGGGGTCTTCAAACTTGACAGCTTTAAAACTTGTGGACTACAACTCCCATAATTCCTCCTCCAGTCATGTTAACTCAGGAATTCTGGGAGTTGAAGTCCACAAGTCTTAAACTTGCCAAGTTTGAAGACCCTTGCTGTAAAGCTTAAGAACATTGTGTGAAACAATACTTAAGGAATGTGTCTCATTCTGCAATTTAAACATCCCACTAAATTTAAAATTTAAAGGTCTTAGCATTGCTAAGTCTGAATTTCCTTTCTTTGGATTTGTGTGATAAACAGATCCCATTTGCTACCAATATAATATAATTTCTAAGATTAATCAAATTGGCCAGCGTTGCCACTGGGCATATTATTGCTTAGATGGCAGAGAACAATTAAAAATTTACAAGCAAAATGAATGCCACTTGCTTGTTTCCCTAAGTTTACATAATAAGCAAGGATGCTGGTTATTCTTAATTTGAAAGCTAGAGTGATGTAATGGTTAACATATTGGACTAGAAATTGGGAGGGCCAAGTTGTAGTCCACCCACAGCTATGGAAACCTTTGGATCACTTCCTCTTCCTCAGTCCAACTACCTCACAAGGTGATTGTATGGAAAAACAAGAGATGGAACCATTATATACATTGCCATGAGCTCCTAAATGAAAGATGGTATATGTGTGTAATAAATATATGAATAAATTCCTCATCAATATGCAGCTGAGCTTTACATATAATATATGTAAACCAAAACACTGTCTCTTCCATGCAATGTTGGAGGCAGGGTTGCACTTTATTAACATCATCAGATGGTAGGTTGGTAATGGACATGCAGACAAATAGGATCAACTATAACTATATAAAAATTATTCATTAAGGAAGCATTTTACAGGAAAATCACATTATAAAAATGTCATGAGTGAATCAGAAAAACAATATTAAAAAAAAAAGAATTCAGATAAAGGAGGTATAAATTTCATTAGCCAACTCTAACCCATTTATTAATTTCATTTTAAATAATGAACCCCTGAAAAACATTTAGGAGTATACTCTGCTGTAGAGGTTGCTTCTCCACTATCAACTATATAATAAAAATATTAAAATACTTTAAATCCAGTTTCTGCCCCCAGTGCATTTTGAAATAGAAACATAACAGCAGATACTACTCCCTATTTAAATTTTAAAAAAATTACTCACTGCTGCTTTTTTTAGTCCCCACTGTCTGGCCATCTTCAAGTGAATTTGAACCCACAGAGGAACTATCTTGACTATCTTGATGTGGCAGCTGAAGAAATCCTTCACTAGATTCTGAGCGGGTTGGTGTCAGAGACAGAGATTTAAGCCGTTCTCGGTTGACATCTTTCTTTGATTTTATCAATTTCCTCATTTTCAGAGTAATCCAGTTGCCTCTCCTTTTGAAAAAGAAATGAAAAAGAATGTGAAAGGTTTATACAATCTAAAGAGAAACCAGTCAACTGAAACTGAAATGCCCTTCATCTGATGAAATTCTAAAGTTGGGACATGAACATGCAGCAACAGCCCTTAAATAGTGTTTTGGAAAGCCAATTAGCTCTGACTGACCTATTTAACGATATTGTACGTTCCTGAGCAGTAACTTCCTTTTTTTTTGAAGTTGGCAAAGTATTTGAGCCAAATGATGTTTCCAAATTCAGAATAATCCTAACTTTGACAACATTAACCCCTTCCAAGAACTATTCTTGAAGAGACATTTCAAGATATTCCACTTGAACAAAGATTTTTGCCTTCGTGGTGAGGAAGCTACAGAAGCATTAAACCATGTTTTGTTATATTGCTTTTATTACAAAGTTTACTGTTACAGGTAATAACTCCCCATTGTCATATTTTTTAACTACATTCCAATTGTTCAATTAATGTGATTTTATTTCTGATTCTGAATTAGGCATTTTATAATTTTACATTGTACTTGACATACATTGTATTTTAACCACACCATTGTAACTCTTTATTTTTATTACAAATTTTATTTGCTGCCTGATAGTTTGTGATCTTTTCTGAATTGATAAATAACTGAAATAAATTGATTGACTGACCGACTGATGAAAAAGAATGCTAAATATAGCTTTTCTCTGGACATATGAATACAACTTAAACAATTCCCAACAGAAAGAAAATGATGTCCTTTAACTTAGTGATCATATTACCTTCTAGGTGGAGATGGTTCGTAGAATTTATACTGATCCATAATCTTTTCTTCTAATTTTTCTTTTTGTCTTCTCAATTCATTCAACTTGTCACTATAAAAAAGTACATTTTAGAAGGACATATTTTTACAAAATTGCTTTTCCTTTTAATTTTGTATCTAAATATCTTAGCACCTTTTCATTACAGGTCTCATTTTATAAATAAATGTGACATTTTTTTTACACAGTACATGGTTGATCAGATTACTTCCATGTAGATTTTGCATTATAGAAATATATTTCTGCAAAAGAGAATTGTAGTCAGGGGCTTTTATATTACCTTTTATATTTTTATTGTAAATCACCCAGAATCACTTACTGAGATGGGTGGGTTAGAAAGGTGACAGGGTGAAGATAAACAGAGACAAATAGCACTAGGCTAGAAACCAGGAAACTATGAGATCTTGTCCTACTTTAGACATGAAAGTCAGCTGAGTGACTTTGAATAGTCATTCTCTCACAGCCCAATTTACTTCACAGGGTTGTTGTTGAGTGGAAAATAGGAAAAGAAAAGAATATATGCTAGGTTTGTCACCTAGAGTTATTTATAAAAACAATAAAGATTGGATAAAAAAAATCTAAATTTAAAAATAATGAACCCACAGTATGTTCTGTGAAAATATCCCCAGTACAGAACATGGATTTCCTTTATTACAACTGTGAGAGCTTATGCCTGTGTTTTAACAAAGCAGTAAGTCAGCCACCAAAATTAAATCATTTTTTGAAATGCAATTTTTAAAACATATATTGTTCAAAAATTGAGATTATCATGTTTTACATTGACTATTTCTCTCTGAAAATAATATTGTAAATTTCAAAAATTGGGATTACTCTTTTTCAAAGTAAATATATGTTTATCTCATAATTCCTACACTTTCCCCATGGTTCTTGTTTCAGTTTGTGCACTTCTCTCTTCAGTATCAAAGGGCATATCTTTGTTTAACTAAGATGACAGCTTCGACTACAATTCCCTAATAACGGATGGGTTTGGCATGAAAATTCTCTCTAATCCAGAAGTGTTTTATTATGCAGTAACTTGAATACAGTAGCCATTAAGTAGTCACAGCAAGATTCAGATTACATTTTAATGCATATGCATATATTAAGTATAATATATTCTTTTAAAATAGTCGTTTTATATCTTTTGCGTCTTTAGTCAATTCAATTCAAAAGATGTATTTTAAAGAATCTTATTGTTCCTTATAAAAATACAAAAATCGGGGTAGAAATGAATTGCTTTTAACTTGTTATAAGAAATCTGTCAATTTCTTTAATTGCTTACACAGAATTTGAGTAAGAATCATTCAAATTAATTCAACAATGAATATGCTTTCATAGTGAACACAAGTGATTAAAATCTGATTGGGTGTTAAGACATTTTTCATCAGTTCTTAATAAAATATCCCAATAACATTTTCATGATTTTTATTTGACAGTTCAACAGCAACTATGATTTTGTAGCTGGCTTTCCTATATACTGATACCCACATATATTGCCTTTGCTCAACATGGAAGAGATCTTTGCTTTCCATATTCTGTTCCAAAAGTGTTCTGTTTTGTAGCATTAAAGTCTGTATTTGGTCCAGTAGATGTCTGTTTTCTTCTTCCAAGTTCCCTTTTAGTTGGCTAAGCAACTGTCAAAATGTCCAAACACAACATTTAGTGCCAATAGTCAGCCAATTATATTTATACAGTGCAATTAACTAAGACAACTAATCAAATAACACAAGGTTGCCCTAGAAAGTACATTATTTTCAGTTGCTTTTCTTTTAACAAAAATACTCTGCTGGTTCTGTTTAGGTTTTATAAAATTTTTGGCTATCAGTAAATATATCTAAAATTACAACCAGTGGGAATGGTATATGGTAAATTTCTTTGGGGAATATTTCAGGACATTTCTCAGGTTTTCAGCTTTCTCTTATACTCAGAATGAAGCAATAATTATTTGTCAGAAGACTTCCGGTTTGGCTTGCCTCAAAGATGGACTGGAATCCGCAATCGTGCACGGCTTCGTTCCGTGCTCTTGGGGCCAGAGCCGCCTTGTAGGGGTGGCGAAGAAGGGGGAGACAGCCAGTTGAGTCAAGGGGAGCCGCATCTCCCCCCCTTGGCTTGGCAACCACTCCTCTCTGAAGACGACTGCAGCAGTGGGCAGTAAAATGGCCACCCTGAAGAGGAAAGCTGAACGGACAAGATAGTGCTGGAGCGGTGAAGAAGAAGACAGCATAGAAACCAGGAGAATTTTGGCATAAGGTATCCCGGACTTAAATCTTTTAAAATTGTTAAGAAATTGGATTCAAACGGTGGACAAAGAAATTAAGAAAGAAAATATGTGACAGTTGAAGTGGCTTTGTATCTTGAAGGAAGAAGCCGGACGAAGCTTGTGCTTGAAATAATTAAATATATAACTCTGACACCAAACAGGCTTCTTAAAGCTGGACCAGGCTGTGTCAAGGTGGAAAACAAAAAAATTGAAAATTGACATTTGGATTTATTGACATCAGAACTTTAAAATTTGAATGAGTGAGAAAAAGCCGGGAAAAAGAAAAAGAATCAACTCTGAATACAGCGAAGAGTGCCATCTAGTGGAGAAGGGACTTGTTTATATATATATATCCCTTTCTATTTTAAAACTTGGATCCATCAAAGACTTACTTGATACAAAATAACCAGAATTAGGATACTACAAAATAGGGACTCTGAAAAGTGAAAGTGAAATTTGCAAACAAAGGGAAATTGTGGAATTGTTTGATGTTTTTGATACAAGACTTTAATTTATGGATATTGAAAAGTGGAATTAATCTGGAAATCTTTGGAAGAGGAGTTAGTAAGAGCTAAACATTGGGAAAATCTTATAAACACTGTTTAAAGATGGCAGGAATGCTACTGGAACTTAAATCGGAACTTAGAAATATGAAAGACATGCTACAAAAAGAAGGCAAATGATTTGGTTTTGCACTGCAATTTTTGGAAATGGAGGCTTCAAAATACCAAGAACAACAACAAGAAGAGAAATCATTGCAAGAAGTGGCCATCTTAAATGAACATTTGAAACAACGAAAACTTAAGCAAAGGGGGAAAAGAAAGAGAACTAATAATAGGAGATTTAACACTGTAACTAAAAGGGGGGTTATTTAAAAAACCGAACAAAAGGAGAGAAAACAGCAGGAAAGGAAATTTCAGAAGGGTGTAATGAAAAAGGAGGGGGATAGAAATTGGAGTGATAAAAAGAGGGTAAGAATGAAACAGGATCAGAAAAGAAAGAAATATGGTAAGCACATAAAAATGAAATGGAATTGTTTAATTAAAAGGCACTGAGATAATGGTTGATTGAGATTTAAAAGGGGATTCTGCAAGTGTATAAGGACTAGTTTAAATAAATAAGAAATAATAAGTTGTTTAGAAAATAGTGGAATATAGATTATTAAGATAGGAGATAGGGACTGATTTTGTTCTATTGTTGTGATTGGCTGTTCTTTTTTTCTTTAGAGTATGGAATTAAGAGAGGTATATCAGAATAAAGACATTAATAATATTTAATGAATTAACAAGCTATGGTAAACAGGGCAGGAGTAATGTTAAAGGGAAAACAATATTAGTTCTTATGAAATGATGAGATTAATTATGTTGTTTTGTTTATAATTTTCTTAACCTAGATATATTTTTATGAAATAAGAAGGGGAACTTGCAGACCCAGGTTTAAAAGAGACATATGTAATGTAGTAACTATTAGAAGGTTATTATTGTGGCTTTTTAAAAAAAGTCTTAATTCAAAATTAAACTACAGGAATCTTGGGGGGGGGTAAATATGTGATATGTTAACCACAGGGGTGGCATCTAGAAATTGGCAATAATAGGGGTGTTGTTTTGTTGTTGTTTTTTCTATGTTGCAAATACGTGAATTTTTTGGAATGATGAATTAAGTATAGATGAGTAACTTGCAGGCCTGACAGAAAAGAATATAAAATACAATGAATATGAAGATATACAATGATGCAGTAAGGATTTAAATAAATAGATTAAGCAATCTTGGCAAATTTATAAAAGATGGAAAAAACTTGATGATTAAAATTAAAGAAAATATATAAAGTAAGATTAAGATAAGTTATTAAATGTGAAAGATGAGTAGGAAATTATAGTCAAGTCTGTAATGGAAATGTGTTAACCTGGAATTATGCTGTTCGCTGAAAAAAGGTTTTTTTTCCCCTTCTGTAATATGTGCAAATTGAATAAAACGTTTTTTTAAAAAAATATTATTATTTGTCATGAAGAATTCTTATTGTTAGGGATAACAGAAGAATCCAGCAATGCTAACTCATTATGTTGTCTTAGAAAGAGTAGATTATAAATTGAATACACTGAGAAATCAGATCTGAATTTACATTTAATTACATCCATATAGTGATCAACAGAGATCTGTTTAATAAAGGACTAAGGAAAACCCGGAAAAGGATGTTTTTCTCCTTTTTTTCCTCTCCTATTTCTGTTTTTCCCTCTTTAGGCAGACATAATTCTTTTCATCTCCTTCCCTAAGGGATTTAATATCTGTTCTACCCTTTTGGTCCCATTTGTTCAAATGGAGCCTGTCCTTCCTGTACAGATCTGGCTTTTCCCAAAACATTCTCCAATAACTAATAAAGAGGAAATTCTCCTTCTCCAGCAACATCTCATCTGTACATTGAGAATTCCAATTCTACCTGCCTAATTAGTCCTGTGCATGGAAGAGGTAGCCTTTCAGAGAAAGCTACTCTGGTGGTTCTGGCTTCCACCTTAGCCATCTGAATGTAGTCTCCAGGACCTCCCAATTATATTATAAGAATGTCATTAGTGCCCACAACAACATCTAGCAGCCAGCAACACCTAGCAGCCTATCTAGACAGTGTAAAGTACCTGGACCCTTCATATAGGCAGACAAATCATCATACAGTCAGCAGCGGGCGCCAGGTAGTTACCACCAATCACACAGCCATCTAAATTGCTAATGATCAAATCATCTACCATCAAAAACTCCTGGGAAAATTTTCAATGCAAGAGGAAACCTGTTCGGACTTTGGGTTTCTTCTAAGGGAGAGCTTCTCCCTTCCTTAGACTGATGTCTTCCTTCCCCAGGACCCTCGTTCTTTGAAACAGCCAAGGAGCTGTCACCCTGTGAATGAGATTGCTATTACATCTCTGAGCCCTTCACCTGTATCTCTCCCTCCCCTTATATTCTAGAACTATCTTTCCCCCAAGGGAATTGTTTCCTGAGCACCAAGAACTGCTTGCACCGAGCAGCCACCCATGATCTCTTCCAGTAATCCCTGTTTTAACACTCTCCTCTTCTCCCCTGTTCTTAGTCTTGTTTCAACAATTGTGGATTTAAACTTTCACTTTTATTTTTTAGCCTTAAGTTTAATTATTTACTAAACGTTTCTTCACACACCACTAACAATCTCCTGCTAGACAGATGTTCCTGTCAGAGAAAGAGAGGATTGATGTAATTATATTCACTCTCTTGCAACTGAGATGGAAGAAGAATCAGAGAATACATGTTCTTTTGTTTTTGTTTATCAAACATTGCATGTTTTCTGGCTATACCTATTCATGACATCCGTTTTATGCCTCTAAAAACAGGAAGAAGGGCATAAAGCTGAGGAGAAAAGCAAAAGGCAAAAAAAGAGTAGGAAATGGCAAGAGACCACTACATTGAGTTAAAGTTTTAATATCAAATTATCTGCAACTTTCCTGGGATGAATGAATTAACAAATCCATCATTAGAGGCATTCTCAAACTTAGGAATGTTAACTCTTTATGTAAAACATAAATTCAATATTTGATTCAATAAAGGAAAATATATTAAAGCTCTTTATATTTTTTTAATAGTTGGGGAAAAAAACACAAGATCAGTATTTTTAAAAAAATTATAAGGGCACCATGAGGTAAATTTTGGGTCTGGAAGTCTCTTTTACAAAGAAGTCCTATCTTTGATGCTGGGGTTTGGTGAGGTGAATGGGCAAGCATTGCTATTCCATCCAGACAATCATCACATTCTAACTTGCTCTCAAGCAGGGGTGGGATACGACAGGGTTAACTACCGGTTAGGGATGTACGAGCTCCCCTGCACACTGTGAGCCCGCCTGTAAATCGTCATCAGCATGCTGTGTGCAGAGATGCAGCCTTTGAAACAGCCCTCTTTTCCTGCTAATTTAACTGCAGCTGTGCCTCGTTCGGCAGCTGAAGTTGAAAAATCAGGAAATAAAGATCAGGTAAGAGCCCGGGTGGGCAAAAACATCAGCAGACATAGAAACGTTCTATGTCTGCTGCTCTTCAGAGTTACTGGTTCTACAGAGGTGGACAGAACTGGTAGAAACCCATCCCTGCTCTCAAGCCTTCAGAGCAAAGATCAGATAAAATGATATTAAAAAACAGCCATCAAAAATAATCTTTTAGCAACAGAATCAAAGTCTAAATTCAGTTTCAAATTATTCCCCCAAATGTCCTCATGAAGTCCTAAAACAGAATAAGTTAAAGCCAAGAAGCATAGAGACCATATTTTAAAATGTTAAATTATGAAATTTGTAATTCTAATTTACTTATAAATCCATATAAATACACAATACATCTAATTATACTATAACAAATTATTATAATTAGGAGCCTCTGTGGTGCAGTGGTTAGAGTATGGTACTACTGCAAGGTACTTCTGCTGTAGCCAGCTGCTTACAATTTCGCAGTTCAAATCCTACCAGGCTCCAGGTTGACTCAACCTTCTATCCTTC
Source organism: Pseudonaja textilis (assembly GCF_049901715.1). Taxonomy (NCBI): domain Eukaryota; kingdom Metazoa; phylum Chordata; class Lepidosauria; order Squamata; family Elapidae; genus Pseudonaja; species Pseudonaja textilis. The sequence goes on along the minus strand of NC_141990.1, from coordinate 32,636,309 downwards.
CGAGGTGGATAAAATGAGGACCCAGATTGTTTGGGGGCAATAGGCTGACTCTGTAAACCGTTTAGAGAGGACTGTAAAGCACTATAAAGCGGTATAAAAGTCTAAGTGCTATTGCTATTATAAGGATAATATAAACTGATTACCTCGCACTGATTATTTAATTTTGTGTGAGTAATATCCAGTTGTTGATATTGTTCTTTAAGTTTAGAAAATTCAGCCTCCAGTCGTGTTTGCTCTAATTTAGAACTGTTCAGTAAAGTTTTTAAATTCTTGTGATCAACCTGAAGAACTTCATTCTCTTTCAAAAGTTGTATATATGTGTGATTTAATCTGTAATGGTAAAAATGAAATAATATTACAATAACATTTACTTTCACAAAGAGTCTATAAACATTGGTGTTTATATACATATATATATATATATATATATCTTACATTTATAATTTTTATAAACAATTCAAGGCAGCAAGTATACCTAATATTACTTCCTCCTATTTTTCCCATAAAACAACCCTATGAGGTATGCATGTAGTATTGTTCTTAAGAACAAAAATAAAGCATGGTTACCAATGCTACAACCTTTGTCTATATTATACAATATTTTCCTCATATCAAAGATGAATTTCTATGAATATATATAACAGATGGATTGCAATGGATTGAATAGCTCAGGTTTTAACAATGCTTCTGCACTGTGCTAAGTACAATCTAATACCACACTAATAGAAATGTCCTGTTTTTTTCTCCTCTCCCATTCCTCTTTATTCCTCAAAATCTCTTTCACTGATTTTAAAATTTTCAAAAACAGATTTTGATATATAAACTTGATTTGAAGGCAAGGGAAAGTTATCTTTCTACTGCTTTTACCAATGGAAGCAATTACATCAACTGAAAGACTTCACTGTATTTCAGTTATCACGGTCAATTTCAATCTCTATAATGCAATATAGACAATATAGACATAGAATATAAGGTAGTCCTCTACTTATTGGTTAACCAGTTGCTTAACAACTGTTTGAAATTACAGTAGGCCTTTAGCAGCTTGTAAAGCAATTATGACTATTGTGGAATGTTTGCCACCATTCCCCAATCACGGGATCATGTTTCAGATACCTTGCAAATGGCTCACGTTTATAACTGCTTGCAGTGTCCTATGGTCATATGACTGTGATTTGCAGCTTTTTCTTACTGATTTCTGGCATTTTTGCAAGTTTCTGGCAAGAAATGTTCTTTCAGAATAATGGGCTTGCACGTATGACAGCGGCATTCATTTAATGACCACAGTGATTGCCTTAACAATCGCCATAAAAAAGGTTATAAAATTAGGCCTATCCCAGCTTATGACTGCAATCACTTACAACTGAAAATCTGGTCCCAATTGCAGTTATAACTCAAGGACTACCTGTAATTCATTAGTATTGCTTTCTTACCTATCGTTTTCTTCACAAAGTTTTTTGTATTCCACCGCTACCATTTCATGTTTCTTGTTTTGCTGAATCATCTTTTCTTGCTCCACTTTGAGGCCTTTTTCCAGTTCCTCTAATTGTACTTTTTGCTGAAATAATTGACTGTATCTGTCAAGTGAATATAAAATTATAAGAACTATTCTTAAATATAAAATTGTAAAATAATTAAGTAAGTATATTCTGTTTTATTTCCTAAATCTATGTAAACAATTCTATGGCTTTCCTAATTTAGCTAGATTTAGCACAATGTAATTTACCTGTCTTCTAAATCCTTATGTTCTACTTCAAGATTCTTATGTACAGATTTAAGGTTTCCATGCTTAGAAATGAGAGATTCATATTCAGTTGCTTGCCGCTCATGAAGTTGTTCCAATTTTTCATGATCTTTGATTAGAGAATCATAAAATGATCTCAAGTCTTCCCGTTCCTTTATTATGGATTCATTTTCATTTTCTAAGGTTGATTGTTGAATCAATAGCTGTGCATTCTGGTTCATAAGTGATGTGCTTTGGGAATTAATTGCTGAATTCTCCACCTATAATGAAAAAAACATGTAATTAGCTAATGCATAACGAACTCCTTTTAATGTGTAAAAAAATGTTTTCCGTTGCCATCTTCTTTCAGCTATTTTGGCCTATCAATCTTACTAGATCCAGCTAGCATGGATCCAAATTTGAGAAGACTGAATTTTGCCAAAAGAACAATTTCGCATTAGTTTGCGCATCTAGTTTGCATTACAGAAATGATTTATAGAGGGGAAGTTAAGCCCAAGTCAACAAATATAGCAGAAGTCTGCTCAACTGGACTTCTCCATTCTCAACCCCACAAGCTTATGTCCCCCAATTACTCTGTTGGAAGAATTCTTAAAGACAGAAGGAGGACCGCAGAAGATCATTTGCAGAACTTCTGGATTTTATATTCTACAGCCCACAGAGCCATTCTGACCAAACGTGTTCCTCATATAGGAAGATCTTTGGAAAGGAAGGCATTTCCAAAATAATTGAAAAAGCCTGCTTAATTGGACTTAAACTATCAGTAAATGTAGCAGCCTCCCTGCTGCTGTCAATTAGACATTAAAAGTTAAGTAGATATTTTGCAGAAAATTAGGAAGTTATGGGGAGAAGATATCTAACAGCACCTGGAATCTTACACCCTAGATTAATTCCCTCCCAAACCATTACAAGACTGTGATATATAGGGTCTGAAAGCAGTACGAACTTGTCATATTCTGTGGAATGGAAGTATAAAGTCAGATTTCAAAGAGCAGAGCCACTCTGTATTCAGACAAGATCATTAATAAGGAAAAAGAATTGCACTGGCATAACTACAGAAAAAACATACAATCAAATGTCTCACGTTAAAAGCAAGGCTGTAATGATTAAATGTGCAAATAGTCCTTGCTTAATGTCTCTAATTGAGACTGCAACCCTGCCACAAAGCAAAACAATTGCAAAGTGGAAAATCGAGTGGTTAGGATTATGCTTTCCAGATGTAAAGTGACAAAATTAGCCACACCTCAACTTTCATTTGTCTCCTAACCATGCTTTGGAGTGCTGTAGTGCCTACTTATTGCCTTGTATGTATTGAAAGCAATGGGATGGCACTGCAGCATGAGTTTAGGAGCTGCAGGCACATGCCCCCTGCACACCAGATTGGAGAGAAATTTCAAGAGAACTGTAATCCATTTGCATAGCATGCCCACAGGTCCCAGTCCCACATTGCTGATGTGACTGCATTGCTTTCAATGTGTAAAAGAGCAAACAGCTTACTTGCAGTTTGTTTCTCTCAAATCAATCTGTTCTGAAAGGGGAGAAAAAAAGAAGAAACCATAGGTCAACACATGTACTGAGTTTAATAGTAATCACATGACTGAGGTTGCAAATAGGCTGTAAGGTTATTTTTTTCAGCACCATTGTAACTTTGGTCACTGAATGAATGGTCAGTAAGCAAGGACTACCTGTACATTGTGAATGGAGAAAATATTTATATATGAAAACAGAACCTGAAGTTTCGCATTTTGAGTTTGCAGGGTTGTATTTTGCTCCTGTAAGGAAACAGTCTGTTTTTGAAGTGCTATTATCTGAGATTGCAAATTATTATTCTGTGTTTCAAGTTGCTTTAGCTGTGTTTTCAGGGCTTGCTTCTCTGCCTGCAGAGTTGCATTCTTTAGGAATGAAAAAAAAACCATATTAAATGCATATACCTCTTCAGTAAAACAAAAAAAAATATCACTATTTTTAAATTTTTGTATCAAACATTCCAAAATGTGTGAACATTCAAAATCAGTTAGTTAAAATCACAAAATATAAGCATAACTTTAAAAAGTAATATTTAAGCTAAAACCCCACATTTCAATTTATAACTATAGAGGCATAGTTAAACAACACAATATATGATTGAGAGCCAGTGATTTAGGAATCAGGGTAGAAACTGGGAAATCATGAGTTCTAGTCCCAGCTTAGGCACAAAACCAGTTGGGCTGACCATGAGTGATTCACTTTTTCTTAATCTTAGGAAGGAAGGGAATGGCAAACCACTTCGGAAAAACTTTGCCAGAAAATTGCAGGGACTTGTCCGGAAAGTCTCTGAAAATCAGACATAATTGAATGGAGGGAAACTAATCAATGAGAGAACCAACCTAGAACTAAGGATAAATTTCTTGATAATTGTAACAATTTATTAGTGGAATGACTTGCCTCCAGAAGTTGTGAGCGCTACAACACTGGAGGTTTTTAAGAAGAGATTGGGCAACCATTTGCCTGAAATGGTGTAGGGTCTCCTGCTTGAGCAAGGATTTAAACTAGAAGACCTCTAAGGTCCCTTCCAACTCTGTTATTCTAGAAGAAGAAAAAAGTGCAGAAATGTTGCCAAGGCTGGAACTGCAACCAGCCTGTTCCAGCCTTGGCAACAGTTTTGCAGTCTATTTTTCTGGCCAGCAGAGCTTCTCTGGATCAGAACAAGATGAAGAAATCGTATGCTCCATAAGGCTGCTTCTCACTAGGAGGCTTGTAGAACCCAGACAAAATCTGCAGCAACCTCATGAGTAAAGAATGTTGGGAGAATAGAAAGAAGTCTCAGTAGAGCCTTTAATTGACACAGAGTCTGCCCAAATGCCACTTTCTAAAGCACTTTGGACTATAATTTCTTAAAGGCTATAAGTGATCTTTGAAGCACCACTTTTATTGAACCACACGGTGAACGTCTGTATGGCCAGTGGTGCAACTAACATGTGTGTGTGTGTGTGTGTGTGTGTGTGTGTGTGTGTGTGTGTCTGTGTAGAAACTATAAGAATTTAAAAATTAATTTGCAGCATAAAGCAAAATTAGGGGAAACGTTGCAATTATTTTTGTTTTAAATGGACAAAGAAATCAGAAGTGTTTTGATGGACTTTGTTTATATAGCACTAGGTTCCTTTAAATTAATACTACATACTTCCATGGAGAAGTATGCTTGGGTTCTCCTAAAATGATTGATGGACTCTTTTAAAGACAAAGAAGGATGATTGTGAAAGGGCATGGACTGCAGTATTCAGAAGGAAGAAAAAATAAATTTCTTCTTTTTATGATTCTTCATTTTGGACTATAAACTATGATAAAATGGCTACTACTAACAAAAGAAGGGAAGGAAAGAATTGTTGATTGACCAATCTGCTGGGATAGCATCTGAGAATTTACAAAGAATAATCAAGAAATGCGAAAGGCTGTAAAATAGAGGAAAGACTGGTGAATTTTGACAAAAAAATTCAGAGAAACACATACTGCTTATGCAGTAGCCAAAAGGAAAGTGGAAGAACAGGCGGGAACCATGCTTGGGCCATGCACACTACAGGCCTGTGTCTAACTAAAAACAAATTAAACAAAGCCCACACAGTCCTAGAATATTCTAACATATAGTCTGTACAAACATATCACCTATGTAAAATCCACAAAAACCATGAAATGTTTAACAGTTTCTAGTAAAGCAAATGATATACTTACATTTCTTTCAACTTCAATTAATCTATCTTTAACCTTCAAAAGTTCTCTAGTAGTTTCCTGATTATCTCTTTCCCATTTAGTGACAGGCTGACTTTCTTCATCAAGTTTTGAAGAATAACTCTGTACCATCTTCTCTTCCTCTTGTCTTTGCTTGAGAGCTTCATAATTCTTTTTCACCTAAAGATAAATTAGGTCAAATTTTAATATAGGAATTCATTATTTATTTATTACATTTCTAGTCTATTTTCCCTCAAAAATATATACTTTAACATAACTATTATTTTGTTTTTTATTTAAAGACAGTAATAAGTAAAATATGAAATATAGATGTTTAATGTGAAAGACAACTGATATTACTAGGTAATGTTTGTTAAAACAAATAGAAATGTAAAAGATTGTTATTAATATTAATGGCAGAGCTGTACTTGAATAGAATTATTATTCCATTTACTATTGTTATACATATACACACAGATATATATACGTGTATGGTGTTCAGCTTTGTTCGGGTATTTTTCCACGTCATTATAGTTGTGCTTTTAAAGTTGTAGCAACGTTTTGGCAGAATCTCATCTGCCATCATCAGACTTCTGTATTGTGTTCGTCTGACGAACACAGACGAACACAATACAGAAGCCTGATGATGGCAGATGAGATTCTGCCGAAACGTTGCTACAACTTTAAAAGCACAACTATAATGACGTGGGAAAATACCCGAACAAAGCTGAATAACATACATGTAAGTACCCGCGAAAACTTAAGAAAACAGATATATATACATATATACTTTTTTTCCTTTAACAATTTAGTGTGTATTTTTAAGGGAATGTACCAAGCAGAATTCAACTGAAAATAGGTACCTGTTATAAAATAGAGGTTAGAAAATGAATGTTATAACTGTAATGGTATAACTTAAATTTTTAAACAAGATTTGAAAAAAGATACAAAGGTGTTACACTCCAGTCTAGTAATTACAAGAGAAAATTTGTTTTATGAGAAAAGATAATATGAAATTGTAAACAGGACAGACAAAAGTATAAAAACATTGATTAGAAAGATTTTAAAAATTAGAAAAAGATATGTAATTGAATTAAGAAAGGAATGAGATAATTTAAAATAAGGCTATAGGAAGTAAAGAAAGGGAAAAGCTATTGAAAAAATTCCAAAAAAGTTATAAGATATGGATTAGAATGTATAAGATAAATATGTATTGAGTTTATGTCTGTATGGAGAAGTGATAACCCAGGGGCACACTGCTCTCAAAAAAAAGAAATTTTATTTGTATTTGTATGTTTTGTGAAAACTTAAATAAAACTTTTATTAAATATATATATATATATACTTTAACTTCATAAAAACCAGTTGAAGGTTAGGTTGTAAGTCAGGGTAAACTGATAGAATGGAGACTTGAACCTAGGTCTCCCCAGTTCTAGTCCAATAATGTGGTGACTGTTAAGGCAACTGGACAATTATTGTCTTTAAGATTTAACACTTCTTGTCACTACTTATTGTTGCAGAAACTACTGTATGCAAAAATTTAATATCAAGATTTTTTCTAATGATTGTATGGTTAATTATTCCATTATTTCATGTATGATTCAAGTACCATACAGACCAATGCATGTTCAGACTACAATCCTATACCCACAATTTGGAGTAAGCCCTACTGAACAGAGATAGAGTTTAGCTTCCAAGCACTCAAAAGAACAATACACTTAAATATTCTTATGACTCAATAACTTTTAAACAATATTTTAAATGATCTTATCTTTTCTATAAAATTCAAGAATCAATATTAATACAAATAGAAATAGTACGATGCAAAAATTAATACTACCCATCATTTTTAGAGTAATTGGCAGTCAATCTGGAAGAGAGGCAGAAAGAGTATAGTAAAAGGCATTCTAGCGAGCTAAGACTTAACAGTTATTCCCTCTCTTTCCTATTCTGAAAAAAGGGAACAGTTTAACAGTGGAAAAGTATAGGTTGTGAAAACTGTACTTTTAACAACTGTTCTGCTTTCAAATTTACAGTGTTTGTAAATAGTAGACATTTTTAATTTATGGATTTGAAGTTTAATAAGTGTAAACTTTTCATGAACTTAAAAATAAATTGCAGGTATTATATCATAAGGCAGATGGAACATGTTTTAACTTACTATCTTAAGCTCTTGACGCAGCTGTCGATTTAGATTTGTTGATTCTTCTAATCGAGCTTCCAAAGCAGCAATTTTTTCTTCTTTTATTTCAAGTGATTTCTTCAGTGTGGACTCTAACCTTGACTCCAAAAGTTTGTATTTACTGTTTAATGAAACAATTTTAATGAAGTTCTCATTATCAGTAATTCACTTTAAATAATTCATAACCTTTATGTCAACTTAATGAATTTGAAAATGGTAAACTGATAGTTTTGGAATATTTATCTATGTGAGAAAAAAACAGTTCCCAATGTCAAGAGTGTGCATATGTTCAAAGCTAGACCTGAATCTCGTTGGGCCAAGATTTTTTTAGGCATAGTCCCAATGTTATAGACATATACCTATTTTCATATTTCTTCCACAGGGGTGCTGCTTTTAATCTGTTCTGGTTTTAATACTTTGGCCTTTTTTGTACTATATTTTGTATTACAGTTTGATTACTGTTTGATTACTATTGTTTTATGACATTAACATTTTATTTGTTTGATTGTTTTGCATCTGACAGTTGTAAACTGTGAATCGTGGCTTTGAAGAGAGCATTGCAATATGTAAGTAACAGAATGCAAGTATTTGTTGGTGTATATAACAGAAATAAAAAAATGGATACATTGTAAGAATTGCAACCATGGCACAAATGTCTTATCGACCATAAAACTATTAAATGTTAGCAAATTATTTTCTATTCTCCTAAACAATACACTGTAATTACACTTGGGGGGAAACCATCTAAAATTTCATATTAGCACGGATCCTATTTAACCTGACAATATAGAACATTCAGTCTTAAATAAATTTCCTCATTCCACTTTACTCCTCTTCTGATACAATCACTGAATTTGCTTTCTTCACACTTCTCTCTGACCTAATTCTACAGTTGTTAAGATCTAAGGATGGAACAAATAACAGAAGATATATTTTAAATAGGAAAACCACTGGTATTTTCCTTGAGGCTACTTATTGAAAACTTGTTGCAAGATATAAAATATAAAGCCATTTAACTTAAGAGATAAAATATACTAAATCTCCTATGATTATTTTAATTACTGTTAATATATACCGTACAAATGTTTGTACGCCATTGTTATTACACTTGCAGATATAGCAAGCTAAGCATAATCAAAATTATTTTCAGAGGCTGTGCTTCTTCTGCCTCAAAGATATGATCTGAAAACAATTTTCTTATTACTAGACTCCAGAATCTAAATTTCTAAAACCATCACATTTTAAAAAATGTGATACATTTTTTGTAACCCTTGCACAAACACTACAAAGCAACTTCATTTCTTTATTAACGTGCAGCATTTATCATAAAAATCTTGTAAGGCAACTGAAAGAAGTGGCTATTTTCTCAGCAAGATATGTGAGCAATAGATCCTTAAAAAACCAACAGGGTAGAAATATCTTGGAGAGTTTCCATCAATTTAATCCAGAATGTCTTTTACATACTCATACCTGTCATCAGTACTCTGTTCATCATGTAAGAGACGTTCCTTGTTTAAACCTATCTTTTCAAGTTCATGTGTAAGTTTTTCTAACTCATTATTCATCTGCTGTGTCTTCAGTTTTTCATTCACTAAATCCTTAAAACAAAAGAATGGATTGAACAAATGACTATTTGTTACAAGACAACAAAAGAGACACACATTTTTAGAAAGTGATTTCTAGAAAGGTTCTTGTACAAACTCACACTTGTTTTAAATAGTACAAAATCTGTCGAATTTGCTTAGTGTAAACAAGATGGATACAGAAAAGAGATAACTATCTTTCAAACCACATTCAACTCTCTCTCTACTATTACAGTACTACATTAAGATCTAGTTAGTAGATCAGGAGTCCCCAACCCCTGGGCCTTGGCCTATTTGGAATTGGGCTGCACAAATGGCTGGTCAGAGTGTGCATGTGTAGTCCGAAATATGTGAGCAGCCTGCCAGCAAGCACTTGTGCGTAGGCACACCAGCCTGATGCTTGTGTAAGCTGAACTGCATTTGTGCATGCCAGCCCACCGCTCATGCAGCCCAGTTCTCCCCACCACACCAAGCTGGGCTGCCAAGCCACAAAGGTTGGGGACTGCTCATCTCAGGCATGATATTCCCCTCTGAAAAAAAAATCGGGGCCAGCCAAGAGACCCCGCGCTGAGTGCCAAGAAATCACACACACAACACCAACGCTACACACCCTTCCTTTCCAGCCGGTCAGGTGTGGATCAGCTCCGGAGCTGGGCAGCCCCTTCCCTGGTGGCGGGGCCGAGGCCGCCGCCCGCTGAGCACCCACTGCTTTCCCTCGCCAGGGTCGGGCGGTGGTGTGTTGCCCTGCGCCGCGTGGCCCCCTCCTGGCAGCGTGCTTCTCGGCACGAGGCAGCTGGGTTGCCCAAGGAGCCTGGCCGGCCAGGCGAGGGGAAGGCAGCGAGGGCCCTGCCAGGCTGGGGCGGAAAACCCACTTGGCAAGGGACCGGGGAAGCCTGCAGGCAGAGGACCAAGCACGCTGGGAGGCAGAGATTCGGCCGAGGCCATCAGACGGAGAGACGGCTGGTCTGCTCCAGTGCCGCTGCTGCCGTTGCAAAGAGCCGCCGCGGCTCTTCCTTTTTGCCTTTCCCTTCCCAAGGCAACGCAGGATTGGAGCCGCGCGGAGCCGTGCCGGTGGTAGCAACTCCTGACTCAGGGGGCCTCTGAGGGGAGGGAAAGGAGGAGAAGGGGGGAGGGGGGGGCGATTCCCCCAAAAATCGGAATTCCGATTTTAATCAGAAGAATACCATGTCTGTCATCTAAACTATTCCTATGCTAAATAATTGTTTTCTAGTTTTCCTTATACTGTATTCCTATACGTTCCTTTAAAATAAAAACCTACTTCATGTTTTCAAATAATCCAAACTTCTTTATACTTTATTCTTTATAGAGAATTCCAAGTGAAATCAGCTTATGTTAGATAGAACTAACTTTAAAAAAAAAAAAACTTCTTTCAAATGGAGTCAAGGGATATTGCAGTAGTATCCTCTTCACTTTGGAAGGACAGTTACTGAAGCTGAAGCTCAAATATTTTGGCCACCTAAGGAGAAGCAAGGACTCTTATCATGAAAAGACCGTGATATTGGGAAAGACTGTAGGCAAAAAGAGAAGGGGATAGCAGAGGATGAAGTGATTAGATAGAGTCACTGAAGCAATGAATATGAATTTGGGAAAACACTGAGAGACAATTGGGGGGCATGCTGGCAAGTTATGGTCCATAGGGTGGTAAAGAGTCTGGCTCAACTTAGCAACCGAACAACAAAAAAAATCCTGTTCGCCATGGACAAACAAATCACCTGTATGGTTTTCTAATAGCAATGAGTTTTAATTCATTACGTTGTTTAAAAAAACTGACTCCATTATTTCTTTTTATTAAGCACAGCAAGATAATGTTTGATTGATTAGTCTCACAATTAAGTGAGACTAAGCTTTTGTGTAATGTCAATCAGAACAGATTACAGTGCAATTTTCACTGTTTCTACTGTTGTTTTAGAGCACAATAGCTGTGACTTCAGAATAAAACAAAGTTGCATACCCTCTTTGTCAATTAACTAAGTGCACAATGTTAGGAAACAATAAGAAACCTGAAAAGCAAGGAGGAAACTATTATTTAATTTTGAAGGGAGACAACTTATATATGTCACAAAAGAGCCTTAGAGAAAGTTATTGCTATATGAAAGAAATATAGTTAAGTGTCAATTTATTCCATTAAAAAAATCCTTTCAAGAAATGCCCAATAGCAATTAGCAGCTATGGTGTGGAAAGAACTAAAGTACAAATACTCACAGAATTGACACATCTAACTAAAAAATAAATACATAAAATTATTCTAAAGAGCTTTTAACATTAAGTCTAAATGAATTAAAATACAAATAATTTCAGATTAGTAAATTATTGTGGAAATAATGTTGATATATAACTAACACATCACAGCTACATTCCTCTTTACAACAAGAGCATATTATGCAATAATGAACATTAATTACCTCACGTAATGTTACAAGTGTTTTTTTGTCAATGGTAGCTCTTTTTACAAGCTCTTTATTTTCCTTTTCTGCTTCTTTTAGACGAATAGATGCTTCTTTACATAAACCAATTTCTTTAAAGAGTGATTTGTTCTCTTTTTCCAGGTGACCTATTTTCACATTATTTTCTTCTAGTGTGCTATCCATAACATCTGCTTGCTGCCTGAGCCTTTTATTCTCTTTCTCTAGCTGTTTCTTATCTTTTTCTAGTTGGGTAGTTTCTTGCTCCAAAAGTTTATTCTCTTTTTCTAATTTTTCTAAACGTTTACTGGAGATTTTGAGTTCCTCAAGATTTTTTTGCAGGGTCTGATTTTCTGACTCCAGTTCTTGTAATTCACTTTCTAGATGTTGAATCTTTTTGTTATTGTTTTCTAGGGTTTTCTGCAACCTTTGATTTTCTGTATCCAAGCCTTGATAACTCACTTCTAAACGTTCTGTCTTTTTAAAGGATGCTTTCATAAGATCCAGGCTCTTCTGTAGCTGGCCTTTCTCACTTTCCAGTTCTTTATTTTCCAGTTCTAACTGAGCCATCTTGATGTTGGTACTCTTCAAAGATTCAACAGATCTTCTGAGTTCTAAGTTTTCTTCATCAAGTTGTGCATTCTCTTTCTCTAAGGACTCTAATTGAAAGCTGAGATTTTTCAGACTATCTAAAGTCTTTTTCAGCTTTCTGTTTTCAACATCTAGACTGGAATTCTCTTGTTCTAAAGAATCAATTTTTTCACATGTAATTTTTAAATTAGTAATTCTTTTCTGTAATAGTTCATTTTCTTTTTCAAGATGATGAACTTCTTTCTCCAGCTCATCCATTCTTTCTCCCCTTTCTTTATAATGTTCTAACTCTTTTTTCATTTGCTTCTTTTCAAATTCTATTTTACTCAGTTTGCTGCTTGTCTCTTTGATAGATTCATGGAGAATTTTATTTTCCTTCTCAATATCTTTTACTCTTGCTTCAGCACTGATTTGTGAACGCTGTCGAAGTGAAGTTACAGTTTGATTCAAGTGTTCGATTTCCTGTTCCAGGATTTTAATCTAATTCATTGAAATGAAAAATACAAGTTTAAATCAGCTATGGGTATTTTGTATTTAGATAATATAAGAGTTCTAAGAGTTAAGATTTGAAAAGATGCATTTTACAGTCTAAATTATAAGACTAAGTTTTGGCCTGCTGATATATTATTTTATCGCCCTATACCTACTTCAATCCAAACATCTCATTTTCAAATCTGTAGAGGGCAAGCATTTCAAGAAACTAGTGGATTTGTTCCTTTAGCATTTTTCAGTGTAATCAACAGGAAAGTTTCCCTTTCATAAAGAATGAATATCAGACAGCTAAAACAATGGAAGGAGGACTTTTTTGATCAAAGACTGAGTTTGGTTTACTCTTTAACTCTTTACACTTTAGCAGAAAAGAAAAAAAGAATGTATCTGAATAGAAACATTAGGCAAATACAGTTAATTATGTCATCAACTCAAATTATTTCTTGAATTAGTCAAGAAAAAAGGCTTGAACTATTCTCTTTGAAGGAAAACACAACAGTTACACACTTTAGGGATAGTGAGCAAATTTTCTGGACAGATTGCCTCCCACTTTAGAACAAATTTAATCATTTGTTTCTTCAAAGAATATACATGTATTCTAGTTAATCTGATATCAACAAGAAGGGTTGCCAGCTCACTGAAAGGCTAATCATTAATTCATATGGTTTCTGTCTCCTGCATTCCTGTATATTGTATGGAAAAGGCTAGTTCTCAGGAAGCTGACATTTGGGATTTAAACACAAAGACATATAAATAATAAAAAGAAATTAAAACTATTCATATAAAAACCATATGAATTTTTAGTTTTCTAGTAGGAAAACTAGATCAATATTCACTTATTTTATATAATATTCTAAAATATATAATTAATATTGCTTATAGAAATCTAAGACCAATGAAATATCTGCTGATTTCTTGAAAATTATAGTATACAGGATTGAAGTGCAACAGCTAGTGGTATTTATAATCTGAAGCTCTCTCAAATTATTTTAAGGATTTTTTTTTAATATGAAAGAAATCTCAAGATTCTAATCATTCATGACATTTCAGAATTGAGTTTACCATAATCTTAGAAAATTTTGCAATATTGTGAGACTTGGAGGATAATATTTGTTTTTGTTCTTAAATTCTGAAAATACAGAATGGTGTTGATTGCCGATATTATACAGAAAAGAAGCTGTACAAAAATCATTCTCTTCTACTTATGGCAGTTTTTTTTTAGATTAAGAACATTTAATCAAAACACCAGTGAATATAATCCTTATTATTTAAATGCAGAAACCACAATAAAACAAGTATCTATGTATATTACCTGTCTTTCTGAATTTTCTCTCAAAGTTTCGATCGTTTTTTCAAGCTGTGCTTTCTCTTTCATAAGATCTTTGCAAAGATTCTGACTACTCTGATGACTCTGTTTCTCTTCAGTAAATTCATTCTTAAGTCCTTCCAGCTGTAGGGATATTCATCAAATGTAAATTTTGATTTAATAAAATGCAGGTGTATATGCTTTTTGAAGGAACAGATTAAATAACATTTTCCTATATCAAAAGCCTATCAGAAATGAAATTTTAATAAAAGAAAAACTGCATCTAAGATTTTGTGCCATAGGTTATTTCTTCTTCAAGGAGTCCTCCAACAGAAAGTACCAAATATTTCAATATATACTACTTAAAAAAACATACACATAAAGGGTTACTTTACATAAAATATTTTGTATTTTTATTATCACATTAAAATTTGATATAGGAAAAAAAGCAAATATGCTTATATTTGTTTTTCTGCTTCAAAATTATACTTTTTTCCATGAGATGTAGAAAAAAGATTAAATTACATTAAAAAGAAAACTTTAAAGAGAGAGATTAGGACAATAGGACCAGGGCTACAATGCCCACAAGGATTAAAAATCGACGATTGGGGCTTTATTTATCAATATCTCACTTTTAATTTCTCTCTCATTTACCTTGCGGCCTTTTTAGTATTCAGTCCTTATAAATGTCTAGCACAACAAATATTCGCAGATTCTGTTATTTACCTTCACTTTCATTCATTCACCTGCCCACCCCATGTGTTCTCTTCCTTCTCTATTTCCTCTCCAAAATTACATATTAACAGAAAGTCCTAATGAATGCCATTTGCTTACAAAAAAAAATCTATACTAACCCCCCACCCTAAAATGAAATATTATTCCACTAAAACATCTAATAAAATTGACCAGATTTCTCCTGACTAGAATATTGTTATGCACAATGAAATAAACAGAAATGGGTAGATGCAGTTAAGTTTATAGTAGCAGCACTGTTCTTTTGATATATTGATAAAAGCTAAATTTATAAAATATCATTTGTATATAACATCTTTCTCACAGAATCATAAAATAGCTGATACCTTTTTACTTAGCCTTTGATTTTCTCTTTCCATTTTCATTAGTTTCGAGTTATTGCCTTCCAGAGAACCCATTGCATTTTGTAATTCTTCTACTGTTTTTAATAAAGTTTGGTTTTCCATTTCTAGTTTTAATAATCTACTAGATGTTAGTTCATTCACTTCATGACCAAGTGACTTCTGTGGCACTGTTGAGTTAAAATGGAAAGTAAAAAGGATAAATTGACCTTCTGTTATCTAAACTATTTCTAATATATAATTAGAAAAGGACACAACTGTATAAAGAAAAGAACAGAACTTCAGCTACTGTTTTTTTTTGAAAAACAAACATAAATACTAAACCTAAATAATTACTTTAATAAACATTTTCCCAACCTGAAATTAAATCTCATTAGTACGGACCAAGCATCACAACTTTTTATTAATAAAAATATAATTATGAAGATTACCCTGAATCATAAATATTAATATAAGACAATCTACTGATAGTCTGAAGTCTGAAGCTGCAAGTTTATACAAAATCAAGAATTCGCAGAATTTTGCTTAAATCTAAGAGTTATTTGTGTAGTAAAATATATGAATTATTCTACTCTTAAAACATGACAACATGGAGGTCAAAATATATACAGTAAAAATTAGAGCCAATTTGAGACATTTCTCATTTTTTGATAATGCACTATTTTCAAAAATAACTTTACAACATAAACAAGATCAATAATGTACAATTGGATGCTTCATTTAATTTGCTGTGAGATTGGCTACATCTACCTTCTTGGATGTATTCCACATTTGAAAAAATATTGTTTAGAGGTATTTGCTCAAGATAGAGACAGATATAAAAATTGAAAATAATAAATAAAATAAAAATGCTAATAACAACTAAAACTAGCAAGTAGCAAGTATTCCTTGGAATGAACCAGTCTGGATAGCTATGCATTTGGGTCCCCTGAAAGAAAACTGACAAATATATGAACCAGTCTTTAAAGAATCTGAATGTTAAACTCCACATATACTATCTGGACAACAAATAAGTATAACTTTATCTACCTTCACAAATTTCTGATGATCTGTTTATCTGTTCAAGTTCCCAGCCCAAATGTAGTGATTCATCCATACTTTGCTTCTGGGCCATTTCTAGTGACATATTTTCTTCCATAAGTTCCTCAATTTTCTTCCGATCCATATCACGTTCCTTAAACATAGTTTCATATAAATTTTCTTTAAAACCTCCTCTCTTCTACTTTATTAATGAAACTACATTAAGTTATCAGCAGCACAAAAACAACATACTAATTAAATCAAATGCATACATACAAAGCTTATACAGATAGTCCTCAACTTAAGACTACAATGGAGCCCAACATTTCTGTTGTTCAGTGAGACATGTGTTAATTGTGTTTTGCCCCATTTTACGACCTTACTTTCCAAAGTTGTTAAGTGAATCACTGCAGTTGTTAATTTAGTAACATGGTTTTTAAGTAAATCTGGTTTCCCCATTAATTTTGCTTGTCAGAAGGTCAATAACAAAACCTCAGAAACTGGCGATGGTCTGGATAGATGGGCACATGGAGGTAAGCCTCCATCAGGTCTACCGAAGTCAAAAAGTCTCCCTCCTGAATTCCCACGAAAATTGAATGGAGGGAGTGCATCTTGAATCTTCTGTGTATCAGATGCCTGTTGAGCCCCTTTAGGTTGAGAATTGCTCGCCACCCCCACCCCCTGAGGCCTTTGGGATGACAAACAAAATTGAATAAAACTCTGGTCCCCTTGGTGCCCTGGAACCGGTTGGATGGCATGGATATCCAGCAAATGCTGGATTGCTGATTCCATGAGGGCCTTCTCATTGCCAAGTCCCTGGAGACGGGGTAGCACATAAAGGGTCCTGGGGGAAGAAGAGAAATTCCAAGGAAGTTTTAAAAAGGAAAATTAAAAAGCGTGAAAATAAAAAGGGTGTGAAAAACAAAAGGTGGCTGAGCCAACAAAGCTGGACAGCTGTCAAACCTTTCTGCAAATCTAAACGACAAAGAGAATCCAGGGAGTAGAATAATTCTTCAACAAACTCAAATAATTCAGAGCCCTTTTAGGGTGGTCTGAATGAGTTGAGACCGAGAATTGGGGACTGTTACCGGGGGGCAGAGGGGCATGTCCTCAGAATTCAACTCGATCTGTAGAGAAACGAGGCTGAAGACTACCCAGCCTGGATTCTCCCGTTGACTCAATGGAGAATTAGAAGAGTGGTTTTTAAACTTTCTATTTGCTATTTGAAAAGAACAATTATTTTGAAAGAAGCCACTAAAGTTACTTTCTCAATCATTTTTTTCAGTCTTAGAGTCATTAAATGCCGTTTTATTTTATTTTTTTCTGCAGGCAGTCCTTGACAGCAATTGGACCAAACATCCATCATTCAGTGATGCAGTCATAAAGTGTGACATCTCATGATTGCATTACTTAGCAACAGCAATCCAGTAGTCCCAATTGTCATTGTAGCCCCAGGACCACGTGGTATTAGTTCTTCAGCAGGAAGGGGCGAGAGTCCCAAGTAATCAGACCAGCAAGAGCTGCAGCTGAGTGTAGCAGGGCAGTGCAAATGGGCAGGGCTATACAGCAGGGGCAGAGGCAAAAGTGCTGTGGGATTATACTGGGTGCAGGGTCTCCAAAGCACAAGAGGGGAAAAAAAGTGAAAAAGTGGCAAATGGCAGGAAGTATCAGAAATCACAATCATGTCACTGCAGTTCGCTACAGCATTTTAATCACAAGCTGGACACTGAGTGACTGGATCATGATCACATGATTATAAGGGATGTGACAGTTGGAACTCTGAAAAACCAGTCACAAATCCTTCTCATTCAGTGGCACTGTAACTTTGGTCGCTGAACAAATGATTATAACCTCAGTACTATCTATATCATATTTTCATTTAATAAAGGTTGGCTTTTTAATGATTTTTTTTTAAAGATACAGCTGTAAAACTAACAATAAAAACATTAATATGATGTATAAATTACTGCATATAAATGAAGTCATATGAATGATTATTTTCCTCCTTTGGTAATTATACTTTTAAACATAAATATTATTTAATTTTAATTATATAAACATTAAATAATCAAGCAGGTTACAATATGTCGTTTATTTAAGATAAAAACACACCAAAAAAGCTATGAGCAGGCAAAATAAGCAGATTCATAATATTCCTCTCATTTAGTAAGTGAATATGTGGACTTCTTCGGGTAATATCCACTCATTCAGCATTTTTTGAATTGACCATGGCACTGAACAAAGCCAACCTACAACAAATCTTTTAACTGTGACTGTTGCAGAATTCCTGCAGTCATGTGGTTGCCATTCAGGTGGTTGACAACTAGGTCACAATTACAAATTCACAGCATACCACAATCTTGTGATCACCATTTGCAACTTTTACTTCTGGCTTCCAACAAGCAAAATCAATGGGGAAACCAGCAGGAAGTCACAGGACCACGGAGCACTGCAATTGCACAAGATTGGCTAACAATAACAACCCAAACTGTGGGAACTGCTATCATAAGTTGGTGCAGTAAATGATGGCATGTGTTATGATCCCATTGCTTAGTGATGGAGTTCCCAGTCCCAAATACCATTGGCAATTGAAGACAAGCTGTAATTTTGTTCTTAAAAAATTACTTTTTCTATCCCATCCTGTATGCTCACCATCTCCATATCGTGGAGTTTAGCTTTTAATTGCAGATTCTCCTTTTCCAATTCATGCAATTTATCAGAACGGGCTCGGGTTCCTTCTAACTGATCTTCCAACATTGTCTTTGTTTCCAGTAATACTTGATTATCCTCTTTTAGCTCCTACAGTAATAAGTGAGAAATATGTGAGAAACTGACAATAAAATAAGAAACAGTTTAAAAAAAATTAAAACAGCACACACCAAACAAAATGGTGCTATATTTTACATAAATCAATGTAACTATTTAAGAAAAATACATGTGACAGAATAAAATACTAAGCACATAATTCTAAATCTGGAGGCAAAACTAATCCAATACTTTTTGGATTTTAGAGAACCATATTTAAAAATTGAAAAGTTCCCACAAGTAAATAAATGAATAAGAAAATGTAGAAAGTAATTGATAATAACTATAGAACATGAATATTAACATTAGCTTTTGAAATCTGATTTATAGTTGACCTCTGGGGAAGTAATGGACTGAAAACCACAACACTTTTAGCAGAGTTGATGACTGTGGCAGAAAGTGGAGCAAGTGAATGAATTGACTTCTGGAACTCTCCAGATCAAGGGGAGAATTTGGGATTGCCCAAAGTGCTCTTACAGGTGCTCCTTGCAATAAGACTATAAAACTATGGTCTCCAGCAGGTTTTAGAGCTCTGAAAGCCAAGCGAGTCAACTTTGTCCAAGCAGTGGTTTGGAGTCTGCAAAAGGATGCTAGATTTGCCGACTTCCTATCTTAATCACCTTTACTGGAAATGGCTTGTACATAAATTCTTTTTGAATATTAAGATTCTTCATAAGGACAAGTTTCATTACACCAGTGATTTTTCTTCATTCTGCAGTGAAAGATGTTTTATGTAAATTTAAAACTTAAAGAAAACCTTTTTTATTTGGAATAAGCAGCAAAAGGGTGATTAGAATGTCAATTTTGGAATGCTTTTAAAGAGATTAAGGGACCTGGAAATACGATTTTAAACTATTTATAAGACTGCATCCTGTAGTTTGTTTAAAGTATCATTAAAATATATGAAGATTTTTAGTTTAAATGCAAGAAATCTCTTCCTGGGAAAATGTGCTGAGACAAAAGCATAAGACCTTGAAGGCTGGTTAATAGATGTCACCAGAAATAGCTAAGGATTATAAAAAGGAGAAGAGTCATTAATACAGAAAGGAGAAAAGTATTTTAACTCTGGAAGAATTCAAGAATATCTGACAACAATGTACTCAGAACTTTCTCTTTAGATTGTTTTATATAATAAAATAAGCTTAAAAGAGATAGAACAGGATACAACTGTTTTGGTTATGGATTTAAAATTAACCAGACCCAAGAATAATATGGATAGTCTTCAACATACGACCACAATTGAACCCAAAATTACTGTTCTATGTGAGATATTTGTTAAACGAACTTTGGCCCATTTTATGACTTTTCTAGCCACAGTTTGTTAAAGTGAATCACCGCACTTGTTTAAGTTACTAACTGAGTTGTTAAGTGAATCTGGCTTCCCCATTGCTAGTAAGAAGATTGCAATAGGGGATCAAATGACCCATGGACACTGCAACCATCACAAATGATTCAGTTGCCATGTGCCTGAATGTTTATCACATGCCCATGATGATGCCACAAAAAAGTGACTTGGACAAATTTCTTTGGATTTACAAAGAGATACATTATATTTATGAATGAATTCCTGAGGGAAAAAACCAGAAAGAAATCAGGTTTTAGGATAGTATCTAAAAGGTATAAACTTCAAAATCTTATGTATTAGCTTATGTTAGCTTATTTGACCAAGGTAAAATATACATTATTCTTTTTTTCTGGTATTAATAGGTTTTTCTTGATTAGCATGATGATGCTTTGAACATTTATTTATAGATAAGACATGGGAAGAAAAGTTTTTCTTCCTTTTTAAAATAAAGTAATAAGCTATAGTATTAATATTGAAAGCAGATAAAAAAGAAATGAATTAATTTGTGGGATATCATTTGAAGAATTTAAGGATTAAAAATTTTAATAAGCTTCATCTGGTAGCTCCTACTGGAGTTTTTCTTGATTAAATAATGAAGTTTTATAGACATAAACAAATAAAATATGGCAAGAATAATTTTTTGCTTCATACTTTTTGAGAAAATAACAAGGTACTGTCAGGAAGGAAATATGAAATTGTTTCATTTTTTTAAAGTTAAAATATATGCATTATTATTTCTGATAGTCCATTATTAAAACTGACTTTTTCTGATTAAAATTGAATGAAGGCTCTACCTGCTCATAGATAAAAGAACAAATATAAAATTAGACCTTTGATTGAAATATTAGAGAAGGTGTTCAGTTATTGAAAATGCTTGTACTTGTCTTAATGACGGGAGAAGCTATTTTTTCCTACATTTTTTCTGCTTTTCTTCTTTTTTACATTTTTTCTTTTTCTCCTTCCTCCTTTCTTTACTAATAGGAGGATGCATATTTTTAGACTGTAACATAAAACAAGATAAACACAAACACATAATTTAATCAAATAATACTTTGATTCATGTAAGAAACATAATCAGTAAAAAAATAAACATACATTTAACAAAAACATTTCTAATTACCTCTATTCTAGCCTTGTAGAATTCAATATCATGTAGTCTTTCTTTATATCGGCTGAGTTCACTTTCAAGCTTGTCAACCCGAATTGCCTTCTCTCTGAGAACATCAAGTTCATCCCGATACACTCTGGCAGATCGGGCATCCAAAAGTAAACTCATATTCTAGCAAATAAATTAAAATATATATTTAGTGTTTATGAAAAAGGCAACAAGGCAGAAGGCAAAAGAGAAGGCAAGAATAATATTATCTCTTTTAACATGAAATCACACAGACATTAGTGTGCATGGAAAAGGGAAACTAGTAAACATTAGCATTTATTCAGAATACAAAATCAATAAGTAGCACAATTTATATGTGGATTTGTATAAGAATTTTTCTTTCTAACAACACCATCATTGCATTCATTTTCGTAACCATCTTTTCAAGATCATTAATATTGATATGTTGAGCATTGATTTTATTTTATAGAATAAATTTTATAGAAACTCTAGGAACCCTAATTCCCACAGTCTCTGTAAGGGAGATGGGTAGTTCTTAAATATGACAAACAAATAAATAAAAATTCATACTTATGATGAAAAAAGATTGGTAGTTATTAAATATAAACAACTTATATAATGTTGAAAATTATGTTTTCCTTAAGGTATTATTCATTTAGTTATATTATCTGCTTCTTGAATTGGGCAGTTCAAATATTTAATAAATTGGAATGTTTTCTTTTAGAATTTGAATATATTTACTCTTAAAATATTATTTTAGTTCTGATAATGAGGAAAAATATAACATAGAAAAAGGGTGTTGGTACTTACCTGACACGCCCATTCTCTTTGAGCTGTGAAGAGCATCCAGTAGTGGGAGGTGCTTCAGTCTCTGCTTGTTTAGGCTGGGCTTAATTTGGAACACTCCTCCTCCTCCACGGGACTCCTCCCCAGAGTTCCCCAGTTTTGGCAAAGACGAGAGAAACAAACACCCTCGCCCTTAATACTGTAAAAAATCATTGGCTGAAACAGGATCCCAACAGACGGAAGAGGGTGGGGCTGGATGCTCTTCGCAGCTCAAAGAGAACGGGCGTGTCAGGTAAGTACCAGAGCTGCTCAGAGCATCCAGTAGTGGGACATACCAAACCTTGGTCTGTCCCACAGAAGGGACTCCGTCTGTCTTGGGATCCCCTCCTGGTCCCTGTGGACCCGTTGCAGAACCCTTCTGCCAAAGGAGGCCTTGGCTGATGCAAACACATCTATTTTATAATGCCTAATGAAAGATGATGGAGAGGCCCAGGTTGCATGACAGATGTCAGTGATTGGTGCCTGCATGGCCCATACTGCCAATGTTGCGGCACTCCTTGTTGAATGAGCTGTTATGCCCCTGGGAACCTGAATTGCTTGAATCTGATACGTTTTCGCTATTGCGGCCCATAGCCAACGGCCTATTGTGGAGGATGAGACCTTGCATCCCTGATTGTTGGGCTGAAGACACAAATAAAGCCTCCGTTTTTCTAAAGAGGCTGTGCGGTGAATATATATTCGTAACGCTCGCCTCACGTCCAGCCGATGCCATTGTCATTCCAGCCCTTGGGATGGCCTGGGACAAAAATTAGGAAGTATCAGTTCTTGTGCCCTGTGAAAGGCTGAATTAACTTTGGTTATGAACGTAGGATCAGGATGAAGGACGACCCTGTCGGAATGGAAGATGCAAAGATCTTGTCTGATCAACAAGGCTGCCAGTTCTAAAATATGACAAGCGGAAGTGATCACTACAAGAAAATCTACTTTATACGTCAGAAATTGGAGACTTGACAATTGCAAAGGCTCAAAAGGTCACTTAGTGAATGCAAGAAGGACCTTGTTAAGGCCCCAAGTGGGATAATAGTGAACCGTTGGCAGGCTTAAGTTTGTGGCTCCTCAAAAGAAACATTGTATGCGTGGATTATGGGAAAGAGATAGGAGGCCTTCATAAGTGACGACTGACACTAAGGCCGCCACTTGTCTTTTCAACGTATTAGCTGATAATCCCGTCAAGCCCCTCTTGTAAGAACTCTAGGATTTGAACCACAGATGGGATCAATTTGAGACTTGGTACATCATTTGCAGAAACTGGACCACATGACATTGTAGATGCGAGTTGTTGAGGGGCGTCTGGCAGCTTGGATTATGGTGATAACTCTGTTGGAAAACTTTTTGCTCTTCAGACAACTCCACTCAACCTCCAGACGGTCAGGTGCAACCATTGAGGGTCCGGATGTTGAAGGGGTCCTTGGGTTAACAAGACCCTGTCTGGCGGAATTCTCCATGGTGGTGATACAGATAGATTGCAGAGGTCTGCAAACCACGACTGTCTGGGCCAGTAGGGAGCTACCAGAAGCAGTTCCATCCTCTCGGCGAGCAGCTTCTGGATGACCTTGGGGATCAGTGGAAGTGGCGGGAATGCGTACAGAAGCCCCAGGGGCCAACGTTAACGGAACACATTGAAATTCTCCGCTCCTTGCAAGGGGTATCTGGAAAGAAATCTCAGGAGCTGAGCGTTGAAGGGGGAAGAGAACAGGTCTACCACTGGCTGCCGAAATGTGCTGACTGCCTCTTAAAAGAGGGTCGGATGGAGGAGCCACTATCATGGCCCAGCTTAGCCAATCTGCCTGTGTATTCGACAGTCCTGAAATGTGTTCTGCTCTGATGGAAATCAGGTTGCTCTCTGCCCAATGACACAAACGCTCTGCTTCTCGCATGAGGTGTTTCGACTGAGTTCCCCCCTGTTTATGTGAGCTTTCGTGGTTATGTTGTCTGTCAATATTAATGTGTTGGTTGCATACCTGTGGAAGGAAGCTGCCGAGAGCCAGGTGTACTGCTCGAAGCTCCAGCCAGTTTATGCTACGCAATCGTTCTATGGAGGACCAGCGACCCTGGGCTGTGAGCGATTGAAAGTGAGCTCCCCATCCAATCAGGCTGGCATCGGTGGTGATGGTAAGTCTGTGGGGCTCTTTGAATAGACAACCTTTGTTTATGGCTGGTCTGGTCCACCAGAAGAGAGATATGAGGACCTGTGATGGAACTTTGACCTTGTATTTGGAGTTGCTTCGGCTGGATCGGTGGTACGGGAGCAGGAACCACTGAAGTGATCTAGTGTGGAGCCAGGCCCAAGGAATAATAGATATACATGTGATCATCTTGCCTAACAATTTTGATAGATCAGCTAGGGACACCCTCCTACGAACCCTGATCTCCTTAACTAATTGATGAATGCTGTTTTGTCTATCTAGTGACAGGAAAACTTTGCCTTCCACTGTATCTATGACTGCCCCCAGATGGATTAATCGAGTCAAAGGTGTTAAATGACTCTTTTCCCAATTGATTTGAGAACCCATGTAGTTGTAGGGATTGTAAGTATTGTCTGAGTATGTTACTGATTGATGAATAGAAGATGACAAAATTAAGATATCATCGAGGTAACATTGCAGTCATATGGGGACATCCTGGAGATGAGCAAGGGCTGCGAGAACCTTTATGAAGGTCCTGGGGGCAGAACCTAGTTTGAAAAGAAGAGCCACATATTCAAAGTGGAGATTATTATAACAGAATCGTAAAAATTTATAGTGGGAAGGCCAAATTAGAATATGTAAGTACGCCTCTGTCAGATCTATGGATGTAAGGATGTCACCTTTTCTGATACCAAGTAAGATAGATTGCAGGGTGTGCATTTTAAATTTGCGATATACTAAAAATTGATTAAGGCATTTCAAATCCAAGATTGCTCTCCACCCCCCTGAACTTTTGGGAACAACAAAAAGATGTGAATAGAAACCTCGCCCTCGTTGGTCGGTAGCTACTGGTTGGATGGCTCGTATGTCCAGTAGGTGCTGAATAGCTGTTTCTATAAGATTTCATTTAACCAGATCTCTGTAAAGAGGGCACGACATAAAGAAATCTGGGGGAGCGGATTGAAACTCCAATGCAAGGCCGAATCTGATCGTGTCTCTGACCCAGGAATCAGATGTTGAGGATCCCATTGGTCCGCGAATAATTTAAGGCGGTTGCCGATAGGAGCCGGGTCCATAGGGTTATCTTGGGCGCCGGAAAAATCTACTTCCCGCTCCTCAGAAGGATTTCTTAAGTTGGCCACCCCTTCTGTTCCTATCCCCAAAGTCTGACCAATCTGGCTGTTGCCCTGGTCAGAAAGATGGGGGTCTCTGGTATCTGGTTGAGAATGGTCCCTGATAAAAGGGCCGAAAGGATCCCCTCCGAAAGGACTGAGGGTTTCTAGGGTCTGACTTCTGAAAAAGGGAGGGTAAAATTTTCTTTTTTTTCGAGTCTCGATGAGTAGCGGATCGAGAGAAGGGCCAAACAGTCTGTCTCCCGCTAGAGGAGATGAAGCGAGCTTGCATTTATGTTTAATATCCGCTTACCAATTCTTTAATCATAGCAAGCGTCGCGCTGTGACATGTGAAGTAATGGCTCTGGCTGAAAGCTTAACTGCATGAAAGGTTGCGTCAGCTGAGAATTTGGCGGCTGCTATAAGCTTTGCAACGTCTTGGTGTGCTCTAGTGTTAGAATTGGGGACATGCTCCCGTAATAGCCGGAGCCATCTACGGGAAGAACGGGTAAAGAAGGAAGAGGCCGTGGCAGCTCTGATGGCCCATGCATCAGACTGATGGGCCCTGCGTAGGGCTAGCTCGGCCTGTTTGTCCTCTGGCTTTAATGCCTCCAGCGCCTCACTGGGAATGGAGGACGAGGACGCTAATCCCACAATGGGTTCATCTACCTCAGGAGTATTTAACAATTTTAAGAAATCTGGGGCCAAATTAAAGAATTTCCTGTTGTAACCAGTGAGGGGCGTGTATACTGCTGCAGAAGCCCACTGTTTCTGTACCAGGTCTGCAAACATGTGAGGGACTGGAATCACATCTGCCTCGATTAAAGGTTGGGTGAAGATGAGATCCTCTGGTCCCTCGTCTGACAGAGTTGGAATGGTAGAAGGGGCCGGCTTGTCCAGGCGCACAGTGCTTTTGGTCTTGAACAATAGAGATTTTAAAAGTTGTGGCCGGAACAAGCCTGTAAATTCAGGTTGGTTGGGAACAAGGCCCTCATCCTCAAACATCCCCCTTTCTAAGGGGTCTGCTTCCGACATAGCCGGGTCAGTATCATGCACTGATTCTGATTCACTCTGGTCCATCAGCTCAATGTGTTCCACCTCTTCTGCCTCCTCCTCCTCCTGCGGCTTCTGTAGGAGCAAACCCCCTTTGAAGCAGTACCTGGGTATAGTGTTGCTCTGACCTGGCCTATGAGCGAACTGATTGAGAATCATACTGAGCGGGTGCAGGATGATCCCTGGTCAGAACCGCATGTTACAGGCCTGCTGTGATTCCCGGACGGATAGCCATCTCCATCCAGGTCTTTATTCACTCTGGCACATCGTCTGGAAGAGATTGTTCCTGTCGAAGACCGGCAGCCATTGGTGTGAACATCGCTTTGCATGGTTGGTGATTGAGCTAACTGGGCCTGTTGACTCTGGGGAGCCACGCTGCACCTGGATGAGAGGGAGAGATCTAGGGGGGAAGGAGGGAGGAAAGAGGAGGACAGCTTTGGACTGTGGGGTGAGAAGGCTTGAGAGGTCCTGTGTACCTCCCGTGTGCACTTATCTATTTGGTTTTCCAGTGCCTTGTGGTGCCTGTTGGCATCCTTTTCTGATGCCTTAGAAGTCCCTTTTTTTTTTTGCTTAGGATTGTATTGAGATTTGGACTTGCCCCTTGAAGTTGAGGTGTGTGAACCACTACCCCCTGCCATTTTGATTGTGGAAGGAACAGCACACTCGTTATTTAATGCTATATTGTGTAGGCGGTTGGTGTGCCCAGGGACCTTGCCAAGAATGGACAGGGTGCCCTGAAATCAAATGCCCCCCCTTTTTAAAAAAATATGGATATCTGCTTCAAAATTGAGTCGTATCTCAACAATAATAATTTATTATTGTTATGAAATTGCTAGTATTATTATATTGGTATGATTAATTTGATTATTTTAGTATTATTAATATTATCAGAGCGTATAGGTATGCAAATATATATCAAATTTGGATGTCCCAATCAGCCAAATTGAGAACGCCTAGCAGGCCAAATTATCACTCACAGGCCTTCAACAGCTTCCCTCTACAGGCGAATGCTGGCCTAAGTGCTCGCTGTTGTGCCGCTGGATAGGGAGAACTGTGAGGGTTAAGCCAACAACACGAATTAACAAAGGCCTCGAATAGGTTGGAAACGAGGTTGTAATGATTCCTCGGGGTATTTTGTATTAAAAAAAAACTTCAATCTGAAATAAGGATTACCTCATACAGTCTATTGAATTAGCACTCAACGCGGCCACACGGTCCTTTAACAGCAAAAAAAAAAAAAAAGGTGACCAGACGTTATTTGTGGCGTGCGCGCCAGCAGCAATCTCCTGCCGAGAAAAGGGATAAGCTCCAACAGCTTTCCCTTAGGGCTAAACCGGCTGGGAGGGGTGAAAATAACCAGGCAATTACACCTCCACCCCTAAACAGTGTTCTTTGGGGGAAAAAACTCTGGAGAGAGCAAGAGAGAAAAAGCCACGCCGTTTAAATGTTAATGGCATCGTAATGGCAAGGGTAGGGCTAGCGATTGGGGTGGTGGTGGAACAAAATCAAAGCCTCCCTGTGCTTAGGAGCGCAAGGAGCACTTCCTGATAATGCGATCCCGACGGCCAGATGGCAAAGGCAGCGTCGGTAAGTCAAACAACAATTGTTAGAAGGAGGGGACATTGACTATCTGCAAACCTTAAAGAGAATTCTCCTGTTTCAGCCAAGGATTAACGAGAAGCACTGCCTATCTCTCACGAGGCTGAGCCAAAACTGGGGAACACTGGGGAGGAGTCCCGTGGAGGAGGAGGAGCATTCCGCAAATTAAGCCCAGACTAAACAAGCAGAGACTGAAGCACTTCCCACTACTGGATGCTCCGAGCAGCTCGTGGGAGAACAATCCGTTTACAAACAAAAGAATGTGCATAGAACAATGTCAGGTCACTCTTTTCTAAATTCTTCCCAAGATATAAATAAAAGGGGATGGAAGCTGCATTCAACAGATGCCTCCTTTCTTGAACGTAAATTGAAATACAGTTCACAAAAGATTTCTAAAACAAAAAAAAACCCAGAAAATAACAAATACACTGGTCAATCAATATCAGTGTATTTTAAGTTTAAGATCCTATGGCCGTTATGATTTTAAGTTTAAGATCCTAAGGCCGTTATTTAGTTGAAATCTGCTTAACTAAGAACCACTGCTTGAAACATGCATCATAAATAAAACTGATAAACACAAGCAAGTTACACTTCATTTCAACAAAACAATCTAACCCATGATTCACAAACCTCTTGTTGAAGTCGCTTTAATTCAGTTTCATTCTGTTCAAATTCTTGCTTACAATCCAACAACTGTTCAGTCTTTTCCTCACTAAAAACAAAACATAAACATATTTGTAAAAAACATATATTTTTACAAATATTAAAAAAGCTTTATTTTACATTCCAGTTAATAATTAAAAGGAAACTGCACCAGCATCATAATAAGTTCACTAAAATGATAAAAATAAAGCAGTAATCAAGAATGGATTGAAATATTGCTAAATTCCTTCCCTCTAGTTTTTTTGCTCTCCTGATTTCCTCCTGTTACTTCAAATTTGAAAAAGAGCTTGAGAGCAAACACACAAGACAAAGAAAGCGAATAAATTCTGGATTCTCTAAATCTCTGTTCCTGATTATTGCTTTTTCCAAAAGCTGTTTTTTATTTATTTTTACTTATTTATTTTAAATAATAGCGAAACTTGTGTACTTGCTCATTTACAACAGTTGAATCCCACAGGTTGAGAAGATTTATATACATTATTCACATACTTCATTATTCTCTAACAACAGCTCCTCAATCTATCCTCCCTGCAGTTGTACAGCTCAAGTGAGTCAATTTTCTGCCTTGGAAAAAAAAGTTATATAGAACTTCATTATGGATTCTGGCTTTGATTAATTTGAGTAATAGATAAGTAATTTTTGAGTCCTTCAAAAGCAATATTTTCTCCATATTAAGACATTCTTCTTCCCCTTCCAATTATACAATAACAGTTAATATTAGCTTACAGATCTTGTAGCAATTTAGTATTATTGTTGGATCCAGTTTCACATTTACTCCCGTATTTAATAAAAGTAAATTAGATATTCAACAAGGAGTGTGTAAAATTAATTAATGTGAGAATGGACTGTTCTGGAGAAGTCTGGGATACTTCATTTCACTCTAGTGCAGTAGAGGTATGATTTTGGGCATCAGGGATTGGTTCCATGGAGAGAGCTTTTTATGTGGACCAGAGGGCGCATAGTTTTGTGTGTTGCCTGCATCCCGCAGATGGGGCTTTGCTTGTGTGTGTGACCCTGTTTCTGGCATGTCATGACCCAGTGATGGTCCACAAACTAGAGACTGGTGGACCATCACTGCTCTAGTTTAGACCATCCTGCACTTCCTCCTCTTCTATGCTTTTACTGGGATTTGACAGTTTACAGAAAAGCAAGACTTGGAAGTAGTTTGATATGGACAACTTTTGCATATTCCTAATTCTACAGTTCAGTACCAGACAGGTCACATATTCTAAAATGATTATGGCATACAAGATTTAAAATAATATATACATAGTTTCAGTTTTGAAACATTAATATCAAAACAGAAAATATTTTATAATAACCATTCTTTATTATCATTGTTTGATATCAGTGAAGCATTAGAAGACTCTGAAATTGTAAATTAGATAAAACAAAGGACACTCGTAGTACCTTAAAAAAAGCTGCTTATGCAATGGATTTTTCTCAACTCCCTCTTCTAAAGCTTTCCATTTTCCCTCATAAAGCCTGAAGTGAATCAACAAAGTTCTGACATGGGGGATTAGTGCGAATGAAACATATAAACATATAAAGTTTGTGCAAACTCCTTGTGTCTTTCATTTAAGGCTCCTTAAAAGAAATTTGAGAAAGAGTGATTGGGAACAGTTGTGGAGGGTTCAGAAAGCCCCTTTGTACTTTGATATGATGGGGAAAGAGAAGTTGAAATAGAACCGACCATCTCTGAGGAAGAAATCAGATGGGCAATGAGCCAACTGCCAAACCACAAGATTCCAATTGTTGACACCATCGCTATATCATTCACAGTCATTAGACACCTGTGCCAGAAAATTTGGGAAATCAACACATGGCCACAGGATTGGAAATCCTCAGTGTTTATTCTACTGCTGAAAATGGGTGATTCTAAGGATTGTTCTAATTATTGCATAATTGCTCTCATCCCTCACATCAGCAGGATTTTGTTTAAAATAGAACAAGGTCTAGTCTGAACCATCAAAAGGGGATTGCCATATTTCCAAGCTGGCTTCCAAAAGGGTCATGGCACCCGAAGTCATATTGCAAATCTGCACAATAGAAGATTTGCAGATTACAGAAGAAATCTTGTGAATATCAAAAGATCGTTTACATTTGTTACATCAATTACAAGAAAGCCTTTGATTGTGTGAGAAGCCATGAGAAGCCATGGGGAGCCCTACAGGACATGAGGGTACCAGCACATCTGGTCAAGTTGGTGCACTCAGAATACTCAAATCAGGAAGACACAGTGTGAACACCATATGAAAACCCTGAATAGTTTAAGATAGAGAAAGTGATGTGTCAAGGTTGCATTATCGCCCTTTCTTATTTAATCTGTGTGCCAAAATGATCATGAGGAAGCTAGATCTTGAATAAAAAATCAGGATATAAGTTGTGGAAGAAACATCAGCAATGTTCAATATGCTCATGATACAACACTCCTCTCAGAAACCAAAGAAGGCCTAGAACATCTGATCAAGAAAATCAAGGAAGAAAGTGAGATTTTTAGTCTCTTTCTGAACATCAAGAAGACCAAGCTGATGGCCACAGCAAGGAATGGAAACATGACAATAGAAACTGACACTGAAGAGATAGAATGCATGGAAGAATTCACTTTCCTAGGATTGCAGATCACTCAAAGCAGTGAATACAATCTCAAAATAAAATGTCAGATTGCACTGGGTCATATATCAATGATAAATGTAGCTGAATATGGAAAAGCAAGGACATCAGCAACAAAATGTAGGTTAGTCTGCTCTACTGTGTTCCTCGTAGCTATGGTTGTGAAACTTGGGTCTTAAAAAAGCAAGAGAAGAAGAAAATTGACTTGTTTGAGCTGTGGTGCTGGAGAGGCTCCTGCATATTTCTTGGTAACTAACAAGCAAGTACTGAAATGAGAAAGATGACCAACAAGCAAGTACTGGAGTGCATAACACCAAACCTACCACTGGAAGGCAAAATCTCAAAAATGAATCTCTTAATATTTGTGGAGAGATTTCTTTGGCATCTGTCTTACTTTGGCCATGTGATGAGGAGGAATTCACTAGACAAAGCAAATATGTTTGGAAGAGATAGCAGTAAGAGGAAACCAGGCCGTCAAAGAATAAACTGGGTGAACACCATCAAAGCTGACACCAGCCAGATCACAGAAAAACTCAAAGAAGTGCAATATCGAAAGACGTGGAGAGACCTGGCCCACGGAATCACCAAGAGTCTGACAATTACTGAATGAAAAACATCATCAGCACTTTTTGTTATCACAGCTTTCTGTGTATAACTTATCATGGAGAAGACAAACATTATCCAAATACTTTTAGAGTAATCTGACATTAAAGTGGTCAAGTCCAAAATCAAGCCAATTAACTTCCATTCATGAACTCTCATTTCTTCCCTGTATATAAAGCTAAGGTAGGTAGGTAGGTAGCTGAAAAAGCAGAGGAAATCATCTATTTTTATTTCCAATGTGAGTTAAATCTGTCAGCAGAGATTAAATAGGCATAGCTTTTCATATTTATTGAATAGTACCTGAGTACAACAGATAGATGTTGTATAATCTGACATTTCTTTCATATAAACCAAGACATCATATTATCAATCTACTTCAATCCTTCTCTCCATAAAATCACCTGAGAATTTTTCCAGAAAGAATATGATATGGCACAAACAGCAGTATTTCATATGTGAAGGTAGAATGCAGAACAGACAACATATGGATAAGAATTTGTATTATTTCTCTAAAACAGAAACCTACAGTACAATCTTCAGGTTAAGGGAAACTCATTTTTTTCCCAAGAGAATATTATTTTATCACTCATATTTTTCTTTCTGAGAAGCTTAAACTGGACAGTGGGATTATTCTTCACTGTCATCCCCAAAGGAATCAGATTATTAAAGCTCAATTCCAATAGGTTAATATATGTTTGCTTTTCATCATGTTAACTGAAATATGTTCATAACAGCAAACATGTTTATCTGCAAGACATCCTATTTAAATCAGAAACTATAGAAATATTCAGTCAAAAATGTTTCTTTCATTTTCAAATTACAAAAATATAAGTTCCAAACATAAAAATATTCAACCATTTTATATGTATACATCTATTGCACAGCATGTATTTTATACATAATATCAAAGCTGGAGCTAATGAACTTTTCAATATAGGGCCTGTTTTAAATAATGACAGTTCTTATGTCAAACCACAGCTTCTCATAAATATTTACTTAACCACCATGCTTTGTTTCCAATTTAAATGCAATGTTATTTAAAATGTACAGAACTAATGGGAATTACTTTAGCATACCAGCACATCGGATAGTACTGACAATCATTAAAAGATATTAGCATTTTATAGGCAAAAATGTTATTTGTAAATAAATAAAACATATTGGTAAAATGTAAAAATATTCTCAGAAATATATACACTTCCAATGAGCTATTCAATTAAGTGTAATGGGATTGTTTTTAATTATACATTCTACACCAATGTTCACTATTTAGGCTATTACATGTCAGTCAAATTAATAACAGCAATTTGCATTAACTTCCCTAGTACAGCTGTTTATAGAATATCTTGGCTAGGCTCATTTCAATAGACACCCAATATCTGAGTCATCAAAAATGGTCTTTTTTTGTATTTTTGTACTCATCATGACTAAGTTTTTAAAACTTTGTATTTTGTTCAAATAAAAAAGTAATTAAATAGAGATAATAATATACTTTGCCCATTTTAGATGATCCAGTTGAAACTCTCTTGTAAATCTGTTGGTCTTTGTCTGTCTGTGTGTGTGTGTAGGGGGGTAAGAGATGGAGGGGCTGGCTCTGAATATAAATGTTCCCATGTCACGCTCCTCTCTCTCTCAAAACAATATTTGAAGCTCAGCCTACCATACTGCAGTTCAATACAATTCTAATAATGAAACACGTCAAATAATATTCAAAGTGAAATAATAAAATGTACCTAAGGAACAGCTTTCAAGGGGCCTAGAAATGTTTCTTAGCATCAAATTCTGACAGGAAATTACAACAGAAAAACCTTACCATAAAATTACTGAGCCATTCTGTGTCCAGAACAAATACAGAAAATTTGACCTTAGTACTAGAGGACAAGCATATGTTAAGACTCTTCATCTCTGCTGTATTATTTATTGAGCAAGCACCATAATGGCTTAATTAGCCATAAACTTTGCAGCATTTATCTAATGTTTAAAGCATTTTACATGCACAATTGCAGCTAAGGATTAGAAACTGGCCCTTCAGGCAGAGAACAGGTGGCAATCTTAAACTCATTTCATTGCTAGACTGAATTTAACAATGATTCTGAAACTTGTATGTTAAACTCCTATTTCACATCACTGTGTAATTAATTAGCCACAGATTTAGAAACCTCAATATACATTGCTTTATCAAATCACAGTTAGGATACAACTTTGACAATCATGAAACTTATAGTCTTGGATTATATTTAAAAAGTTACCGTACAAGCAAGTATTTGTGTGAATTGCAGACTCTTCAGGAATTTTACTGATATGGACATCAGCACCATTTATAATCAATGAATAACCTTGGGCACTGGTACAAAAGCACGCTCTCCCACTATTAATGGCAAACATGTCTATAGCTCTTGGAACTCATGAGAAAAGAAAACTGGAAGTTATATAATTGTAGCACAGCTGTGACTCAACTCAGGTTAAAATTTATTGAAAACATAAATACCCTTTTATCAAGTTATATACTGTATATCTATTTTTTCCAAAATTACTTTTTAAAAAAAGTACTGTGTTTTGATAGTATACAAATATATTGTTATATCTATACAAAGCCATTGAATGGCAAGGTGGCCTAGTGATGAAGAAGCTCGCCTCCCACTTGGAAGGGTTGAGAGTTTAATCCTAGGCAGGGACAGATATTTCTTTACCAGGGCGCAAAGAGAAAATATATGCTACAAACTCCACATAGTGTCAGGAAGAGCATTGGGCTGGTAAATGCTCAGTTCCATTCAGTCACCCCAACTCCACCCTGATAAAATGGATTAGATGAGTCGTAAAAAGAAAAAAAATCTATAGAGAGTTATGCAGAAGACTGAGTAGGTATCCTCAACAAGGGCTCTAACATTTTCCGCTTAGTTGGCACGCATTTGTAAATAATTCCATTGGCAAAACACAATACAATTTTAACTACAACATGTGATATTAAACAATATCATTTTACTTGGAAAGTTTAGCTTTCTGAAATCTGAGCTTACTGATGAGAACCTACATAGGTGTTTTTTTTGCCTATACCCACACTAGGAGTACCACCTAATAAGCAGACGAACAAAAAGTACTGGGGGAGAAGGAGAAAGTACTGAATGTGCATAGATGTTCAGTTATAGATAGAAAAAAAATATACCTATTTTTACTTTACATTTATAATACAAATGCTCTTAAAATCTGTTCCCTCAGATCTACTTCTAAGCTATTTTAACCTTTTGAGATTAAATGCATGCTTATACAGTAGTAATCCATAAGAAACCCAAAGTCTCTAAAAGGGAGTGTGCACATATGTATTTTACAACAAACATACTTGGGTAGTAGGCCTCTTCTTGCTTATAGGCATTTGCTTAATCTAAAACAGTTACTAACTGGTAAGAGAGACCACACAAAGTGCATTAATTCAATTACATGTTCTGTTTTTTTAACCATTTATGTACAATTTAGAACTGTCCACTTCATTTTCCATATCAAATCTTGGTGTTCAATATGCTAATTTTCAAGTCAACATTCTAAACTCCACATTTATTGTTTACTGCAAATCATCTGGGATCACAGTAAACAGCACAGCATCAACTGCATATAAAAGTACACCTATATTCATATTCCCAGTCAACACACCTCTAAAGTTGACATATCAAAAGAGACATCATACATCCTTATTGTCATATGTATTTTTATTAGTGACACAGACCGCAAACAAACAATTTTATTACTTTTGTGGGGCAGTTTGATTTTACAAAAAAAGGATTTATTTTACTATTGTTATTATGGCTTTTCTAATTATCATTAAAGCTAAGTTCTATGTCTATTTCCATTATTTTATTTCTTATTTATACATTTATACTTTATTCTACATAGTTGTTCTCTTAATCCCAGCCTTTTATTTTTGTATCTAGTATTTCTGTTCTCACTAGCTATTATTATCTATATTTTTATATTCTTTATTTGCAAGTTATCTCAATAAAGAATAATATATCTTCTACGTATTTAGCACAGAACTATTTTATAAGCAAACAGCATCCATATTTTAACGTTTCTCTAGTCACACCTTCAACAGCCACAGCCTTACTATTTTTAACATTCTCACAGTAATAAATGCTTTTCCTTTTCTTGGAAAGGAATTATTTAATTCCACTCTTTAACATAAAACTATCTTTTCCATACAAATATTAAAATAATCCTTCTGGAATTATCTTCTTTCAACCTCATTCTATATCATTTCATCACATTCTTAATTTTATTCATTCCACAGAATACTTACATTTTAAGTCTTTTTTAAAATGTTCAGCTACAGTGCTTCCAAATAAAATTAATAGGTATACTGATAATACATGAAATTATACATGAGTATAATTTATGTACATGAGTATACATGAGTAAGATTATGAACAAATTGTTTACAAAACATGCATTTAAACTTCTTAAATTTGGTAATGTTTAATAATAATCTCCTGTGTTTTTATTTTAAAAGAAGTTTAAGGCAATGAATGTACTCTTTGTCAATGATAGTTTACGGATAGCTCACAACTTATGTCCATCCTTAATGACTGTTCAAAGCTGTAATTATTACATGTCTTAAGTTATACCATCAGCACAACCATGTGATTTCATCTTGGGCACTTGGCAACTGACTAGTGATCGCAATGTGATCGCATTTTGAAACTCTTTTTGTCACTTTCCAACAAAAATACCCACTGAATAAACTGAATTCTGACTTACAATCACAGACCACTGTAAAAGCAGTGGTAAAAAACAAGCTTGAGTTATGACTGCAATGATTTATTCTGGACTCAATTATGGTTGTAAATAGAGGACTGCCTGTTCCCAGTTCCTCATAATTTAAATTTATTTCAGACTAAATTTTATATTTTAACTATTACAAATGTAGAAGGTTCAAAAAGCCAAGCATACTAATTCTGTTTCTAAAGGAAAAAAAATCATCTGTTGCAGCTTGATGGTTTTATTAAGACCTTAGAAAACTCTAATAGTAAATTAATAAATGATTCATACCAATCCAAGCTGAAAAAAAAACTACTTGCTAGGTCCAAGGAACAAATGCTTCCTTGCAGGTGGGCAACTGTCCTTGGGGACTCTTGATGTTTACCAGTTCTAATAATTATTCTTTATTACTATGTACTTACAGCTCTTGTCTAAGCCTTCTAATCTTTGCTTTGGCATCTGCTAATTCTACTGATAAGTGTTGTCTGCTTTCAGTGCATTTCATTCCTGGAGATCCACAAGGTGATTGTGCTGCTGATGCATGAGGTAGAAAATGAAGAGAATCTCGTTCTTCAGAAAGCTCTATGATAGTCTGTGACATAAAAAAAAAAATTTCAGTTAAGTATATGGAAGTGGAACCCTTCAGATTTTGCAAATTGTTACTTAGCTATTTTATTTCTTCATTTCATTGCTAATCAACAAAATCCTAAAAAAAAAAAATGCAGGCTTCCGGTTTGGGTTTCTTCAGCAACACACCGAAATCCGCGATCGTGCGCCGTTTCAATCTGTGCTCGCCGCTGGAGTGCCCCGATCTTTTGGATTCAGGGCTGAAGCTACCCCGTAGAGGTGGTGAAGAGGGGGGAGATTGCTAGCTGAGTGGAGGGGAGCCACATCTCTCCTCCTTGGCTGGTCTAAACTCTCTTTCCCGAAGGCGGTTGCAGTGGTAGTCAGAAATGGCCACCTCAAAGAAGAACCCAACTGGATAAGATTGTGCAGGAGAAAGACAAATAGGAAAGCAGGACAGACCGGGCTAAACAACAGAGAACATCTAAGCAAGGTATCCTGAATCTAAAAGTACTTAGAGGTTACTTCTGAAAGAAGATCTTTAAGTGGCGAAGGAGAGAGAAAAGGAGGTTAAAAACCCTTTTTTTACCTTTATATTGACAATTACAAATGGTATGGAAAGAAATTTATATTAATCTATTTTGACACTAATAGGCAACTTTAAGCTGAAATCTAAGTGTCAAAAGGAGAATAAAGATTTTTTCTTTGGTCCTTTTAAAGCCCTAAAAAGGAGAAGAGTAGAGGCAAGGGTGGAACTTGGAATAATGAAAAAATGGACTGCCACCAGGAAAAATAAAGAGGATTAACAGCGAAACTTTGAAAAGAAGAAAAGAAGAAAGCAAGAAGAAGGGCGGGACAAAGAAGAAGCCATTTTCAATGATCAAATAATGCAAAGTGTGATAATAAGGGGAAAAGGGGGGAAAGAAAGTAAAAGTCTGAGATCAAAGGGAACAGCCAAAAAGAAAAATAGTCTGAAAAAGAAGTATAACAGCAAGGAGAAGCAGAAAAGAAAACTACAGAAGGGAAAATTGAGAGAGAAGGGTATAAAAAAAGGGATGAGAAAAAGAGGGGGAAGATAGAAAGGGAAAGAACTTATGAGGGACAAAAGCAGGAAATAAAGAAAAAGGGGAAACGTACTAGGATTA
Source organism: Pseudonaja textilis (assembly GCF_049901715.1). Lineage (NCBI taxonomy): Eukaryota > Metazoa > Chordata > Lepidosauria > Squamata > Elapidae > Pseudonaja > Pseudonaja textilis. The sequence goes on along the minus strand of NC_141990.1, from coordinate 32,597,844 downwards.
AAGATATTTGCTCAGCTAGAAAACACAGAGATAATGGCTAAATTAAGTTAAAAGTGAGGATTCTGCAAAGGTACAAAAGATAGTGTTGTGACAGTAGAATATCGTAATGAGTTAGAAATGAAATAAGTAAATAATCTATGAGATAAAACTGTATTGCTGTGTAATGGTATGTTTACTTATAATTAATGCAATAATAAAGAAGAGAGGGAAACACTGTAATTGTTTCTAAAGATTGATAAAATATTGAAAAGAAATGTGAAAGATTTATAAGGAAATTTATACCAGTTACTAGAATGAATTTGAATAATTATTTTGCTTATTAATAGTAAATAACTTATAAGATAAAACTGTATGACTATCCAATGGTATGCTTATTAACAGTTAAGTAATAATGAAGAAGGGAGGGAAAGCACAACTATAATCACGTGGGAAAATACCCGAACAAAGCTGAATACCATACGTGTAAGTACCCGCAAAAACTTAAGAAAACAAATATATATATGTATATATATTGTATTTGCTATGTTTTTTCTTTTTACATTTTCAAGGGGAAGTACCAAGCAGAGTCTGAATGATGAGATTTACATGATATAAAATAGATATTAGAAATTTGAATGTTATAATTTTAGAATGCACAAATTTAATGTTTAATGAGATTTCATATGATAATAACAATAAGACTTAAAGGTGTTGCATTCCAATTGGCAATCATAGAGGGAATTTTGCTTTGTAAGAATGTTAGAAGAGAACATAATGAAATTGTAAACAAGACAGACGAAAGTATAAATATAATGAAAAGATATAGAAATTTAAGTAAAAGAAATACAATAAAATAAAAAGACAATGAGATAATCATAAAAGAAAATTAAGAGAAGTAAAGGGAGAAATAGTGAAAAGTTGGAAAAAGAGTAATAAGATATGAAGTTGAATATATAAGATGAATATGCATATGAAATTGTGTCTGTATGGAAATGTGATAACCCGGAACCATGTTGTACTCAAATAAGATGTTTTATTTGTTTCGTTAAAACTCAATAAAACTTTATTTTTAAAAAATGCTGTTAATACCTCAGAATGCTCATCTCGCTCATCTATAAGTCGTTTTAAATGCAATGCCATGTTTTTTAGGAGAGGTTCAATATAATCTTGAGCCACAGCACCGTCATCCATCCACTGGAGATCGAACACATTTTCCTGATTATGGGTTACCTACAAAGAATAAATAACAATGATGTAAAACTATTGTATTTAAATAATTAGATTGCTAAATTTGTACTAATTAAGTGTAACTAAATGTGAAAAAGATTGGAGTTCAAGCTTGTTTTAATGAACAAATTATGTGCATTTTAATCAATTTTTAGAACTATTCTGCAATACACTATATTCTTAGAAAAATTCACCTCTGATGGTTATCATTTCTCTTATCTTTTTAAAATTGTATTTTTCCTTGCGTTGTCTCTAATTAGAAATTAACTCATCTACTAGTGATTTCTCTAATTTTTCTTCTAACTCACTTTGCCAGGGAAAAAAAGCCTATGCATTTGAAATCATATCTTAATCCTGTAGACATTAAAATGCAAACAGTGAGCACTGGATAATTAGTTTTAATAATTAATATTTTCAATTATTATAGAGTGCTCTATTTCTGTTTGGAATATGCTGAATTTTTAAAATACTACCTAAAATATCACATTTTTATTTTCATATTTTCTTCAAAGAGCTCATTCCTGGCATGTTATCTTCCTTACCTCTGTGCATAAACAGAAAGGACATATACAATAAGGGATAAAATTATTCTTGTTTAATCTAATGAACAAACATCTTTCATCAGCTAGAGAAGAAATAAAGTACTGTCTTTGCACTATGTTTTCTGATCTTCCATGCAGTCACAACTAGCACATACATTATTAATTAATTTATTTATTTTATCCTGGCATGATTGTTTTTTATAAATAGCTTAAGGTGATGAACATACTTTAATCCTTCTTTTCCTATTTTCCCCATCACAATAACCCTTTGAAGTTGGTTGGCTGAGAGAGAGAGGCTCAAAGTCACCCAGCCAGTTTTTATGCCTCAGACAGGGCTAGAATTCAAGTCTACTGATTTCTAGCCTGGTGCCTTAACCACTAGATCAAATTGGCTTTTTTCCCCCTGGAGATTGTAAAGGATGTCACATTGCCTAATTCTTTTACCCTTTTTATTTTAATGTATTTTCTAATTTATTTATAAAGGCGTATTTTGATCTTAGCTAACTGAATTTCAAACAGGACCATATTCATGGCCAGAAAACGTAATTCCTAAATTGATTTGTTGGCTGATAGAATTGTTGTCCTACTGAATTCAATGGTATTTACTTTAAATTATATAATTGCCTTAACCACCAGATCAAATTGGTTATTTTTGTGAAATCACTATTGAGTTACCATAGAAACTGGATTTTCATTAGTTTTGAATGAGATTTATAATGGCCAAGGCAGATATACTTTATTTACATTTAACCCTTTTAAGAAATTGTTTCAACTAACCTCCTTGTTCACAAAATTTTAAAATTAATAAAATATTGTTAATTCACCACTTTAAATCTTTTCTTCAGGTGAAAACTTATCTAGCTTCTTTCCTCAGTTAAATTGACCACTGTTAATTCTATCACTTAAGCCTCTAACCATCGTTCTTTCTTGTTCCAGTTTAACAATACACAGACTAGACTATTCCTGGTGATGCCTTCTTATCAAATAAGACTGAAGCATTTCTACTCTTTATAATTAACTCCAACTTCTCAGACTTGATCTAATATATTTGATATTTCAAGATACCCACAAACTAAAAAAATCTGGTGGGTTTCATACTAAGAATTCAAGTAATATACAATTTCCTACATTTAATTCCTTAGAAAGAATCAATTTGGCTTTCTGAGAATTTGACATCCAGGTACAGTTTTATTGATATGTAATCTGTGATTTCCATAAATCAACTGCTATACTAACAGGATGACCTCCAAATCAACAGGCAAATCCCACAAAAAAATCAAAAAAGAATCAGATCCAGGAGATGGATTGTTCTAATAATGCACCAATCATACAGTATGAGCTCCAGAGGAAGCTTTATTGAGATAGGCTGAAGTATGTTTTCCCCCTTCCATTATACCTGTGAAAGTCAGAGGCGAACCAGTTTGATCTCTTTCTAAAGCTTAATGCATATTTCTACAGTTGTTGCCTTAACAACTTTTAAATGGCTTCTCCATGGCTTCATGTCTTTGGCTTCTTGCATAAGCTCATCAATTCTATGAGAAGAATTGGCTGATCTTTTTTATTTAATAAGAAATATGTATTTTTTTAAAATACAATAAACATTCTGCAGAATAAATTATTATAAAGACATTTGACTGCCTTTAAAATATTTTTAATAAATTAGTATTTTGTAATAATAAACAAGATATTTACCTCTTGTATATGGGCAGCAACAGCTGCTCTTACATCAAAATCTAAACTCTGTATTCTTTCAATGAATTCTTCTTTCTTCTGGCACTAAATATAAATTTTAATTAGTATTTATTCTATAGGTAGCTAAACAAAATAATTATTATTAGCTTTTTCTTATCAATGTAGTACACCTGAAATACTTAATAAACACACATCAGCATAAAATAAAATATTTACAGGAAGATTTGTGATTTGTTTATCATGCATTGTACTTTTTCAACTCCTTTAAGTTTGGCATATTGCCTTCCTGCTCCCAATAAGCACCGGCCATCATGGCTGTCTGGTAGATTAAAACTGTGATCAATAGTTCCATTTTAAAAGTTTCTACTGTACTTCAATACAATAGAAATTGTATAGTTATATTCTCATTTTATTATGCTTTGATTCCAAAAACCCCATTTCTACTTCTTTTATTGAAGGGTCTATCTTTAATTTACTTGGAGACCTTTATTTAGAACAGTGGTCATCAACTGATGGGCCGCAGCCCACTGGTGGTCCGTGAGAAAATTTTGGTGGGCTGCAGCGTGCTGAAGACCAGATGGCTGGCGGGGAGGTAGGGCAAACCTGCAGTCTCCCTACCAAACCCATGCCATGGCTGCTGCCTCCTACCTCAGCACATTGAGGAGGCCGAGCAGCAGCGGGAAGAGCGCAGACCTCCTGAGCCGCAGGAAGCGGCTACCAGCTATGCCCTCAGGTGAAGATGTTGCAAGGTGGAGGCTTGACCCCCTCTTCCTCCTACCCATGCTCATATGCCCAGCGGAAGGAGGAGACTTGTCGGGTGCCAGAGGGGTGGTGAGCGCTTTGCTTGTGAGCGCTTCTGGCGAGGAGGAAGAGAAGCTCCTGAGGGGAGGGGTCGAGCCTCCCCCTCACAACATCTTCACCTGAGGGCACCGCTGGCAGCTCCTCGACCTCCTCGATGTGCGGAGGCAGGAGAAAACACCAGTTCCAAGGTTCCTTCCCACCACCCCCTCGCAGGCCAGGGAACACCCGGGAAGGGCTCTGATGCCATGGTCTCCATCCGCCGCCGGTATCACCACTGTTGCCCCACCTCCCCACCAGCCATCTGGTCTTGGCACGTGGCTCATCGGCCTCCAGACATCAGATTCTCACCACCCAGCACCAATTCAGAGGTTCCTTTCCCCCCAATCCCCACCCCCAGGGACAGAAGGGGAAGAGAAAGAGGGAGAAAGAGAGAGGGAGGGAGGGAAAGAGAGAGAGAAAGAGGGAGAAAGGGAGAAAGAGAGAGGGGGGAGGGAGGGAAAGAGAGAGAAAGCAAAAGAGAGAGGGAGAAAGAGAGAGAGGGAGGGAGAGAGGGAGAGAGAGAGAGAGAGAGAGAGATGAGATGAGATGAGATCCCGGTGTTTTGTTTTCTGTGGGAAACAGGTCCAAATGACTGAGTATTTAAGGTTGCAAAAACAAGCAGCCAAGCTAAGTGCCTGAAGGACCCCACCCTGCCAGTGGGAGTCCAGGCACTTCAGCAAGCGGCATGTTGGATTCATATTAGTGGTCTGCGGGATTTAAAATTATGAGTTTGGTGGTCCCTGAGGTCCAAAAGGTTGGCGACCTCTGATTTAGAACAGGGATGGGAAATGTGAGATCATTAAGATGTTGCTAAAATATATTCTCTGGTTACTGGCAATACTGGCTGGTTCTGCTAAAATATGATACACATTTTCTATCCTTGATTTAGAGGCTATAAACGACAATCTCTTCAACGCTACAGAAATGTTAAACTATTTTTATTGAGATTGGCTATCAAAAATGGTTTAGCCCCTTTGCTCAGGCAAGGTTGCAGCATGACAAGACTACCTTCCTTATAATATACACCAGGGGTGTATATTATTGTCATGGCGGTGTCACATGACGTATCAGGACTTTTTCCCCTTCGCTAAACCAGGTGTCGGTATGGCCATAACATGAAGCATCCAGCCCATGGGCCGGGAGTTTGACAGCCCTCATATACACTAACTCCCTGAAAACAGACCTTCAAAATAGCACCTATCCATTGAAGCTCTAACAAGCACTTGTGTCTCTTTTTGCCTTGTTAACAATATTATTAGAGCCTTACAACCACTTTCTCATGGACTAGGATATCCATTTCTTGTTTTATTGTAAAGGGTTCTTGGGTATTTCCCAATGTAGGGGATTTAAACACGTAATGTTATTAGGTGAATTTTTGCACCATAAACATTCAAGAGAAAAAATAATCTTAGCAGAAAAAGATGTTAGCAATGTTTAATTATATATAAGACTAGGAACATAACATTGTGTCACTCAAATAAACATTATAGGTAGTTCAAAAAATTAGCAGACCTTACCTGAACAGCACAACCAAGCAGAAGTAGTAGGAGTTTTTTTACTTCTTCAGTGCCTTGTTCTGAAAGTATTTTTCAAAATATTTTAAACAATATACTGGTTTACAGTTTCAGTAATATTGAACATATTCTGTTTTCCTTTCCTGCACTATAAGTTTTTGGGTTAGCAGTGGTTTGTACCATATATTAAGACATATGGTTGTGATTGCAATTTGATGTGATTGCAATTTGATGTGGAGGATAAGCTACTCTTTCCTCAATACTGAACAAAACAGAACTATTTTCTATGTAACTAAGGGTTATATATAACTTTTAACTATATAATTCTTTATTTAGTCTTAAGAAATTCATTTAACTCTATATCCACAGTTAATTGGTAGAATACAGGTAGTCCTCAACTTACAACCACAATAGAGCTCAAAATTTGTTGCCAAGAGAGTTAAGTGAATTTTACCCCATTTTATGATCTTTTATGCCACAGTTAAGTGAATCACTGCAGTTATTAAGTTAGTAATATGGTTGTTAAATGAATCTGGCTTCCCCGTTGTCTTTATTTGTCAAAAGGTCACAAAAGGTAATCTCATGACCCCAGGACACTACAACTGTCGTAAATATGAGTCAGTTGTCAAGTGTTTGAATTTGGATCACATGACCATGGAGATATTGCAACGATTGTAAGTGTGAAAAACAGTCTTAAGTCACTTTTTTCAGTGCTGTTGTAACTTCGAACAGTCACTAAATGAACTGTGGTAAGGATTATCTGTATAAAATAAATATTCCAGTTTTCTATACTTACTATACTACACTGCTCAAAAAACTAAAGGGAACACAAAAATAAGACATCCTAGATCTGAATGAATGAAATATTCTTATTAAATACTTTGTTCATTACATAGTTGAATGTGCTGACAGCAAAATCACACAAAAATTATCAATGGAAATCAAATTTAGCAATCCATGGAGGTCTGGATTTGGAGTTACACTCAAAATTAAAGTGAAAAAAAAAACACTACAGGCTGATCCAACTTTGATGTAATATTCTTAAAACAAGTCAAAATGAGGCTCAGTAGTGTGTGGGGCCTCCAAGTGCCTGTATGACCTCCCTACAACACCTGAGCATGCTCCTGATGGGGTGGTGGATGGTCTCCTGAGGGATTTCTTCCCACACTTGGACTAAAGCATCCCCCAACCCCTGGACAGTCTGTGGTGCAATGTGGCGTTGGTGGATGGAGCGAGACATGATATCCCAGATGTGCTCAATTGGATTCAGGTCTGGGGAACGGGCGGGCCAGTCCATAGCATCAATGCCTTCGTCTTGCAGGAACTGCTGACACTCCAGCCACATGAGGTCTAGCATTGTCTTGCATTAGGAGGAACCCAGGGCCAACTGCACCAGCATATGGTCTCACAAGGGGTCTGAGGATCTCATCTCAGTACTTAATGGTAGTCAGGCTACCTCTGGCGAGCAAATGGAGGGTTCTGCGGCCCCCTAAAGAAATGCCACCCCACACCATTACTGACCCACTGCCAAACCGGTCATGCTGGAGGATGTTGCAGGCAGCAGAACATTCTCCACGGTGTCTCCAGACCCTGTCATGTCTGTCACATGTGCTCAGTATGAACCTGCTTTCATCTGTGAAGAGCACAGGGCGCCAATGGCGAATGTGCCGAACCTGGTGTTCTCTGGCAAATGCCAAACGTCCTGCACAGTGTTGGGCTGGAAGCACAACCCCCACCTGTGGACATCAGCCCCTCATACCACCCTCATGGAGTCTGTTTCTGACCTTTTGAGCAGCCACATGCACATTTGTGGCCCACTGGAGGTCATTTTGCAGGGCTCTGGCAGTGCTCCTCCTGTCCCTCCTTGCACAAAGGCGGAGGTAGCGGTCCTGATGCTGGGTTGTTGCCCTCCTACGGCCTCCTCCACATCTCCTGATGTACTGGCCTGTCTCCTGGTAGCGCCTCCATGCTATGGACACTACGCTGACAGACACAGCAAACCTTCTTGCCACAGCTCGCATTGATACCTGAGCCACTTGTGTGGGTTGTAGACTCTGTCTCATGCTACCACTAGAGTGAAAGCACCGCCAGCAGAAAGCAAAGGAACTGAGAAGTGGTCTGTGGTTACCACCTGCAGAACCACTCCTTTATTGGGGATGTCTTGCTAACTGCCTATGCTTTCCACCTGTTGTCCATTCCATTTGCACAACAGCATGTGAAATTGATTGTCAGTGTTGCTACCAAAGTGGACAGTTTGATTTCACAGAAGTGTGATTGACTTGGAGTTACATTATGTTGTTTAAGTGTTCCCTTTATTTTTTTGAGCAGTGTATATATACTATTTGTAGTAAATAATCAAAATATTATTTCTAGAGTTGCTTTTCACACAATTTTATAATCCATGAATAGTTAATTCTTATCTAAATTCAGTTCCACATTAAATACGAGAGAAATGTTTTGTGAGGGACCTTTTTGAGGAACTTTATTCACCCAGCCACATTGAGAAAAGAACTAACATTGATTTTGCCCCATGTGAGGTGGAATCTCAGCAATGTTTTTCCTCTCAAGGAGGCTATTAGTGTGAATGTCCTTCCAAAAATTGAAGAAAGACTTCCTACTTGGATTTCATGGCTCTTTTTCAGCCTGCTCCCAAGAACCAGAGGAAGTCTTTTCAGCAGCTTGCAATATTCCCTGCCAGCTTCTCCATTGACTTTCTAGGGAAGTCACTCAGGAAGAATGTGCATGGCAATCACATGTTTGCGGGATACTTAGCAACCTGTCTTAAGTATGAACGGGTTGTCAAGTACCCAGATTGCAATATCTTGACCATGGGAGCGCTGCAACAGCCTTAAGTTTGGGTATGGGTCATAAATCCTTTTGCTCAGCATCATCATAATTTTTAATAGTTGCCGAACAAATGGTTGCTAAGTGAGGACTACCTGTACAAATATACAATGCATGTCAAAAATATTTTATAGTACTATGCAACATTATTAATAAATATTTGTGATTGCCAGATTCAGGCCAGGCACAGAAATAAATCTTGACTAAATATTTAATTCCATATTCAGAAATCTGCTTACATCTAATACATTCACAAATATAATGTTACAAATTTACTACACAATAATAAAGCACAGCCTCTCCAAAGCAGGGCAATAAAACCTTATATATAGGTATATACTACAAGATTTATAGTCAAAGCTTTTCCTGCTTTTCTGAATCAAACCATAGTTGCCTATTTTTTTAAAGGTGATAAAAAACCAATGAAATCTATTAACATAATATTCCTCCCTAAGCGAAGAATAACTATTTATTTTCTTACCAACTTCAACAAATAACAATTATACATTACAGCATGCCTATTTTAAATCAGATGCAATGCTTACCTGAAAAGGGATTTTTTCCAATTATTAAAACATTTGGCAAAGGCATCATGATTAATTGCTGCAATGTCTCCTGTGGAAGTAGATTTAACTTTTATAACTTTTATAAAACATATACAGAGGTTGAACTTTCTGTATGTTTCTGGCAACATCTGACCTTAATTGACTATATTAAAATAAGCAGTAAAATTATCCCTTATTTACAAGTGTAATATTGTATGAACTCCAAGATACCATAACTTTACTTCATGACATTTAAACGAATCAATATTAGAGGTTTCAATTTTTGTAAAAGATGAAATGCCTAGAATATTTTACTTATTCATTTTGTTCTGCAAATATTTTTTCTTACAAATTGATATTTTTCTATTTATTGCTTGTTTTGGACACTTATGATAATATTATTGTTTATGCCTCATAAAAAATTAATGTTAAACAAGAAAATCTAGAAAACCTATTAAGGAATGTTAGGGAAAGTTAATGTTAGGGAATACACATATTCAAAACAGTCTATTTGTTTAAATGAGCAATATTAGAAGTTCCTCTTTAAGGATTTTAGAAATATATTTTGTGATTTGTACAAAGCAATGATACTGGGAATCAAGTGAAAACAATTGCAATAGTCATTTTTTCTACTAGAAATACTTGTTTATTAATGGGTATTAATGTAATATTTGTAACTTAATTCAAGCAGATTGATATTAAATAATTCTTTGAGAGAATGATAAATACCCAGATAAATACCCAGGTAAAATTAAATAAATTAATTATAATGAATCAAAACCATATATAGCCTGACACTTCAGGGTATATAGGTGATTTTAGTTTCTCTCCTAGTTGTAGATTCCTAAGAGGCATTAAATTAGATGGTTATGTGGCAAGCATATTAATTTTCTTCAATATTGTAAAATTTCTTACCTTAAGAAAGAAGACTAATTAAATTTGTTATGTATATTAGGAACACTGGCTGTCCATTAACAACCAAGAACAGGCACTTTTTTACATTTCATTTTCCTTACAAAGAGAACTACATCTTATATTTTTAAACCATTTTATCATGACCGTAAAATAATTTCCTATACTATGAGAATGTAAAAACCTGTGAAGCTGACATGCAAAGATGATGTTGTACTACTGAAATTGAATAAAAGTAGGCTGCAACTTAGATGAAATCATTTCTGAAAACTGGAAAATATCCTTTAAAAAGGCAACAATCTATTCTGCAATTTTTTTCCTGAAGGTTGCCCTAATAAACTATACCACCGCTAGAGACTAATAGTTCTTATCAGGAAAAAAATAGTCTAGAGGCTACCTAATTATTTAAAGTTGGCATGCATTCTCTCAACAGCTGGATAATTATGATAAAAAAAATATTTGTGAACAAACAGATCTTAGAGATAAGAATACAAATAATTCTCAATTTATGACCAAAGTTCTGATGGACCCCTCAAAAAAGCTACTTGCAACCTGACTTTGAAGTTCCAACTTCAGTTCCTCCAGTCATGTGACTGTATTTTGGGCAGCCCAATTTATAGCTGTTTGCAGTGCTTTGCTGTCATGTGACTAATTTACAACACTTTTGTCAGGAACCAGTATTTATTTCCAGTTTTCAACAAAACCCAGCCCATAATGAACAATGGGTTCATTTAACAGCCATGGTGTTTGCTTAACAACTAACATGTTCATTTAATGTTCACTGCCATGTAACGTACTGGAGGGCTACAAGAGAATCAGTCCTGTTTTAGTACACATATAAGCACTATAAACACTATAATATCTGTATCACAACATATTCTGATTATATTTTAAGATTTGAATAGAAACTCAAATTCAATAGTTACAGATGATATAATATAGGCACTGAAGGTATGACTGTTCATAAGGGTACTGGGCCAAGATACTGAGTCCAGCTTTGAAAGATGTTTCATAAAGATGAAAGCTAGTCATAACTAGCACATATTTTGTTTGGTGTTTTTGTCTTTGTCTTTAAATTTGTTAAAAGCCATTTTGAATTGCAAGATCATATAAATTGAAAAAAATAAAATAAATGGATTAAAGAACAAAAAACTCTATTTCATACTACTCTTCATGGGCTTGAGTAAAAAGCATTAAAAGTAATCTTGCTCTTAGGCATACAGTCTAAAACAAGTAACAGAAAAAGACTTGAGAGGGCGGGGAGAAAAGTAAACTCTAGTTCTCAATGATATATTTGATTGGCCCTCTATCCCTGAAATTTTCAAAAATGACTTCAATGTTATAATCAGTATAATTGTTTCTTTGAATTGCCAAAGCAAAAATATAAATAGATGATTAGCAATTTATACTATGAAAAGCTTTAGCTGTCCAGTCATTTCCCCTTCTTCCAGAACAGATAAATGGATTTAAACAATCACAAACCTGATAATATGATTTAATTTGTCTTATTAAAATAGACAAATTTTGAATTCGAAGTGATGCATCATTGTTGATCTTCTTATTTATTCTTTGACTAGGTACTTTAGGATTTCTGGGGGAAAATTGAAATAAATAAGTACTGTCAATTTATTTGAATTTCACAAAGAAAAAGTTACAGATCAGCAAACAATAAATCCTAAAATACTTAGGGTACTTAATTTATAATTTACATAATGTTGGAACTACACAGCAGGCACATTAAGCATTGTTTACAGTAGATGTTATATATTACTGCATAGATCAAGCCTTTTGTGGCTTTGAGTTTCATTTTTTAAGGAAGTTATAGGAGGAGAAGCTTAACATGATTTCTACTATAGCTGAATGCCCAGAATATATGGAACAAAACATAGGCTAAGATAAGCAATTTAAAGAAATAAACTTGATGATAGTAAGAGCATTTAACTGCCATGTTACATTTGCGCTCTTTCCTGCTGTGAATAAATATACAATATGTATACAAATATAAGGACAATTTTCCAGAATCGGAGAAACCACAAATACAGGTAAATCTCAAGTTATGACCACAATTGAGCCAGAAATTTATGTTGTTAAGTGAGAAATTTGTTGAATAAGTTTTGCCCCATTTTACAACTTTTCTTGCCACATTTATTAAGTGAATCACTGCAATTGTTAAATTAGTAACACAGTTGTTAAATGACTCTGGCATCATTGATTTTGCTTGTCAGAAGGTCGCAAAGGGGGATCAACATGACTTCGGGAAACTGCAATCATAAATGTCAGTCAGTTGTCAAGCATCCGAATGTAAATCACATGACCATGGGGATGCTGCAATGGTGTGGAAAATGGTCATAAATCACTTTTTTCAGTGCCATTGTAACTTTGAATGGTTACTAAATTAACTATTGTAAGTTGAGGACTACCTGTATACAGTCATATGAAAAAGAAAGTACCCTCTCTTTGAGTATTATTGTTTTATGTAGCAAGACATAATAAAAATCATTTTGTACTTAGTGGTTTTTAAAAGTAGGTAAATGCAACCTAATGAACAACAACACATGACATATTACATCATGTCATCATTTATTTTACAAAAAGAAAGTCAAAATGAAGACATCAACAATGATCTTAGAGAAACACCTGTTGCTGCTTATCAATTTGGGAACTGTAATAAGGCCATTTCCAAACAATTTAAAATTCATCATTTTACAGTGATGAAGATTATTCACAAGTGGAAACCATTAAAGACAGATGCGAATCTTCCCAGGAATGGATGTCCCAGCAAATTCACCCAAGGTCAGAACATGCAATGCGCAGGAAAATTGTAAGAGTTATATCTCTGACTCTACAGACCTGTTAGCATGTTAAATGTTAACGTTCATGACAATATAATTAGAGAAAGACTGTATATGTATGATATGTTTGGAAGAGTTGCCAGGAAAAGGTCTCTTCTCTCTAAAAAGAATATGGTAGCACACTTTAGGTTTGCAAAGTTGCATTTAAATAAATCCCAAGATTTCTGGAACACTTGGATAGATACCAACAGTCAAGTACGGTGATGGAGGAGCGATGATTTGGGCTTCTTTTGCAGTCATAGGACCTGGGCACCTTGCAGTCATTGAGTCAACCATAAACTCCTCTGTATACCAAAGTATTCTAGAGTCAAATATGAAGCCATCTGTCTGACAGTTAAAGCTTGGCCAACACTGGGACATGCACAGGAAAATTATCCCAAGCACATCAGCAAATCTACAACAGAATGGCTGAAAAAGAAAAGAATCAAGATGTTGCAATGGCCCAGTCAAAGTCCAGACCAAAACCTGACTGAAATGCTGTGATGGGACCTCAAAGTTCATGAATCAACACCCACAAACCTCAATGAACTGAAGCTATGTTGTGAAGAGGACTGGGCCAAAATTCCTCCACAACAATGTGAGAAACTGATAAGTCATACAGAAAGTGATTACTTCAAGTTAATACTACTAAATGTGATTCTACAAGCTATTGAATCATAAGATATACTTAGTTTTTCACACATTGCTTCTCCATTTTGGCTGTCTTTTGGTAAAATAAATGATGACATGGTATAATGTCATGTGTGGTTGTTCATCTGAGGTTGTATTTACCTACTTTTAAGAACTGCCAAGGACCAGATGATTTTCACTATGTCCTGATATATAACCATAGAATAAAAGATGGTGTAATTTCTTTTTCACATGACTGTATAATAAAATCTAAAAAAGTCAAACTATAATTAGTAAATCATATTAGCAAACACAGTAACTAAGATTTGAGAAAACATCTGAATGGCTATAGAGACAATCTGGCAAATAGAACAGATTCTTTATTGCAGATACCCCCAATCTTCTTCTTAGTAAGATAAAGAATGGTTTCTACAGTATTATTTCCTTCTATGTATATAAGTGCTGCTCCAGGGCTTAAACCCTGAGCTTCTTTTCTCCTACCATTTTTGTACTAGACAGCTGTTTCTCACTATAGTACTTAGCTATTTTCAGAAGGCCCGTTTTTATATAATGGTTTTGTTCCAAGGATACAAACTCCAACTCTCACATGTACCTACAGTCACCATATGTCCTTTATCATGGGGCATATAGTATAGTTTTATAGGTATCGTATAATATACATCCTTTATGTCAGAAAGCTATCCTTTAGATTTATTTATTTTCTTGGGTTTGTTTTTGAATTTTCTTTGTAAATGAAAGTTATAAACACATTTTTTTTATCCTTGTGAACTTCTCAGCCTTGCCTTCTTTTCAGGTTTGTCCTTTATTTCTTCCGGGATAAAATGGTCACTCTAATATTAGAAAGAATGTGAGAATGATCTATCTATTGGCTTTTTCTACCACCAGCCCTGCCTGATCCAACTAGCATAACCTGCAAGAATATATAATTAGAATTGGAATAACAGAGTTAGAAGGGACCCTATAAGTCTTCTAGTCCAATGCCCTGTTTAGGCAGGAAACCCTATACCACTTCAGACAAATGGTTATCCAATCTGTTCTTAAAAAAAGACAAAAAAGACAAAAAAGAACAAAGAAAAAAAATACAGCCTTCTTTTAGGACTTGCTGCCACTGCTTTCTTTTCTTCTATCAATCTCCCAAACAAAGCCCAAAGAAGCAAAATGCTTTCTCCTTTCTGTTAAAGTGAAGAATAAAAGAACATCTTCACCCCATTATCTTGTCCATCTGGAGAGGATGTTTGAGTTGATACAATTTACTACCAAAATATTTGTATTTGTATTTCTTTATTGTATTTCTTTATTAAGAACACCCAACAGCAAAAATAGGTAAATTTAGACTTAAATAAAAGTATTATGCTTCAAACAGAATAGATGAAAAACTGACAAACATAATTACACCTGAGACAATCAAATGTACACTGATTATTTGCCTTGAACAAATACAACCTTAACACCACTTTCTCTCAGATGGTCACTACATATATTTGTTTCTGTGCATTTAGATTTCTTATTGAGACCTGGAAGATTTCATACCACTACTTTGGGGAAACAGGCTTAGATTCTCGCTATTGGTCTTCAGAGGAAATTCAACAAAAGCAAAATCTTCTAATATAGTAAACTCACAGAATTATAAGGGTGGGAAACTCCCTTGGAAGTTATCTAGTCAAACCTTCTGCTCAAGTTAGGAAACCTTATACCCACCCCAGAAAAATGTTCGTCCACTTTTATTTCTATAAAGTGATACATGGCACACTAAAGTACATTATTTTCACGATTAGCAGCCCAGAATCTATGACATACACCCCAAAGGGTTCAGTTTGTCCAGTTTATTTGACTAATTAGTCTGATATAGCTTTCTATATTGTTAAAGTTAGTTCGATTGTAAATTTAATAGGAAATTAGGTTAGAATTCCTGGATTCCTTTGCAGAATAGCTGCAAGAATTAGCTTTCCCCCCATCCTGTAGATGGTGGCTCTGATTTTCATTTAGAGTTTTTATTTATGGAAATATCAGCTAGCCACAATAAATGTGACCAGAGTTCCAGCTAGGAGAAAAAGAACTGGTAATTGCTAAATTATCTTCAGCCTGCAACATAGTAGGTCCCTTATGTTAATGATAAGCTTTGCTTTGTGTAATGAGCATGATCATATTCCTTCTCAGTGATCCATTTTCCACAAAAGCATGTAGACATGAGCAGCCCCTATTTTCCCTAAGCAAAATATACCCAGGATGAGTTTATTCTTTAAATCATTAATAAGTAGTAAGTTTTTCATTTCAAGGTCTTTGGTATATTGTCCATATAAATGGTGGTAAGTTCAAGAATATACTTGACATGTTTTTTTTATTAATGTACTACAGATAATTTCCATCAAAATACAACTGCTTTATTCATCACATTAGCAAAATGTAACTGTTTTGAAAAATGTTATTCTGAATTTTTTTTCAAAATACAGCAACATAATTTAAAATTTGTGGTGTGACAATTACAACAGTTGTTGATACTGCACAGGTCTCACTTGTGTGTTTGAGCTTCTGTTTCATTTTATGTACACCAATTAGAAAAACATACTCATTTGGGAAATGAACTAACAGCATCCCAGGGTCACATGACCCACCATACACCACCTTTCCAGGAGACCTCCAACAAGCAAATGGAGGAAGTCAGATTTGCTTAATGACCATGGTGATTCACTTAATGGCCATGGCAAAAAGATCATAAAATTAAACATGAAAACCATAACAACCATATCACTTAACAATGGAAGTTCTGGTCCAATTGTGTTTGTAAGTTAAGGGCTACTTGTGGATTTATTTTAAAAACGACATCCTTATCAATGGAATGAGTTCCATTAGCAGAAAGAAAGTTATTGTTTCCTCAGCCCTTGTACCCCATCTCTTAAAACAGAGGAGAGAGGAAAAAGATATTAGATAAGCAAAATTTCACTCATTGACATTACATTTTACTCAACATTTCTAGCAAATGAACATCCAAGAAAATTAATATATAAGATTATAATTTAAATACAAATTGACAATTCTATTTCTGCAAGGTTACAGAAAAATATTTAATAATATTGTGCTACATCTCACTTAATTTTTACTAGTTCCTGCATGAGTTTTATCAATGCATCAACACATGTATATAACATACCACCATCATAATAACGCAGCATTTATTATTTGTAAAAAAAACTGAATAAATTTATAGAGTAACTGGAGTGGAAGATAACTCATATCTGAAACCATACAAAACTACTTCCATGGAAGTTAAATAGTGCAGGACCAAATAAGTCAGTGATTAGACTCTGGGTGACTTACTACATATCCAGTATATTAAGTTAAAAGAACACAACTAAAACAATATTGGATAACACAGCACTAATATTCTAAAAAGTGAACAATAAAAATACTGCTTTGAAAATATTTTAAATACCAACATAAACCCCTTGATTCTGCACTGTACCTAAACAGCAATATGGATGAAATAATTTCTGAACAGCAAATTCAATAGTCAAAATAGATAAGTATTTTAAGGCAATTATTCCTACATAGTTCAATAATTCATTCTTTAAAGCAGAGAAAAGCATAGCAAAATAGGGCAGATTTGTCTAGAAGTCAGTAATTAGTGCAACTGTAAAAGCTAGCCTTAAGCTACTATACTTTTAAAAGCAACCTACATATGACAAGTTACATTAATTTCAATTGGGGAGAAAAGAGGCAAGAACACCCAGAATGTTGTTTGTTAAAAAAGAAAAAGTACAGAAAATAGATGAAAGTCTGTCATTTCTCAGAATCTATCAGAGTTATAAGATATATTCAACTATCACATTATCAGGGATTAGTTATCTTTTCATTCAGCAAAATATCACAAATGGGTATAATATAGCCATTATGCTACCAGATTTCTAAATCTAAACAGACCACAAATCCCATTCTGTTCACTGAGGATATTTAATAAGACATGCTACTTTACCATATGAACTTTTGAAAAATTATTTGTATAGCTATATAAATCTATTTATATAAATAACATAAACTGTTCTATCATTCATACTTGTTAGACCTAAATACAAACAACCAATCCCTCAAATATACCAAGTAAAATAGATCCCAAAGTAGTCTCTATTTTGGTTTTCAAATAGATTTCAACACAACTTCACAGAATGTCTTCAAACATATCATTGTTTTATACACATATAAGATACTAAAATCAATTGAACAATCTCATTATATATATATTAGTAGCTTCTTTCTTTTTTCATTGGCTATCTAAATGCATATACTTTAGGATCGCGTGAATTATTTGAGATCATGAAAGAATTATATTACAATATTGCCACTTTTGGAAGAAGAAAAAAAGAAGCATGCAGTATAATCATCAGGGGAGTCTTTGACTAAAGCTAAATTAAACATACCTACAGATATTGAAAGGCGTAATTTTCAAAGGCATTAGCGGTCTGAGTAATTTAATACTGTAGTTTGATTTATATTCTAGAGTCTAAGTGCATGAACAATTTTCAGTAGCATGGCAGTTTTTGTCAGTGTATTTATACTTATTTTTCATGTGACCTTTCTGAAAGTTAAAATCCGATTAAAAATGAAATATTTATCCAGCTTATTTTATTAAGATTCTGCATTGAGCAAAAATGACTACGTGTTGTACATTTTGTTGATTAATACAAGCATAAGGCTACTTGCTTGGAAGTATATTCAAAAGTGAACAGATAAACTTAAGTAGTGTTTAAAAGATTGTGAACCCTTTTAAACTGTTGATATTTCTGCATAATATTTGCACCCCACCTCACAGGATTGTTGTTGTGGGGAAAATAGGAGGAGGAGGGTGTATTGGATATGTTCACTTCCTTGAGTTATTTGTAAAAAAAATAAAGGCAGGATAGAAACAAACATGATTGGTTCTGCATACAAATTATAAAACTAGATAAAGACATCCAATTAAACAAATGAGTCAAAAAAAACTTGTTTATTAATTTATTGAGGAAAATCTTCCAGAGTCAGTTTGGTATAGCAGTTAAGGCGCTGGCCTTGGAAACCAGGAGACTGTGAGTTCTAGCCCTGCTCTAGGGATGAAAGTCAGTGGGGAGATTTTCAGCTAGTCGCTCTTAGTCCAACTCACCTCACGGTGTTTTTGTGGATAAGAGGTGAAAGTTCTACATATGTTTGCTACCTTGAGATATATATTTAAAAAGTGGGATAAAAACATAATCATCATCTTCATCTTTCTAGACTACTGGCTTTTACTCAAATAGCAGGTGGCAACCAAGCCTAGGAGGATATTTGCATAGATCCATTTTGTATACCAATTACATCAATTTCTACACAAAGTTGGTCATGCTTTGGTCACTTCCTGCCTGGATTCTGGCAATGCCATCTGGAATCCTCCCTATAGAACATCCACATAATTACATACATACCATAACAAGTCCATGTAGTGCCTCTACTTTATTAGCTGCATGGGCTGCTGGTAGGCTTCTAAAGGTAATGCAATCACCTATAAGGCCTCTATGACAGATAGACATGGAGAAAATCCATGTGGTCACTGAGAACTGACACAATTTGATAACACATAATCAATTTCCTCTTTAAAAGACTGACTTTCTGTAAATGGGCTTCTTTGTCTTTTCTGGCTAAGACCTCTTCTCAGCCATATCTCATTTATCATTTACTGTAGTTAGTTTTGAGAGATCAATTCACTGTACACAAGTCTTGATTAGTGGAGATTACATAGTTGGGATATTAAAAATTGTAGAACAGAAATAACAAAAAGGAATACAGACATTAATAAGAATACTGAGGAGCATTTTATAGTCCTATAAGCAAACCATTTTTGAAAAATATATGTCAATGAATATTTTATATCTATTATTATTGTGAATATAAATCAAGAAAATATTAACAGCTTTATTTAAAAATATGATTATCACCCAATTTGCCTTTATCCAGACACAATATGTAGTAGAATATTTGTTAGTAATATTTCTATAGTGCAAGTTTCCAAATGGATAGCCATACACAGAATTATTTTTATACGTTCCTTTGTTGTTCAACATTTACACCTCATTTATAATCAAAGGGTATACAATGAGAAATGTTTTCTAGCCATTATTCTATTTGAATGAACTGATTTAACTTTCATTCCATCTCTAACAAAAAGTAAGATGGTCTTTTTGATCAAATTACCAAGGAAGCAGCAAATAGAGCTTTCATTTATTAGAAGTATTCAAGCAAATGAAGGAGAATTTGTGTCAGGAATACTTCAATCTGGAATCCAGCAGAGTTTAGGATTGGATTTGATGGAGTAAATAGCCCCTGCCAACCTCTTGATAACCTCTCGTCATGATACATGGCTGGCCAGAAAACAGCAGCTGAATCCCATTTCACTGGAGGAAGTGCCTTCTCAGCCATAAGAGATAACAACTGCCTCTACTGAGTAAGAACATAATCTCTATTCCCCTCTCCACCACAACTTCCAGACGTCTGATACTGCAAATCAAATGAGGGCTTCAATAATGCAGCCAACAACTACTGGCATGGTGGAGGTGACCAAACTACAAATTCTGCATGTTTCAGTTGGCTTTAGAGAAGGCAGACAATCTGATATTCATAGGATCCAGTATACAAGGGTTTCTGTCTCTCTATACTTCATTTTTTCTTTATATTCCTTAATTTTTTTTTAATGGAAGTTGAAATGCTGTGAAGGGCCAGCTTCTATTATCACTCCTGTTATTACTTCCACACCCTGCATGCACCTCCCAAATGAATTTTAGCAACGTGTCATGTCTTGGTCTAGACAAAGAGGGTTAAGCATTAAATTGCTAGTGGTTGTCCAACAGATATCTCCCATTCATATGCCTACTCTTAACCTCACAACCACTCCAACTGTCAGCAGGTCCTTTCTGTTGATGTGACTGTGTCAGTGGATGGTACTGAAGGTTCTCCAGAAAACTGGGAAGGTTAGTTTTGTTCCCAACTCCTCAGAAGATGCACAACCAGATTTGATTTTTTATTATATTTTTTATATCAAAACAGTTGAAATATGTCTTGCATTGTAAATACTTCTACAGATGTTTAAGGAAAGCAAATATTTTTTCATAAGATTCAGAATTCCCCCCTTGCCTCAGATATAGAACTCAACATTAACAAGAAAAGATAACAATTCAGCAATAAGAGCTACTTATATACTGCTTCATAGTGCTTTACAGAACTCTCTAAACAGTTTATAGAATCAGCATATTGCCCGCAACAATGTGGGTCCTCATTTTACTGACCTCGGAAGGATGGAAGGCTGACTCAACCTTAAGCCCATCAGGATCAAACTCCTGGCAGTGAGCAGAATTAGCCTCCAATGCTACATTCTAACCACTGCACCATCATGCCAATTTATTATTATAATAATTCATATTTAAAAGCAGACTGATAGCTTTATTTAATTATTATCTATTAGAGTAATACCCTGTCTTTCTGCCAGGAACCCAAGAAATGTTACAAGCATTGGCACTGAAATGCTTCTGAACTCAAATCAGACTCCCAGGTTAGGCTCCTTGGTCTCCAAAATGATATATATATATATCAGTGATATATTGTCCAAAGTCTCACATACTATCATATCTTTTTCTGTGTCCCTTATCATCATGTACAAATTCACAAAATGTCCAGGGGGCAAAAAAAGTTGCTGACCCCAACTAAAAAATTATTATCAGAAACATTATAGTAATACACTTTTATTTACAATTTTTAAAAATGCCTGTTATTCCAGTTTCCTCAATTTGGTTTGCAGCAATTTACTGAATCAGTACAACTTGACAAATGTCTCACTTTTCCATTGCTAACTGAAATTGTGCTTATTTGTGAATACTTTATTTAGGCCAAAAAGATTTAGTAAATTCTTGTGTCATATATATCCAGAATAATGATTCATATATGATGATTCCCACATGTTGAATCACTAGTTTCTGAGAGATGCTCTTGGGCAAATATACAACACAAGACGCTCGTATTTCTAAATCAGCCTTCTTCAACCTAATATTCTAAGGAAGTATTGATTTATCAATATTCATTCATCCAAATAGTATGGCCAAGTTGGGGAAATATCATCTAAACCTAAATGTAAAGCTTCTATGTAAGATTGGATCTTAGTCACAAATCTAAGCCCTTTGAATAGTAGATCCTCTTATTATAGTAAGTAATATTCATCCCACCAAATATGTATTTAACTGCATTACTAAATAAAATACAATCCCATAGAATCATTCTCTTCTATTTGCTTCATAAAGCATGTTTTGTACACTACTAATAAACTTTTATTTTTCAATGAACATAATAAAAAAAATTAATCACCTATAAAGACTAACATGATTGTTTTATTGTGAATCAACTGGAGAATTAATTAGACGTAATATTTATTGCAAAATACATGCATCGAAATCAAATGTATAGTCCTTAATTGGAGCATGTTAAATCCTCCATATTTTTGTTCTGTCTTTCAATATATATTAGTGCAATATAAATATATTAAAGCTGTAGTTAGCCTAATCAATGAAATTTAGTTCAAAACAAATACTTCTAGAATCAAGATATAGATAAATCATGCTACATTTTAATAAACAACTGATTAAAATCAGGCATTTGCTATTCCATATGCTCCCTACCAATGCAGGGATGGGCCACAAATAACAGGGAGGTTATTATTATGCACAAGCAAGGTGCAGTGCTTAACCCTTTATTATTTCTGCCTGATTATCTCTTCTTGCACCCCCTCACTTTTTTTCACTAAAATCACACAGAGATTTGTAAAACATTGAAAATATAATAGCGTAGAAAAGCAGCATACTTCTATGTTATAAAATCAAGTAACAGGGAATAAAATGAGAATATGGTTCTGTTCTGTTCCTACATAACCTGAAAGAAAATAAGGTCACAGAGTGAGCTATCTTCTTGGACGAATTCTTAAAGCAAAACATTAAAAAGCAACGAAAACACAGAACAACTTACATTTGCAACATAACTTCATTTAAGAAAACTCCATCTAGAAGTGCAACATATTCTTCCAGGTTGCTAGCATTTTGTCCAGCTAAGGATCCAAATGTCTTAACCTAGAATACAGAACATATTTATCATCACTATGACATGAATTCTGCCTGTACTTGCCAAGAAATCATTTATATAAATTCCATTACTGATCAACAAATGCTTACCCAGGTAACAAGTGGGCTGGATATGAAGACCTCCAAAAGAGGTGTGAATATCTCATTTTCCATGTTTTAATAAAATATCTGAATTATAAAAGGTTAGAGGAGAAAAGTCTCTTCTTTGCGGTAATTCCGTGAAATGCCCAACGTCTTCAGGAAGAATATACCCTGGCTAGTTCCCAAATAAAATTCAAAAGTAGTCAGAGCTGTGGCAACAAAGATTTCATTATCCACCTCGTCCAAAAACGGAGCGATCGGGAGGCCATGGACGTTCTTGGGGGTTTTCGCCTACGGCTCCGACTGACTCTTTCTTTCCTCCTCTTTCCGCGCTGAAGGGGAAGGAGAAAGGAGAAACCCGACGACGATCCTACATCAGCCGCAAACTCTCCCCCCCCCACCCCCCTCTCTCTAGGCTGCACCACCCCAAGCAGGCAAGCCGCAGGCATGTGAAAGGAAGCAAATTTCAAGGAAAGTCGCCCCGACAGCTAATTTTAACCCCCAGCTAGCAAAAAAGCAAAAAACAAAACCGTATGACAGGAAAGGCAGAAATCGTATTCTCCTTCCCAACCACTAGAGAAATCTCTCAGATTCAAGCTCAGAAGAAATCGCCCTCTTTCCTACCCAAGCTGATCTTTCCCCCGCCCCCTCCCCACACACACACACACACACACACGCTCCCCCCGTTCCCGGGCAGACTGGACGGCCGCCGGTTCCTGCGCTCACTCCACCCAAGAGCCTGGCGCTGCCGCTTTCTGTACCAACTCTATTTCTCGCCTCGTCCCCGCAACCTTCCTCACTTTATGGGTAACTGAGCAACACCCATCAAAAATGAAGCAGAGCCCCACCCCCCGCCTAGTCCCTCAGCGCTCGCAATTGATCGCTCCCCTCCCGCTCGGTTCCAAGGCTACCCGGCAGCTCCAGCCTCTCCCTTCCGCAGCTTTTTCCACAACCACGGCCCCTCGCTCACTCCCACCCCACAACAGCCGATTTCTTCGCCCCCTGAAGCCCTTATTATTCGCTCCTCCTCTACCCCAACCCCCGCCACCCCCGTTTTATTCCCCCCCTCCCTCCTAGTAGTTCAGTTCCCGGAGCGGTCCTTCCAGCCACTCCCCAGCCTACCACCCTTCCCTTCCCTTCTAGGGACTAATTTTCCGCTTGCGGGTGCACACCCACTGCCGTCTCCCTGAAGTAACGGCCACCGATCTTCAACAGATTCGCAGGGCTCACACGCGCACTCCCCTTCCTTTCGCTTCTGTAAGGAAGAGGAGAGAGAGAGAGATCCCTCCGCAAAGCAGGGGAAAGGGGGGTTGACTTTTTCTTCTTCTTTGCAGTCTGCAGGTTTCGTGTTTATTCCTCCGCCGCTGGACTGACTGATGTTGGAATTAAGGGAAGGGGAGGGACGAATATTGAGGAAGGCAGAAAAACCGCTGCAGGGCGCGCGCGAGGAGCGCACCCGAGTCGGCCGCCGCTGCAGCACACTCCGCGAAGGGCGCGCGCTGAGCAGCCTATAATGGAGCTAAAAGGAAAAAAAAAACTAGTATGCTTGGGAAGAGGGTAACATGATAAAGAGGTAGTCAGATTCCCCCCCACATACACATGACATGCCACCCAGCCAGGAACTCTGGCCTCAGTAATTATGTAATGTATGAATGATCCCTCTGGATCCTGCTTTCGCTTCATTTGCACCTTAGAAAAAGATGAGTGAAGATCAATAATATGTTATATGTAGATCTTTATGACATGAAAGAAATCGAGTGTGAATTCCTTATGTGGGGAAGGCTGGAAAGATTAAATATATTTTTGTCCATATTAGAAGGCACTAATTCTATTTCTACAATACCACCACCACCCCAAACAAAATTAGTACACCATAATCCTGTCTGCATTGCATGGATGTTGATGGGCTCTGTAATTATATATCCCATGGCTATCATTCTGTTGGAGGGTCTTCATTGTACTTAGAGGCTCTCCATCTACTCCTTATTCTCTGGCTGCTTTCTATTACAGGAGATTTCAGTTTTAAGCATCTTATGCGACTTCCAGAATGAAATATTTTAATTCCAATATTACCATTATCATCCAACTGGTGTCTTTCAAGTCCCAGTGATGGCTCTTGTACAGAGGGGCCTCTTTTTTTTCCTGGTCTCTGAGCTGTCCTTCTGAGAAGCCATTATTCCACCATTCCTTTGTGTTATGCAATTCTCCAGTATTTGGGGAGTTCATTAATACTTGATTTAAAAGTTTTCCAAATTAGGATGAACATACATAAAAAATATTGTAGAAAATAAGACTAACAATGTTATAAAGTAAGCACAACATTTCTATCACTCTGGCATTATATTTTATATTTTAAAATAATAAAACAAAAAGGCGTATACAATATAAAATCTTTTGCCTAATTCAACTCTTTCTTAGGATATTCCTTGGTCTATCATATTAAGAAAAAAAGGCAAGTCAGGTGAGAGCAGAGTAATCAATAGCTCTCTTGTAATCTAGGACACAAGAACAGAGATAACTACTGGCAGATATGTCTTCCCAAAGGTGTCATCCAATTGAACTAATTGTTTCTAGATTCAAGACAGACAAAAAAAACTCACTGTTTTATTACACTTTAGGTACCAACAAATTTATTATAGCAAAAGTTTTCATGAATTTATAGATGAATTTATCAGATGCATGAAGCATCATGGTAACATATGTATTGTATATGAAAGAGCAGACGTCTGCGTAAATATGTCTCTGTAAAGGAAAAGGTGAAATGATAAAAAAACAGTATGATACCTTGTTTCTCACAAAATAAGGCCGGGTCTTATTTTTTTTTTGACCCCCCAAAAATGGCTAGGCTGTCTTTTTGGGGGTGACTTAATTCCCCCCCTTGCATTCTCGGGTGGGCAGGCAGCAACGGCTTGGATGTTGACCTCAGTGTTGGTGGGGCACTTTGTATTGGGAGACCTTCCACCACCATTGCTTTCCCTTCTCCCTTGCTGCCGCAGCGTTTAGAGCAATGCCGTGGCATTTGGCGCAGCCATGTGCGGCCAGCCAGGGCTCCTCCCTGCAACCGGAGTCCGGCGGAGACACTCAGCTTCAGGTGCTCCTATTGCCGCCTTCCCTTTGCCTTCGAAGGTAAAGCGAATTCTTTTAAAAATGACGCCCTACTACAACAAAGACTCCCCTGCCCAAGAGGGCAGCCCAACCCCACATGGGGAGGCAAATCTCCCAGGGCCACAGCGGAGGATCAGCCCACCTCGTGAGAAGCGCCCAGCCACCATCCCTGCCCGGTGCCGGGCAGAGTGCGAAGAGCTTCGCCTGGGGCGCCCAGCGCAGCTGACAGGCGGGCCCTCCTGCCTGGCAGCAGAGCCCTCACCAAGGCAGCGAGCGCCTCCCTGCCGGACCCTCCACTTGTCCCACCAGGGCCGCGCCAGAGCCATGCGGGATGGGCAGAGCCAGGAAAGCGAGCCACGGGTGCGCGCCCACCTGCCAAGCAAAAGGGCCGGGCCGACCTGAGCTTGGCTTCCTTCCCAAGTCCCTCCAGCCCGAACCCGGAGGGGCCACCAGGAGAGGCTGGCCGAAGCAGTGATAGTGCCCACCTGTCCGCAGACAGGGAGGTGATGTGATGGCAGCGCTGCTTCCCTGGCCGGTGGAGAGAGCCCGAAGCCGCCTGTCCTTTCCACCCCTCGCCTATCCCATCCCCGTCCCCATGCATCTCCAAATCCGCTGGCAACTCCAAACGCTGCAGCGGAATGGGCATCGGGCAGAGGTACTGACTTGGCGGGGCTCAGCTCGGAGGAGGACGTGGTGCAGGCCGTCACCTTGCCTCGGATGGGTGGGCGCTATCACTGCCTTGGCCGGCCTCTCCCGGTGGCCCCTTCGGGTTTGGGCTGGATGGACTTGGGAAGGAAGCCAAGCTTGGGTTGGCCCGGCTCTTTTGCTTGGCAGGCGGGCGCGCACCTGCGGCTTGCTTTCCCGGCTCTGCCCAGCCCGCGCGGCCCTGGCAGAATGAGCGGAGGGTCTGGCAGGGATGTGCTCGCTGCCTTGGCGAGAGCTCCACCGCCGGGCAGGAGGGCCCACCTGTCAGCTGTGTTGGATGCCCCATGCAAAACTCTTCACGCTCTGCCCGGTGCCAGGCAGGGATGGCGGCTGGGTGCTTCTCCCGGGGTGGGCCGATCCTGCGTTGAGGCCCCAGGAGATTCACCTCCCCACGGGGGGTTGGGCTGCCCTCTCAGGCAGGGGGGTCTTTGTCGTACCGGTAGTATGGTGTTTTTAAAAGAATTGGCTTTGCTTTTGAAGGCAAAGGGAAGGCGGGAACAGGAGTGCCTGAAGCTGAGTGTCTCCACCAGGCGCCGGTTGTAGGGAGGAGCCCTGGCTGGCTGAACATGACTGCGCCAAATGCCACGGTGTTGCTCTAAACGCCACGGCAGCATGGGGAGAAGGGGAAGCAATGGTGGAGGAAGTTCTCCTGATACGAAGTGCCCCACCAACGCCAAAGTCAATGCAGGCAGTACCATATCCGGGTATGCAACAAAAGTACTTCCTAACGGCAAAGCCCCCCCCCGCCATTCCCCCCCATTTTGCATGTTTAATATAGGCCTTAATTTGGGGGGAGGGGCTTAATTTGATTTTATGCCACTAAAACATGCTGGGCCTTCCTATTGGTGGAGGCCGTATTGTTGGAGAAACACGGCAATTAGATCTAGCCTGTACTTAATTTACCATCTCTTTGCTTGTACAGTATGCTATTTTTTCCAGAGGACTAAGATTTACACAATTCCACTTTATAAAGCTATTTACTTGCAGAAAAGAAAAATATTAAAATCTCATAGGAAAAAGCACACAATAAAATTAAGCAGTTCATATATTTAAATAGCAAAATTTTATGTTAAAACTGTTATCATTAGCAATATTTAAATCCTTAAAACTGTAGGGAAATTAAGCAGCAGCAGTCTTTTACTATAGTATAAGCTTTACTTCTGCTAGGTAAAAGAAAAGCTAGACACAGAGGGGGAAAGGGAACTTCTAATTCATCAGCCTCAGGATATTGTGTAACAAGATGTGGGGATGATTAGCAGATTTTATTATTTTAAAGCAAATGTAAACAACTTTTGGCAGGGGGTTAAAGACCTTGTACCTTTCCATACTTCTCATGTTTCTAAAAGTCATGTTTCTTAAAAGTAACCAGGGCCAAGACACAAACACAAATTATGTATTATTTACTTTTTAAAGTATTCTGTATACTTATATTCTATTAATGTAAACTAATTAAATAGTTGGTATATTTATTCCTCGTATAGTAAAGGATTTTCCACTCCTGTCACATTAAAAATTATAACCTAGGTGAGACCATTTTTAAAAAATAGTTTTTATTAAAAGATTTTAAATTCATAATAAGAAAGAGAGTCCAAAAAAAGATATAATAAATGTAAAAGAGAAAAATGGACCCTAGGCAGAAAAAAATCATGCAGAAAGACAGAAAACATGAGAATAAATATAAATGTATGGCTTCCAATCTTGGCATTATATATACAATTCTAATCAAACTCTCTCCAATATCACATCTTAATTTCATTTTTTCTATAACCTATTTTCTCTAATTATCAAAGCCGAAAGTCACAAAATCTTTTTTAATGCAAAAATCCATAAGAAGTTTCCAGTCATTGACGAATGTCAATATTTATCTTTCTCTAATAAAAGAAGTCAACTTCACCATTCCAGCAAGTTCTTGTCAATTTCACCAACCATTCCTCCATGGTACAGAATCTTCCTATCTTTTGCATATAATAATCTTGCTGTAGCAATCATGTACTAAATCAACCTTTCATTAATCTTCTAATTGTATCCATCAGTCCTGATAGGACAAGTTCTGGCTTCAATTGTTAATCTTTAAAGTCCTCTGTATGAATCTATATAATTGAAACCATTATTTTTAGCTTTACACATGTCCACCAAGCCCAACAGAATGTCATGCTGTTCACATTTGTAACACACATACGTTCTAGATCAGGGGTATCAAACCAATGGCCCTTGGTCCGGATGTGTCTCATGCTGGCTCTGCCCCAGCAGGTTTAGCAAAGGGGAAAAAAGTCCCGATATGTCATGTGAAGCCACCAGGATGACATGAGTTTGACACTCCTGTTCTAGATAATTTGTCTGGTATCATATAAAATTTGTGATTTAAGTTTTAAAAAATCTCTTTTAAATTTATAACACAATGTAAATTCCTGCCTTTTTGACTATATATTTTCCCATTGATCTATAATTTTATATCCAGAATTCCTAGCCTACTTTACCATATATTCTTTAACCTGTTCTTCAATTTCAAATTCAACAAAAGTTTATACATTTTAGCAATTACATGCTCATCATTAGTACACAATTGCACTTCAAATTCTTACTTTGTTCCATGCCATAATTTTTTTAACCATTTACATTTTTTCTAATAAATGTAAACCATTGATAACGATATCCTACTGCCATTGATTGATCTTTTGATTTGATCTGATACTTAATTGATTACATTAAATGATAATTCTGCAATAATTCCTGGTAATTTGTCTTTGTTTCATTTCTGTAAAATGCTTCTTGTGCTGAGATTCCTAGAGTTGTTTTCAGTGCAGCCTGGGTTTATATCTATTCCATATTCTCAATATGAAATGTCTAATAAAGTTATTTTAAAATCACTTTAACTTTAATATACCTTAAATATCCAAGACTCAGTTGTGACCTTCTAAGTCTGTTGTTATTGCATATTTTTCAGCAACACCCATTCTCAATCCAAACCAAACAACAAGCTGCAAAATACAATTTCAAATCCAGTAATCTCAAACCTCCTCTTTTTAAATAAATAATGTTGTTTCTGCAACTGGTCTGTTCCTTCAATTAAAATGGAATTGACTATGAAGAAAATATCATTACCTCCCCCATTCTTAATCCTCACAATCTGCCTACAAGGATATGCTCGGTGGTATGAAAGGCCACTGAGACATCAAGGACAGTCAGGACAGTTGCGCTACTTTTATCCAGGCCAGAGGTGATCAGCAAGTACAATCAGTGTAATCCCATTGTTGTGCCCCATTCTGAAATTCAACTGAAAATGGATCAGGAAATCTGTTTATTCTAGCATCCTGTGAAACTGTAGCCTGACTACCTTCTCGGAACTTTCTCCAGAAAAAAGAGGTTGGGGACTGGGTGAAAGTTGTCCAGGACTGCTGATTCCCACAATATTACACTAATAACTAGAGCATACAAAACATTTGCTAGACCAATACTCAAGTACAGCTCATCAGTCTGGAACCCACATTACGTATCTGATATTAACACAGTTGAGAAAGTCCAGAAATATTTCACAAGAAGAGTTCTCCACTCCTCTATTCGTTGCAGAATACCTTATGCCACCAGACTCGAAATTCTAGACCCAGAAAACCTAGAACTATTCTGCCTTCGGTCTGATCTAAGTATAGTATATAAAATCATACATTGCAATGTCCTACCTGTCAATGAATACTTCAGCTTCAACCATAACAACACAAGAGCAAACAATAGATACAAACTCAAGGTTAATCGCACCAAACTTGATTGCAGGAAATACGACTTCAGCCACAGAGTGGTCAATGTCTGGAATACTCTACCTGACTCTGTGGTTTCTTCCCCAAACCCCCAAAACTTTAACCTTAGACTTTCTACTATTGACCTCACTCCTTTCCAAAGAGGTCTGTAGGGGGCGTGCATAAGCGCACCAATGTGCCTACTGTCCCTGTCCTATTGTTTCTTTTATTTTTTATTTTTCTTATATGTATCCATGTATTCATAACTATGTTTTTACTTATACCTATTATCTTGTAAGCAATTGACAAACCAAATAAAAAAACAATAGTTTCATGAGGAAGGGGCACAACACCAACACTGAAAGGCATGCAAAATCACCCCCCCGCCTCAGAGGGGAAGTCATCATTGCATGGACCCAGCCACATGTTCATCCCCAGACATAGTTACAAAACTAGCCCTGGCCCAGCACCCACTACCAAGACATCTCTCACTAATGCTTCAGGACATTTTCTGTTGTACAGCCAATAGGCTTTAGAAGCTGAAAATTATGCTTTTCAGTTCTACTCATTCTACCACATTTCCGAAGTGTGGAAAACATCTGGGCATTGAATCTCTCATTCAACTCTTGCAAACAAAAATTCTGAGACAAAGCTGCAGTCAAAATCCATATCATAGATTATCTCAATATCTGACTCCTAGTGTTGCAGCACAATAGACCTCTCCTACTGGAATGCCTCACAGTAACTATAACACTCATCAGGCTCCCATACCAAGATTGCAGTAGTGATTTAAATCATCAGCTTCATCAGTTTATTCTGCCAGCCCCTAGAAGAAATAATATGTGTCCGTCACATTAATTAATAGTCACTAACATTCAATCTCCACTGAGTATCACCTTGAAAACATAATCAAAATTGTTCATAACCCATTTTCTCCTAGAAGATACAATACATGCTCTAGTTTCAATATAGTACCTGAATACATAGTTGTATGTTTGATTTACATTCTTTCTTCTAGAGCAGCATGTGTTATACTCATTTTGGATTTTTTTTTCCTCCAGAGCAACTCTGGAATTTGTTGGGTTGAAGAAGAATGGTTGGATCAAAATCACCCAGCGACCTTCTATGCTGTGGGCGAGCTAAAACCCAGATTTCACTGGACAACAAAGATTCTGCATCCTGAACATGTTTGGGTGTATTTACAGATTTTGGGCTGCTAATCATGAAAATAACCTGTAGCTTAACCTACCACATACCATTTTATAGAAATCTTCTGTTTTTACACAATGGCAATGTACACCTTCAGAATCTGTTGCCTATGCTGCACACATGAAAGAAACATGAAAACATGGACAGTGGTTGAAGCACATTCAGTACACCAAATACAACAGGTATATGTGAATATCTAAAAGTAATGGCTCTGTTGCTTGGAATGCAACTTGGACATACCAATACTGTTGTTATGTGAATGGGACAGTCATGCAAGAAATGGCCTCTCTAAAAGAATTTGGTTCCAGCACATAAAAATGTGGTACAAGAACTACTAGCTCACCTGACAAAGAATTTTTCTGTCCGCTTCACATAAAATCAGATTGATGAATTTTTTGTGAAAACAGTAAATAAGGAAAGTAAAGGTTTTCATTATTCGAGAAGGATATTTCCAAGAATAACTGATGCCACAGTTGGTCCACAGATCAGATATATCATTGGTGACAGGTGATTTGAAGATCTGTTAGTGGGGCCAGAGAAAAACATCTGGAAAACATTCAAGTATATCACTGAAAATTTTCTTGGCAACTACAGAGCACCAAACTATATTCAGCTGGTTGACGAATGTATTAACAGCATACAAGACCATGAACTGCAACATATCACTGAAAATAGATTTTCTGCATTTATTGTCATTGGAAGTCATTGGACTTCCTTCCTGAATATCTAGGTGTAGTCAGGGACAAACATGGTGAAAGTTTTCACCAGGATATTGCCCAAATAGAAAAACGGTACCAGGGCAACTGGATTCCTTCAATGATGGCTGAGACTATTGCTAGACACTGAAAAAACAAAAGATGCATCAGACACTGAGTATAAAAAAAAACCCAGAAGCAAAGTACTTTTAGTCCTATTGAACTCATGCAGCATGCCAGAAACATTATGGGATTAAGTACATTATAGCCATTAAATGTTAATTTCATATTTCTCAAGATTCCAATGTGATGCAAAGATTCTGAAATTATATTTGTGTTCAGTTTGAAAGGATCTACCATAATCACCAAATGTTTTTTAAGAAGCAAACATTTTGAAAAAACGGTTATCCAGGATTACCCAAGCATCATCTAAACCTCAACCACGGCAGTAGAAGATATACTATATGTATTCATTTAGACTCAGTGTTGTAGAATTTCATGAGTTTGACATGTCATTTGGTTTGAAATTGTGCCTGTAACAGTTAGCAATTATATATAGTTGCTAGCTATAATTGCAAAATTTTAACAATATGTCTGGGTTAATAATAAGTATGGCTGCTCCATAAATAGTGCCCACTTTCAGAAAGGGTCTATGGCAATTTGCCATGGCCAATTCACCATGACCAACTAGCCACAATCAACTCACCACAGCTAACTTGCCATGGCCAACTTGCTGCAGGATAACTCACCATGGTCATCTCGCCACAGGATAACTTGCTGAGGGACAAGAGTTACACTAATATCAAAGAAATGATGGAATAGAGTTATTAAAGAAAGAATGCAAAAGGAGGAACAAAATAAAGTGAATGGCAAAAATGAAAATATTTTTTTAATTTTTTTTAAATAATTAAATAGAATTGTTACATTGTCCCACAGTGAGTTGACCATGATAAGTCGGCTGCAATGAGTTGGCTGTGGTGATATGGCCATGGTGAATTGTCCCATTCTTTCCAGGAAGAAGCTATGAGACCTAGGGATGCTGAGAGGTGGAAAAGCCTGTTCTCCTTCCCCAACGTGAGCTCTGGAGATCTACAGAGATAAGGTAAGTGAGCTACACCCCCACCCTCCTCCACATCCCCTGATAGCTTACTTACCTTCAGTATTGTACATCTCCAGAGCTTGCATTAAGGGAAAAGAAAAAGCTACTCTGTCCCTTAGCATGGCTAGGCTGCATGTCCAGGAAGTGTTTGCCATTTTCAGAGAAGCCACAATGAGGATTTTCTATATATGATTTTCTGCTTTTTAAAACAATTAGAATTTACTCTTTTGGCCTGAATTGTAGATATATTCAGTTGTGCTCAAATTTTCTATAAATGGACAAAAAGTTAATTTCCATGTGACCATATATCTGAAAAACTTTGTACACCAGCTGTTACCATTTTTAAAAAATACTTTTTGTAGACAAAAAACAATGTGATGTTACTATGAAAAAAGTCTGCTGATCTCACCAATGAAAACAAAAGAGCTGTTCTTTTCCTTACTGAGATTTGGTAACAAGATTATCTCCAATCTCTATTCCAAGCAAATATTAAATTTGCTGTTTACTTGGATTTGTTTTAATTGTTACTTAAAACATAGAATAATGCAATTTAAAAGGCCCATGAATTCATATTTGACAGGCAACACTGACTGAGGAACAGGAAGTATGAACAGGGCTAATTCTATTTAAACTTTCGATCAATTTTCTCCCTATTCAGAAGCAGAATTGTTCAAAGTCCAAAAAAGAGGAAGTCAGAAAACCCACAATTTCCTATCATCTTGTATGCAAAATAATTATTTTCAGTATTGGAATACAAAATATATAGTCTAGATCTGGCCGGACAAAGGAAGCAAACAAAGCCAGGAATAGTGTGCCTGGAGGGATAATAAAGGAACAGATGACGGGTATGGGCACATATAGAGCTGTAGTGTTCTGTACAATATGCAACTAACAAGAATTTTAAAAAATGGATTAAAATACATATGCTACACATGTTTTATTCTAAGGAATCTTCAGTATGCCTTGAGAAGAGGGAAACTTAAAATTAATCAATCAATCTAACAAGATAAGCAGGGCAGCATCAGGCACATGGGAAATTATTCAAAGCTGTAGATTGAAGGTAATTGAAGGCCTATTCAAGTCAAATTCAATTCCTAGTAATTTCATGGACACATCCATACAATTTTCCTGGCAGCAATACATAATTAGTTTGCCCTTGCCTTTGTCTTATTTTGGAATGACTTTCTTTTATTTCCCACTTTATCCTACCACCTTATATTTCCTGAAGGCCTTCTATCCAAGAACTAACAAACCTATCCCTGTTCATTTACCAAACCTAGTTAAGGCTGGCCTACTGGTTATATTTATATATCTATTATAAAAAATGTTACTTGATTTTATTTATTACAAAGTCATCTATGTAGCTCCAGCCTATAAGCAAATACATAAATTTAAATATGGTTTGTTCTTTGTAACCAACATTATATTATTTTCAGTATTAATGCATGAAATAAGCTGGTTCCTCTTAAAATCCTATGCTGAATAGGACTGGCAAAGTCCTGTCAGCTCTCTCAGTTCTTAGTGTCAGACTTTAGATTATAAACTGTTTAATTCTAATTGACACTTTAAAATACTGTGATTTATAAAGGTAACTTTTTTAGGCCAATGAGGACAAGAAAAGCAGAAATGAAACTAAATTCAGACAAGGAATTATTATTCTAACTGAAATTACTTAAATGTAACTCTAGTTTGTCATAGGAAGATTGTGAAACCTTCTTTACACTTGTTTTCAAGATATAATTTGACTAAAGGACTGGAATCTCATATCTAGGCTTCAAATCAGACTTCTACAGTCAGGTGGTCTCTATAAGTGTTGGACTATTCCCATTATCCCCAAAAGGTTCCTGTCAGATTTAACTTTTTTTTTTCTGGGTTAAATATCCTCCAAGAACTTCAAAGAATATTTTAGCAGAAATTGCTCTTTGGTTGCTATGCTGATCTACCTACTGTCAGCATTCCAGCAAACCTCCATTCCAATCAATATCTCAAAGATATCTTTATTTGGATAGGAACTGGCACATCTGTGGAATTCCTTAGGAGACAGGATCCTTTCTAGATGGGATCCGACCACTCCATTGGCTAGTCCCATTGGGGAAACAAGGCTCCTCAGATAACCTGGACCCATGCCATGTACTACTTTAAAGGTAACAACCAACACCTTGAATTAGATCTAGAAGCAAACTGATAACCAATGCAGCTTGCACAGTAGTGATGTTACATGTGCAGCCCTAGGGCAGGGGTGGGATTCAAATTTGTTAACAAACGGTTCTGTGGGCGTGGCTTAGTTGGCCAGGGTGGCTTGGTAGTCATGTTATTGGCTGGGTGTGACCAACTCAATATCACTCACATCGAGGCATGCATCTCCTCGCCTGGCCTCTCATGACTGTGGGCATGCTGCAACAGTTGTAAGCGTGAAAAATGGTCATAAGTCACTTTTTTCGGTGCCATTGTAACTTTGAATGGTCACTCCACTCAAGCAAAGTACTAGCAAAGGAAGGGAAAAAAAACTCCAGAGAAGTTTCTGAGACAGGAAATCTAGTCCTGCCAAGAATGTAATAAGGGCTAACAGAGAGGCAGTTTCTGTAAGCGACACCAGAATGTTTCCTTCCTGCCTTCCTTACAGGATTAGGCCAGTAATTTCTTCTAACAACTGGTTCTCTGAACTGCTTAGAATGTTAACAACCGGTTCTAACGAATAGGTGTGAACTGGTAGAATCCCACCCCTGCCCTAGGGGCTCCCAAGGCTATGCATGCCACTGTGTTTTACTCCAACAGAAACTTCAGAATACAGGCAGTCTTCAACTCATGACCACAACTGAGCCCAAAATTTAAGTGAGACATTAGTTAAGAGAGTTTTGCCCCATTTTATGACTTTTCTTGCTACAGTTGTGAATCACTGCAATTGATCAGTTAGCAACCCAGTTATAAACTGAATCTGACTTCCTCATTGACTTTGCTTGTCAAAAGGTCACAAAAGATGATCACATAACCTTGGGACATTGCAATGGTCATAATTATGAACCAGTTGCCAAGTGTCTGAATTTTGATCACATGACCATGGGGATGCTGCAAAGGTTGTAACTGAAAAATGGTCATCAGTCACATTTATCAGTGCCATTGTAAGTTTGAATGGTCACTAAACAAACTGTTCTAGGTCAAGGACTACCTGTACTCTTCAAGAGTAGCCCCATGTTGCATTTGTTGCAGAATCCAGCTGAGAAATGGGTATGCTAGGGCTTATGTGGCAAGGGTACAACTCCTAGTCATGATTGCAATCTTCTCTTTGAGCAGGACTTATGAGTGCTTTTTTCAGTGCTATTATAATTTCGAACAGTCACTAAACAGTCACAGTTGTAACTGTTGCAAAACAGTTGTAAGTCAAGAACTATCTATTGAGTTAACTCAGAGTTAACAATGATAAACAACCAAATCCTGACATCCCTTGCACCCAGTTTGCTATGCAAGTGATGATGGACACCCTCAAAAGCTACTTATGACCCAGTTCTGGAGTTCTAACAGTTTCAATACACAATAGTTATAAAGAAATAAGTAAATTATATATATACACACACACACATACATACATAAATACACATACATACATTCTCATACACATACACACACACACACACACACACAAATATATATATATATATATATATATATATATATATATATATGTGTGTGTGTGTGTGTGTGTGTGTGTGTGTGTGTGTGTGTGTATGTATGTATGTATGTATGTATGTATGTATAGTATTCAGGTTTGTTTGTTCAGGTATTTTCCCACGTCATTATAGTTGTGCTTTTAAAGTTGTAGCAATGTTTCGGCAGAATCTCATCTGCCATCATCAGGCTTCTGTATTGTGTTCGTCTGTGTTCGTCAGACTTTCACAGCCATTTCAGTTTTAAATTTGGGGCTAGCCTACTCCTGTGCCAGAATGGTTTTTTCTTCATCCTGATTGGTTGGGAGTCTTGGACTGTGTTTATTGGTCTTGGAGTTCGCTGTGTTCTGCTTGATTTGTGTTTCGAATATCTTCTGTCTGTTTTGTGGCTTTTTTTGTCTTGATTGGCTGGCAACATTGTGTTCCTGTATTGGAGGCTTTTAGTGCGGCTTGGCTCCGAGTAAATGGACAGCTATCATTTATTAGGAAGCTAGGTTTCATCTGGGTGCCTGGTTGGGGTGTGTTTGAGCTGGAGGTATCAGGGGGGATCTGTTTGTGCCCAGGTGTTTGCCTGGCTTGTGGTGTGGAGATTTTTTTGTTTGTGAGTGCAGGCTTCCAAATAATTGACAGTCTGGTGGAATCATCTCTTCTATTCATGCTTTCAGGTCTTTTTTCAGTCTCTATGGCTTCTCTGATAATTCTGTGCCTGGGGTTTTCTATAGTGGCTAGGGTTTTGGTGCCATTGAAGTCGATGCTATGACCTGTTGCTTTCATGTGTTGGACTAGTGAGGAAGTGTGTTCCAGCTTTTTTACTGCATTACTGCATATCGTGCAAAACAGAAGCCTGATGATGGCAGATGAGATTCTGCCGAAACGTTGCTACAACTTTAAAAGCACAACTACAATGACGTGGGAAAATACCCGAGCAAAGCTGAATACCATACATACATATATATACATACATACATACATATATATATATTTTCATAGATCTTCACGGGTACAGGTATGTAGGTCTAGGTGTGTTTGGGTCTTTTCCCATGTAAGTTTAAGAGTATCTTGGCGATGTTTCAGTGAGGTCCCACTCGCCATCCTCAGGCTGGTGCTTTTGGCTTCGTGCCAGTACAAGCACGGGAAAAGACCCAAACACACCTAGACCTACATATATATATATATATATATATATATATATATATAGAGAGAGAGAGAGAGAGAGAGAGAGAGAGAGAGAGAGAGAGAGAGAGAGAGAGAGAGAGAGAGAGAGAGATAACTATAGATATAGATATAGAGAGAGAGATAGAGATAGATATGTTATAAAAGAGGAAAAGGCAATAAGAAGAGTATCCTTGAAAAAGCAATGCAGAGCATCATTTTTAACCCAGATTAGAGCTGTTTAAAAAAAATACAGGGCATGACAGGCAATCCAGATAAAACATATAATCCACTCTAATCACTCTGGAAA
This sequence comes from Pseudonaja textilis, assembly GCF_049901715.1. Classification (NCBI taxonomy): domain Eukaryota; kingdom Metazoa; phylum Chordata; class Lepidosauria; order Squamata; family Elapidae; genus Pseudonaja; species Pseudonaja textilis. The sequence goes on along the minus strand of NC_141990.1, from coordinate 32,559,399 downwards.
TGTTTGCATTCTCAGCTATTTTTATTCAGACTCCTTTTGTCTTGCACGTTTAAAAGCTGTTTTAAATTTTAGAGTGCCACATTTTAATTTCTTCTTGAAATAATAGTTCTCTAGGCTTTTGTTTTTGTTTTATGTACTTATAATTTAAAAACTTCTACCATACCTCAGCATTGCAATAAATATTCTTAAGTTTCTTCTTTTTTGCAAAATACAGGTAGTCCTTGACTTAACAACTTTCGTAACTGTTACAACTATAACTGTTTAGTGACTATTCAAAGTTACAACAGCATTGAAAAAAGTAACTTATAACCGATTTTCATACTTACAACCATCGCAGCATCCCTGTAATCAAGTGATCAAAATTTTCAAAGTAAATTTTTTTTTCAAAGTTTCCTAAAAGGGCATAAAGATCATTTCAACATAATTAGATTAGATTATATTTAATTTTACCTGCATTAAAATTAATTCTGAATGAAACTTGTCAATTAAGGGCTTTTTCTTGTTTTTTTAAAACTTAATTAAATCACATATATTTTCATTTCAAAATAACTTTGAACATTAAAAAAAAAACCTACTAGCCCCTGATGAGAGAACATGTGTGGTTTTCTACCTTAGACCCATACTGGAAGTTATCTTAACTATGTATTTGTTGAAAATAGCCTTTGGACATTTTGTCTCTCTTTTTCTTTCTGAAATATATAATTAAGAAAACTTGTGATGTGAGGTCTCCGTGTTTATTTATTTTACTTATTTAAAAGATTTATATGGTCACTCATCTTAAGCAATTCTGGTAGCTCATGTTGCTTTTTTATCTTACCTTGCTGCATATAATTGGCTACCATGGAAGACATAGGACATTGAACATGATGATGCTCTATGACAAAGTTTTTCAGACATCAAAGTGAGACCAAAGAAAATTACAGTATAATTTTTGGCAATAAACATACATTTAAGGAAGCATCTAATTTGAGCTTCAAGAAAGATTTTTTCGTGGTGTCCATAAACACATGGCATCGACAAGAGGGGAGCCAGGGGTACAATAATGAAAGCAGTCCCACAAGATTGCAATGTGAATCCCACCTCTTTTTGACAAAAGCAATAAGCTCCTCTGGATACCCATGAATAAAGGTCTAATTTAGCTCCCCCCAGTTTAGTGTTCTCCAACAACCTTAAATTTAAATTATGTTACATAGGCCATAGGTGGCCTAGTTAAATACATTGAGGTGAAACTCTAGTGAGTTTCTTCAAAAATGAAGAAAGTGATATATCATTAAACATACATTTATAACCTCAAAATTGTATTATGGAATGAAGGTACATTTTTACCATTTCATTTTAGCCACTCAGATTACAGAGATGGCTTCTCAGTAAGAGTTGGGGCTGGTACAGTATTTTACTTTGTTTTACTCTTCTCTCTCTATACTGCATCTCAAAAGATCCCTCTGTTAAAATATTGAAGTTTGAAGATGATACAACAGTGATTGGTCTCATTTGAGACAATGACAAATTTGCATACAGACAGGAGGTTGAACAACTAGCCTTGTGATATGACTGGAACGATCTTGAACTAAATACACTCAAAACCATAGAAATGGTGGTAGATTTTAGGAGAAACCCTCCTATAGTACCACCTCTTACAATACTAGACAACACAGTAGCAACAGTAGAAATCTTCAAGTTTCTAGGTTCGATCATATCTCAAGACTTAAAATGGAAACCTAACATCAAAAACATCATAAAAAAGCACAACAATTGTGTCTTTCTCCCCACTTGGAACTGAACCCAGATGGACATTGTTTCCAACAATTGATTAATCTGCAGGCAAGGAGAAAAAGCAAAGGAATGACCAATGAGGCCTTTGTTGATCCTAGGCTAAACGGGGCTCCAGTCTGATCCTGTTGCCAACTCACAGCAATTCTCTGGAATCTGTTGTAAAAAAATGAAGAAGCTAGGAGTAGCGTAGGTTGCCATGGAAAAATGTAGGGGTGGGCTTCAAAAATTTTAGCAAAGGGTTCTGCTAGGTTGCTGGGTGGGCATGGCCATGGTGGGCATGGCCTAGTTGCCCTCCTGCATCATGGTGGGAGGAGGTTTGCCTTCCCTGGGCTCCAGGGGCTTTCCTCGAGCCCCTGGGAAGATGAAAATGTCCTTCCCAGGCTCCAAAGGCTCTCTGGAAGTCAGAAACGGGCCCATTTCCAGGCTTTCCGAACTTCTGGGAGGCCCGTTTTTTGCCCTCCCCGAGCTTCCGTGTGTGCCCTGCACTTACCTGCATCCAAAACAGGCCATGGAGGGGTGGGCGGGTCCAGCCAGGAATGTGATTTGGGGGTTCTCAGAACTGCACAGAATCTTAGCTAGGGGCTCTCCCAAACCCCTGAGAACCCCCAACAGCCCACCCCTGGAAAAATGCCATTCAAAATACTTCTAAATCCAAACTGCCACCCAGCACACCCACACTTACAAATACATCAATACAGGTATTCAGAGCCTTCCTTTAAAATATTATTTTAAAAGTGCATGTAATCCTAAGCAGATATGATGGAGGGAAGGAGTAAGATAATGTAATTTATTTATTATTTCATTTTTCTAAAAAACAGTAAAAGTCTAACAACTGGAATCACTTTTTTTTCCTTAGTAAAAAATATTAGCTTGAAGTGGATCTGCTCAAGTAGTTTTCTTCAGGGGTGGGATTCAAATGTTTTAACAACCGGTTCTATGGGCGTGGCTTAGTTGGTGGGCGTGGCTTGGTGGTCATGTTATTGGCTGGGAGTGGCCAACTCAATATCACTCACATCGAGGCACGCATCTCCTCACCTGGCCTCTCATGACTCTGGGGATGCTGCAACAGTCGTAAGTGTGAAAAATGGTCATAAGTCACTTTTTTCAGTGCCATTGTAACTTTGAATGGTCACTCCACACAAGCAAAGTACCAGCAAAGGAAGGGAAAAAACTCCAGAGAAGTTCCTGAGACAGGAAATCTAGTCCTGCCAAGAATGTAATAAGGGCTAACAGAGAGGCAGTTTCTGTAAGCAACACCAGAACATTTCCTTCCTGCCTTCCTTACAGGATTAGGCCAGTAATTTCTTCTAACAACCGGTTTTCTGAATTGCTTAGAATGTTAACAACCAGTTCTACAAAATAGGTGCCAACTGGTAGAATCCCACCCCTGGTTTTCCTGGGCAAAAACTATTATTATTAGTACTTTGGTTTGTTGCACAGTCAGCGAGATGTTTGGATTTGGCCATTCTTGTCCAGCTATCAAGTACTTCCCAAGGACCTGGGATAGATAGATGTGGATATGGTAAAAGTATCATTGCAGGATGTAAGCTGTTCAGAATAAAGCTGCCTTTTGCAATTGATTTATTACTATTATAATTCAACTGAAGTTAGAAAATGCAACTTATCTGAAATTAATGGAAATTTAAACAGAATATTGGGGTTTGGGGGTGGGAAATCCTTGAGGTAGAAATGCAATCACTGCCCAAAATGTATCTCCAAAGCAATGAAGATATACTGTACTGCCATTAAAATCATCAGTGATAACCACCAAGATCTTTGAACCTTTTTGAGAACAATTCAGAATAATCACACTCTAAATTGTCCTAAATGATTTTAAACCTTCAGATCCTTTTATCTAATAGCTGATATTTATTTGCATGATGAGTTCTTTCCATTTCATTTTATTTTATTGTATTGCTTTTCATCTATAAGAGAACAATGAAATATAAAAATAAACACTACAAAAGAACATCAAAATAAACCAAAAACAATATGAAGAAAATAAGTTATTTTATTTTTAGGGTAAATGCATATACAATGAAATTCGGAAGTATTTCACAAGAACACTCCTCTGCTCGCAACAGAATACCCTATGTCACCAGACTTGAAATTTTGGGCTTGGACAATCTTGAACTACACCACCTATGGTTGGACTTAAGCATAATGCATAAAATGATAGGCTACAATGTCCTACCAGTCAATGACTACTTCAACTTCAACTTCAACTTCAACCTCAACAATACAAGAGCACACAATAGATACAGACTCAATGTTAACCGCTCCAAACTTGATTGCAGAAAGTACGACTTCAGCAACAGAGTGGTCAATGCCTGGAATGCACTACCTGATTCTATAATTACATCCTCAAACCCCCACTCCTTTAACCTCAAACTATGCACTATTGACCTCACCCCATTCCTAAGAGGTCTGTAAGGGGCGTGCATAAGTGGACCATTGTGCCTCCCATCCCTGTCCTATTGTCCCCATTTAATCATACCTATTTTCTGTATTCTTACTCATGTTTATACTTATACCTATTATTCTGTAAGCAATTGACAAATCAAATAAATAAATAAATAAATAAATAAATGTGGATCAAATTTGGGTTTGTTTCATAATGTGACAAATAATACCAGAGGATGCAAATTCTGTTGATTAAACTCTAAACTGGCAAAAAAAAAATGAGGAAAAAAGTTTAACAGGATATATTCATGGGTAGTGTTTGAAAAGACAATCTGATAAATTTTCTTCTACACTGGAAGAGTGAAAAGGAATCCTAGATAAAGCTATGTGCCTGAAATGAGTGAAATCTGAATCACCTGAACTGCATTTATATATTAAATTGAAAAATGAATCAAATTAATGAGCCAATCTGGAATTTTCCCTCCCTGTAGCCTAATGGTTAGGATTCTAATCAGCTTGTTCCAAGATATCCTGTAGCACTTTTTAGCTATATTTAACATTATATTATGTATTGCTTATGAAATCAACTGCTATTACATTCCTTCTGGTCAAGCTAGAGAGTTGTGCCATAAAAACAAACTGACAACAAGGAAAAAAAATCTCTGTGCAGCTGTTTCCGCAAAGACAAGTACATCATTCTATACTCATAACATGCTATAACTGGATACTGCTGGGAGGGGAACAAAAGCAATCAGCCAGAAAATACAAAAACAGGAAAAATTATGAAACAGCATTCCTAAAAGTAGGATAAGAGTACTTCAATAGGCTGTTAGAGTAGTGTTACCTAAATTTAATCATCATCATGATCAGTGGCAAAAGAAAGCAAAGATACTACCAATAGTAATAGGGTGCAATCCCAAAACAACTCGGGCACCAAATGAACACCATGGGCATTAATAAAATCAGCACCAGTCAATTGCAAAGGGCATCTTTGTATCTAGTCCAACCCCCTGCCCAAGGCAAGAGTTCTTACACCATCCAATCTTTTCTTGAAAACCTACAGCGATGGAGCATGACCACCTCCAGGAGGCAAAGCTGTTCCACTGAATAATCATTATTCCACTGAATAATCATTCATTCTTACTATCACATTTTCAGATTGAATCTTGCTCTGATGAGCTTCCATCCAATACTTCTTGTGCTGCCCTTAGGAGTTGTGTAGAATAAATTGATGCCCTCTTCCCTGTGATGACTCCTCAAGTTCAGAAGAGTGCTATCATGTCTCCCCTGAGCTTTCTCTTCATTAGGCTAAACATATCTAATTCCTGTAGCCATTCATCATGAGAAGTAGGTTGTGATCTACTTTGTTAAATGCCTCACTGAAGTCCAAGAATACTATATCCACAGCATTTCCCTGGTCCACCAATTTAGTCACTTTATCAAAGAAGGCAGTAATTGCCTTATTCATTTCTAGTTGCACACAAATCCACTGCTTGATTATCTTTTCCAGAATTTTCCTCAAGCTGATTAGTCTGTAGTTTGCTGCATCCACTGTTTTGCTCTTTTTGAATATTGAAACCATATCAGCTCTTTTCCAATCTTCTGGCAGTTCCCATGTGCTCCAGGAGCTCTGAAAGATTTTATTCAGTGGTTCCAAAATCACATTTGCCAACTCTCAGTATCCTGGGATGTAAACCATCTGGTCTCGGAGATTTGAACTTGTCTAAAGCAGGTAGGTGTTCTCTTATCAATTCCTTATCTATTTTGATCTGCGTTCCTGTTCTGTCACTCACAGTGCTGCTTTTGTTAGGTTGGGCTATTTTTAGCTTTTGTGTAAGGACAAATGAAAAGAGGAAATTAAGCACTTCTGTTTTCTCCCTGCTGCCTGTCATCTTCTTGCCACCTTCTCCCATTAGTGGACTGAATATTTTCTTAATTTTCTTCTTCCTTCTTACATATTGAAATAAACTTTTTGTTTTGTTTTTGGGATTTGTTACAAGTCTTATTTCATTCTGAGCTTTAGCCTTCCTATTTTGCCTTTGTAGATTCAGACTATTTGCTAGCATTTTGCTCTTGTTATACGTCCCTCTTTCCATTTTTATATTTGTCCTTTCTGTCCTTCCTTTGTCAGAAATCTGACAAAGTTTTCCTCAGAAGGATGGATGGCTGAGTCAACCTTGAGCCAGGCAGGATCAAACTCCTGGCTGTGGCCAGAGTTAGCCTGCAATACTGCATTCTAAATACAGTGCCACCACCTTATGTTTAGCTTACAAAAAATATGCTGAAGGGAGATCTAATAGCAATATCTGAAGGACTGTCATACTGAAAAGGGAACAGGTTTGTTTTCTATTCTCCCAGAGGATGGGATTAGAACTAATACATTAACTAAGCAAGGAAACTGGTTCAACTGGAAGGCGGCGACAGGAGCACCTGAAGCCGAATGTCTCCACTGGGCTCCGGTTGCAGGGAGGAGCCCTGGCTGGCCACACGTGGCTACGCCAAACACCACGACGTTGCTCCAAATGCCACGGCAGCATGGGAAGAAGGGAAAGCAACGGTGGCGGAAGGTCTCCTGATACGAAGTGCCCCACCAACGCCGAGGTCAACGCAGGCAGCATCATATCCGGGTGTGTAACACAAGTACTTCCTAACAGCAAGTCCCCCGCCATTCCCCCCCATTTCACATGTTTTAATATAGGCCTTAATTTGGGGGGCGGGGCTTAATTTCATTTCATGCCTATAAAACATGCTGGGACTTCCTATTGGGGGTGGCCGTATTGTTGGAGAAACACGGTAGAAAGTGGCTTAAAGTGAGAATAAGTGTCATTGGCTTTAATATATCTTACTTTTGTATAAATATGTAAAGAATTGCACAGGAAATTGTAAATTTAATATATTAAGATATCCCGTTCAAATATGAAGTTATATGGGTGCCAGTATTTTTTCTATTTTCTCATCATCATTGCTGCTGTTACCATTGTTGTTACAATATCAATTTTAGCATGCTGTAACAAAATGGATTAAAAAGAAGAGCAAAATAAATCAAATAAAATAGACCACTATGAATTAATACAGGTTAAGATAAGAAAGTCAGAATAGATTGTAGTTATTATCATTTTTTTATTGTTTCTACTATTCGTTGGGTGAAAATAGGGAGATTTAATTATTATTTTTTTATATCCTTCTAGGTCACATACTATCTTCTTCACTGTTCAAGATGATTTCCTAACCGATCATAATGGACTGAGAGGGGAGACAGATATTATTACAGTCATTGCACTACTGTAATTCCTTTGAAGATTCTTTTTTATTTGGCTGGACCTAAGTTAGAGTGCTTTATTGATTCAGCCTGCTCTACCTGACTTGATTTAATTCATCTGGATCTGTCAGATATAACCTGCCTTTTCACTTGTGGCCTCAAGCCTTAGCAATCCAGATGCCTATTTGTCCCTTGGGTTAAACATAGTATCTGAAAGCATTTATTGAGAGTCTTCAAAGTCTTCTTCCTCAACTAATTAAATAAGGCTTAAGTAGTTGTTATTTATCTTTTCATCATTAAACAGCTGCATTTTTAGAGTAATCAGCTTTTTTCTGGCTGAAATATGGCACTCCAGAGATCAGTTTGGAAGTGATTTGAGGGTTTGGAGGTTATAAACTCAGAGGCCAACCACAATAACAGAATAAGACAGTACAAAAGAAATGATTTTGACTGTTATAAGAAATAAAAAATATTGCTTATGCAAGGATGAAATCTGGTTCTTTAAACTTTATGAATACACTTAATCTGCAATTTATATTTTTAGCTTACAATAATAATAAATACTGTAATTCAGAAATACAAATGCATGTGGAACTTTTACTTATAGTGTAATCCTGTAGGTATGTATGTAAGTAAGTATGTATGTGTGTTTGTGTGTGTGTGTATATATATATATATATATATATATATATATATATATATATATATATATAGAGAGAGAGAGAGAGAGAGAGAGAGAGAGAGAGAGAGAGAGAGAGAGAGAGAGTATTCAGCTTTGTTTGGGTATTTTCCCACTCATTATAGTTGTGCTTTTAAAGCACAATTATATGTTATAATACACATTATAATACATGTTATACATGTTATAATGACGTGGGAAAATACCCAAACAAAGCTGAATACCATACATGTAAGTACCCATGAAAACTTTACATATATATATATATATATATATATATATATATATATATTTGTTTTCTGAGGTTCTCTGGTATTTGTATGTGGATCTTTGGTTGTTCGGTTTTCTCCCGCGTAAGATTCAAAGTATCTAGGCAACGTTTCGATGAAGTCTCATTCATCATCTTCAGGCTTCTGTCTCTGGCTCTGTGCTTCTCAGAGTAATGTGAGATTGCAGCTGCTTCCTCCTTTTAACTGCCAGTGGGGGTGGGACTTGATTGGGTGGGGGCTTGGCTGTGTTCTGATTGGGTGGGGGTGTGTTCTCATTGGTAGGGGGTTTGGCTGTGTTCTGATTGGTTGGGGGGTTAGCCGTGTTCTGATTGGTTGGAGGCGTGTTCTGTTCAGGTGGGGGCTTGGTTGTGCTCAGGTTAGTCTTAGTTGCTGGGGGATTTGAGCTGGTGAGTTGTGATCTTGCTGTTTGGCTTCTAGTACGTGGTCCTGCTGCATCTTCATAGTGGGTGTCGGTTTGCTTCATGTATGGCTCAGAGGGGTTTGAAGTGGGTAGTGATGCAGCTGCAGTGCAGCTTCTGGTCCATGGTCGTGTCTCATTTTCTGAATGGGTGGGAGTCTGTTTTCTATATGGAAGTGTGGTGGTGGCATCTTGTGTGGCTCTCATGGGTGTGGGTCTGGTGTCCTTCTTCATGTTAGGTACTCGTCTGTTCATGAGGGCGGGTTTCCAAATGGCTGGAATCTTTGAATCTTACGCGGGAGAAAACCCGAACAACCAAAGATCCATATATATATATATATATATATATATATATATATATATATATATATATATATATATATATATATATATATATTCTAAAATTATTTCCAAAGCAGCAGTATATACTGTAAATGTAGCCTAATAAATCTAATTTTTCCAGTGATTGAAAACAAATATTTTCTATTGAAATCAATATGCTTTGAAAATATGTTTGAGTTTTCCAAACATATATGCCAATCACATTTAATATTACAGAATACAGCTTTCTTCAACCTATGTCAATTTAAATGTACTACAGCTGTCATCCGCATTAGATCAAATGATCAGGTATAGCAAAAGCTGTAATCAAATAGAGGCCATTAGTTTGGAGAAAACTGGCATAGTGCAAATTTAGTTTAAAGCACTTTGCATGATTATCTCAGTAATCCAGGTCATTAGAATTATCTATATATAACAGATGTGCAGTTATAGCATGGAGGAGATGGCTGGTTTAAAGGTATATAAATATGACAAGCAACAGAAGACACATCAGTAAAAATTATAAACTACTGGCAAATCTGGAGAGTGACACAGTAGCCAAAAGTTTGGAAAATATATCTTAATATCAATAGCAAAGAAAGGAGTGCAATAGTGTGTGCAAACTATTGTACAATATTCTTAATTTTGCATGCTAGCAAAATAATGTTTAGTATCATCCAACATAGATTAGATTCAACATAATGCTTAGTATCATCCATCATAGATTAGATTTCCATAATAGCAAGGAAAAAGAGTGCCAGATGTTGAAGCTGGTTTTAGAAAAGACTGAGGAAATCAAACTGGATGGTGGAAATTGCCAAAAATATAAGAGAAGCCAAAGGACAGATAATTAATTCAAATATCAAACAAATATGCAATATATTGAAATTCTACATAGTAAAAATGACAACATCAGAGATATCTTGTTTACAAGAACTTGCACTACAAGAAGATAAAATAAAGTTAGATCAACACTCTGGCAATTAACAAGCTACAAGATTATAGGAAATCCTTCATTTTACATTCTAGTAAAATAATGCTAAGGATCATCCATTGCAGATTAGAGCCCTATATGAAGAAAAAGGTGCCAGATGTTCAAGCTTGCGTTAGCAAAAGTCAACGAACAAGAAAGATTATTTCTCGTGCGTGCTGGATAATTGAATAAGTCAAAGAATACCAAAAGGAGGTTAACATGAGCTTTATTGCTTCTAAAAAAGTCTTTGATAGTTTCCACCACTGACTGTTCCGTTGTTGAATGGCTTTTACAGGTGATAATTTTTTCTAATATCTATTTTCTTGTCAAGTATATCCATTTGGACATGCTCTAATTTATATGTTGCCATATTCCCAACAAATCCCACATGCATCAGAGATAACATATATTGTAAAATACAGGATATCTAATTATATGTTTTCTTGGACAATTTGCATTTCACTATTTTCCTAATTATTGGGAGGGAGGGCAGCATATGATTATCTGCTAGAGAAATTGTTTTAGAAGTTAGGGACTACCACAAAAAAGTACTGATTTCTGTCCCTTCCAAATCCCTGGCAGGAGAAATTCTCAGTATACTTATGATAGGAAAATTGATGAGTAAGTTATTTGAAGCAGACAATCCTGCAAGTACTTGGCAGCAAATTATATACACAGGGGTGGGATTCTACAGGTTCGCACCTATTTGTTAGAACCGGTTGTTAACATTCTAAGCAGTTGTTAACATTCTAAGCAGTTTGGAGAACTGGTTGTTAGAAGAAATTACTGGCCTAATCCTGTAAGGAAGACAGGAAGGAAACATTCTGGTGTTGCTTACAGAAACTGCCTCTCCATTAACCCTTATTACATTCTTGGCAGGACTAGACTTCCTGTCTCTGCAACTTCTCTGGAGTTTTTTTTCCTTCCTTTGCTGGTACTTTGCTTGTGTGGAGTGACCATTCAAAGTTACAATGGCACTGAAAAAAGTGACTTATGACCACTTTTCACACCTACGACTGTTGCAGCATCCCCAGTCATGAGAGGCCAGGCGAGGAGATGAGTATCTCGATGTGAGTGATATTGAGTTGGCCACGTCCAGCCAATAACATGACCACCAAGCCACGCCCACCAACTAAGCATTGCCCACAGAACCGGTTGTTAAAAAATTTGAATCCCACCCCTGTATATACATTTGTTCAGTGACCATTCAAACTTACAACCCTGAAAAAGTGATAGTTACAACCAGTCCCAATTATGGGAAGAAATATCCACCTGGTTCAGTTCCAAGCTGGGAGAAAGACATTGGAAACATGGAGGTTGATTGGAAAGATGGTTTATTAATAAAGCAGAACCACATGGGCTTATGGTTCTGGGTAGCTGTCAAATGGAGTTGAGAGTGGGGTTTTTATACCTTCTTTAGGCATTGCACTTGAGTTTCCTGTTCCTGTGCAAGAACATGTATTTTATTGGCTGCTGTCAGATTCCCAAGGGGTCATGTAGGGGTTATATAGGGATCATAGCTGGCTCTATAGGCAAAAGAGAAAATGCAAATCCTAGGTGTTTGTCTGAGCTAATCTGGTCAGCCTCTGACTTATTGTTTATCTAAGCTCCCAGGTGTTTGGACTGTTCTGGGCTGCTTCTAATCCTACCATTCTGCCTTTGTTTCAAAATGTCCTGTCTTGAATGGATTACCAAATGTGCATTTCTAAAAAGTGGACTCCTCATTTTGGTTTCTCAATACACTGGCCCAATCTTTGTTAGTGGGCACAAAATATCTGCTGGGGCTATTAAGAAAGACTGAGTCAGCTTCCAGCCTCTAAAAAAAACATGTTTCTCCATTTCTCATTTCGTAAAATATAATATTCTGCCTTTTTAATATTCCTCAAAATATTTCATTCTTCTTAGGAGGGTGGGTGCTGATTTTCTACACCAACCTATGTTGTCACGGCGGCATCATGTGACGTATCATGGCTTCCCCCCTTTGCTAAACCAGCTGTGGGCATGGCTGGCACTTGATGCATCTGGCCTGTTGACTGCAACTTTTTTATTTAGAAAATGTGTAAGCATGATACAATCTTATTATTACCTTTATTGTCAGAGTACATGTGTACAATGAGATTGGCTGAGCCTCCCTTCATGTACCACCCCTCCTCCCAACATAACTCACAGTGAGGACAGAAGTCCCTAACCCAGTCCCAATCTTATTACACTATGTGACCTTGTTGCACAACGCGCTGGCCCCGCAATTCTGTGTCATTTTCCGTTCAGAAGTCTGACAGCCCATGGGAAGAAACTGTTCTTCAGCCTGTTGGTGTGGCTGGCTATGTTTCTATATCTCCTACCTGATGGTAGGAGAGTGAGGAAGTGCTGACCAGGGTGTGAGCCGTCCCTGAGAATTTTCCTCACTCTTCTAAGGCAGCAAGCCCTAGCGATGTCATCTAGTGGTATCAGGGAACAGCCCACAATGTTTTGTGCTGTGCTCACCACTCTCTGTAATGTTTTTCTATCCATGGCTGTCAAGCCAGCATACCACACCATAATATGTGAGGATGCTTTCTATTGTGGACCGGGAAAAGGAGGTCATCAGTTGTTGTTCCACTTTATTCTTTCTTTCACAAGACCCTAAGGAAATAGAGTCTCTGTTGAGCCTTTCTGGCCACCTGAGTTGTGTTGATTTTCCAGGTAAGATCTTCAGTGAGGTAGTTTAAATTCCCAGGAATTTAAAGAAGGAAACTCTCCACACAGCCCCCCTTGATGTAAAGTGGGGCAGGTTCCTCTCTCTTCAGCATTTAAAAGTTGTACCACTTACATTAAATGCCTATTGTTGAATTGTTTTAATTAAGAAAAAAATAAAAGTACAGAGGAAAGCAAAACTCTGCTCAGGATGAAAACACTATATGGAAAATTATGCTGACAATAGAAAAAAACCTTCACAAATCTTTGGCAAATACATGGAATGCACAATAATTATCAGAATACATTTATGTTAATAATCTATTTCAGTTTTAAAAGTCTGTCTTGAAATTAGGTAATTATGTATAAAACCACCATGTCAGCTCTTGTAGCTATCAACAAAATATAATAGCTGATGCTGTATTTTAACAATGCTGTTTATGGTTGTTAAGGTATTATAATAGAATCTTGAGGTTGTTGGGATGTCTCTCTACATTGTATAACAAGCAAAACAAGATGAGGTTATTTTTGTAGTTGGGGATAGGAGATTGAGGTGGTTTACTGTTTTTTTCTTTCTGAGGATTGAGTAGTTTTCTAGGCCTCTTCCTCTTTTAACAGTTTGTTCATTCCTTGTTGCTTTTCAGAGCCAGGTTTACATTCCAACTCACACAGGTTAAATAACAGAATAGCAGGGTTGGAAATGAACTTGGAGGTCTTCTAGTCCAACCCCCCCTGCTCAAGGAGACCTTATACCAATCTGGACAAATGGGTGTGCAATTTCTTCCTAAAAACTTCCCATGTTGGAGCATCTACTTCTGGAGAAAACCCGGTTTACTGATTCATTTATCTGTCAGGAAATTTTTTAATTTTAAGTTCGATCTATCTTTGATAGGTTTCCATCCATTACTTCTTGTACTGCCCTCAGGTACTTTGGAGCAGGGGTCTCCAACCCTGGCAACTTTATGCCTGGTGGACTTCAACTCCCAGAATTCTGGAAGTTGAAGTCCACCAGGCTCAAAGTTGCTAAGGTTAGAGACCCCTGTTTTGGAGAATTAGGTAACTCCCGCTTCTCTGTGATTGCCCCTCAGATATTGAAAGACTCCAAAGAGGGCTGTCCCAGAGAAGAGGGGTCAACCTATTCTCCAAGACACCTGAGGGCAGGACATGAAATAATGGATGGAATCAGTGAGAGATCCAATTCATGAAATTATAGAATTCAAAGGGATCTTGGAGAACCTCAGTGCTTTTCCTGAACAGCCCTAAATCTGTGTCCAAAAATAGCCTGGCTGACATGCAGCAAACCAACATGGGATGAATTTGGAAAAAGATCCCAGGAGAACCCACTCGTGCTTCAGTCCACATCCCTCTATGCTATCTTCAGCCAAGCAACTTTGGAAAGACATCAGTTTAGGGGTGTTCCAGAACAGCGCTTACTTATGTTCAGAAATAAACTAGTGTAACATAACAGCAGAGAATATCTCCGTACCACTAGCTTATCATTCAAACAAATGTAATCCTGCTAAAACCGCCACCCCTTCCTACACGTTACAACGTTGATGATTGTTTTCCCTATCCGCAGGTGATCATAGATGAGAAGGGAAAAAAGGGAATCCACCAATCTAGATATTTGAATTTTTTCAGACTAAATTCTTAAGGGTCCCTCTCCAGCTTCATCTCTGAGGCCGAACGGTCCAGGCAGCGCAATTAACGCCTCCATATCTTTCTGAAAGATTGCAGGAATGCAACTAAGGCAATCTTGAGAAAAGGCAACATGCCGAGCGTCAAACTGTTAAGATGTGGAATTTCGGCTCTTACAAAAGATATAATTCAGGGGTCCCCAAACTTGGCAACTTTAACTTGTGGACTTCAACTCCCAAAAGTCCACAAGTCTTAAAGTTTGGATATAATGATATAATTGGACAGCAAGGGGCAGGAGAATAACGTTACCGCGGCGCGTGCTTCTTGAAGTGGGTACGACCTCACGCCTTCTCTCGCGTGAGTTTATTTTAGACCCTCCCCTCCCCCCTTTTAGGGACAGCGATTGCCATAGTGACGGCAAATCGAAGCTCAACCGTCGCCGGAGTTTTGCTGTCATCTTTTTTTTCCCCTCCGGCGCACGCGCATATTGTCTCAGTTCGCCGTAGCAGGGCGGCACGCGCGCGAGCTTCTGCGTTTGAGGGCGTGGGAGAAAGGGGAGGGGAGATGTGATGGCGACCGAGGGAGAGGCGGAGGTTGAGGCTGAAGTGGAGTGGGTGGTAGATAGCATCGCCGGCTTTCTCCGCAGCCCCGCGTGGTCTATTCCTATTGTGGAGTTTGTGGAGCACAAGTGTGAAGGTGAGAAAGCTGAGGGGCCTGTGGAAATCCCGCCAATAGGCTTGTTGCCGTGTCTGAATGCCTGTCCGCGGGTGGTGATTTTCTTTATTCCCCTGTATAGCAGCGTTTAACGGTTTGTGGCTTATTATCGTAATCATTATCACTGCACTACGGAATGGGAGTGGCTGTTGGTCATGATTCAACCGAAGCTCAGTATTTTTGTATCCCATTGATTTCAGCGAGTCAGCTAACCAAGGGGGTGTTTATTTTTCCCTTATGGTGTACAGTGCGAAGAATTACCCCGCCCCCCTCAAATTAAGATGTATTGTTGAATTTAATGGAAACCTACGAACTTAGTGATTTGGAAGGATGGGACATTCTACCATAGCAATGTTTTAGATTTTCAGAAAATTGGAAATTTAGGATGCTGTGCTGCATGGGAAAGTGTCATATATTTTATGAAGTTTTAAGATGAAAGATTTGAAGTAAAAAAAAAAGTTATTGACATATTTAAAGAAAAAAATATGTGGTCATCTACTCATTCATAGTGATTCTGGCCAGCTCACAGAAGAAAAACCCCAAATACAAAATCCACCCCCTCCCCAACAATAATCAAACCTCTTGATGGGCTCCACATTATTCTGGGGGTCCTAGGCCTACTGACTTTTTTTTCCCCTTTCCAGAGCTGGGTGAATGTGTCCTGCACGTGAGGCATCTGGTGTGGGGCCGTCAGTTTGACACCCCTGCGCTAGATGGACTTCTTTCATAAAGGGGACCAGCAATGTACCCTTCCTCCCTGATCTGGTGGTTGTAACTGGGAAAAGATAATTCTTCAGATAACTTGATCCCAAATCATGGAGGGCTTTAAAGGTGACAACCACCTTGAATTGGACCTGGAAGCAAATCAGCAACCAGTGCAGCTTCAACCGATGCAGTTATTTTGGGTTCTGGTGCAATGGGGTGTGTGCCCCTTTTATCATGAGGGTTCTATTAAACTATAGTTGTTTTTATTTTTTCCTATAGTAGGTGTTTTTGTTGTATTTTAGTTTATTGTAAACCAGTGGTTCCCAACCTTTTTTTCACCTCGCACCCCTAAAGAAATTTCACTCGAACCTTGCACCCCCTGAAATAAATAATAAATAAAAATGCCAACATATAGCCAATATCCTATTATTTACCTGGACTTTTCTCACACCCCCTGGAATATCGTCTCGCATCCCAGGTTGGGAACCCCTGTTGTAAACTGTTGGGAGTTAAAATTATTTGGTGGTATATAAATTTGAATAAATAGCAAATAGTAAAAGTACTAAAGTATACTGGCAGGTTAAAAACTTTTGCCAATATGTATGTATGTATGTATGTGTGTGTGTGTGTGTGTGTGTATGTTTCTTTAATGCAGTATATCCCTTGACATCTGCTTAATATTTTAAAGAGTGGGATAAAAAATATAGAATGTTTTTATTTAGTGTATTTATGGACCTTTCTCAGCAGAATTAAAAGTAAGAGCCTTGCTGGTGCAGTGGTATTTGGTGATTATTTTTTTCATTCCAGGAGCAATTAGTAGCTGCTGTTCAAAAAGCTAAAACAAAAAATCCTAAAGTAATCTAGAACACTGAAGCTGCTACTATACTTGTTCCAGAGGAGGTATTCAGCAGGTTCTGACCAGTTCTGGAGAACTGGTAGCAGAAATTTTGAGTAGCTCAGAGAACTGGCAAATACCTCTGACTGGAGATTTTATAGTATCCTTCCCCTGCTATACCCACCAAGCCACGCCCACAGAACCGGTAATAAAAAATTTTTGAATCCCACCACTGACTTGTTCATTGAGTCAAGATTACAGAGTGGCTTGGCTCAGATGAGCTGTCAGATCTTCCAAACACTTTCTTGCAGGTTCCTAAAATAAATAAATAAACAAATCTTTTGTGTGTATGTGTGTGTGAGAGAGGGAGAGACACGAGAGCTAGGCTTGCGGATGTGTTACAGGCCTAAAATTGCATGACCACATTTTGTTCCAGCTGGAGCTTTTATTTTTATATATTTTAGTTCAGATAAACTGTTGTGTGCAAAATGCAATTTTAAGATATTACGAGATGAAACTTTTTTCAGTTTGCATATTGTAAAGAACCACAAAATATTACTTTTTTCAGTTTTTGATGATGAGGAAGAAAGCAAGTTATCTTACACTGAAATTCATCAGGAATATAAAGCTTTGGTAAGTAGAATTCCTCTTTAAAACATAATATGTTAAAGCCGAAATGTGCTGTGTATCTATTTGAATATATTATAAAACGTCATTTCATTGTTTAGTGGAAAACCAGAGATTCTTATGTATTTATATAATTGATTAGTACTTGTGTATTCCAAGAAAATATGCATTGATTAAGGAGGTGTTTATATGTGTGATGTGCAAACTCACACATGATCCGAATCCATCTTTTCCATTTTGAATCTGAATTGCTGTAGAACCCTACAAGAATATATTTTATTTATTTGTTGAATTTATATGCCACCCATCTCATTCACAGAATTAGAATCAAAACTGAATACCCTTCTAAATGATTCTCATAAAGGCTTTTCGTAGAAGGTCTATTAAAAAGGAAAGGGGCTGTGTTACATGAACATTGAAAACTAAGTACTTTCAGTTTTATGACCTATATATTTTTAAGTTTTCTAGGCATAGCTTTCCTCATTATATATATCCAGTATATCTGGTACTTTGTTTAATAGTAGTAACTCTGAGAGGGATTTCGGAGTCCTAGTGGACAATCATTTAATATGAGCCAGCAGTACGCAGCAGCTGTCAAAAAAGCCAACACAGTTCTAGGCTGCATTACTAGAGGGCTAGAATCAAGATCACGTGAAGTGTTAATACCACTTTATAATGCCTTGGTAAGGCCACACTTGGAATCCTGCATTCAGTTTTGATTGCCATGATGTAAAAAAGATGTTGAGATTTTAGAAAAAGAAGAGCAACAAAGATGATTAGGGGACTGATGGCTAAAACATAAAGAATGCTTGCAGGAACTGGGTATGTCTAGTTCAAGGGTCTTCAAACTTGGCAAGTTTAAGACTTGTGGACTTCAACTCCCAGAATTCCTGCGCTAACATTCTGGAAGTCCACAAGTCTTAAAGCTGTCAAGTTTGAAGACTCCTGGTCTAGTCTAATGAAAAGAGGAGAGACATGATTGCAGTGTTCCAATATCTCAGGGGCTGCCACAAAGAAGAGGAAATCAAGCTATTCTCCAAAGCATCTAAAAGCAGAACAAGAAGCAATGGATGGAACTAATCAAAGAGAAAAGCAGCTTAGAATTAAGGAGAAATTCCTGACAGTTAGAACAATTAATCAGTGGAACAACTTCCCTCAGAAGTTGTGAATACTCCAACACTGGAAGTTTGTAAAAAGAGGTTGGATAACCATTTGTCTGAAGTGATGTAGGGTTTCCTGCTTAGGCAGGAGGTTGGACTAGAAGACCTCCAAGGTCCTTTCTAACTCTGTTATTCTATTCTATTCTCTCTGTGGAATGCAGCAAGAAAAAACTATATAATAAAATATGTATAATACACAAAAATACTGAGGGATTTAGGAGTATTTCAGAGCAGATTTGTGAGATGGAAGTCATTCATCCACTAATAAACCATTTATGTGATTTTATATGTTAACCTAAATTTTCTGAATCTGATTTCATTGTATTTTGAATAGAAGCCACAACTACTGTATTTCTTCGTTTAAAATAATTTATGTCCCATTTCTTTGGTAAAAAAAATGAATAAAAAATACCTGTTTTTTTTTTTAAAGGTTGAAAAATTATTAGACAGTTATCTTAAAGAAGTTGGAATTAATGAAGACAAGTTCCAGGAAGCTTGTATGTCTCCTCTTGCTAAAACTCGAACCTCCCAGGTAAACTTTTTAACAAAATTAAAAATAGCAGTGAGCAATCCTTTTGTGGCTAATATCGCACTTGTTAAAACCATTTTTGACTGATGAGAACTGCAAGTCATTGGAACTGATCTAGCTGAACTTTTTTGTCCATTTCCCCCAGTTAGTTTGGGATTTAATGTATCTATTTTGCTACTGTTTTATTTTTATAGCAGGAAATTAGGCTGTGGTCTACTTTGGGAATTTCAGTGTGCTCTTAGGGATTATATGTTGCTCAATCTTCACTTAAAAGGCTGCACTTTATCCATTTAGAATAATAGGATTAAGCTACTGGATATGGATAATGTTACAAATCAAAGTTTAAGCAAATGTGATTTAAAATTATGCATTGAAAATAATGAAATTTATGCATTATTGGTCAAAATTGCTAACATTCTGGCCAGACACAGACAAAAGAATCAAATTGGTCCCAGAAAGCAATTGCTAGCAGATTGGGACCCTTGCTGTCCTTATGGAAGAATTAGGGTCTGAAATTTTCCTCAATGTCAATGAATGTATCTTGCAACTGACTAATCAATCAGCTATGAGTTGCTCATACATTGCTCAGTGGCTTCTAGATCAGCCACTGAGCAATTCAATGCTACTGAATGCTCAAATTTGAGACATTTCGAATGGTGTAGGGTCTTCTGCTTGGTTGAGGGTTGGACTAGATGACTTACAAGGTACCTTCCAACTCGGTTAATCTGTAGTCTTTGTAAAAATAAAAACACAGAAGTCTCCAGAGCAGTCTTAAAGCTACATTGGTTTTAGCTTTATGTCTACCATACCTGAGACCTTACTAAATGTCTTTTTACTAACATTTTGATTATTGTCCTAAGGAAATTTTGAATAGTTTAAATTTTGAATTTGTTGGCACTCTGAGATAAAACACTTTTCATTCCTTTCAGGCAATTTTGCAGCCAGTACTGGCAGCAGAAGATTTCAGACTGTTTAAAGAAATGATGGTCCAAAAAAATATTGAAATGCAGTTGCAGGCCATTAGAATAATTCAAGAAAGAAATGGTAAGAAATAATAAAAACAATATTTTCATTTGCTGTGATTAGCTGGAACATTTGTTTAAATGGATTCCCTAAACCTAGACATATATAGTCAAATTAGATGAAGAAAATAAATACTGATCAAGGAGGCCTGGTGGTGCAGCAGCTTAAGGATGCCAGATCTGCCAACCAGAAATGTTTGACACTGGGGTTTGAGCCCTGGTAGCATTGTGGGATGGAGCGAGCTCCCCTCAGTTGTCTCTAGCTCATGCCTTGCCCACCTAGCAGTTTGAAAGCATTATTGTGAGTAGATAAATGGGTACCACTCGGTTGAGAAAGTCTAGCTGCACAAGGAGATTGGGAGCTGGTACTGGACCTGCCTGGACACGAGGCAAAATTGGCAGAAGAGGCCCTGGAAGATGTCATCAACTTGAACGCCACTAGCCAGATTGCTACATACCACAGCCAAGCTGGTTTGCCCCCTGCGCTTCATAGCACACTGTGAATAAGTATACAGGTATGAAACCAAATAAACTAGCAATTAGGCTGTCAGGACTACTCTGTAAAGTGTAGATCATCCTGACAAATGTATGTTATACGAAATAAATAGGAAGGTGAAGAGAGGCATTAAAAGACTAAATACATAGGGCAAAAAGGACAAATATGAAAGGAAATAAGAAAGGCAATGGGAAGCTGAAAGGTGAAAAGAAAAGGCAATATGCAATTAAGATGAAGGAGATTGCCTGAAAGGTTTCCTCAGTCAGAAGATTAAGCTAGTATCTTACTAGTTGGTTTTTGTTTTCATCGTCCATTGCAATTGCTTGTATAGATAGTCTGAAGTATCTTATTGCTTTTAAACTATCTGGACAGTGATTATTTGCTTTCCCATGTGTGAAGAAATTGATCTAGTATTAATTGGAAAAATGATTTTATTAAAAGAAACAAAAAATTAAACCATTCCATTAACATATAAAATATATGGGTTAAAACAGTTTGTAAGGAAACAGCATTTAGCAGCCAAATATATTTTCATATTCCCATAAAGGCTGTTGTAATGGCAAATACACCTGGTAGAAATTTTCCTAAAATCAAAACATAGTTATATTTTCTTATGCAGTATTTTATTTCATACTAAAGTCAGGTGTATACAACTTAATTGTCCCCTCAATAAATCTCATTGAGATTGCCATGTATAAAGAGAAATATATATTTTATTTAGAAACAAGGTTTGAGGATAATTCAGTTTGCTATCTTCTAATCACTACATGAATAAATTAAAACAATATTTTGAATATAATTTATTTTCTACTCTAGAAAAAATTCTGGACTTTGATAACTATTTGAATAGTTTGTCATTACTTTAATCACCTTTTTAATCCCTTTACTTTTTTTCATAAAAATAGGTGTGTTACCTGACTGTTTGACTGATGGATCTGATGTATATACTGAAACTGAAGAAGAAGAAATGAAAATACTAAGAGAGGTTCTTAGGTTAAAAAAATGTTTTTTTCCTTGTATTATATCACATACTTGGATATGGCCTCTTAAAATAAAATTTGATAGCTACAAGACCCACATAATTTGCTATTGAAAGCATTTTGCAGCATAGTGACTAAGGATAAATTATTCCAGTTATGTGTTAAATTACAGATACATGGTTAAATATTTGGAAAATTTGAGAAATTCTTTTAGTACAGTGCATAAGTAAATATTGATTATATTTTTACTGAAAGACAATGGGAAATGGTTACATTTCTTCTTAAATCTCTGTTTTAGAAGGTGTCATTGCAAGTACTCCTCATTTAGCAATTGTTTCTGACAAAAGTGTCGCTAAGCAAATTGCATGACAGAGAGAGGGAGGGAGAGAGAGAAGGATGCTGTGAAGATTGCTGCTTGCTGCCTCCTCATTTATATACAGTTCTCTTGTGCAGCAATGCCAGTGTTATTTTTACCACACCTGTGTTGTTGTCAGGTAGAGAAATTGAGAAAAAATGTACCCATTGGTCAAGATATCATTTTTTAATTAATTTATTACTGTTGTATTTATGAACGGTCACTTAACAAGGCAATTGCTAAAAAACCCTACTTGTATATTATTTTAGTGCACGGTCTTAAGGCATCTGTAGGCTTGGATCCAGAAGGCCATTGATAGCAAGAAGTGACCCTAAAGTGACTTTCTTTTCTGGGCAGTTTCCATTTCGCTCAATAAAAAAATAAGAAAAAAAGGGAGAGAAACCTTGCAGAAACATAAAACTTTAGTCTGCTTGTTAAGTTTGTTTTAAACATTTTTCATTGAATTGCTTAGTGACTTTTTTTTTTTACAATGGAATATTTCAAAAATGTATGTTACTCACATTGACTTGAAAAATTTAGGGTTATATTATATTCCGGGCTGTAAATTTGGCTGCTTGCAATGTTATGTGGTTACTTGAGTAAATGTAACTTATTTTGAATTTGAGTAAATAAGTTAAATAATAAATGTCTCTTTATCTTTTGAGAGTTTTAATTTGGAAGATTCACATTTATTATAATTTATTTTTTAATTTACATTTATATACAACTTTAATTCAGAGAACTTTTATAGATGGAGTCTTCTAGCCTCCTTTTGTTGACCCTAAAACAGGGGTATTAAACAAGGCCCGTGAGCCAAATTATTAAGCGCCCATGGGGTGCTTAAAGCTGGCCCACAGGCACGCCCTGCAAACAGCAAAGGACCAACCCGTGGTGCCTCTGCTAGCAAAAATGGAGCTTAGGAGGGCCTCATGTGGCTCACTTGGGCTCTGTTTTTGGCTGTGATGGCCTCCTGCAACCCTCTGCCAGAGAAAATGGAACTCAAACAGGCCTTGTGTGGCCTGCCTGAGTTCCGTTTTTGGCCGCAACGACCTCATGTAACCATAAGCCTCAATGAGTGATGTGGAGCTGGCCACATACCCCCAACTCCCCCAAGGTCACACACAACTCTGATGCAGCTCTCAATGAAACCCAGTTTGACATCCCTGCCCTAAAATCTAAGCAGAATCTTAAATTAGTTACTTAGCTTACATCCAGAAATCCCAGGAATGTAGTCTGTACTGGGAAATTTAAAAAAAAAAACACCTAACATTGGAAGAAAATATAGGCAAATCACTTCATAGTTGGGGCTCAATGGCTCAACACATTGAATCTGTTATCTGGAAAGCTGACAGGCTGGGTTCATGTTTAATAGGTACCAGTTCGGTGGGAAAGTAACAGCATCCCATGTGCTTTTGGGATATAGCCATGCTAGCCCCATGACCAGGGAAATGCTGGCTCAGCTAAGAAACAGAGATGAGCCTCACACTCTAGACTCTTTTTATTTCATAGTTACTAGAAGCAAACCTGTTCAGTTGTTTTTCTTCAAGGAATTATGCATATTATTTTATCCTCAGATCAACAAACCTTTGATGTAAGAGTGATTGGCTCTTTAGCTGTGCTCCCTATGTCTAAGTAGCATAAGCAGTGGTCAGGAATTGTGTTTCCTGAGTTACTTGTGCCTAATGTTTATAGTGACCTCTCACTTCTCTCCATAAGTCCAGCCTCAGAATTCACTTTTTCCATGAGGTCTTTGCTCTCTTAATTTTTTGTTCCCAATTCTTTTGAACTGTATTTTGATTATTACATTGTTTCATTGTGTTAGCTTTAATTTTGTATGTCAGTCTTATGTTTCTTATAAACATTTTAAACATATATTTTCATAGAGAGTTGTAAAACTAAATTATTTCTAATTTATCTTGTCATTTTTAAAACTATTTTTGTTCTGTATTTATTTTAGATTTAGTTATTTACATTAATTATAAACTGCAACAATCATATGACTGTTAAAGAATGGTAAGGAAGTATATATATTAAAGTATTCCCTGCTTATCTTTGCAGGAAGTCTAAGGAAGAATATGATCTAGAGCAAGAAAAAAAAAGAAATAATGAGGTATATTGGGAAATCAATTCAACAAAACCCAAGTGGTTGCAATTACACAATTATTCTCTTCAGTAAATTCAGTCTTCAGTAAAAGCTTCCCAGAGTTGCTTGACAGTGAGATGGTGATATATAAATTTAAATAGATAAATAAGACATTTATTTCTCATTGTTAATTGAATTAAATGATCAGCATATTCGTACTAATTGAAATAGTTTTTTACAACTGTTGATTTCTTGTATCTACCTGTGGTTTTGGCATGATTTATGACGCATATCTTGACTTTTGATGATACTAAGAAAATAGTACAAGCTGACATTTTTGTCCCTGACAAACCAAAAAGCTGATACTTGGAATTGTAATTGATAAATAACATGGTCAACCAATTCAAAAGTTCTTCCAGTTAATTGACTCATCCCTATGCTGTGGTAGCACATTGCTTCCTCATGACACAATCATGGAAGCTGCCTTTTTCTCAGTACTCAGTTGCCTGTGAGCTGCAGAGAAGTAGAGTAAAGCAGTTTACTCTGCCTCAGAAATGCCAGCCACAGTTGCTGGCAAAATATTACACAAAAGTAGATCAGGTCATTTGCCTGAAAATTCACCACTGCTACATTGATGCCAGCCATGAATGCTTCTTCTTCTTCTTTTTCTTCAGCGTTTGTCTCGCGCTCGGGCAAGGTCCGCTAATGTCCTTGAGTACTGCTTACATCAGTATATTGTTCTGGGTCCGTTTATCCAACTTACCGTGTTGTTTAAGTTGATTGAGATAGAAACTTGCACAATAAACTTCTTTCCCTCTATACATTTAAGTATTCCGTGCTAAGGTGTTTGCGGAGTACTGTGAAAAAAGATTTTGATGTTTTTTCTTTTTTTAATGAGAGGCAATATTTTTATTTTTGAACTGTAACTTTATAAGAAACATGTTTAATTTATAAGAAAAGTACAGGAAACAATGGATGAAAGAAAATCTTGCAAAATCCTAATAGATTCTTTCTTTAGAACTTAATCTTAATATTTTAATTATTACTACATCCTGACATCTATTTTAATAATGAAGTTAGATTTAAACAACATTGATTAAACAAGGCATTTTACAATGCCATGTTGATTTTTACTGTATTTGCTGCTTTTGTAATACTTAATTTGATTTCTATTTTTTTCTTAAAAATTCAGGCACATGATAAACTGAAATCACCTGATATTGCACATAAATCTCCAGGACATTTTAATGAAAGTGCAGGACCTAAGAGGTCTCTAGAACATTCTACAAAATTGCCAGGTATGATTATTTTCAAGTATTTGCCGCATTTATATTAAGCCTGGTGTATGTGTGTACTTTCAAGTTCAGCTTGAGTTCTGTTGACAGAACGAGTCCATGTAGTTTTCTTGGCAACGTTTTTGGAAATAGTTTCTCACTGCCTTCTAGGAGAGTGTCTGACCCAAAAACTGATTTGGGCTTAATGCAGGACAAACTTACTGTCTCACAGTATCTAACCTAGTGGCTTGAAATACTGCCTGGCTCTTTTATTAAACATAGTTGGTATTTATTCATATTTCTGTTGAGAGAAATTTATTATTTCAACTAAATTGATGCTGAACTTTGTTAGTTGGGTGTTAGATATCAATTATAGCAATTGGTCAAAACTCCATCACAAACAAAATCCTTATTTTCATTTCAGGATAAATGTAAGAAGGTATATTTTTGCTACTGAACACATGGCCATTGGTTATACTTGGATGGCACAGCTGGGGAAAAAGAGAAAAAAAGATAGTACATATTCACTATCTAATTCAGCATTACCTGAAAGTAATTAGTTCATGAAATGTATTTTTCAGGTTTGTTAGTTTTTCTGTTATTAAAAGTTGTAGCTCTAGATCCAAATGCCAAAAAGCTGTTTTTTTAATTTGAGATCTATATGAATTAATACTGAATCCCAGTTCTGCTATGGATTTCATAGCTTGTAAAATGTAGAAAAAAAATAGGGGCTTTCCTTGTTCTTGTCTAATGGCTGAGGACACGTCTCCATCAAATTTAACTGTGAACTTTGCTTATTACATCAAGTAGGCAATTATTCTAAGAAGTGAAATATTAAATTAAAAACCTTTGGTTTTAACTTTTCAAGGTACAGATTATTAATATGTTTGTATATGACAGACATGAATATATGCATTTATTTCAATATATATTTAGGTCCAGAAGCAAAACAGAATGATGTATCTATTCAAGATCATTCCTCTGTCAAACTGAAGGAAGAGAGTTGCAGGAAAGCAGTTGGAGATGACTCTGAATATGTAACAAAGCAAGGAGTGCTAGAAGGACGTGTAAGTTGCATGCTTGCTTTATTTAAATTATTATTGAATATTTTGTAATACCGGTGTGTGTGCGTGCACGCGCACACACACACACACACACACTGCAACCACTATATTACAACAGGATCTTATAGATCTTGTGCATACCTAATAATACAAAGTCTTCCTTGCAGCTTACAGATTAAAGCAAGCCATAAGGGAAGAAACATAAAAAAACTGATATATAAACTCAATTGTAAAAGTGATAAAAGCAGTTTTGTCAGTTATTTAAATGTACTGCATTCATCTCAGGATCCAGTCAGATAGCAAAAGGTAGTGAGTTTCTATGGTAGGGAGCAGTAGAGAATAGAGTTTATTTCTGGACTTCTGTTATGGTTAGATCATTCTGATTGTTTTGGTGGCACCCCAATCTGCATGGAGCTCATTAGATCAGATTGCCCCAGTCAACTTAAGAACTCTAGAGGGTTTCAGGGATAGCTTAATGTTTTTCCTGAAGGTCTGATGGGCATTAGAGGTTCTTGTAAGTAGGGAATATCTTCTGAGTATCTTGGATGTTGACATTTCTACAATACAGTGTTTGGTACTCTACTTCCATCTTCCTTTGATCTCTTTTAAATCCATTGCTGTGTTTTCCTTGGCATTGTTTGACATACCAATTCAAAGTTGGCATTTTCTTCTAAGTTCAGAGATCTTTTTTTGTTTTTCCATGTCTATTTCTATCTTCTGTGTCTTTAGGTGTTGTAATAACTACTTATCTCTTCTAACACTTCTCTGAAACTGTTTAGTATCTTTCTCCAATTTTTTTTTACTTTCTTGGTTTTGACTTTTCTTTTCTTCTTGGCAATTTCATTGATTAATTCCGACATCCAATTGCTTTCTTTTTCTTCTTCATTTTTGGCAGTCTCTTTTCACATTCTACTTAACAAATTATTTAAGTTTATTCCATAATTCCTTTGGCTCTCTATCAATGACCTTTAGGACTTCAAAGTGATCCCTGATGTTATTCTTTCTTTTTCATTTTAATTTGGAATTTACATATGAGCCGTTTGTGATCTGATCCACAGTCAACATCTGGTCATAAATTTGATGCTGTAAATGACTCTTCCATTTCCTTTTTGCAATGATTTTATTTTAGTTTTATGTACTCCCATCTGCTAATGCCCATGTGTAGGACATCATTTTTGAAGAGTGCTACCTACAAAGAAATCAACAGAGCTGCATAAATTAGTAAGACGGTCTTGTGCTTCATTTCCGTTTCCTAAGTCAACTAAAGTTCCAGTCTCCAGTCACAGCAGCATGTTTTATTTGTATCTTGCTTTCATGTCCTGACAATTTCAAATTGAACTTGATCATGTAAATTACTTCTGCATTAGTGGTTGGAAGTAATAAATATCAATTAATTTGCATTGTAGCAAAGTTCTTACTTTACCTCAACTAAGAGCAATGCAGTCTTTCTTTACTTTTTGTCATGAATGTGGTTTTTTAACTGAAAGATCAATTCCAATCAATCTTAATTCTCTGATGCCTAAGATGTCCATTTTTAATTGTTTGATATTTCATATGTTGAGCTTTGTGTGTTCATTTTAATTCCAATATCACAGCAAGCTGCAAACATAGGATCACACTTTCCTGTGTTTCATGTTGGCTCTCAGATGCAGAGTAAATAGGGAGTTTGGCAGGAAGTTGCAAGTTGCTCCTACTCCCGTTTTTTCTAAACTCACTTTGTTTTTCAGTCTCATTTTCAGCAGAAAGAGCATGATAGAATGTACTTTCTTAAGTAGCTGCTACCCATGTTTTGTGACCTAGATGGAATTTGGGAAGGTTTTGAATAGTTCTGCACAACGTTGTATTTTTTTCTCTTTTGTTTTATAATTTGTTATTGGGACTGTAGCAACTGTATCTGATAAAAATGTTTTTCAGAAACTATATATAAAATCTGATTTTTAAATTCAAATAGAAATTATCAGAACTTGGAGCAAAAGAGCTGAGAGAACGTGAGGACTATCTAAAGCAGAAAAGAGATGCACTGATGGCTTTGAAGAAGAAATCAAAAACAAGTATCCCATCACAAAATATAGAACAGAAAGAAGAATTATCCACTTCTAAAGAGGTAAAGGATAACAAAATTAAAATTGTCTGTCTGTAACCATCTGTCTTTAAAGTTCGGTCTACTTTGGAAAAAACATTCTAATCTGAAAATGTATACCATAGTCTCAAGGAAATACTTTTACTAAGACAAACAAGTTAATCTATTTAAAGGCCTTGTTTACAGGAGATAGTGAAAACAGCTAAATCTCATCAGTGGGTATGACTGGCTAGAAAAAGTTAATTCAGTTCCTGAGTAGCTCATGGCAAAACTAATTCCAAAACTGTATTGTGCTTGAGTGTTAAACTCTTGCCAAAATATCATCAAAGTCCAGTGACCCTAGGGGGAAAAAATGGGCAACCTTAGAAATTTATTTTGTTCATTTGACATATCATCCCCTGCCTTTGACTAAATAGGGATAGGTCTAAGGCTCCTTTGACTCTGCCCACAGTGGCATACAGTTATCTTACGCCAGTGTGATTTTTTTTTTCTGTTAAAAGTAAGAAAAAAGTGTCTGAAAGTGATAACCTCCTAGCATTTTTTTAGGCCAGTTGAGGGAGGATATTGAACATTTTTACTCACCCATTGAAATAATTGACAATCTTCATTGGCAATGTGTTAAAGGTGTAATGAATTTTCACAGCAGATAAATCAGAAAGCACTATTATAAGGGAATGCTTTAAAGATTAGGCATAAATACTGTACAAATAAGAACTGAAATCACAATCACATATATTTCTGTCTAAAACAGTTACAGTTTGCCCTTTCTAATATGTGAAGTAGCAGTTTATCTATTGCTTTAATCTAACCTACAAAGTGGTGACAATTTTATTTTTGTTTTAGTGTACAAATAGAAACTAGCAGTTATTTACTTGTTCTACGAAGTGCCAACAATCCAATTTATCTTGAGTGGAAACTTCATTGAAATCAGTGGGGATACTAAACATAAATGTAGTTAGCCATAATTACTGCAAGCTAATATATTTTTTTCTTTTCAGGCAATGTCAGAAGAAGAGGAACAAAGATTGTTAAAGAAGCGAATCCTTGCAGCAAAACTAAAAGAAGAAGTAATTAATAAGCGATAGTTTAAAGAAGCTGCTTCTAAGGTTATATATTTAACCATGAACTCTTTGCTTACAACCATTCCATGCATTAACTTGATTTTATATATTATAAAAACAGTAATTCTTTAAATTGGTTTAAAAGTAGAGTGGAAAGCAATGGTTTAACATTTTTAATAGATTCCACTGTTTTGTTTCTTGCTATTTCTGGTATATGCTGGATCAGGCTGGTCACTGTTGTACTTTTGTTGGATTTAATATTACTTTTCGAATGTTGATGTCAAATACTTTTATTAAAACATTGAATTGGATAAACTTAAGTTTTGTCTTACAATGGCCTCATCAGCATAAACAAGAGATGTGAAAAATATCTCCCTACATGGGCAACATCAGTTCACACACTAATTGAAAACTGGGGAGATCTCGCTCATGTGCTCCACTGTATCTGTTACCATAAGCAAATAGAAAAGGTTTTAGTATCTCATAGGATTTACTGCTATTCATAAAAATGGTACTCAAGGTATCTCTTTAAATTTCATAGGAATTAGATTATATTTGTTGAGCTCAATTCCCATTGATTTAAGATCAACTAATTTGTCTGGATTTAACCTGTGTCATAGTGTGAATCAGGCTCAGTATACATTGTACAAATGACAGCATGATTAATCAGTTTAAGTGTTAGCATTTCCAAACCTTTTAAACGAGTCTAGGCTATTACTAATTTTTTTGGATATACCATTCAACTTCATTGTAATCATAATTATGCCCAACCGTTTTCTAGTATTGCTTATATTTCATTAGTCAGAGTAACTTAAAAATTCTACCTCAGTAGTAAGAAAACTTTCCATTCTTATAACACATATAAACACCAGGTCATCCACATTTCATATAACTTTTTATTAAAATAGTATTTAACTCAGACATGTTGGCAGATGTCATCTTTTTTTTTTTAAAAAAAAAAACTCAGTTGAAGGACCCCAGGCATTTGAAATGTGGGCTGTTTTGTGGCAAAAAGAAACCAGACTACAAGAACTGAGGTGGAAGTATGTACCTGAGCTAGATTGCGTAATTTAAACGGGAGAAATTCAATGCATTTTTCACAGCATTGCTGTGTGTTCAGATATTGGCTGAACAGTCACCTATTGTTTATATTAAAATAAAAAACAACTTTTTTCTCATGTATTGAAGCAGCTTAAATGAACCTGCATATTCTAAAAATTTTAATAGTCTTTGAAATAGGATGAAAGAAAATGATCCAGATGTGTATTGGATCTTTTTTCAGTGATTTATTAA
This sequence comes from Pseudonaja textilis, assembly GCF_049901715.1. NCBI lineage: Eukaryota > Metazoa > Chordata > Lepidosauria > Squamata > Elapidae > Pseudonaja > Pseudonaja textilis. The sequence goes on along the minus strand of NC_141990.1, from coordinate 32,528,715 downwards.
ATAGTTTGGATCCAGGCCAGATGAACATCACTTCAAGGAAATGGCACACCTTTATTTTCCTATGGATTGCTATTCAGTTTTATGGGAAAGAGTTACTTCTATGAGGGGTAAAGAGTTGCCAAGAATACATGAAGTGCAAGTCAACATAGAAAATCTGCTGATGCAAATTGTTTCTGTAACAATTTCAAAGTCTTAATTGAAAAAGGGAAAAGGAAAGCCCCACTGTTGGTTGCCTGGAGCCCCTAAAGGGCAGAAAAATGTCCTTCCGACCATATTGTCAGTCATCACAACACACTGAATCAAATCTAAGAGCATTGCTTTTTCTGCTAGATTTGATTCAGATTAAATTGTACAAATCACTATCAAAATAAACTAAAATGGCCACATCTCTAAATTTGAAATTAACTTACCATTTACAACAATAAAACAATAAAAAAAACATTAATCATGGAATTACAGGGTCACATTTTAATTCCTGAATTTTACAGGTCAGCATTAGTATTACCACATGTATACAAATGGTGTAAAACAAGTACAGTGGTTTTTTTCCCCCTCAATACAAAATAAACTTCTGTTTCATGGAAAAACTATACTTCATATCTACAGACAGCCCATCTTTTCAAACAATAGCTAAAATTAAAACTATGAAATTTCCAGGAGAAATGGACCCATGACATATTGTAAGAGTGACCAATAACTGAGGATTCCTGCTGGTTTCAATTTGTATCACTCTTACCACAATTTGTAATTTAGGAAATTTTGTGTGTGCATGATCTCAGATCATATATGGCCAAACTAACATTAAAATATTTACAATTCAGTTGCTCTGAAAGGAAAAAAAATCAAAATGGTTGCCTTCATCAATTCACCTAGTGTACTTTTAGATATTTGCTTAAATACATGGAATGTGTTTAAGAAACAGCTTTATGCTAAACCCCTTAGGTTTATAGTGTTGCATATTAACTCTGCTGCCCCAGATTATATTGTTGAAATAAGATTCAAGAGTTTCTGGTAGCATTTCACAACTCCACCTGCTTTTCCTAATGTATAATGTAGATGGCTGAAGGAAAAGATTTTTGGAAATTAGCAGGGAGCAATTCCATTCAACATTATTTATGTAAAATGCTACTAGTAATTGCAATTCAACTGTCATTTCAAGTACCAAGGTTTATTGATAGTTTCTAGAGGGTTGATTTTTTCCTGGAAAGCTGATGATCTATAGAATGATTTTCCTGGATAGCTTCTAGTCTGCTTGCATTTAGAGCCCAGGTTCTTTTTTTTCCCTTCCAAAATAATGGAAAAAAATAAACAGTTTGCCACTCAACATGCACTATGTAGCAGTGTGCAACCCTCTATAATTTGGCTGACTGTGCAAACAGTGGTCCCCAATTCTGATTTTTTTAATGGAAAGAGAATTCATTATTTAAAAGAGGCAATTGCTAAAAAAAACCCACAATGGACAGCACCGTTACGAAGTTATATTACTAGGTTTGCAACTGAAGCCTTACAAGTTTCTTCTAGCTTGCTACAAACTGGGGAAACCCTGCAATATCAAGATTTCTTCTCCCATCCCCATCCCCTCACAGAACCCAAGATGACTATTTTTTCTGGCAAGCTTTCATTCCAGGTGCTGATTACTAATCCACTGTTTTAACATTTTAACAGTCTGAATGGCACACTCCTTGACTAGAAAGAGATTAGGTTCTTTGGAAGCGGGGTGTTCTCAGAACATAACCTTTCTAGTAGATTTTCGTTTGCGACTCCTTGTATTCTCATGTATTTTCCAGGGAGAACGCTTTCTGAGTCAGACTATTTAGTTCAGTCATAGCATTTAAGCACCCTCTATCAGAGTTTGTTTCAACATTTTTAAGAGCCAAGACGAGGTCTTTTTCTTGGGGATGTTTCTTCTTCTTCTTCTTCCTCTTCATCATCTGGATAATCCACAAGGCCAACTAAACTTCCCTGTTGGTTATAAAGAGTCAACATGTGAACCAATGGAGAAATATCTTCAATATTTTCCCATTTTATAAATTTTGTTTTCCACAAAATGTGCCAACTATCACTCAATGAATTGATTTTAGAAGAGCTTTTCGAAGAAGAGATCAGAGACTAGTAGCTATGATAGTTAAATGACATTGCCATGATAAAAAAAATACTGGGGGAAAATACTAAGAAGAGCCTTTGAAAATCTTGGTTGTTGTGGCTAACTAATATGGTACAGATCAGTGGTGGCTAACCTTTTTTGGGCTCCTGTGCCAAAAATTGTGTGCACACTTGCACTCGCGTGCTAGCACCCAGAAGGCAATACGTGCCCCTCCATGCCCCCTGCGTATGTGTGCGCAATTCCCCCCCCCACCTGCACTGCACCTCCCAGCTGATTTTCAGCCGTTCAAGGCCTTTTTCGGCTTCCCAGAGGCTTGATGAAAGCTTCTGCAGCCCGAAAAATAGGCCCATTTTGTCACTTCCGGTATTTCCGGAAATACAGGAAGTGACAAAATGGGCCTATTTTTCTGGATACAGAAAAAGGCCTCAAACAGGCCAAAAATCAGCTGGGAGGTGCGTGCATGCGCAGTGAGGTAAGTTTGCCGGCACAAATGGCTCTGCATGCCACCTGTGGCATGCGTGCCATAGGTTCGCCATCACGGGTATAGATGATCTTACTCTCATGCAGCAGAGCAACATGTTCATTTACAATTCTGGTTATCAGGTCTAAGGCTGTCTATATTCAAACTAGGACAATTTAAACAATGTAGATGTAACAGTTGCATCTGTGAACATGAACTCTCCTGCATATACAAAATCCAGCATTAGAAGCAACCCTAATGCCTATGAATATCAATATGGCAAAGTAGCCATTTCGTGGCTCTGATATAGTACATTTTGAATTTATTAAATAACTTCCAAAATAACATTTTAAGAGACACAGATAAATTAACATTGTCTATGTATTATATCTTAAGTGTTTCAGCTTGTTTAAACTTGCCAGACTTTATAAAAGACTAAGAATAAAAACAATATGTATTTATTTAAATATTTATAAGGCTGCCTATCTCACAAAAGTGATATTGGCAGTGCAGAAGAATTAAAAATAATTTAACAAACCAACCATAATGGCTGTGGTTATCAGTACAAACCCTAATTTAAAAAGATAACATTATTTAGCAGAACTCGCCTAACCATACCACCCAAATGCCTAGGGGAACATACTAAGAAAATCATTTCAACTCATGAGCTCATAAATCCAGGATACAACATGTCAAACCTAATTGGACTTTGCTGAAAACAGTACAGGCTGCAAGTCATTATTACATTGTAATAGAATACTACTGACAAATCCCCACTCCGGATTCTTAAAGTGTTATATATGGATGTTCACAGTAATTGTCCTTATCGTATCACTAACATTTTAAACTGCAAAGCTCTATATCACATGCTTAACTCACCTTTGTGGCTGTGACTGCTGTAGTCAAATTGGCGTTCTTGGAAGAAGAACCATTTGAACTTGCTGGTGATGTCTGCGCTGCAACAGATTTATTATTTGTACTATTTGCTCCATTAGTTGCACTGGTAGAATGGGAAAATGTAAATTTGAAGCCACCTGTGGAAGTCCTTTTGGGGAGATTTTCTTTGTCTTCACTTTCTTTTGCTAAAAGAAAAAAAAGTTTGTTTATAGCAGTCACTGAGATAAATGAAATCTATTAATTCAATCTGTTCATTGTTTTCTTAACAAAATAGCATATTAGCAAGGGTGGGAAGGGTGCATTTCATCTAGCTACATGCTTAGAACTTTTGTGATAAAACCAGAACATGACTCCTGATATGATGAGACCAACATTCTCTATTGGTAGTTTCCTCTCATTTCTCTATTTTCCTTAATCTTGCCAAGCACAATGTACTCATTTTAATTCCTGGTTACTCATCAATAGACATCATTTATTCAAAATATGTTACTCATGGCTGATCATCAATAAAGGAAACAGTCAACTTTTATTTGGTCTAGGAGTGGTTGATTGATTCTTCTTGAAACCCACTGTGTTCTTACTAACCATTTCTATTATTTTATGTTGTCTTATCCTTTTAATCTTTTTCAGTGTCCAGGTTCCATAGTCATACATTACCACTAGTAAGGCAACTACTTTCATGTTTGTTGTCACTGAATGCTCAGTGAACTATGAACATCCAAAAGGTGTGGCTATTAGTTTCCAATGCAAGGATTTTGCAAAGTGAACCAAGTTTGTGCCATATGAATGAACAGATGCATACATACAGTACATACATGTATACATACAAACTGATGGTTGTAAACAAATCACTTTCATAGCATAGTTTCACAGTAATTAAGATACCATATTAGGAAACTGGATTGTATATTTTTTAATATTTTTTTATCTATTTTTCCCAGTCAAATAAAATGCAATGGGTCCTCAAACATCCAAGGCATAACATTTTTAAATGACAAAAAGAACTGGAGAAGACTTACAGAATCAAATCTTGACTGCGATCTATTGATTGTGATTAGAAATGCATTATCTGGTCTTACCCTTTCACATGAATAAATATGGTAGATTAATCCAAAGAGTTTCACAAGATAAATAATTAGAAAATGCTCCTGAGAATGCCTTACTAGACATGGAACAGAAAATTGCATAAAGATACTAAAACCCATGCAACTTTGTCTGAATGCAGTTCCATCAAGCCATTAATAATTAATGCAATATAAAGGAACATAAAAAAGAAGCCCTTCCACTACAAAACAAACATCTTAAATGTGACAAAAGATAAACCTATATTACAGAAAGCACAACTTTAATTTTGCAAATGGGAAAAAATATTACAGTTTCAGCCTTCTTCATAATTGAAACAATGGAAATGAATGCCTTTGAGACTGTATTACCCACTACTGCTAGCAAAGACTACGTTTTGTCAGGAGGACAGAAACTAATCTGAAGTCCTTTAACATTTCTGAAGTCCTTGGAATGCATTTCGTATTTTTTTCATATTAATTCAGAGAAAGAATTGCCCAAGATGGATAAAGATAATAAAAAGGAAATGGAAGCAATACAACTAAGAAAAGAGACCATTACTCAATAGCCAAGATAAACAGATGTACGCTAAGCTGTCATTAAGTATCTGGTAAAAATGAACAATGGTCATAAAGATGTAAAGAAGTACTTGTAGTGAAATTAGGCACTTCATGAAATGAAACACTCTGTATAATGGCTGTTCCAGTAAATGTCTGATTATTTTAATGTTTTTATTGCTTCAAAATGAGATGGGTGGTAAACAAATACAATAAAATAAAAAAATAAGAGTAGACTTTAATGAAGTCCAATGACATATTCATTAGGAATCTGCTAGAGAAGCAAAAAACGATGATGTCTAAGATCAGACAGTGCTTATCCTCTTTGACTTAGTGAAATATCTATAAAAGAAAGTAGTGAAATATCAATAAAAGAAAACTAATTTCTCCCCACCAGTGGATTCTGTAAACTTTATTAAACAAGAAGCAAAAAACCTTCTTCCTCCAAAACAAGGAATAGAATTTTTTTTTACTATTCTTAGGTAAGAGGATGGGAAACGAATTCAATGTGAAGACTCTAGAAAAAAAGAGTGCAAAGAAGAGCAACAAACATGATTAGACGGAGGCTAAAACATACAGGAATTAGGTATGTCTAGTTTAATGAAAACTAGGAGTGACATGATAGCAGCGTTCCAATATCTCAGGGGCTGCCACAAGGAAGAGGGAGGCAAGCTATTCTCCAAAGCACCTGAAGGCAGGACAAGAAGCAATGCATGGAAACTAATCAAGGAGAGAAGCAACCTAGAACTAAAGTGTAATTTCCTAATAGGTAGAACTATTAATCGTGGAAAGACTTGACTCCAGAAGCTGTGGATGCTGCAATACTGGAGATTTTAAGAAATGATTGGACGACCATGTGTCTGAAATGTTATAGGGTTTCCTGATTGAGCAGGGAGTTGGACTAGACCTCCAAACCCCTTCCAAGGCTATTATTCAATAGCAGGGATTCATTTATTATAAATGACCAACCCAAATGGTTGAAAAATTGAGATGATCTATTGAAACCTGTAAGCAGAGTTGAAAGGGAAAATAGATTAGTGTTTTATTGAACATTCAAGACTGTCTATTTAGGAGCTGACTTCTTACCTGAGCATAGACAAATATATCAATATTTGATATATAAAGCACCAGCTCAGATGCACAGTTGATCATATAATGACATACAGTTATTTTTCTTTAGCCAGTTGACTAGCCACCTTAGTTGAATACTTTCTCTCTTTAATTATTGCTTTAAGGAAGATGACTCAAAAGGTTGATAGTCTTCTTTTGATTTAAATACCTGGCAAATCTGATAATTAGCAACAAAAGGGGATGACCTTGTAAGGGAGTTCTGTTTTATTATATTAGTTCCTTCCTGAAGGGATTGTTTTAGTTTCCGCAATTTCTCCAATGCTTTAACAGCTATGTGAAGTTGCTAGACAGGATCAACATCTCTACATCTTCATCCTGGGTCAAATACACAAAGCTGTCAAAGTGCTACCTTGGTGCTTGAATGATATTCAGAACAGGATTACACTCAATCTCAGAAATTTACTTTAAATATTAAATTTGTGTGCCTCTGGATTTCTAGAGGGATGAATGACATCTTCTCCCAAGAAGAATGTGGTCAAAATTTGATGTCTAAGATACATACATATTCTTTGCGCTCACTATGAATTTTCCTTGAACAGAAGAATTACTGTCACTCATGTCTTTATTACTACTTGATGGATTACTGCAATACATTTCACATGAGAGTGCTTTTGGAGATTATCTGAAAAGTAGTGCTGGTCCAGAGTGCAGCAGCCTGAATGAATATACCAATGTTCCCATATAACACCTCTTTTTTCAGTTTATGTTACTTTTGACCTCAAATCAAATTGTTGAATTTCATCTTTAAAGCTGTTCATGAACCATACTCTCAAGCCTGAAATTCCTAATGATCTCCTCCCAGTAGTATTTGCCCACTCAGTAAGATTGAACAGAATGGATTGTCTTCATTTCATCTACAGAGATAATATCTGAAAAGACTTGGTAGTTCCATCATTTGTTGTGCTTTCAAGTCAGCATTGACTCCTAGTCGCTACAGTTTTCTTGGCAAGATTTTCAGAAATGGTTTGACATTGTCTCCTTCCTAGAGCTGACAGAGTAACTAGCCCAAGAGCACTCAACTGGCCTTTTGCCTAAGGTGGGGCTAGAACTCATGGTCTCCTGGTTTCTAGCTTAAGCTTAACCACTGCACTAAACTGGCTGTCAGCTCCATTTAGAAGGTTTTAAAAGTTATATTGTAAGATACAGATAGTCCTTGACTTATGATTGATTGTTTAACAACAGTTCAAAGTTACAATAGCATTAAAAAAGTAGCTTTTGACTTATATTTACACTGACATATTTCCGTACCCAACATGGTGTCTGCCAGGACCCATTGTTTAAGTGGGGTCTTGTCTTTAGCCTCAGTGTGACAGTGATGCTCCTCAACAAAATATCCATCACATTGTGTCCGAATGTCCATCAAGAGCTTACACCAGCCCAATGTTTGATTTTTTTAAACATAGACCATCCTGTCCTTGAATGGCTGGGTGGACTGGATGTTAACATTTGAACCACTATAAGTCCATGTATCTGCCATATGCTAAATAAATAAACTGATAACGTTTGCACACACACACACACCTGTCACAGGATCACAATTCAAGTTCTTGACAACTGGCTTGCACTTATGACCAGCTGCAGCATCCTACATTCATGTGACCATGATTTGTGTTCCTTTTTGTGATTTTCAGGAAAGATTCCCATTGGAGAAGCTGAATTTGCTTAATGATAATCATAAAAACTGTCATCAAATCATCTGACTTGAGTTATGACTGAATAATTTATGAGGGAAATTCTATTTCCAATTGTAATCATAAGTTAAGGACTGCTTGTGAGTCACACAGAAATACCATGGGCTACAAAATAGGAAAAAAATACCTTTTTTTGTTTCCATAAACTTTTCATAACTTTCTGGAAAATCATCCTCAGACTTGGATTTCTCTACAGGTGGTACAATTGCTTCACCTTCCTCCTCCTCATCTTCATTGAACCACATTTCTTCATCTTCCTCCAAAGTTCTGGCATCTCTACGAAACCTATTGCTACGCAGTATAGATGGGACGCTGTAACACAAAGAAAAAAAAACCCTTTACAATTTGATAACCTGACTGCAGGTAAGGCTGATAAATATACATTCCATTTGTTTGTTATGGTAGGGAAAGATTACTAGTAAAGTTTTCAGAGTTTATGTTTTTATTAATGTTGCTATTATGTTAGACTTCTCTTAATAAGTTGAGGGCAATACATGGAGTTTCATGAGTTTCCTTCTGATCTTAATAGCCAGGTGAAGCATAACACACATTTTCTGTATTAAATATAATCTGGATTTAATAAATCAAGCTGTGATATATTTTATCTTTATTATAGGAAGATTTCAAGATCTGTTAAATTCTTTTTTGACTATCTTTTCTAGTCATTCTCTTTCTAGAATGACAGAGCCTGTTTTATTTTGATTTATGGATAGTTCATAGTTGATGAGAATAATAAGCGAAATTATGCTTTTAAAAGTCAAAATATGTTTCTTAGAAAATATGCTTTAACATCTAAAATACTGAACTAAGTCCTAAAAATGATAATAATATGGCTTATGACAGATTCTAGGATAATATAGAAAGTTACCTTAATACAAATAAAAGAAAAACCAAATGCAAACAAAGGTGTACCCAAACTAGCAGGGTAAACAAATGTCCTCTTTAAGAACATCCTAGGGGGTACAGTTAATATCTATTCCCTTTCCATGACAAATCCCAGATTTGTCACTTGATTTATCACCCCATCTTCTACAATATCTTAATTTGAATTGGGGATGCAGACACATTAAGGCTATTTGTAAGCTGTAAAGATTAGAGCCCCTAGAAACATTCCCAAAGTTGTTTTCAAAATGCAATTCTTAATATGACTGGGGACTTAGTATCTGGGGACCATTCAATAATTTAGCTGTTCATCTTTCAGAGCACTATTGAAAGTCATAAAACAGAACCCAACCAAGGATAATTCACAACATCCTTCCTGACAGCATGAATCGGAATTGTTTGGGTTGTTCAGATATTTGGAAATAAGTTTTTCAAATTAACTAAGAATAAAACCCTGAGCATTAGAATATCTCTAAAACAAGGACTGGAGACAGATATGGATTATATATAGAAATTCCTGAGACAATAAAAATTGCACTGCTAAATATGATATAATACCTATATGAAAGGTGCATATCACAATATGAATGTAACAAACAATAACAGCTCAGGAAAACAGCAAGACAGACTATTTAGTACTGGGTTTCAGATTTTAGTTTTAAGGTGTGTACCTGTTCAGTTTCTGGCTCTGTCTGTCTTTCTCCTGCTCATATTTTGTCTTCAAGCCTTTGAATGTTTGAACATATTCAATAGATTCAAGTGCCTTATAAAAGTTTTCAACAATATGGGCAGTAAGTGATTTGATATCTTCCTGCATTAATACAAAATAAAAGTTTAGTGCTACTCAGCTAAAAAAAGATACGAAACATCAATATGAGGCTCTCATTGAAGTTACAGTAATTTATGACAGCAAAAGACTTGATGATTTTTTTCAACCTCTCTGTTGAAGAATAGGACTACAAAGGAATTCTAAGTCATTCACATTTCTCTCCTACATTAGTGAGCTGACACAATAGGTAATTTGAATATACAGAAAACTTTATAACTAAGAATCCTGAGATCATTGGACAATGGAAGAGAAGAGTCAAGAGCATGTCTTTAGGATATGTCTTTTCCTCTACTACATCACATTTGTCTACCCTACTACACAGAAGATGGAAGCAAAGCAAGTGGATTTCTAACTGGTGTCTTAACCACTAAATCACTAAATTATTAATTAAAATTACCTTTTTCATTAAACAACAAAATGTTTCTAGGAAAGGTTGTATTTGAATCACAGGGAAAAAAAAGTTTAGATGCATAGCAGGGAAGGAACGAGTAGTTCTGATCCGAAGCAGTTTTTAGCTCACTGAGTAAGCACAGTGGGAGTAGTCCTAGCTGTTTATTTTATGGAGCTTAAGGGGAAGTCCCTAAGAATATTTTCAAGATCAAAGAGGAAGGCAAAGAAAATACTTTATCAACCTACAAAACAGAGAGTCTTGATAGTGATTCATTACTGTAAGAGACTGAAGGAAACACATGCTGCTTTTGAGCCACGCTATCTGACAAGAGCAAAGAACTCTTGATCTCTGATAGGCTAATTCCAACATGGTCATATCCATTTACAATCATACTTCCCTGCTTGTGGAGACAAATTACAATGCAAAGAATAGCTCAATATGTATTATTAGAGACTTTGAAAAGGTGTAGAAGGAAATTAAAGACTTTGGGAGCTCAGGTGGCATTCTTGTCTTCCCTTCTAATCATGGTAATGATTAGAAAGAAAAAGAAAAATACTACAAATCAATAACTCATAATGGCATCAATAAGACACACTTGGCTTCTGAGACTAACATCTAAATTATCCAGATGATGGACTATTGATATACCACACTAGTTGCACTTCAAAAGGACTGGTAAAAAATGTACTTAGCCACAACAAGAACCCTTTAAGGCGGCTGCCAATGGGAGGCGGGTCCATGGGGTTATCTTGGATGCCGGAAAAATCTATTTCCTGCTCTTTGGAAGGATTTCTTGGGTAGGCCACCCCATCTGTTCCTATCCCCAAAGTCTGACCAATCTGGCTGTTGCCTGGTCGGAAAGGTGTGGGTCTCTGGTATCTGGTTGAGAACAGTCCCTGATAAAAGGGCCGTCAGGTTCCCCTCTGAAAGGACTGAGGGTTTCTAGGGTCTGACTTCTGAAAAAGGGAGGGTAAAATTTTCTTTTTGTTTCGAGTCTCGATGAGTAGCGGATCGAGGGAAGGGCCAAACAGTCTGTCTCCCACTAGAGGAGATGAAGCGAGCTTGCCAATTCTTTAACCATAGCAAGCATCGCGCTGTGACATTTGAAGTAATGGCTCTGGCTGAAAACTTAACTGCATGAAAGGTTGCGTCAGCTGAGAATTCAGCAGCTGCTATAAGCTTTGCAATGTCTTGGTGTACTCTAGTGTTAGAATTGGAGACATGCTCCCATAATAGCCGGAGCCATCTAAGGGAAGAACGGGTAAAGAAGGAAGCAGCTGTGGCAGCTCTGATGGCCCATGCATCAGACTGATGGGCCCTGCATAGGGCTAGCTCAGCCCGTTTGTCCTCTGGCTTTAATGCCTCCAGCGCCTTACTGGGAATGGAGGACGAGGACGCTAATCCCACAATGGGTTCATCTACCTCAGGGGTATTCAACAATTTTAAGAAATCTGGGGCCAAATTAAAAGAATTTCCTGTTGTAACCAGTGGGGGCCGGGTACACTGCTGCAGAAGCCCACTGTTTCTGTACCAGGTCTGCAAACATGTGAGGGACTGGAATCACGTCTGCCTCAACTACAGGTTGGGTGGTGTAACTCCACCCTGGCCAATGACTGAACTGATTGTGAATCATACTCAGCGGGTGCAGGATGATCCCTGGTCAGAACCGCATGTGGCAGGCCTGCTGCAATTCCCTGATGGATAGCCATCTCCATCCAGGTCTTCATTCACTCTGGCACATTGTCTGGAAGAGACTGTTCCTGTCGAAGACCGGCAGCCGTTGGTGTGAACGTCACTTTGGGTATTCTTTGCATGGTTGGTGATTGAGCTGACTGGGCCTGTTGACTCAGGGGAACCATGCTGCGCCTGGATGAGAGGGAGAGATCTAAGGGCGTAGGAGGGAGGAAAGAGGAAGACGGCTCTGGACTGTGGGGTGAGAAGGCTTGAGGTCCTGTGTGCCTCCCGTGTGCTCTTATCTATTTGGTTTTCCAGTGCCTTGTGGCGCCTGTTGGCATCCTTTTCTGATGCCTTAGAAGTCCCTTTTTATTGCTTAGGATTTTGTTGAGATTTGGACTTGCCCCTTGAAATTGAGGAGTGTGAACCACTACCCCCTGCCATTGTGATTGTGGAAGGACCAGTACGCTCATTATCTAATGCTATATTGTGTAGGCAGTTGGCGCCCAGGGACCTGGCCAAGAATGGACTGGGTGCCCTGAAATCAAATCCCCCGTTTTTTAATGTTTTTTTTTTTTTAATGTATATCTGCTTCAAAATTGAGTCGTACCTCAACAAATAATTTATTATTGTTATGAAATTGCCAGTATTATTATATTGGTATGATTAATATTATCGGAGCATATGGGTGTGCAAATATATATCAAATGTGGATGTTCCAATCAGCCAAATTGAGAACACCTAGCAGGCCAAATAATCACTCACAGGGCTTCAACAGCTTCCCTGCACAGGCGGACGTTGGCCTAGGTGCTCGCTGTTGTGCCGCTGGATAGGGAGAACTGTGAGGGTTAAGCCAACAACCCAAATTAACAAAGGCCTCAAATAGGTTGGAAACGAAGTTGTAATGATTCCTTGGGGTATTTTGTGTAAAAACACCCCTTCAATCCGGAATAAGGATTACCTCTTACAGTATACTGAATTAGCACTCAACGTGGCCACACGGTCCTTTAACAGCAAAAAAAACGGCGACCGAACGTTATTTGTGGCACGCGCGCCAGCAGCAATCTCCCGCTAAGAAAAAGAGATAAGCTCCAACAGCCTTCCCTTAGGGCTAAACCAGCGGGGAGGGGTGAAATAACTAGGCGATTACACCTCCACCCCTAAACGGCGTTCTTGGGGGAAAAGAGAAACTGCAATACGACATAGAAGAGAGCGAGAGAAAAAAGCCTTGCCATTTAAATGATAAAGCGGCTCGGCGATCGTAATGGCAAGGGTAGGGCTAGCGGTTGGGGTGGCTGAAATGAAATCAAAGCCTCCCTGTGCTTAGGAGAGCTTCCTGATAATGCGATCCCCGACAGCCAGATGGCAAGGGCAGCGTCGGTAAGAAAGGAAGAATTGACTAACTGCAAACCTTAAAGAGAATTCTCCTGTTTTGGCCAAGGATTAACGAGAAGCACTGCCTATCTCTCACGAGGCTAAGACAAAACTGAGGAACGCTGGGGAGGAGTCCCGTGGAGGAGGAGGAGCGTTCCGCAAATTAAGCCCAGCCTAGATAGGCAGAGACTGAAGCACCTCCCACTACTGGATGCTCTGAGCAGCTTATGGGAGAAGGAGGCTTGACTCGCATCATTCTCACAGCGGCGGCCTGCATTCAGCCAAAGCGCGCAGGCCCGTAGGGGGAAGGGATGACAGGCTAGGGATGATGCAGGTGACATAGCATCGTGCTCCCGGGTGTGCCAGCAGGCAAGGCGTACCAGCTACAGAGAATCCAGGTGGGACCCAAGAGGCGACGGCCCTGGTTCGCCTTCCTCTCAGCCACCAGCAAGTCAGGCAAGTGGGGTGGGGTGGGAAGCTTGCTAGGCCATGAGTGTTGAGGGCGGTGCTGGCCTAGGCCAGCCCAGGAGTCAGAACTCAACCGGGCTTGTGGTGGCAAGGGTGGCGGTGGCGGCCTAGGCTGGCTCAGGAGTCAGGATTCAACTGGGGCTGGCGGCAGCAGCGGCATATAGGCGACTGGGGCATGCAGAACCTTACTCACCTAGGGAGATCAGATGGTGGAAGGCAGGCAGCAATGGCTGGTTGGCTGCTGGTGAAAGTGATGGCGGAAGGCAGGAAAATGTGGGAAAAGATTTAGCACACATGCGCTAGTGACTGGGCAGAGCAGGCAGATAATGCCATCAGTGATTGTTGTGCATGTGCGTGATGGCCTGCATGCACAATAAGGACTGACTGGGCAGGAAATGGAGGAGTGGGCAGAGGGGTGGGGCCAGCCAGGGGCCTGTTTTACTGGTTCTCCGAATTACCAGGAATTTATGCAAACTGGTAGAATGCCACCCCTGCTGTAGAGCAGGATTACTCTAGCTTTAACCTTATCATCTGACACCCTTCCCTTCCAAAAGCTCACTTGGCATCAAACTTCTCCAGTTTCCAGCACTATCTACTTTTAATTCTGTGTGTTCATTATTTCTTCTAATTTGGATCTAGCACAGGGTTCCCCAAACCCCGGTCCACAGACTGGCACTGGGGCCATGGCATGCCAGAAACCAGGCCGCAAATAAGAGAAGCCCTATCTGCGGGATATAGGCAGCATAGAAAACCACGCTCCCTCTGGTCCATGAAAAAACCTCTTTCTACAGAACAGGTCACTGGTGCCCAAAAGGTTGGGGGTTGCTAATCTAGTAGATTGATAGAAGTTGTTACTGAAAACTGGTAATAAAAAGATAATTTTCATTTATTCTTACTAAAGATGATTCTGAACTCACAAGTTGATGAGCTCAGTACCTCTTTGTAATTTATTGAAGTACATAATCTCCCCCCCCCCGCCGACTTCTATATAACTCTGAAAAAAGATGCTATTGCTTTATACAATCTAGTTTTTAAAGTTAGTGATTGCCATAGAAGTTGCTTTAAAGAAAAGCAGAAGGGTGTCAATAATAATATAAATACAGCTGTAACTATTGGGTCAAACAGATAAGGGGGTCAGGAAGTATAAGCAATGGACGAAGACTAAGGTCCTTTCATCTTGTGTTCATTTTACAATAATAGCCTTATAGAAAAGAGGCCCTTTGATATTACTAGCTTTTTTAAATTGTGGTTTTATAATTAAAGTCTTGAGACACTTTAAATATACAGTTCTATGCCTAAAACAATTATGTTTGAAAGGTAAAGCTGAAAAATACACATAAAACTTACCACTCTGATGAATTCAAAAAGTTCAATGACTGCTGAATTCAAGAGATTATACCTAGTTCCATTATCCAGAAGAGCATTTATGACTGGTTCAAATAAGTTTCCTTTGGTAATATAACGGTTATAAAATTCATCTTTTAGGCCAATGATCCTCCTCAGAAAACGAAGGGCACCTATAACATTAAAAGCATATTTGTCTTTCCTATGTCTTTTCTCACGTTCTTTACAATACACATTGAAGGTTATTCTACTTCACAGAAGAGCAGCAAAAAAGTTACAAGAATTTTAGGTATTTAAAATACCTAAAAGAGTCTACTAATACATTAACCCCATGGATCTAACAAAGAGAAGCTACAGCACATCTGAAATGTGAAAGCATTTAAAAAGTACAAGCATAACCATTTAGTTAATGAAGGGCAAGAGGGTTGATTGTGGAATGCTAAGTTTTGTGTTCAGGGTACGTTTAAATTACGGCTTTCTTATCAAGTCCTGGGAATTTTTCTGGAGCCAGCAGTACAGAAGCAGTACTGAAGACATAAACAAATAAATAACGAAAACCAGTATCTGTATTTTTTTTAAATCTATTTTTAAATTTCAGAGTGTCAGCTTCTCTGTTTCCTTTGCTCACTTCTTTTCACTGCCCCGCTGCCATTTCCTTATGAGAATTAGGGAACATTTGGGCATGTGTGCGCGCGTCAATGTTTAATTTTAATAAAAAGACATACAGGGATTTAGGTTTCTACTATTCTTTTTAATTATATATATATATAGGGAGGATGGGCATATTATATTATGTGATAAATTTTATTGTATATATAATTAATTTAATTTGTGATGATAATATGATGACCAAATGCAATTTGTGGCTCACTTCAGCTGCATTATTTTTTCATATACATGGAACACAAGGCAGCCTGAAATTGTCCCGAACAAGCCACAAGAAGAGAAGAAAACTGATCAAAGCTGATTAAAACATTCTTTGTCTATTTCATTAAGTACTACAACTTTGTTTGGATACAAGAAGACTTACTCAGATGTGGATCTATTGATTGTTTTTATGAGTAAGGTTTTATCTACACTGGATTAATAAGAGCCTAAAATACTTCCTGAAACACTTGCAGAAGGAACTAAGATAGCACATCCTAAAATCTGGGCCAAACAAACCTAGGTACAAACTAGGTGTATTTAGTGTATCCCCAATAATGTGTTCTGAAATTTTGGTTCACATGAAGACAAATTTATCTTGGGAATGAGAAAATTTACAAAAGTGATCTGGTGTCTTAAAACATAATTATATTAATGGATTACGTGGGGATTTTGTATATTTTGAATTGCTAAATAAAGGAAAAATAAATGATATGCAATCTCCCTGTCAATTCCATTATATAGTGAGATATATTTAATTCTGGATTATAAGTATCTGCTTTCTCTTAATTGGCATGTTTTTACTGATTGTATAGATCATGCTAATGACCAGACTATAAACTGGCAATTATTCCACCTTAATTTCTGAGATTTACCAGGTCCTTGGCTCAAAGATTTTTTAATTTTTCTCAATAGTATTTTTCTATCCATCTGTTCAGAATAGATGTGTTCAAAAATGTGCAGAGCCACCCAGAGTCACTTGACAGTGAGACAGGGGGCATATACATTTAATAAATAAAATTTAAATGTATCTTTAAAAGAAAACTTACACAGTGCCAAAAAGGTGTGTTTTGAATTCATCAAGACTAAAACTCTTCTCAGCAAGTCCTTGTTCATAATATAGTTTTTGATGTGATAAGTATGATGTTCCACACAAAAGGTAAGCAGCTCCAAAATTAAAGCAAGCAGCTGTGCTGTCTGATAGTTATCTGCAAAATAAACAAAACTGAGGCTTAGACAAAACTATGAAGAATTACACAAATATTACTCCCGAAATATGACTTCTAATGCAGGGAGATTTTTTGTAATGCAAACAAATTTTGAAAGCTAAATAAGTCATTACCTTAAAACAGGCTCTTGATGTACAAGCACGGATTCTAAAAATACCTTTTTTTAAACAGCTTGTCACCATATTTAAAAAATAGTCAAGCATAGATAATTATTATTCCCTGTACCAATTAGATTCTAATAATTTTTAAGGGAAAAAATCTATCTAAAGAACATTTACTCCATCCTGACAGTCTGTTAATGTATTCTATGGAAATTATAACAGCAAAAAAGTAGAAAACAAATATATTCTTAAAATTTAAAACACCAACTATGATTTTGCTTAAAGGTAGAGCATAGTTGTCAATTTCTCCTACATGTCAGCTGAAAACATACCCAATATGAAAACTGCACTGTGAGTTACTTTTTTCCTTCCCAAACAAGGAGAAACAGAATATATTAATCTAAAATTTAGGACATAATCTTGCATGTCATTTAAGTAATGTAAAGACTACATACACAATGATTTTCACCTACCTGGGCAAATGGTATTATTTTTGTTTGCAACCACAGCATCTTAAAAAAAAAGGAAATGTGTAAGTTCCCTACTTAGTATCTATGGTACAGAAAAAATGTTTTAGATAAGAAATATAACTCATTTCAGGGCTGGCCTATTTTCTTTTTAATTAGATTTCCTTCATATGTAAGAAACAAATCTACTAAAGAAATAAGAGAAGGGAAAAAGAAAAAAAAATGATGCAAAGACAAATAAAAGAAAAAGCTAAAGAAACTAAAGTAGATGTCTAGTAGATGACTTTATCAGATAGTAATAAACCCATTATTAACCTTCCTTCTTAATAATTTGAAAAATTCCCTCGGCCCCTTGTTTAATTTTCATCTTTTTCAATCATTAAATCCACAAATCACCATTTTATGTTTTTTCCCCCTGAGTGAAAAGTTTGTATAAGGTTTCCAGTCTTTTAAAAAAGGGACATTCTTTTCTCCCTGGCGAAATAGGTCAATTTTACAATATCTGACATTTCTGACATTTTGACAATCCATTCCTTCACTGTGGGAATTCAGAACTGTTTCATCTTTGGGCCATCTTGCTACTACCAAGGCGAGAAACTTTAAATTTCCAAACATATCAGAAGATACTCATTTATCTTTTATCATTTATTTATCACAGAACCTACAACATAATAATCCACCCAATTTTGCCTGGAATTTCAATACAGCCTCACATAAAATAGCAAGGAGGTTATCTGTAATCAGCATATGTGCAATACAACTCAATAAAGATGTTATTGTAGGAGAAGGAATGGCAGAGCCTGGGGTCAGGATCAGGGAGGGATCAGCTAAGAATCCCTATGTAGCCACAAATGTACTAAGTCCAACCCACCGTGAACTTCTAGCAGGTGCTAATTGTTAGTTGAGAATATTCCTGTGCATAGGCATGAGCAATAAATCTGTTTAACTGGAACTTCATGTATGATCCTAGTCTTTCACACCTGGCGGTTACTGAATTTAAAAAACCTTTTTATACTGTATGTTGTTGTTACTGTTAAAATTTATCATAGCTGCCACTCTCATAGGCTTGGCAGCTTAAAAATACAAATGTAAAACAATAAAAAAAGTTAGAAACATACAACCTTACAGGCAGCCTGGATTCATAACCATAATTTGATAATTTTCCAGTATTGGATTTACAAAAGAGGCTTGTTAAAGCTTTAAAAAATTTTTTGCGAGAAGAGAGAAATACAGGAAAATTATCTATATTTTATCTATAACAAATGAAAATAAATGAAGTTACAGAACCTTATTTGAATGGAGTAAAGATCAAGATTCTTATAAAGAAATATAAAGTTGGTTTATTTAATCAAGCTTAAAATAGATACATTGTTATATTTGATATCCCTTAATAGATTTATCCAGACATCACAATTGAAATGATAAGTTTTTATGGGTTTACGGATAAGAAATGAGAAGAAGAGTTCACTTGTATTTTAAGAAGTGATATTAAATTTGTTTATAGTTGTAATAAAGGAGAAGTCTCTATATATTTCTTTTTTCAACTATATTTTTACTTTTTCTATCTTTTCTCCTTTTCTTTACTTTTTATTCTTTTATTTTTTATTGTATTAGTTTTATTATTCTAAATTGTAATTTATAATAATACTGTTATAAAAAGAAAAAAAATAATTGTTTCTATCTTCTTTCATATGCACAATTGAAACAGGAAATAGAGCTCTGAGGGACAGGCTGGCTGGATGTTAAGGTCTTAAAGCATTCTGGCTGATGGACTGTAGGTTTCTCTCTGTTACATTTAAATTTTGATACATGTTTCATCGAATTCAAAGTTCATAATATATGATTCTGTTACTAACTTTAGCAAGCATAGTTCCTGAATAAGAATAACAAAGGAGAGCAAGAAATAATTTTACCTTTGTCAGTTTTATCTTCTGATGTATTTGCTAGAAGTGGAGCAGTGAGGACATGCATGCAATGATTGTAGAAAAAATTTAGAAATTCACTTTTCTCGGTTTTCTGGAACATAAATATGAAATATATTAACTAAATATAAAAATATTTGAAGTTATGAAGCTCACAAACAGAATCAGTCATTTTACTCAACGTCTAATAGCAATCTAAGTATCACTTATCAGTTTCTGAGTTGAGATAGTCTGTTTTCTGCTCTAGCACTTCAGTTACTTCATTTTTATGCAAAAATTATTAATTCTTCTGGTACAATTTTAAAAAAAACATTTCAGGTTCTTACATTGTGGTTTTTGATAAATTCATTTGTTTATCTAACTTATTCTTTAACACTATTATCATCTACTTTAAAACAGCTTGCAAGCTATCTTGCAAATGTCATAATGCAAAGGATTAAAACATTATTATTATTATTATTATTATTATTATTAAGCAACAGACATAAAATACTGCCTCTGCAAAGAAGTTAAAGAAACAGTGGATCACCAAGAAGGTCGCACAGGCTGACTATAGACAACATCATGATAATGTAGCCACAATGATGCACTGGAATATCTGCAAGAAGTACCATTTGACAGCAAGCAAGAACTGATGGGAGCGCAAATAGACAAAATAATAGAAAATGGAGAAGTTAATGTGCTCCAGTTTAGAATTCAAACACACAAGCATCTGACACATAATACCTCAGACTATCGACAAGAAAGATAAAAAAGTCTGGACATGGCAGTACCTGGAGACAGCAGAATAGAAGAACTGGAGAAAATCACAAAATACAGGTAGTCCTTGACTTACAATTGTTCATTTAGTCACCATTCGAAGTTACAACAGCACTGTAAAAAGTGACTTATTGCAATTTTTCACACTTATGACTACTGCAGCATCCCCATGATTGTATGATCAAAATTCAGACGCTTGATAACTGACTCATATTTATGACAGTTGCAATGTCTCTGGGTCATTTGATCACCTTTTGTAACCTTCTAACAAGCAAAATCAACTGGGAAGCCAGATTCACTTAACATCCTGTTACTAATTTCACAACTGCAGTGATTCACTTAACAACTATGGCAAGAAAGGCTGTAAATGAGGCAAAACTTACTTTACAAATATCTCAACTTAGCAACAGAAATTTTGGGCTCAATTGCGGTCTTAAGTCAAGGACTACCTGTACAAAAGCCTGCTAACAGAAGTAGACTGTGGCAAAGAAAGCAAAAACGATAGGTATCTTGAGTGAAATCTGGAGCACCCCTTGAATATCATTGACATTGATAAAATCACCATTAGTCAATTGCAACTTTACTTGGAACAGCTTACATGCTGTGATGATATATTTAACATCACTGAACACCAGCCTATTCCAGGTCCCTGAAGGTACTTAAAAATATCAAACCCAGTATAAACATCTGACTGACTATGTGCAAACCATAATAATGGCAGAAATTCACAAATTAAACTGCCAGTATTACTGTAAAACTGATTTACTATACACCCCACTTCCATAACTTTGGGAAATCCTTGACGTAAATTTCAGGGCATATGTGAAGTACAGAACAGAAGTAAAGAAGAACCTGCTGCATAACTGGTTGTCAACTTGTGTAAAAATAAATATCAGCGAAACTGTTAAAAATTAACTTATTTATTCCTTAGCTTTTCAATGGATTACTATATAGAGATGGTAAATGTGACATAGTAATTCAAATTTTGGACTAGATCTGTGGAAATCCATCTTCAAATTCCTATTTGTATATGGATCTCATTGGTACCTTTTATCCAATTATACCTCAGTTTAGCTTGCTCAAAGGACTACTGAAATGAGTAGAATTGGGGCCTTTTACATTAAAATCCCAAACTGTTTCTACTGTAAACACTGCACATATTTAAAAATATTTACAGACCAGATTATGTAGCATCCTGGTCTACAGGCAATGACAAAATCTGTGCTCACAGATATAACTTTCTATCTTTTTGGCTCATGGACAGGAGACACTATTGTGGAAGAGTTGCATTACCCAAACATGACTTTTAATCAAAGAAATAACTGGTCTGTAAACGTAAGAATCAAACTTCCGAAATATCTGTATACTGGCAATAATATAGATTGGCAGTATGTTATGTGGACCATTTTGAAAAATAAAGCTACAGAGAAAAAACATTTCAAAAACATTTGCTCAAAATGTAAAATATTTAAGCAGTTTTTCAAAAGTTAACAAGTACGGTTTTTAAGTTTTTGTTAAATGTGTTTTTTTAGACAGTAAAGTTTCTTTACCCCTTTCCATTTTCTTACATTAGCTGTGGCCAACATGTTCTCAGGATCAATTAGAGTACGCAAGAGGCCCATTAATTGAACAGCACCCCCAAGTTCAGGATCAGTGTCACAAATCATTTGCTCAATGACTACATTTATGAGGAGGATATCCTGTAACAAACCAAAAACAAGTTATGTCTTGCTTTCAAAAAATCAACAATATTAAAACTTCATAGCTCTCAAATATTTTGCACCCATATTCTGCCTAAAAATAACAATTTGTTATCTATTTATTACAGGGGTTTTTGAGGGAAATTTTGTGTTAAAATAACCTTGTAGTGAAATGAACACTATACGCTGATACCTACAAATAAGGCCTCGACTTATTACTGTAATTGAGTCTACAATTATAGTTGTAAATTACTATATAATGATTGTTATGTGGGCTATTATGTGACTGTGCTCAATTTTTATGATCTTTTTTTGTGGTAGTTATTGTGAACACTGCGGTTGTTAAGCAAACCCATCATTTACTGTGGGTCATTTTCTTTTGCCAGAAACTGGAAATAAACACCAGTTTCTAGTAAAATGTTGTATATCATAGTCACATGACTGGGATCCCACAAACAGCCATAAATGAAGGTTGATCATTGAGCAACCAAAATACAGTCACATGACTACTGGAAGTTGCATTTTCCATAACACAGGGATATTCACAGAGAAGTCAGACTTGTCACTCATACCCTCATATTTTTGTAGGGACAGGATCCAGAGGACACCCTCTTTTTGGACTATACAGGATGAATAGAATCATGTTTGGTTTGATTCATTTCCATACAACTGTAATTACAAATGTAATTGCAATTGTAATTGGTATAATTGATAATAATCAACAATTTGAATTTGCCAGGATGCCTACTGGCAACCAATGAAGTGACCACAAAATAGTATTATTCTGCAATAGTAGATTTGACCTGCTAGCAGCATGGTGGTGCATTTTGTGCCAACTGACGTTTCCACAGTCTTAAAATGAAGCTCTACATAGAGCACATTGCAGCAGTCAAACTGCATGGTAATCGCCACTGTATTTTAGGATACATTACTGATGAACTGAAAATGGGCAAAGGTCCTCCTGGCTAAGGCATCCACTTAAAGCTCTAGCAGTAGCTATGGATTCAGGAGGGTCCCCATGATATGGACCTGATCTTCAGGGTGAACTTCACCATGCAAAGAAAGTCTGATTATTGGCAAATAGGACCTCTATGTTTCTTTCCATCTAGTCTCTCATTACCAAACTCTGCATGAAGACTTACACAGCACCAATTGGGATGATAATGATAGTATAGTAATATGATAATAACATGAAATAAGGAAGGGCCTAGGATTATTCAGAACAATGTTGGCAGCACACACCATTAAAAAACATATAACCAAACAAAATAATTAAAACCATTAAAATACAGATAAAACACTGAAAAATTATAATAACAAAAACACAGGCAAATGCATTCTAAACGTATATATAACTATTTAATGGGCTCTACATTTCCATTTCATGCCTGCATATTAGTAAATCAAGGAGGTGAAATTAACTATTAAGCCCTCTAATCCATATTTTGCATCTGATTTTCCGAAGAAGAATCCCAACACGACATAAAAGTGACAATAAACTTAGGGGGCAAAAGTGAAGAATGGCTGTTATGCTAAGAGCAAGCAATTGGGCACCAACCTTACTATCAGGCAATACAGTTTGAGGCACTATTAATTAGCTAGGGAAGCAGAACTATTAAGTTCTTCTTTAAATGCATTGTTGAGACAACGAATCCATGTTTTTAGGAGTTGGAAAAACAAGATTACATAGAGAATAAATGCTTTGTTTTGACAGAACAAGAACTTTGATTCTAGATATGGCCACTATCTTTACTTATGGGTATAATATATATTTGTAAGAAAGCTGCATGGTTCTTACATCATCACTCTGCTGTGCTTCTTGCATTACAAATTCCCGAACCATAGATGGACTGAATTCTACCAGATAAGAAAATATGTCTGTAGCAGCAGATCTAACTTGTAAATCATCCATACCCTGAAATCAAAATCAGATCAGTTAGTTAAAACGGAGCATTTCTAACAGAGCATTAACTTTATAGAAAATTCAAGTGAAATGAAGACCTTAAATACTGGGAAGAGAAAGAACTAATTCAAGATATTGTCAGGCAATCAGACTGGATCTACAGACTGGGGCTCCTTCATCCCTGCTATAAAAATTATATAAATATATGCCACGTCACCTTGAATCTAAGGTCTTCCATAAAACTAGTGGTTATAACTTGCTCTACTCACCTGAAATTCCTTATTTGGCATAAAGTTGAGCTTGTTTTGCTATTCAATTTATAATTATTACTGAAAATAATTTATTTACGGAACAAATAAAATATTTATCATATATAATTTATTTTATATATGTAAAGAGCCATAGAAATGACCCTGTATGGAATACTTAGAAACTGTTAATAGAAACAGTTGTTTTAACAATTCCATCAAGTCTGACTCTTGTGGACTTTATAGGCAAGTGCTCTCCATGCTACCCTGTCAAGTACAACTTTTTTAGTTGCTGGATGCTCATCTTTTTATCAGATTTGATGTTATCAAGCCAGTATGTTCTTTGCTTGTCTCTTCTTGTTCCACTAACCATTCCTAGCATCACTGACTTCTATTTGCATGCATGACATGGCCAAAGTAAATCAGATTTAGTTTTGTGATTTTGGCTTCTAACAATGTGTCTGGTTTTATACAATTCATCACCATATGCCAGTTCCAAGCCCAGATAAATGGAGAGGGTTGGTGAATGGTGCACTGCCCTGCAAAAAAATATCTCCCAGAATATCTTATGACAATAACTCAACATGACTCAGAAACAAGGGAAGAAGCATGCTTTTAGCCCTGGGAAAGGAAATATTTTAGGAAGAGATTCATGTTGGCTCCTCCTTGACTGGGGTATCAAAGGGAGAAAAGGTAAAACAGAAGCAAATTCACACAAGATTCTTTACTACAATAAAATATAGTTTATACCACTTTCTGTGGAGTCAGTTTCTTGATCTGATCTAACTCATTAGGCTGGCATTTCAAACATGTCCCCCCCCAAATTTGATGGGCATATCCACACATACACTGCATATTAGGTACATTTTAATTATTACAGATGAGAGTCAGGGTTCAAATGTCTGCTGGATGTTTAAATTAGTATGTAAATATTTATGTATTTATACATTATATAGCCATCTATCTTATGTTAAACTCTTGGAAGCTTCCAAACAACAAATGCCCAGAATCATTTCTATGGGATGGATGGCAAATAAATTCAATAAATAAATAAAATTAAACCATCAATAAAAACAAGCATAAAAACAGTGCACATATTAAAACCATGAACTTTTAAAAGGCACCAAAATTAAACTTTCAACATCATTACATTTTTCATCCTTTTCATCCTAGCTCAGCATTTATGCAGAATATGCAGAGTATATAATATGCAAATAAATATGCAGGGTATATAATATGAAAAGATGCAGAGTAACTCTGAACTGTACTATCTCAAGTGATAAGTACGCACTGGAGAGTGATATTCTTATAAGCAAACTTACAACATGCCTTGCCTGGAATTCAACTTACCATTACTATTTCAAGAGCAGGAAGAATTCCTAATTTTGCCAATGTTTTGAAAAAGGTGTCTCTGTTTTGAGGCTGTAATGTCTGAGAAAATGCACAGAACTCTTTGAAAAAATTAACCTGTACCAAGTAAAAGAAAAGATTTATATAAGGAAAAAAGTACATCACTGATAGTTTAAATGAGCACAGAACCTATATTGTATTGCACATACTCAGCAAAAAAGAGCATACTTTTTAAAGGAAATATACGTAAAAGTACTAATTTAGTGACATATATTGCCTCTTTTTTCATTATTTCTTACACAAAACACATCAGAATATTATTTTTAGACCCAATTGGTATTTGAAACTATTGAACTATTATACAGTAAAAGTTTCTTATGCTTTTAATGTGTTTTGAATCACAAGGCCAACTTATTCCAACATTTTGAATTAAAAAATCCTGACAAAGCTCCAGAGCTATCTATTTGTCGACCTCACATTTCTGTAAATCAGCCCCAAAACAATGAAACCAAACCAAAGTAGAACTGAGGTCCTGGATGCCATGTCATGACATAGGCACTCATACAGAGTCCCTCTCTAAGGGAGATGGGCAGTTTTAAAACGTAATAAATAAATACAAATAAAGCAGTCGTAAGTATAATCTTTCCACACACATGGAGGAGCAATCAGTAGAATTTCAGAATTAAATCTACAAATGAACATACCAGTTCACGTCTTTTGTCATCATCAGTAGCTTCGTCAGTTAGCTGTGCAAAAACTTCAGATAAAAACTTTTCATCTTCCTGTAGAATATTGTAATGTAAACTCATTATTTTAAGACTTAGAATGTAAAATAAGATTTTTTTTCTCCAATTAGTTTATTTTGCATGCTACTAAAGTTATACATTTTTATGTTTTATTCTGACTATATCTTTACAAAATTTTCTTTTCAGTCTCATTTGATGCAAAATAACATTGCATGTGAATAATATCGTAATTAACCATAAGTAATTCTACCAATCATGAAGATCAGCTTACTCTAAAATGGTACAATTATTGTAGTTATTTTAAGATTACTTTCAAATAGCCACAACCTACTGAAATTCACATCATTATCACCTATCTATTACTATCCCTAGTTAAATAACTAGAATGGCAAGAGAAAGCAGGAATCAAAACTGCCTGAAGTGCTTAAGAATGTAAAGTAACCTCCCTGTTTCAGACTTCCTGTGGCATATATAAAATGATGGAACCAGGCAATAGTGATGTGGTTGTAAGGAGATCCATTCTGATTTTTGAATAAGCTTGAACTATTTTAAACAGATTGGTAAGAATTGCTATTGTAACTTCCCTAACCCTAAAATTGTATGCTTCAGAAATTGAGGGAGGGGAAATGATGGAAAGGTCCTTATACTGTTACCACATTGTCTTTTGGTTCTAAAACAGGTTCTCTTCTTGTAATTCTTATTTGTTCCCAAATTCAAATTGGAATTCAGGAAAACTGATAGGATTGGAAGCCAAAGCCTAACTGAACCATTAATCCAAAAAGCTGTTCTCTTTTCTTGTATTGATCTGTAATTTCCACATACTACTCAACAAACTAGTAGAAAATTATAGGAATTACTGGAAGCGCCATGAGTTGGGTGAAATGACTCAATAAGCAAGTTATATAATTTAAGGGTATTTTGAATATTCAGTTCAGATTTATATAATCCTTGGTTAAGGGACCTTAAAATAAAAACATTGAAGCAAGCAAAAAAGATGCAGCAAGGCTCTTAACCAAGAGCTAAAACACTTTAAATTTCCTCTTTTTGGAACACAGCATTCAAACATGATACAAATGCCCTGTCATATGGGAACTGTACAAAATAATCCAGAAAAAAATGTGGACATGGATACAGCAGTTTCTTAAGGCCTGCAATTTCAAAGGCAAATGCAGATTCAAAAGTATTTGGCTGATCTTAAGTATATCACAATTGATTTACCTTGTCTCAAAAGTATAGAATATCTAGAAATAATAGTAATTTGTATTAAATTCCTTGATAGTTCTAGTAATAAATTTAACCTGTATTGGGAGTTTAATATATAAAGACTATACCAAGATTTAAAGAACAAAGTATTATGCACAGTTCAAATAATCGCAAGCTGTCTATGAAGGCACATGATTACTTTTAATTAACATTTCAATTAGGCAAATATGAAAAAATGAATTATTTTTTTCTAGTATATCAAACTTGCTCATCTCCACATTTATGGTGGCTATGCTACTGTTGTAAGCACAAAATCAATATAATCTTGCCAAATAGGAATGGGTGAAATATACTTTGGAACTGAGGAAGATAGCAACAACAACAAAAAAGTCACTATTTTCCATAGAGCTGTCTCGAGTGTCCAGGTTGGGAGGAGCTCCAGTCTCGGCTCTCACAGGCTGAGCTTGAGATTGAGGCACGCCTCTCACCATCACATGGTCCTCCGGGCGCGCCCCAGTTTTTTGCTCAGCCTCGTGGCAGTCAGGCTGGTTTTCCTTTTGCTCCTGGTCGTTCTAGCACCTCGTGTTTTCTTTTTTTTTTGATCAACTTGGACTCTCAGACAGCGCAGGAAACTGAGGTTTGAGCTCCCTAGGGAGCCTTTTTCTTCTAAGGGGAATTGTTTCACTATCCTTTAAGGGAGAATCCAGCGCTTCGAGCGCTGCCCCCTCCGATTGCCGCCTTTTCGCTCCGTGCGAAGCTGCATCTTTCTTTCCTGCCTGGTTTTGTTCTTTCGCCGTTTCCCCCACGAACGCCCTCTAACCCAGGGAGATGCTTCCCTGCCTCTCCCAGGTACTTCTTGTGGCCTCCGGGCCTTTTTAACTTCTCCTGGGTGATAGCCGCGCTGGGGATTGCCTCGTCATTGCGCCCTCCATTTTGGGCTCCCTGTGGCATCAGCCATCTTGGGAGTGGCAGGAGTCGCTGCCATCTTGTGTGTGGCCGCATGGCCGGGCGCCATTTTTCAGAGGCCTATAACAGGGTTTTTCTTAATGTTTTATAGGCAGACTCCGGACTGCCTATATCCTTGCCTGTTTGCGCTTAGTTTCTATCAGGCTAACCAGGGTTAGTTGGCTCTGTAGCCCTTCCCCCAGCAGGCGAGTTAGCAGCTCTGCCATCCCCTTCCCGGTCCGTCCGGCAGGTGTAGCTGCCTGGCGTTCAACTTTGGCTAATTGGCTTCTGGGCTAGGCCCTGCTGTGCAACAGCCTCCTATTTTAAATGCAAAAAAATTTTTTTGATCAAAAGGGGGGTGCGAAACGTGCGCTAGGATCCCCGGCCTCTACATAGGCCGCATCCAAACGTGCAACTGTCCGAGGACCCGTGATGGCACTTTACTTTAAAATTTTTGGTTGGTAGCCTCAGGGACGCCTGCCATTGCTCGAGGCCTACCTGCAGGCCGCATTGTGTTTGATTCCTGGGCAGATCCTTGGAATGTCCAAATCCCTGCTGGTACCTTGCAATCCTGCCTTGGTACTCCTCTAGATATAGGAGTCTACTGGCTACACAGTCTCTCCCCAGCAAGGGAGGTAGCAGCTCCGCCATCCCCTTCCCCGGTCCGCCCGGCAGGGACGGTTTTTGCGTCCATCTTTGGCAATTGGCTTCTGGGCTAGGCCCTACTTCTCAACAACGTGCAAAGCACCTCTGTTGCCCTTGACCTAGGGGGTGCGAAAGCAGTACTGGGTTTCCCGGCCCTGCTTAGGCTGTGTCCAGACTTGTTAATCACCTCACGTTAATCAAGAACTTTTCCTCCTTTCTCCTCTCCAGATGGCAGACGACAATGCATCTCGTGGCACTTCCCTGAAGGCCAAGGCTAAGTCTCACCACCTGCGCAAACAAGCACAGGAAACATCCAAAGCCTCTCAAAGGGATGCCCTTAGGCGACACAGGGCCCTTGAAAAGGAGATTGACAGACGCTCTAAGGAGTCAAGCTCTGTGCCTCTGGACCCTTCCAATCCCACTCCCTCTACCTCCACCCATCCTCCCTCCTCCCCTGCTTCTGCCTCTTCATCGCAGCCTGGACAGGCCCCTGAGGCCACCTTCCCCCCCGCTGCTGCAGGTCTGCGCCCGGAGGAGCCTCACCCACCCCCCACGGTGGAAATCCCCGAAAATCTCAAACAAGCGATGGAGCTGGCCATCCGGCACAGGATAGCACAACAGTTTCAGCAGCTGACCGGTCTGGCCCGTAGGCCTGAGGCCCCCGAGGCTCGAGGATCAGCAACTTCGCATGGTCAGGTAGCTTTCCACGGGGACTTGACCCTGCCCTTGGAGATGGAGGAGATGGAGGCCCAGGAACTCGGGGACCCTACCCTCTTTGGGGACGAGGATCTCGAATTGGGGTCTGTCGTAGACAGTGAACTCCTCTCGGGAGCAGGCCCCCCAGAAGGGGACATGTCGGAGGACGAGGGCCTCTCTCCAGGCCAGCCCGCGTTTCTGGGGCTGTTTAAACCACATCTATTTAGATCCCTCCTGTTCAAGGCTAGGAATACCTCGGGCCTGAACCCTCCCCCCCCCAACCCAGCGGCATCGGGGGTTCCTCCCGACTCCATTTTCTCCCAGCCTGTGGTGGAAACCGAAGTGATTCCTGTCCCACCCATATTCTCTGACATGGTCTCAAGGCAGCTAGCCTCCTCGGGGCCTCCTCCCCCTCCCAACGCCCAGGACAAGCGGTTTTTCAATCTTGAACTGCAGTTCTCTACCTTGCTCGATTCCCCCCCCTGTGGACGAGCCCGTAGTATGTCTGGCCTCCCACTCAACTCCCAGCGAGTCCTCGAAGCTCTCCAGCCCGAGGACAAACGCAGCTGAACTGGCCCTGCGCCGCGCTCATCTCTCTGATGCCTGGGCGGTCAGGGCCTCCACGGCCGCGTCTTTTTTCACCAGAACCTCCATCAAGTGGCTCCAGCAGCTCAAGCAGCACGTCCCCGCAGCTAATCTCAGAGCGCACCAGGATATTGCCAAGATCCTGGCCGCGGCCGAGTTCTCTGCAGACGCCACCTTCCAGGCTGCAAAATTCTCCACCAGGGCCATCTCGTCCCAGGTCACTGCCCATCGCCTTCTCTGGCTCCGCCACTGGCAGGCGGACGTAAAAAACAAGGCTAAGCTAGCATCAGCCCCCATCTCTGGGGAAGCTATTTGGACCGGTTCTCGACCCATTCCTGGCCGAGACCCGCAACAAGCGCAAATATCTCCCTTCTCTTGCTAGGAGGTCTGATTTCAGAGGTTCCTCTCCCTCTTCTCGCCAAGATTCTTCCCGCTCTTCCTCCTTCCCCAGGTACTACCAATCATCTCCCTACAGGCCTCCCGACCGATCGGAACCAGACAGGTCCGGAGGCACCTCGTCCAGGAAGCCCTCCCGGGATCCGGAGAGGTTCGCTCCATCGTTCCCGATAATGCAGTCGCCCCAGGTGGCTGCCCCAAAAAAAAGAAAGAAAGAAAGAAAGAAAGAAAGAAACAAGTATAAAAACGAGGAGAAGGAGAGCGAGAAAGCCAATCCTCTTCAGGCTTCTCGCCTAGTCTGGCTCCACTCTGACACTTAACTCCTGCAAAATCTCTTTCTCTTCAGCCTTGCCCAAACCGTTGGGGAAGCCTAATCCTCATATCTGCCTTACCTCTCCATACCAAGACTCCCGGTAGACCATACGGCTCCCGGATGCAGGCTCATAGTCTGGAGCACCCTTGTCCTCCTCACCTTGCCCCAGGGCATCTGGCCGGCAACACATTTATCCCCACCCCATGTTAGCTGGGGTTCCTTCTCTGGGCCCCGCCCACAGCCTCATAATCCAGATACACGGACCCCTTGCCCTGGTCCTCACTACTACCCTTAGTTCCCTCTGGGGCGGTCCTCGGTCAGTTGGCTCTTGAGCAGGGCCGACCGCCTCGCTCTGGGCGGAACCAAACTTGGTCCCCACTAGCACAGGTCACAGTTTGGGAACTCCTCACATCTCCCCTCCATCACTCTGACCTGGAGTTCTCTCAGGGGGTTCCCAACAGGGTCTATCCCATAACACCCTAGGGCGTCCCATCGCCACCCCGCAACGGTGACCCTCCGGTTATTGAGGGCGCCTCCCTCACTCTGGCTAGGTCTTCTCAGGGGAACTTCCATCCTCGCCTCTGCCCGGGCTCCTCGTGCCGGGTCCCTAACAAGGTTTTGGCCGCTCTACCTAGTCTCCTTGCCCCACGGTCTCAGTAAGCATCCGTGGCATCCCGGCAGGGCTACCTTTAGACAGCCCCGTCTCCTTCATCAGGCCCGCGCTCGTTGAGGCAT
Organism: Pseudonaja textilis; assembly: GCF_049901715.1. NCBI lineage: Eukaryota > Metazoa > Chordata > Lepidosauria > Squamata > Elapidae > Pseudonaja > Pseudonaja textilis. The sequence continues at coordinate 32,497,263 of NC_141990.1, read as the reverse complement.
TCCAACCTCCGAGGGGTTCTCCTGTTGGGCGTGCCCTCCAACGGGTCATCAGGGTTCCAGGAGAGGTCCCATTCCAGACGGGAGCCCGCCCGCAGGACTAGCCAAGCTTTGGTATGTCCCAACCTGGACACTCGAGACAGCTCTATGGAAAAGGGGCATTGGTTCTTACCTGATACGCTTCTTTTCGTAGAGCTGTTGAGAGTGTCCAGCCCCACCCGTAGGCCGTCTGGTGGGAAACCCTGCTGTTCGACCGAGCAAATTAATATTTTTTTCCTGAGTAAGATGAGAACAGGACCTTCCTTCTCGTCTTCGCAAAACTGGGGCGCGCCCGGAGGACCATGTGATGGTGACAGGCGTGCCTCAATCTCAAGCTCAGCCTGTGAGAGCCGAGACTGGAGCTCCTCCCAACCTGGACACTCTCAACAGCTCTACGAAAAGAAGCGTATCAGGTAAGAACCAATGCCCCTTTCCTTCTTCCCACTATAACATTTCCCAAATGTCCCTATTTCTCATCCTTCCTGCTTCAACTATAAGTTTGCAAATTACTTACTGTCTTGTTGACCCGAGAAATGTGTCATGCAAAACAGCCATGACTACTGCAGTCAGTAGGCTGCATTTCTAAATATTCCCTCTCCAAGTAAGAGTTAACATGTGTCAAAAACCTCATACTCATGACACATCTTTCTACCAAAATATCTAACCTAGAAGTTCTAACTAGTTGCCACAATGGACAATTACTGTAGCTCCCCCACATTTTGAAGAACACTGCATAACTCAAACTGATATTTTTAGAAAAGGAATTCTGAAGGTACAGTCTGTTCTCTTTATTGCTTCTTGGCTACACAGTTAATAATATAATTAACAGTAATTTGTGTGTGAAGTTGTTATGTATGTGTCAGAGTTTCTATAGACTAGTTAATACTGTACCATAAAAAGACAAAATGTACCCTCTCTATAACTTTACCATCATATCACATCATAATAATAGATTATTTCTATTTTAACTACAGATCATGCTTTTAAAAAGCTATGTTGCCTTGTTATTAAGAAGCAAAACGTAACCTTAAAATATTTTGGTTATTAAGTTTTTTACTTGTAAGAAATATTTTTTTTAATAAAATAAGTTTTAGATGTGCTGGAAATTGAGAAAAACTATCTATCCTCCACCAGGCCACCAATATTTTACAATAATCACAGCAAAATGAGCTTTAATTTCATCATTTCAGAAGAAAAGGAAAATATTTTAACTTAGGAAGGAAGAGACTGGTAGAAGTTAGATCTCCTTAGTTGCTAAATTCAAGATGGAACTGCATCATGAAAACTGTTTTCATTTTATTACTGTCCAGAATTTGGTTTGGATCTGGATTACCACAATTGATTTCTAGACATTTGAACTGAAACATTTTCAAGAATCCTCCTGCTTCTGGATGACTATTTATTTATATACAATATAAGGGCCAATGTACTACAGCTTTCTCTACAAATTGTCGAATGCTTTGTTTTAAGGTCCTAGCTATGCATACTGTATATTACCACATCAGTATTGTTCAAACTCCCAGTTAACACAAAGATTCATCCAACTTTTTTTTTCCTTTCTGAAGCAGACTTGTAGAGCTGGCAGTAACAAAACTCAAAAGACACAATTTTGTACTGTTGAAGTAATGGTAACATGGCCAGAAATAAAGGAGACTGTTTCCACAACATAGCTGTTGACAAGTATAAAAATTTACCCTACGTGGTCATGCTCTTTGAAAATGTGAGGGGGTGGAAAGGGAAGAACACTAAGTAAGGCAGTATTGTAACACTAAAAGATTGCCTAGCCTATATCATTGTACCTTATGACTATCATTATGTGTTGTACGTTATGATTCTTGAATCTTAACAAATGTATCTTTTCTTTATATATACTGAGAGTATTTACACCAAGATAAATTCCTTGTGTGTCCAATCACACTTGGCCAATAAAGAATTCTATTCTATTCTATTCTATTCTATTCTATTCTATTCTATTCTAATCATTTACAATACATTTATCACATACTCAGAAGTTTATCACAATTAGTGTAGCAACATTATTAAAACCAAACCTTAGAAATCAAGAACACAATATTAAATATCTGCAAATCTAAAACTTCATTAAAACATTATCTAAGAGCAATATGTCACACCCTGAAAAAGCCAATTCAGCACAAATGGCATTGTGATTCTTCAACAGAATGCTTTAACTAAAACAAAAATAACTATTAGAGGTAAAACAGCTAATGAAGACCCAAATTGAATGACACAATAACATCAATAGCTTGTTGGAAGAGAAACTTGACAAAACATTGTCACTACAGCTTAATATAGGAAGACCAAATGATCTGAAAATCAAGCAAGCTAAATATTTTTAAAGTTATGTTTTATCATGCTCAGAATTCAGACTAAAATGTTGTAGTCCAATTTATTTTGATGAGACGTTGTACTCAATTAACTACAATTTATTTACTGACTATCATATACTTAAAGTAAGCTAATCCAAGAATTATAACAGAACGATGAAAGAGTTTTTAAAAAGCAGTATTTGTTTCATCACTAAATTTACTATGAAGTAGGACAGTCATATGCTGATATAGAAGGAATAATAACTACAAAATACTTTCTAGTGATTTTAACTCTTCATGTCACAATGTTTAACAATCACCCCAATCTGAAATCTCAGGTTGCATTTTGTCTCTTGATCTCTTCAATAAATCCCCAGAGTTGTAAAATTGCCATTCTGCTGTAACTGATGTGAAAATATTAAATCCATTTTGAATAATTACAGCATTTAACTAATTTCACAACATTGAAATGATTTTTTTTTTCTCCTAGTCTTTATACCCTTTTGGAGCGAGGCATCAAGAATCTAATTCAAAGGCCAAATGCAGAACTTCATTCTCTAAAAGTTCTTTGAAAGTTCTAATTATGTAACATAAGTTTTGCATACAAAATATCCTTGTTCAATTCCTATGCAATTTTGGAAAATCTTCCATCTGAAACTCAAAAGAGTCATTAACGCAGATGATACTGAGCTAGGTAAACGAGTGACTTCACTTGGTGCAAAGCAAGTTTCTTAATTCCTACTTAAACTTTCACCAATTTAGCTTCAACTCAGCTTCCTCTTTTAATCACCCACTATGACATGTTGAGCATGCATACATGCACAAAGGAAACGAAAGACCTGAGAAAAAGTAAAAGCATATAATGGAATATTATAATCAGACTGAGGATACTTACAATAGTAACTCAGTTCAACTTCTTATTTCCTCAGCTCTTTTCCAACTGGTTTTTATAAGAGTTACTGTTTATTTTAAAATGCCAGAAGTTTATTTTTCCCCCTCTTCCCACCTCTCTCCATTTTTCATTTTATGTTGTCTTTTTCTGACTGTAAGCCTATGGACAAGGATTAACTTGTATTTACTATATCAGGCTAGCAGTTCTAAGTGTCTTTTTGCTGAACACTATGGTAAAAAAATACTTTAAATAAACAAAAAAATATCAGGCAAACAATTCCAGAAAATGCTTAATAATGTACTAGATCATATAATTGTTTACTTAATCAATCAATCAATCACAACACATATCTGAGCAGTCTTATGAAGATTTAGTCCACTTCTTCCTTTTCAGTGAACCTGCTGGATTTCATTGGACCAAAATATTTCACGCTGAATTGAATTTAAGCTATTGTTTAAGGAAGTGGGAGTGCAGTTTTCTACCCACTATCTTTGACAAATTTTATGCAGAATTTAACTGAATAAAATAAGGCCAATAGCTATGGCAGTAGCTAAACTTTGACACTGCTACCATCATAACACATCATTTTAGAACTACATCAATGTAAGTACAATTCAACATTATCATCTAGATTTGTACCTGTGATGCCATTCAGGAGGCAAACACAGTGACAATAAATACATACAGACGACAAAATATTGTCATCCTAATCTGCTTCATCAGGTTCATCAAAATAAGAAACAACTAGCAAATATATAGGGTCTATATCTGTTACCACTACCATAACTGAAGTGAGCTTTTTTTTCCCAAATACATTTACTGTCAACAGTACAACTGAAATAAAAGTGAAGCCCAACAACAGATTAGATGTATTTTGCATACATACGGTTCTTGGGATGCTGAATTTTAAATAAATTATGCCAATCATAACCGATAGAAATAAGATGTTTATACTATCAGGAAAAGATGGGCAGATCAGTGGTATATACATTCTCTATATGCAGAGAGACACAGAGCCCAACCTGTGTAGGAATAAAGGAGATCACTAAAATCTTTGTTGTTGCCAGTTAGGCTATGTAAGATTGAGCTATATGGACAAAGTAACTTGGCAAAAAGAAGCTTTCTATATTTCTACCTCCCTTGTCTGATTTTATCTCAGTTCTGTATTTTTTTCTTAACTCAATATCAATGTTTATGAATATAATTTGTAACCAACAAGGCAACAGCCACGAGATTTTATATTATTTTCCTTTTATTTTTAAAGGATTTTTATTCAGAATTTTTATGGTTACAGTATACCAGTAGAAATTACTGTATTGTATTGTATGTTTATGCAATAATATACATACATACTGTACTGTATGTTTTAATATTTTTGATTCATCTCTGGAACCTTATGACTGGTACATGTCTGATTTTCAAACAAATAACTTTTAACAAAATTAAAAAGTAGCACCCTTTCCATGCAGCCTACAGAAAATGTTCACTGCTCACATATTGCTGTTTATAGACGGCAGGGGAAAAATAATATAAACATCTGTGATTATAGCATTTTACTTTCAGTACCATGTTTAACATAACTGCTTAAAAGCTAGTATCAATGCTAATATAAAAGAACTGTCAGAAAACCGTGTACATCTCATAGCATTTATAAGAACATATGTGTAGTCTATCTTATGTGTAGTCTATCTACTGTGTTCATGCAAAGCCCATGAAATATACATCAATGAGTACACAAGTAATACAGCTAAATTATGCTGTGAGTAGATAGTAAAAAATAATTTATCAGTACTAGTAAATGAGCATATGCAAATAACAGCAGCATATTAAAAAGCTTTATGGTTAGTATCATAATTATACTTAGAATTTTCAAAAAGCAATTCTTTTAGACTTTTGAATTCACTTACCTGCAGCATACTGACAATCTCGACTTTGTTAAAGAAAATGAATGAAGTAAGGGTAGAAAGGAAATTCTCTTCAAAAACAGATGGTGTTGGCAAGATGATGTCCTGAATGTATTGTACCCTGTAAGTCTGATGAATCTTTTGCCTAAGTTCAGAGTCTGTTATGGGTATAACCTCTTTAAATTTTGCGGTTTTGGTCAAAAATTCCCTATGCCTTTTTGGTTGAGCTAATGCAGGGTCATATTCAAGGCATCCCACAACATCCATAATGCACTCATCTGAGAACATCACCTCAAAAAGAGTTGCTTTATTGAGGAATAAAATTCCTCGAATAATTTCATACAAATGATGCAAGCCTTCAGTATTTTCTAGGTTCTCACAAAGTTGGAAAAGCTGTAATAATTTTTTAATATAGCCTTCATTCTCCAGTGCTAAGGCTAATTTTTCTCTACGAATGGGTGATGAGAGAACTGAGGTAACTAGGTCTGCGATTTCTTCGAGTTTGTTGAGTTCACAAGTAGGGAGATCAATCAAATGACTAGTTTCAGGCATTTCCTCAAAGCGTTCTTCTTCTGATTCATCAATGAGATCCTGTGTAACTTCTACAGACGGGTCCTTCCCTTGAACCTAAAATCAAAAACATTAATAATTATTGACTTATTCTGATATATATTAAAAATTTTGAAAGGCAAGGAAAAGGAAGTATGAAACTCAATGTTATTACCAAATATCTAAATCATATATGTTAATACAGTTCTGACATTCTGTGAACTGTCAGTGAAATGGGACAGATGGGCTGCACACCAAATTTAGGTTGCTCTATCATGCCAGATGATGAAGGAGGAGGGAGGATGGAAGGAAGGGTATCTCTGTAGACCAGGGGTGTCCAACCTTGGCAACTTTAAGACTTGTGGACTTCAACTCCCAGAATTCCTCAGCCAGCTAAGCTGGCTGAGGAATTCTGGGAGTTGAAGTCCACAAGTCTTAAAGTTGCCAAGGTTGGACACCCCTGCTGTAGACCATCACAGCTATCCACCTTTTCTGAACAATATCAATGGTGTAAGTTAATGATAGCATTTGTAACTGATGTTATATAGCAGAATTACAGTCACTGCAAACCTCAAAAGTTTCAATGTAGAAGTATAAATGTAAAGCTGTCTTGAAATGGTATTTTAAATAATGCCACTAAAAAAAATCACACAACAGCTAAACTAGAAAATAATTTTTGTAATTCGTACTATAAAAATTAAGATACAGTACAATTAAATAGGTCGCTAGAATATTATTTCAACCACAAAGTTTTATGAAGAGTCAAGTCTAAATAAAAAAAAAAACCATTAAGAACTTTAAATGTAATCCTTACCTGGCAAATTTTTTCCCAGATCTCATCACAGCCAGCTTTTTCTTGAAAACTCAGAGCTAAATCATAATTTTCTGCTTCTGACCAAACAATCAAAGTGTCCTATTTTAAAATGGAATATTAAATTTATTATTTGATTCTACTGCACAATGTAACATACAGCTAGGCTTATGGGTTAAAGAGTAGTTTTCAGCCTCTAGGACAAAATGTAAGAGAACACTGGAAGAAGAGGGGAAGAGAAAGACTATCCACCACTACTGTATTTTCCCCATGACTAGCTATACAACTTTTCAAAAAAACACATTTTGTGTAGGATACATAACTCCTGATACACACACTACCACTCATTTATTAGAAGCTCTAGTCTACAGAAGCATCTTACTAGAAAGATGGCAAACAATACACTGTCTATTTTTATGGAAATATTTAGAAGTTCACTATTTAATTGCTATCATTTTATTCACCTGAACTGGATTTGCACATTATAATTAATCATTGTGATTTAAACATTATAATTTGGATTTCTATAACATGCAAAGCCAGAATTTTTAAAAATATCATAGTGTGCAAAGTCAAGCACACTTTGAGTAAATCAGGAGACAAAGATGTTTTCTTCACATTTCAATGAGTACTGCATTGTGATTTTAATCCATGTTAATACTGAGTAACAGAATGAAAGGATATTCAAGTCCTTCATCTGTCATATCCAGCATTCTTTTTTCAATCTGTAAACAACTACTCATAATAAGTATGAATTCAACTTTGAAGGAAGATAAAAAGCAATCTTAAAAACACTTTAGCATAGATTATCCTTCAAGGATTTTTATTAGTATAAAAGGGTTATAGTGAGGGGAATATACATACATATACAGTTAAAGGCAAATATAAGGACATATAAATATGATCTTCTGTTAAAGGAAATGATAATCCATTCCAATATTCTGTCGAGGAAACCAAATAGACATTTATAATCAGGACAATGCCAAAATGAAACTGGAAGATTCAGAAATACAGTATCTAGATTTAATACTGACATTCTGGAAATCAGTGAACTGAAGTAAACTGGGTCACTTCATCTCAGAAGGACGTCAGATCTTTTATTGAACATCATAGAACAAATGGAGTAGTGAAAATTAACAAGATAACAAAGGTAGTGTTCAGACGTAACAAAATGACAGGATGATATCAATCTGAGTCTAAGGCAAATCAGCTGCAATGATCCAAATCTATGTTTCAAACAAGAGGTAGAGAAGAAATGGAAGGGTTCTATGGTAATATGCAGCATTTTGCTAACATCAGTCTAAAAGAGGAAGATGTCATATAAGAGAGTGGAATGCTAAATTAGAAATAAAATAGCAACTGGAATAATGGGAAATAATGGCTTTGGCATACAAGTTAAAACAGGAGACATACTATTAGGGAGCTGCCAAGAACTTATTTCAACAATCCAAAAGATAGCTTTATACATGGCACCACTTGGTTAAAAAGCTGGAGAGAATCAACTGATTCAGCAAAAACAAGACCTAATCTCACTGAAGCTCATATCTCAAATTACTTCTTGTAAAATTATAATTTAACTTAAAAGTTAAAGAATCAAACCCCAAAGATACCTTAATAATTTCATGTATGATTATGCATAGAATTTGAGTTAAATTAGTGATAACGATGAAACAAATGAAAGTATCTCAAAATGCAAAAGGTCAGAAAAGGTAAGTCTGTTTATAGACATAATGAAAGTAGCCAAAGGGAGATGGAAAGCAAAAGGCAACAAAAACACTGGAAATTTTATGCAGTCTATGGAAGAATTTGCATAATATTCAAATCAGAACAGAATATTGGGAAACAGCATACCAAGGTTTATATTGTCACCTTGTTTATTTAACTTGCATGCAGAATGTAGCATTTCATTTTAAAGAGCATATTCAGGATTGTGGAATTTTTAGATGTCAGCAAAATTCTTTTGTGACCTCTTTCACTAGAAAACCATGAATATAGCATTGGAAATGCCAAACTAGAAGAAACAGCAACTGAAATTAAAATTACTGGGAGAAATATGAACAACCTCATATATGTTGACAATGCTATGTGATGGCTGGAATTAAGAAAGACTTAAAAGAATCTGTTGAAAATTAACAGCAGTTTCAAAATCAATGCAGTTTAGTAATAAAAATCAGGAATCATGTGAAAAGGTTATACCAACCAGTGCACATAACTAGAGAAATTGACATAGAACTGGCTATTATCTTACTAGGCTCAAAAATTTGCAGGCATATTATGGCCATGAAAAGAAAAAAAAATCTAGTTATTTGTTGATTGATACTGATTAAAACCTGGTCTATCAGAAAAGTCGAACCAAAAAAAGATGTATTTCAACTGTGGTGCTGAAGAAAATTCTTGAAAGTACCTTGTATCTGAGGAAAAACAAACAGCAAATAATTCAGAATTAGATGAACTAGATAAAATCAGATTGCTTGCTGGAAACACTAATAATATAGATTACATATATTATTTAGATATTTTGGACATATAAGGTAGAAGTAAAAGTCACTTGAGAAGACGCTGAAAATCAAAGGCAATTGAAAAAGAGTCTGGCAGAAGAGGTGGTTTGATACTATCATTGAAGACAAAAGAACAAGGTCATCACTATTACAAGAAGCATTTACTGAGATAAAATCCCAGCAAAATTGTGTCCATTGGCATACAAAGAGTCAAAAATGATTACATGAATCATCAACAACTACCGTTCAAACTATGTAATTGTGAATAGAAAGAAGCAGAAGGAGAGTGGTCTCTGATGAGATGGCCGACACATAAATTTAATAAATAATAATTATAAATTTAATAAATTATGAATATTTTAGGGTAATTAAAATTGAAGCAACCCTATCCCCATATCTTAATAAGTATTTAACAAATTACATATCTTTATAGATTTTATCCAAATAAAAGCATCACTAACAATAGTAGTTATTTTCAAGTAACTAGACTGCTACTTTTATTACTTAAGAGAACATTTTTAAATTAAGATTTTTTTTTAAGAGCAAAAGGGAAATATAAATATTCAATGACAAAAATTCAAAACTTAATTGGCAATCATTTTTATTCAACTGTTATATACCAAAAATCTAATTAGTATTTAACTATAAATGCTGCCTTGAGTTGAAAACATACAATATTTGTCCAACATACTGCAAAACAGAAACAAAATTTTTCTCAACTTTCTAGAAATATCATTATGTAAAAGTTAAACCTACCCCAAGGATAAAACTAGCTTTTATTTGTTGGGCTGTATCTTTGATCTCATTTGAGTATGATCGAAATTAGAAATTATAAAACTGAACATTTCTTACATTATAATAACATTTTGCTGCTAGATAGTTTATAAATTATTGGATGCAGTTACATTTTCTGATTTGTATGTTATATCTGAACATTCACCATACACTCTTATTTTAGATTAGAAAGATCTTCTCCAGATACGAATGGTAGTTTATTTCTTAATTTTTCACTCTGAGGACCTGATCTGGTAAAAGGATCTTTTGATAATACTTGGGACATCTATTAAAAATATTTAACATCTTTAAGCAAAAATATGGTTTGCTGGTTTATAGTTTATCATCATCTGTGTATTCCCAGTGGTAATTTATAAACCAAGATTCATGGCCTAACCTAATACATAAATAGCCACCTGTAACTTATTAATTTGAATAATAATTTCAACCATGGTTTATGGGCTGTACTAACTCAGACAATACATTTTAGCTCAATTAATGTAAGAGTAAAAATAGTAAAGCGGTGGCTGATGTCTAGTTTTGAAGTTAATATCAAGCACGTTCTTTGATGGGAGATCTCTATTAAAGGGACTGTAGGCTAGGCTGAGACGTCAACAAAATATCCTGGAAAATGGTAACAGCAAACTACTTCTGTAATGCTGTGAAGAAAGCTACACAGATGTGCATGTGGAAGTCTTCACAGAATGAACTTGACTTGAAAGAGTACCATTTTATGGAATCTGTTGAACATCTATTGCAATGAAAAAGGTATCATTGACTAGAATAAAATAATTTGAGATTTGCACAATTGGTTTCCTTTTATCGGTATGTGAAGAACTAAGATTTTAATATATAACAAAACTATAATAGATCATTCTGTAAATTATTCCAATGGTTAACACAGTTGCCTAATTTAAAAAAAAGTATTTAAAATCATAGTAACAGTTGAAATATAGAAAAAAAATACATGCCTGTTGTTTTTGATACGCAGTGTTTGGATTTATCTTCGATTCCAATAAGAGTGAACCTGAAATGATGAAAAAATCCACCAAGAATTTAAGTAAATAAAAAGTCTTAGGCAACTTAATGATTATCCACTTTAAGGACTGTATTTTATTCTAAAACTTTTATTCAAACACAGTGATCAAATCTGGAAATTTAAAGAAAATTTCAGTGTGCCTTTCTCAAGCTATGCACAAGTCATTTATCTATGAAAAAATATATTATTTTTCTTTGATAGCTAACACACATTAAGCATATTTACAAAGCTAAATTATGTAATCCTGAATTTATGTATTATATAGTGTGTCTAAACAATCATGTTTCATGGCAACAGTTCTCAAGCAATCACTTCCAAGGTTCACAAGATTTATTTAGTACATTAGCACTTGTTCATTAACATCAATACATTTTCTTCTTCTAAAAACAGCTTTTCTAATTTTGAAAACAATCTATCATGGCTTTACCATAAAAATACTGAAACAAAAAAGGCACATCAGCACAAAATAATAAAGCAATAAAGAATTCTATTCTATTCTATTCTATTCTATTCTATTCTATAATTTGATACAAATGTTTATTTTCCTTTTCACCACCAACTGCAGCCAAATTAATGACTAGAAACAATTTTGAACATTTTGCTTTCTTGAAGTATAGTTTTAGGTCAGTTCTACTGAAATATTATGTCCTTAATTCAGACACAAAAATCAACTTTGGATAAAAGTTTAAAATTTAAGAATTCTAAGTACCCAACATTCCAAAAAATAGAAAATATAGTAACACAAAGTACATTTTTTTTTCAAGAGGAAAAATTATCGTTTCTCACAGCACTCTAAAAAGTAACAATTAAAATAATTACGTTAAAAATTAAATGCCATAAATGTTACTACTTTCTTTGCTCCACACTAAACTCATTAAATTTCTGAAAATAAAGTTTAGATCTAAGATGATGGAAAATAAGCAAATCCCTGAAGAATACTGTAAAATTGAAAGAAAATATAAAAACTGGAGCGCTACTGAAAAAGTCCTCTCATCCAGGGCTTCAAGCTTCAGAGAAAACCAACCCAGAGTGCTGGGACATCTCTGAAAAGCTAGTAGTATCTGAAAGTATAAATCCGTACTACGAAAGGCCTATTAAAAAATCATTAGCCAGATCATCTTCAATCAGTAACAATTACCACTGTTTACAGTCATGAAAGTTATGAAAGTTTCCTGGAAGTTAATATTTCCCACTCCTCACAACCCATTTAGTATCTTTTCCCCAAAGTCACCCAATTAACACTGACAGAGGAGTAACTTTTATAATCAACAATCAAATGAATCCCTTAAAGCAGTCAGTAACGTTCCCTAACTATAACATGCATAAATTCAGGGACTATCAAAAAGGTGCTTAAGGGTTTAGGGGTGGAAGCCTGTAACATTTGAGGTGAGGGGGTCCAATAACCTGCTCTACGATTTCGTCTAAATATAAAAGAGAGACTACATATGCGGGAAGAAATCCGTGGCCTCAGCCCAGGGTGTATGAGGTGGCGGTGGCGGAACACTCCATGGGTTGTTTCCCATTCCCCTGGCTGGGCTCTATTGTCCCAGAGAGATTAGCAGCTGCCGCCATCCTCTGCCTGCCATTATCCTTCCCCTTTCTCACCGTCCGACTCGGCTCGGACGAGCAGCGACATCCCTTTGAGCCGCTCCACGTATGTGGACGAGACGTGTCCGGTGCCTCTGTCGTCCCATTGCCGCTCTTCGTTGAGCGTGTAGACCTTCACCCGCCGCCGGGTATCCGACATGGTGGGGCCCCGGCCCGATCGCAAGGGACGCGGAAGGACCGGCCGGGGGCTGAGAGCGTCACTCAGGAGGCCTTTAACTCGCCGCTTTTCATGACGTTCAGGTCGGAGCCGCCGCTCCTCTGCCTCAGCAGTACCAACTAGCAGCAGCAGCCACTAACGCCGCGGCATAGCCGCCATCTTGTAATCCGATTCCTGTCCCGTCCCTGCCTTTCTCTTCCTCTCCTAGCCGGGGGAGGGAGACGGACGGAAGGCCTGCACGGGCTCCACTAGCAGGGGCTATGGCGGCCGAGAAGGGAAGGAAAAGAAAAGGCTGTCAGTTTGCGAAGGAGGAAGGGGTTGAGAATACGTTGCGCCTGCGTGCTGTATACTCTTCTGCTGGCGGCAGGAAAGCAGCGTTGCCCTGGCTTTTTCTTGCAGCAACAGTTACCTATAGCCGTGGTTGTTTGGAATGATATAGTCTCTAAACAAGAGGTCTCCTAGGACCGTCTCCAAGATTCCCAGCAGTTCTTTCTTTATTGTTTTATTAAATTAATCTGAGTTTCTTTGTTGTCGGCGCTTTTGCCTTTGAGATGAAGGATGGTTGCAAAGGCGTTGAAGACGACGACGAGTTGTGATACTATACCCTTAAGAACGTGGAGAGAAAATCACCCACCTCCCGCGCTCATCAGCTATAATACTGTATTTTTTTTTCATCAAAAAGATTCTAGTACTATTTTACCCCAAGATTTGTGCTTAACCTTTTCCTTCAACTATCTTTAGAAAACATGCTACTTGATACAGCAGGAGCACAGGGAAGAAAGACTTCAGAGATGGACAAAATAAGTAGGGCAGTGTAAAGGTGTTAGCTTCAATTTTCAGAGATGGAGTCATCTTTAGATGCAAGATGACTTGCTAAGGATTTTAGCTTCTGTTTATTCATAAATAATAGTCTTGATGCCAGAACGTTTTTTATAAATTCTGCATGGTTTCACACCAGACTTGAAATTCTAGACCTAGAAAATCTAGAACTACGCCACCTTCAGTCCGATCTAAGTATAGTATATAAAATTATATATTGCAACGTCCTACCTGTCAATGAATACTTCAGTTTCAACCATAACAATACAAGAGCACACAATAGATACAAACTCAAGGTTAACTGCACCAAACTTGATTGTAGGAAATACGACTTCAGCAACAGAGTGGTCAGTGTCTGGAATACTCTACCTGACTGGCTTCTTCCCCAAACCCCAAAAACTTTAACCTTAGACTGTGTACTATTGACCCCCTTTCCTAAGAGGTCTGTAGGGGACGTGCATAAGCGCACCAACATGCCTACAGTCCTTGTCCTATTGTTTCTTTTTATTTTTCTTATATGTATCCATTTCATGTGTTCATAACTATGTTATACCTATTATCTTATAATCACTTGACAAATAAAACAAATAAATAAAATAGATAAAATTAAGAGCAAGCAATCTAAGAAACAGGTCTAGAAGGATGTCAAGACAGATGGTATCAAATCTATATACTGTATATAAAAGTGAAATACCACTCACGCATCATCACAAAATCTCCAGAACCGTAAAGCCTACAAACTTGATATTTGGCATGCATATTCCTGATGGCTTCTAGGTGCTCACTAAGAAAGGATTTTTTGAAATGACCATCAGAGCATTAGTATTTCGTATATTATTATTAACATGCTCTGATGCTAAGGAATTTTATTCCCCGTCCCCACCTGAAAAGAAATCTGTTCCATATCCAAAACACAGACAGAAGAGACGAGCTTCAGTTTCAGAGCAGCAACCAGCTTTAGTATGGAACAGTTCAGCTAAGCCACGCCCAGGCTCCTTGCTGTCTCCTTGCTCACACAGCAAATACTGTTTTACTTTCCAAACAGCCCACAACTCTCTCACACACTGACAGGACACTAGCCAGATGAATACCGATGGATGCTGGTAGGCAGAGGCAGAATTTTTTCCTCCTTATTTTCCTCCCCAAAAACTAAGCCCGACCACATAGTTCCATAGTGAAGCACAGGTATAGAGCTAGTAATAGAATAACAGTGTTGGGAGGGACCTTGGAGGTTTTCTAGTCCAACCCCTTGCTCAGGCAGGAAATCCGGTTTCAGACAATTGAATATCTTCTTAAAACCTCCAGTGTTGGAGCACCCACAACTTCTGGAAGCAAATTGTTCCACTGATTAATTGTTCTGTCAGGAAATTTATAGGTTGGTTCTCTCCTTGTTTAGTTTCCATCCATTGCTTCTTGTCCTGCCTTCGGGTGCTTTGGATAATAGCTTGACACCCCACCCCCACCCCATCCTTTGGAGCAGCCCCTTAGATATTAGAACACTGCTATCATGTGTTGGAAGAAATATCCTGGGTTTAGTTCCAAGTGGGGAAAAAGACACTGGATTCATGGAAGTTATTTGGAAAGGTTTAATGGTAGACAGGACATGCCTTGGAGCTCCTGAGCGAAAAGGGAAGAGATGCTGAGAGTCCCTTGATTTTATACCCTCTGTTGGGCCCCACCTTAATGTTCTTATTCCCGTGTAAGAAATATATCCCATTGGCTGTCAGACTCCCAGGGGTGGGGGTGTCTTAGCTAACTTTGGAGACTTTTCTGGACCACGACTTCACCTGAGTGCTGGCTGATGCTATCTTCCCAGGCCATGTGGTGAGATGGGTAGAGGGCTTTGTTATGTGGAATACTCAGGCCCACCCATTAACAAGGGGGGGGGTGTGAGCTTCTGCTTCTGAGTTTCTACTTCTCTTTAGGGGAAATATTCTGCCTTTTTAGTATTTCCTAGAATATTTCATTCTTCTAGAAGAGGGGTGGGTGCTAACTTTCTACACATGTTGTGGCATGCAGGCTGTGGCATGCAAACATGAAGCCCCATCTATGGGATGCAGGCATGCGAAACCACGCCTTCTCTGGACTGCAGAAAAACTTATCTCCATGGAACTGGTACCGGATGCTCAAGAAGTTGGAGGCCACTGATCTAGATCCTCTTCATCCCAGGTTCTCTGCAGCTGCCACGCATCCACTGTCTTCACAATTTTCCCTAAGAAGGGAAGATTGGAGACTGGCAAAAACTACCCAACTCAGTTGGGTCAAGCAATGTCCTCTTAGGAAGGGGTGCACCATCTCTTTACCAGCTGGTAGGACCACTCCCTTTTTCAAGGTGTTAACTACCATCCAGACCCAATCCTGCACCCCTTCCTACAGCTTTAAGAAGACAGGAAGGATAGGGATCAGGTGATTGAACTAGCAGCTGAGAGGGCCTTGTTCACTTCTTTCAGGTTCCAGGGTTCAAACTCTTCCCATCTTCCCTTGCAAGATGTAGCCCCCATCATCTCCAGATTCTTCTTTAAAGCTGGAGTCCAATATGGAGTGAATATGATTTTATCTGTCAGATATGCAGCATACTCCTTACAGCGACCCTTTAGGTGAACTTTGGTGTTGGTCTGGATGGACTTGGTTATAGCAGTTTTGGTATATTATTCAAAGTGCTGAAGGATCAGTTTAAGGGCAGATTGTTAGGGCTTTGTATGCTAAAGCTAGTATTGTGATTTGCACTAAAAAAATGTATGAGTAATCCACTGAGGTTAGTTACTCTTGATATATTTGCATATTAAAATATACAAACATTATCCCAGGCTACAATAACCAGCTGCAAAAATGAACTCTTGCATTACTTATAAAAGAAATGTTTGTTCAACTGTGAACATCTACAACTGCTGAAAATATTCATAAACTACAGTATGTATGATTCTTCCAAAGCCCTTAAAACAACACCCTGCTTTTTCAAGAGCACCAAAAACTGGTAGCTGCATCCTCCATAATCTTATCCAATTACACTGCCAATAACTGCACCAATGATAGCTGAATCCAGGTATTAGCAAATACCGCCCACTGTTTGACAGGAAACACATAAAGATTATAGTATAAGTTATCAAACAACTTCTTTGCTTCCTACTTAGTTAAGCCCAGTCCCCATATAAATAATGGGTATCCATCTGTATCATTTAAGTGTGCAATTGTTCATACACAACACAAATATATGATTACTAAAAGACAGAAATGACAAATTTAAAAACTTTCAAATTGTAATGAAAAAGGAATGGCTTTAGGTATATTTAATTTTTAGTTTTAAAAAAGTGACAGGGAGAGATAATCCTTAAAAAGGCAGCAATTTCTGAACTGCCAAGATACTACTTTAAGATGACAGCAAAAGGAGTATTTCTCACACATTTGAACAACACAACAGTCACTTACTCTGAACATACAAGGGAATTTTATTGCTGTCTCCCTGCCAAGATAAGTATAGGCCTAGTCCATCAGTATTAGCTGGAATAGATACAAAAGATATTCTGAACTATTACTTAAGATCCTGAAATGTCAGATAATCTTGCATTACTGAGCTTATATTCTTAACTATTAAGTGTTACAGAACTAAAATCCTTCAGTTTTATAGGCTAAACCAAACTTTGAATTATGTCCAGAATATCATCATGGCAACACCATCAATTCCCAGTCAAGCCAAGGCAAGCCTATTATAATGAAAAGCTCATAACTCCTATTGTGGATCAGATGAGAAGGGTAAATATAGCACTTTGTATATCAGCAAATAAACATTTGTACAGTTTATTCCAGGGGTGGGCAATTAATTTCTCTCGGGGGCCACATGGGATCTTTGGTTGTTCGGGTTTTCTCCCGCGTAAGATTCGAAGTATCTAGGCAACGTTTCAATGAAGTCTCATTCATCATCTTCAGGCTTCTGTCTTCGGCTCTGTGCTTCTCAGAGTGATGTGAGATTGCAGCTGCTTCTTCCTTTTAACTGCTAGTGGGGTGGGACTTGATTGGGTGGGGGCTTGGCTGTGTTCTGATTGGGTGGGGGTGTTCTCATTGGTAGGGGTTTTGGCTGTGTTCTGATTGGTTGGGGGTTTTCGGAGAAAACCCGAACAACCAAAGATCCACATACAAATACCCGCGAGAACCTCAGAGAAAATATATATATATATATAAAATATATATATATATATATATATTATAATATATATATATATATTATATATAAGAAAAAGTAACACCGCGGCTGCTCCTGCTACTACTTTCCACGCTTTCTAATCGCAAGTCCCAGGAGAGAACAAACAGCAAACCGCGCTCAGGGGCATCCAAGGCCACCTAAAGCTAGGCCGCTGCTGGTGGAGGCTTGCCCTGCCTTGGTGCCCCATTTCCCGGCTCGGCAGTCCTGCTTGGGCGGCACTTTAAAAGCCTTCCTCCTCGTGTACACGCCCGACGGGCAGCTCACTACGACGGTGGCTCCCGGCACCTGAGCAACTTCCCAGCAACTTGCGGCTTGCTTTTTCCTCTCAGGCGCTCACGCCTGGCCCCGAGCCGCGTGGCGGAGGGGAAGCCCAGAGCGCCGCCAGGTCGCCTCCTCCAAGCAGCCCGCCTGCCGGAACCCTTCCCGCTCCTCGGCGGGAAGACGCTCCCACCTGCAAACTTTGCCTTTGCAAAGCCTGGAAGCCCCGGAAACCTGAGCAACTTCCCAGCAACTTTCGGCTTGCTTTTTCCTCTCGGGGGCTTGCACCTGGCCCCAAGCCGCGTGACGGAGGGGAAGCCCGGAGCGCCGCCGGGTCGCCTCCTCCAAGCAGCCCGCCTGCCCTCCCCTTCGCCATGCGGCTCGGGGCCAGGCACAAGTGCCCGCGAGGAAAAAGGAAGCCGCAAGTTGCTGGGAAGTTGCTCGGGTGCTGGGAGCAGGCTTTTAAAGTGCCGCCCGAGCAGGACCGCCGAGCCGGGAAACGGGGCACCAAGGCAGGGCAAGGCTCTACCAGCAGCGGCCAAGCTTTAGGTGGCTCCAAGCAGCCCGCTCCAAGCAGCACGACCGCCCACTGGGTGGAACCCTTCCCGCTCCTTGGCAGGAAGACGCTCTTGCCTGCAAACTTTGCCTTTGCAAAGTTTAAGCCTGGAAGCCCCGGAAAAAGGGGGATCGGTGGGACTCACCTTCGGAGAGGTCGCACTCAAAGGTGATTTCGAACTCCCAGCCGAGGCCTTTGCAAAGTTCTTCTTTTCTTTCCTACCCCGAGAGCGCTCCGCACTGTTTTGCAGCTTTGGGGGCCTCGCGGCGCAGGGCAATATGCCACGCCCAGCGATTTTTTTTCAGGGGCGGGCCGGATAGGACAGACCAACGGGCCGGATGTGGCCCGCGGGCCGTAGTTTACCCACCCCTGGTTTATTCTATCTGTACTTCTTGTTTTAAATGTAGAAAAACTTTCTAAAAATAATGTGTATACTTGTTTTGGAAAAGCTAGCACAAAGGCTTTCAGAGACTATATTTTAAAAAATCCGAAAGTATCTCAGCCTCCGAGGCACTGGAGATAATAGAACTTATCCAATCCTTTAAAACTAAAGAACCTATTAGTTTTTATACATATTTGTTATCAATAAATAAATTTGGCATGCAGATGTTAAAGAAATGAGCGGAATAAAGAACTTGAGGTTCCTATATTACGGAAGAGTGTTTTGACCTCTATAGCAAATGCACTATGTCAATGCAGCTCAAATTACAATTTACACAACAAAAATATTTAGAATATCCAGTATTTGATTCCATTATGTTCATATAGAAAAACTGTAAAAACAGCATTTTTTGGATGTTTTTCTTTTAAAAAAATGTTTCTATACTTAATTTTGGGAGAAAATATTACATGATTATGCAACAAAAGCAAAATTTTTTGAAAATATAATATTCTTCTAAATTATATACCTAATTAATGGAATCTGACAATCAAACAATATAAATGGATTCTGTATCCTTATAACTAAAAGGTTGACATTGCAGCATTGTAAAGATAAAAGTATGGCTCCATTTACTGAATGGATTGAAGACCTGATTGCCCTTGCTACTTATGAGCATATGGCCTATACATGTAAATTTTGTATTGGCCAGTATAATGAATTATGGGACTCATTTATACAAAATACAGATTAAAAAAGAGCTGTATAAATATATTAGAAAAATATATATACTTGAACATTTGCATTCAATTCGTATATATAAACGTGTAACTATTTTTGTATTTTTCTTTGTTGTATTTGTTTCACTTTTTGCTAAAACACACTTTGTGTTTTTCTTTTGAAAATTTTTTATTAAAAAGCAAATAAAAAACCCATAAGAATGTGAACTAATGTACATATCTTTAATAGCTTAAAAGAGCAAAATAAAAGTTTGAATGATTATACTGAGATAACCCAGAATTCTCATTTGGCACAAATGACAAGGGTCAAATTATCCTATTTTAAACACATCATGCCTTTGCTCAGCACTCTGGAAAAGGCTGTAATGTTGGGGAAAATGGTAGGAAAAAGAAGAGGATGATCATTTTAGGAACATATTGAGATGGAGAAAATCTATGTAGAAGATAGTTGAAACTGATGGAACATAATATCAAATGACTTTCTTGTGGTAGTAGAACCAAAGATAAACTATATAGAATGAAGGTATTTTCCATTTTAAAAGTATTCATAGATTCTATAATTCCACAAAAGAGTATTTATTGTGAATAAGAGCTGCTAACCACTTTTATTTGCGTGTCAAGATTCACAGTTTGAGATAATGTACTTTCCTGGAATTAGAAAAAGCAAACGTTCAAAAATGTGTTACAGGCAGGTGTTGCATTTGTATTTCTTCATGTTTAGAAGCATCTTCTTCAACATGATTGTTCTTCCATTAAAATTCTTTCTGGGAACATATATTACATAAATGTAAATAATACAGATTTCTACATGTATAAGAAAACAGCTTATGCATGTGAAATGTCTTGTTAGCACTAGAAGTAAGGTTTTAAATAGATATTTGGATGGTATTGTATACTTCTGGAAATGGTCACTCTATTCATTTGAAACTGTCACTTTTTATACAATGTACAAAGGGCCAAGAATTCTTATTTTCCAAAATAACTCCAAAGGCATTAAACACAAGGAAAAATTAGCTGTTATTCAATCGTATTTTTATGAAATTTAACATGTATATAGAAACCTGTATATATTACCAATAATTACTCAGTCTCTATCAAAGGGGTTCTTGTACTATGCTGAATTCGCAGACTCATGAACTGCATTTCCTATACTTCTTTTCTCACTCAGTGTTTTAACAACAGATGTAGCTGGACTCTGAAGTACTTTTCGTGAAAGCCTCATTCTTCCATCAGTTGGATCACGTCCAAAGTACTTCACCTGTTCATAAAAGGAAATGAGATTGAGCTCAGGATGCAGCATGATTTATGTAGTTTAATTTTAGTGAAAAAAATAGTTGTTAATAAATTTATAATTTATTAATTAAAAATTAATAATTTTTAAAAAGAATGATGGAATTCTAAGTTAAAGTACTAATCTAATACTTTAAAGGATTGAAATTAATAAAACAAGTACAATTTAAGAATTAGAAATGTGGTGAAAGTAATGAATGATTTTCTAGCATTTAGAGTGGGATAATATTTTATAGCAAAAGTCTGTTGGCCTTGTGGTTAAGGCACTAGGCTAGAAAGCAGGTGATGGTGAATTTTAGTCCTGCCTTAGCCATGAAAGCCAGCTGGATTACGTTAGGCCAGTCATTTTCTCTCGGCCTACCTGAGGGTTATTGTGGGGAAAACAGGAAGAAGGTACATTAAAGTATATTCATTGCCTTGGGTTATTTGTAAAAATAACAAAGGTGGTATGGTAGTAGGTAGTATACAAACAAGTAAATGAAGTAGCCTAAGATAAGTGGTGGAAATATTGTCAATGAATCAAACTAGGTAAGAATCTAAAATGGGAGACAAACCCTAACAAAAAGGGTTTTATATATATTTTTTAGTTTACTTTATTATCATTGCATCTCGTACAACGAAATCAAACACCATCTTCAGTGCACATCATGACCATGAAAATAAACACAAACACACATCCTTCACCCTTCACACATTGAACCGGATTTATATGCTGAATTTATACTTGTGTTTTTATATATTTTATATATATAAATTTATATTTATATGTCGAATTTATACTAATTTAGCATGCAGGTGATCCTTGGTTAACGACTCCTTGTTCAGCAACTATTCAAATCTGTGATGGTGCTGAATGAGTGGCAGTTACAATTTATCCTCAGAGTTCTGGTTCTCTCAGCCTTCCTGCAGTCACCATCTGTAATCTTCCTTAGTGGCTTTCGACAAGCAAAGTCAATGGAGAAGCTAGCAGAATGTCATGAATGCTGATTGCATGATGTCCTCACTTAACAATCTGTGGTGATTTGCTTAACGACTGCAAGTGTTAGAATTTCCACTGCTAAGTGATGTGGTCTTACATCACCATGCTTTACCATGTTGCTTAGCAATGGCAATTCTGGCACCCATGGGTTGCTGTTCCTAACTGAGGACTTCTTGTATATAAAATCCCTTTCTTAGCATTATTTATTTATTTATATATAATTTATATAATTTACACACACACACACTCTTCTGAATATTTTGTCATGAAATTTAACAAGTTTATGATCTGAAATAGATTTCCCAGCATACAGTGAAAGTAACAGTTCTTGGGGGAGAATGTCTGTAGTTAAGCATATATAATTATCACCTCCAACTACATAATAAAGATGTAACAAATTACCTGGATTTCTTGACCAATTTGTAATCCAATAGCACTAGGATGCTTAATCTAGAACAAAATATCATCTCATTATACTTATCTCATAGCTTCAGATTGCTTTCAGTACAATTAGCAGCACATACAATAGTTTCTATAAGATTTACTTTTCTTATGAATTATTTCCCAAATTTGCAATTGCCTTTTACTCTATATTAACAACTAACGAGAGAATCAGCGGGTACACAGAATGTTTCAACAATATTGTTTAATATATGACAAACAAATTTTAGAAGTCTATCTAAAGTGACTATTCTAATAACAGACATACTATACATCTCTACTTGGTGCCACATCATAAACCAGGGCCTTCTATGGAAACACCATAAGTGACAAATGTGACAATATTATTATATGAACAGAAAAACAAAAAAGCACCTTTCTTTGATCCAACTGCGAGTTGTGAAGTAGAACAGGAGTCATGTTTGGATATAATTTTACCATCACACCAGCATCTCTGCATTTTTTTAAAAAGAAAAGAAAAGAATGTTTATTTCATTATTATTTTTATTTGTTTTGCAATATCTGTATACCTCTTCAATCAATTAAGGATTTAACAGTGAATAACATAGCATAAAGAAAACATATGATAGAAAAATAAATATAATAAAATACATGCATTCATTCAAATATATACCCAATCACAATCAATTAGGGCTAAAGGTCCAATGAAAGACTACTATTTTCACCAGCTGCCAAGGTGGGAGGTGGCTGAATGGAACTCTGGGGGAAAGATACCCTAGAGCACAAGGCCTAATTTGGGGAAGGCCAAGCATCTCATCTGCATCCCATGTATTCCTGTGGAAGTGGAGGGCTACCCTCTAGTTAGGCAACACTGACCTTATTCCCTCTTTGCTTCAACATTTTGTCCAAATAAAAAACCTAATTTTATCTGACTGAGCAACATGTTATAAATTATTTAACTTTTAAAAGTATTTTATAATCTTTTTCTCAACTGAACTTTGTAAATATTTTCAAAAATTGTTACAGAGTTGAGTTCTCTTCACTGAAAGAAAGAAAAAATATTTGTGACATTATCACCTTTTCTTGTTTTTGGAAGAGAGACAAGGAAGTCCTTATCAATCACATATTCAGTCTTTTATTGCTCCCCTTGTATCAGTTCACAAACAAAGGCCTAATGAAACTCCCAGTGAATAAATGAATCAATGTTAAAACACAATTAACAGTTTGTGATAAGGCTGTGATAGTGTGCACCTCTGCCTTCCATTATTTATGTTAGTTCTATGCAATTAAAATGATTAAAATTCTTTTTAAAAAACATACACATAAATAGTTGGGCAAGAAGGAGTGGAACATAAAATGAAAGATTTTAGATTAATGCCTTAGTTAAGGTATTCACCCATCGTTTCCTCACTTAATTTAATTTGAACAGTTTGTTCAGTACTGCTTGTTTTTTAATAATCAGTTCAACTAACAAAATTAAAACACTAGACTGGTTTGCTTTAGAATTTCCTCTGTATCTAAGAAATAACCTAGATGGTTACATATAAAAATGCTAAAAATGTATTTTTTTAAAAAAATAAAGATTATATGGTGTGTGTGTGTGTGTGTGATGACCTAGGGTGTGGCACAAAGGCAACACAGTCAGATATTCAGTAGGAGTCCCTTTATTAGCTCGAACTTTGCTCCCGATGTCCTGGTTACCTTCTGGCTGGAGAAAAACTCCCAGGAACAACCTTTGGCTGCAGAGAATCAAGTCTAAAACATGGTCAACAAAAACTGTAACTCTAAGCCCAATCAAGGCAAAATGACATAATCGGCAGGGCAGGACAGGACAGGACAAAGAATTCCAGACATGAAGGCATGGCAATAACTCAACACAGTTGGGAATACGTCAGAAACACAGATAACTAAAGTCAACACAAGAAAAACTCACATTTGCTCCCAGCAGCTGCCGCACTCGGCATGCATTTCTTTTAAATTCTCTTTCAACTGTGGCTAATGAAGAGAATCAGGGCCCTCTCCTCTCCCTTAAGCCACACAACCCATGTTGCTCACTTCTCCGTTCCTCCCTGGGTGCCCTAGGATGAAGAGTGGTAGGCCTGGGTCTTCCTCCGAAGTCCCTCTCTCGTTCTACCTCTCCCCTGCTCTGCCCAGCTGACATTGCCCTTTCCCAGTTTCCTCCACAACCAACGGAGCCACACTCCCACTCCCTGTCAGCTGTTCATCTTCCTCCTCAGATTCAGAATCCGACAGGGGTATGACTGTGTGTGTATCTGTGTCTGTGTGTGTCTGTTCGTGTGTGTGTGTGTGAGAGAACACACATTCATCCATATGCAGATATACTATTTGATCAGCTTCACAAGTTGCATTTGTTTACCTTAATTCAGTTATTGTTGCTGTATATATAGCTCCAAATTCCAACTGATAGTCTTGCTATAAATATAAAGAAGAGTTGCAGGAGTAAAAGACATAAATATATGTGAAGAACAAAAACATTAAAAACCTGCAATATGGCATTGACTATATTCAAAGAAAATATTAAAATTATTAAAATTCTCAAAGGCCGTTTTTCATTCAATCAATATAGTATTTTGGAAATCAACTACAGGTAATCCTTGACTTACAACAGTTCATTTAGTGATAGTTCAAAGTTACAATAGCACTGAAAAAAGTGACTTATGACCATTTTTCACATTTATGACCATTGCAACATCCCCATGGTCATATGATCAAAATTCAGATGCTTGGCAACTGACTCATATTTATCATGGCTGCAGTGTCCCAGGGTCATGTGATCCCCTTTTGCAACCTTCTGAAGAGCAAAGTCAATGGGGAAACCAAATTTACTTAACAACCAGGTTACTAATTTAGCAACTGCAGTGATTCACATAACAAATACGGCAAGAAAGGTAATAAAATGGAGCAAAACTCACATAACAAATTCTGCTCTTAGCAACATAAATTTGGGGCTTCAATTGTGGTTGTAAGTTATATTTTATTTAATTCTATAAAACTTGTCCAGGCTGAAAAGACTTGGAATAGGAAATATAAATGTCTGATATTTTTAGAAAATTATTATGAATAATAAAGCTAAAGATATCAAAAAGGCTCTTACATCATCTTTGCATATTTCATTAATAAATTCTTTTGCTTCATACATAGCTTCCGGTACTGGAGCAAATATGGAAAAAGTATCTTCATCTACTTGGCTAACAGTTACCCCTTTGGAATAAAAACAGGCCACAATTAGTATTCAATATATTGTATTAGTTTTAAACAAAATGTGGGAATATAAAATCTAAAAACAGAAGTTACCTGTTTCAGCTAGAAGTTTCTTTAAATTATAACCTCCTGGTCCAAGAAATCTTGCTCTTTTTGTTGCTGGTACCTGAATATTTTCTGAAATGAACAAAATTCAAGATATGAAGAAAGTGTATCACTAGGATTTAGGGGCTGACTTTTTCATTTGCTAATTTTGCCTTTCGGAAGAAGTAGTATATAATAGCATGCTTATATTTAGAAATCTAAATAGATCTCAAGTTTATTTGACCAATGAGAATATCGTAAAAACTATGTTTTGCTGGTATTGATAAAAGAGAAGATGGAAATAATATTAAATAATTTATCTTACAGCACTATTATATCCACTCCAAATCTGCAGAGGTTTGGATAATCATCAAAAACAAAAGACACTCAGTTTTTTATAATCATCTTCTAAAGCTTTAATAGTTTGCCTCTTCCTAATATTCTTTTTCTTTGTATAATCCATTATTAATCCTCTCGCGTATGCCTTCATTGTATCCCAAACATTCTGCATTGAAGTATCTTTTTTATTTTCACTGAAAAAGAAAGCCAATTCTTTGCCCATCCATTGTGTAAAGTCTTTTTCCTTTAAGATAGTGTTGTTTAATGTCCATCTAGATCTTCTTCTTTGTCCTTTCCATTTAATTGTCATAGGATTATGGTCTGCCCATATACCCGTTTCTATATTTATTTCTTGAATGTTAGATATTAGTTCTGATGAAGTCCAAATCATATCTATTCTGGACCATGATAAATGTCTATTTGAATAAAAAGTATATTGCTGGGTTTTACCATTTCTTTCTCTCCATATATCTTTTAAATTTAATTCATCTACCATTTTAAAAAAGGATTTAGGGAGAGTCTTTCTATTTTGTTTTAATGCTGTCGCTGTATAGTCCAATTTATTATCTACAATTCCATTAAAATCTCCCATCATAATTATATTGACATGGTCCAGTCCAATTGATTTCATATGTAACTTTTTATAAAATTCTTCTTGTTTATCGTTCGGAGCATAAATTGCAACAAGTAGTGTTTTTATATTGTTATCCACTATTTCAACCATTAATACTCTTCCATCTTCATCAGTATAAACCAATTTTGCTGCAATAGTTTCTTTAATGTACAGGACCACTCCTCTTTTCTTACAGTTAGTCAAGGAAGTAAAAATTTTCCCCAGTTTTGGTCTTACCAATAATCGTTGATGTTGTTTTTTAATATGTACTTCTTGTAGGCAAATTATATCAAATTTTAACTTCTCTAATTTATGAAAGATTTTTCTTCTTTTAATAGCTGAGTTCAATCCATTTATATTCATAGAAATCAATTTTTTTCCTCCATGATTATGTTTTATATTTAGGTCTAACAGTTCTTGTAGATCTTACTTCACGTTGTTCTTTGGTCTCCATTTGTCCACCTACCGCACCTTCTTCTTTCCCCGTTCTCATCTGGTCTTCTTGAGGCTCAGTTGAAATGGTCTCTTTTTATGTCTCTATTTCTCTTCTCCCAAAAAATTCATTGTAGAATATTTCTGCTTTCTCAACTGAGTCGATTCTGTGTCTCTGTTCTTGCCATATAAACATTAATCCTTCTGGGATCAACCATCTATAATTCACGTCTTTTTCCAATAATTTTTTGGTCAAAAATCGATATTCTCTTCTTATCTCTCTCACTCTTCTGGGCACTTGTTTTAAAACCATAATCTCTTTACCTTTATATTTCAACCCCTTATCTCTTGCGACTTGTAATATTTGTGTTTTAATAGTCTTTTTAGTAAATCTGACATGGATCTCCCTTGGTAGCTTATTCCTCATCGCATATCTTGTAAAAACACGATATATCTCATCTACTCCGTCCATCATCTTTTCCTCTGTTATCTCCAAAGCTCCAGCCAGAATTTCTATCATTACAGCCGCCAAATCTTGTCCTTTTTCTTCCTCTATATTTTGAAATCTGAGATAGAATTCTGACCTATCCATCTCCCACTTCAACATCCCAGTTATATCTTGTTGCACCGTTGTTAATTTGCTAACAATATTTCCAACTGTCTCATCTCTTTGTTTGTCTTTCTCCTCAATTTTTTGGAGTCTCTCCTCCTGTTTCGCCATCATTTGTTGAAAATTTTCAATTTTTTCATCAGTCTTTGCAATTCTTTGTTCAATACTCTCTGTTCTTTGGTCAATACTTGTTTTGAGTTCTTGTATTCCTGGTATAATCGTCGCTAGATCCATTTGTACTTTATCTTGCTTTGCCATTATTGATAGTCGTCCTCCAGTTGATGGAGAAGCAGGAGCAGAAGTTGAACTGCCAGAAGGTAAAGTTTTCTTACTCATTTGAATAACTCAGGATCTTTAAGCTCCTTTAATCCAATTAATAGGGTAGCCAATTATAATCCAATTGGGAAGAAGAAAAACATTAAAAAAAACAGTAAAAAATAAAGAGTCCAGGATTAAAAAGAGAAGGAGAAAAGGAAGATTAAAAAGAAAAAGGAGGAGATTCTTCAGGTTCTTCTAAACCTTAATCCTATTGTGGAATAGTCAATTATGATTCAAAAATAAAAATTAAGAATAGTAAAAAAGAAAAAGAAAAAGAGAGTAAGACCCAATAATATTAAAAAGCAATGATAAAAAAAAGAAGAGGAAAAAGAAAGAATTCTTCAGGTTCTTCACACCTTAATCCAATTATAAGGTCTCAAAAAATAAAAAAATAACCATAAAAATAAATAAGAAATGAAAATAGAAAATAGAAAAGGCAAAAATCCCAATAAGCAAAAAGAAAAAGGAAAACTATTCTGAGGCTTTCCCTTTAAAAAGAAAAGTAAATTTAAAAATTAAAAATAAGGTCAAACAAAAGAAAAAGAAAATAGATATACAAATATTACAAAATACTGTGGGATTGAAGAGGAGGGATGAAACAGCTAAAAGAAGGTAAAAAAGAAAGCACACTGCATCTTATTTAGTTATCCAAGGCTCTTATTATGGCTTCTCCACAAATTCCAAAGCCAAACTTCAAGTACTCAATTAATAATAGAAGTTCCAAAGAACACCTGTTAAAACATTCTCCAGTGTTCTTCCCTCTATCTAATCAAGTTCCAGTGTCCTTGAGAAAGGATTCCTTCACAGCCCTTTCAACTTCCAATAAAGTATCTTCAAGCCTCTAGTTGGCAGTGTTACAAAGTTTCTTTAATCCACCCCCCCTTCTTTCTCAAAAAAGCCTAATAAAAAAAAGGGAAATATACATGTATATATATGTATTTAAGAAAAAAAAATTACTAAAGGGAGCCTCTGTTCTAAAAAAAACTATTAACAGTCAAGAGGGGGAAAAAAGAAAGAAAAATTAGGTGAATATAAAAAGAAAAACCAGTCTAGTTACAGTTACTAGATCACAATGGAAGTTCAATGAAAGCAAAAGTAAAAGTAAAAAGCCAAGCCTC
The DNA here is from genome assembly GCF_049901715.1 of Pseudonaja textilis. NCBI lineage: Eukaryota > Metazoa > Chordata > Lepidosauria > Squamata > Elapidae > Pseudonaja > Pseudonaja textilis. Next base: position 32,468,311 of record NC_141990.1, on the reverse strand, counting down.
AATTTGACATTCTCTAAATCAGTTTCATCAGTTTTTGTCCAAAGTCTTACAGGATTCTTCTCATTTTAGAGTGTCCTTAAGTCCCCGAGAAAAAAAAATTCTCACCAGCCGATGCACTTTCTCTTTCTGCCTCTTCCTTCCGGAGCTGTCACAGCTTCAGCAGCTTAAAGGCTGCCTCTCCGCCGATGGTAAAAGGGCTTCTCCTGGATCAGCCAGGGACTTTGCGATGTCCCTGGGATCAGCAGAACGCGCCCCTTACTATCACCATCTCTACGGGACGGTTTAGGTCCATTAGGACCGACCAGGGGCAAAGATATCAGCTGCAATCTCAGAGCCCCGAGATTGCAGCTGTATCGCAGCGACGTGGCTCTGCCTTCTTGAAGAAATGGGAAAATCTACAATTGTCATTGATAGGTAGAATTTCAACAATCAAGATGAATATTTTACCCAGAATTTTATATTTGTTCCAAACCATATCAATCAGGCTTGGTAAAGATTACTTTGAAGAATTAAATAAAATTGTGTTGAAGTTTATATGGCAAGGTAAGAAAGCCAGAATAAAATTAAAACTTCTGCAAGATGCTAGAATTAGAGGAGGTTTTGGCCTTCCAAATTGGGAGTTGTATTACCAAGCTGCAAATTTAATGTGGGTTAAAGATTGGATAACATTAAGAAAGACTAGATTGTTGACACTAGAAGGGCATGATTTATTACTGGGATGGCATGCTTTTCTGTGGTATAAGGGAACTAAAAACAAAGAGACACTCAAAAAGATAGAATAAATGAAAAACAGATATTATCCTATGTCAGATACATTAATGAACACATTTGCAAAACAAAATTAACAGATTAACAAAAATGATTTTATGTGAATGTGGTGCACTAGTAGTTTAAAAGGGGAAAAATACTCCACAGATACCAACATTTACTAACTTTTTACAAAACCTTCTAGACTTTCTGATCACTTCAAGACAATACTACTACTATGACTTTTCTTTCTTTCTCTGCTTTCCTTTAATTTTTTAATTTAATTTTTTAAACTTTGTTAAATTTAAATTCCCTTAAATGTTTCCATTTTTCCTCAAGACAAATATGTTGTGGTATCAGCGATAAATACCCTTCTTTAACAGATTTTGATTTTATTGATACTATATGATTTAGCCACCTTGGCAGGTCAAATATGAAATTGAATGACTGGAATGAAAACCATAACTCAAAAAAGTCATAAATCTGCATATACTGGGTCATCTTCTTAAAGTAACATTTTATGCATTTTAGGAAAACCTTTCTAACTACCCCAGTTAAAATTATAGGTCATTACCTACAAGTGGTCCATTCTCTTTTCTGCTTGGTCTAGGTTTTGCAATTACTTTGCTCATTATTTGCAAGATCTCTTTCTTTGCAACTATGGAAAAATGAGTAACATTTTAGTTGAAGTACACAACATATACAATTTGTTTTTTTTCATCAAAAATACTGCTGGTGTTCTGCCTTTCTTTTTTAAGCAAATCCTTTCTAGCATTTCACCACTACAACAGTTTGAGACCCTTTCGATCAGCTGTTCTATTATTTCCAGTCTAGAACTTTATAAGGAATTAATTTAATACCAAATATTTTGTCCAGTTTTCTGTATTATTTCCAGTGCATCATGGAAACCCTCTACATTTCTCTCTCTCTTTTTCCCTCACCCTCTCAGCTTAACCAACCTCACAGGGTTGTTGTTGTGAGGAAAATAGGAAGGAGGTGTGTTGCATATGATTATCGCCTTGAGTTATTTGTACAAATAATAAAGGTGGGACATAAATAAGTAAATATTTTTAAGAATGTAAGTAAGCACGGAGAAACGAGAGTAATTTATTCCATTTCTTGTCATATTTTAAGCTTTTGTTGCAATCTCTTTTATTATGGATCTATTAAGTTTTTAGGTTGGTTTTTGGAATAAAAATACAGTCACATTTGGCTATTCACTTAAGACAATGACAGTATTTTCTGCAAGTAAAATAAAATACGTTTCCTTGGTGTTTTTCTTCTGTAGGAATAAAATAAAAAGCATGTTAAATACACAGTCCATTGCTGACACAGAAATAACAAACAAGGAACTTTGCTAGTTTTTATGTTGAAAAGCAATGAGATTTAAAGGGGCCCATACATTTTAACTGGTATATTATTTGGTTTAAAACTTTAACTGATCAATGGGACTGTGATTTGGGCCCTTTGGAAATATTTTGCTTTGAATGAACTCAGATTAGCTCCATCTCTTATCATTCTGGAAGTTCCCAAGACCTAGTTCTACCACCAGGCCTGGGGGAAGATCTCATGGAACTGGAGATGTTCTTAAAGGTCTCCATTGTGATTGATCTTTTATTCTCTCCTTGTGGTTTATATATTTCCAGATTTTTCAGTTTTTAATTTATAATGAGGATTGTTAATTTTTATGAGTTTTTGTTGTTTTATTGATTGCTGTACTCTGCCCAAAATCACTTTATAAGTAATTATTATATAAATGTGATAAATAAATAAATAAACTTAATCTACTGAATGCCAATCAAAATATGAGATAATACTGTGGACATTTTTTTACAGATTTATAACTTATCCTTTTGCTGATATGAAAAATGTAGAGAAAAAAGGAGCAAAAATAAGTCAAGAACTGTGGTTGTTCTTCTCACCTGTAGCTTGTTGAATAGCTTCCATTACAATTTTTAAGGGTATTCCTGGTATCTTGATATCAGCCTAAGAATGCACAAATCAAAAATGAAGTTTAACATTAATGGAACTATTTTCTAGCAAATTGGGGGTGGGATGATTAAAGTGGATACCTGTAAGGCAGTGATTCCTTTATTTGTCCCAGCCATCTTGAAGTCCATATCACCATTATAATCCTCTATTCCCTGTATAAGAGCATTTGAAATAATCAGCAAGATTGCAATAGTTCTATTAACAATCCAATCATAAGTGTCAACACATATTCTGCTGCGATATTTTCTTCAGAACTGTTGCTAAATTCTATACTTATATTGATATAATGGATGTCTCTAAACCATATACTGTATGATGTCCTTGGAAAATAAAGTCAACCAAAGTTACTCTAAATAAATAGCTAAATACACTGATGCCAGAAGCTTAAACTATAAAACAATAAATGGTTTAGAGCATAAAACACATTCTGTAAAATATTAAAATTCCCAAGATTTCAAATAAGTTGTATAATCTTCTTATGTTGTAAGATATTGTAATTAATACGAGTTTTGTCAGAGGAATGGGAAATTACATAGGCTATGGACTGTATAATTAACATGAATACAGGTGGCTCCCAATTTACCACCATTCATTTAGTGATTATTCAAAGTTACAACGGCAGTGAAAAAAGTGAGATATGACCAGTTTTTACACATTCCCCATAACCATGTGATCAAAATTTGGGCCCTTGGCAACTGGCACATATTTATGACAGTTTGTAACTTTCCCAGCCAGCTTCTGACAAGTCAATGGGGGAAGCCAGATTTGCTTAATGACCAAATGATTCACTTAACAATTGCAGTGATTCACTTAAATGTGGCCAAGGAAGTCATAAATTGGAGAAAAACTGACTTAACAACTGTGTTGCTCAAATTGTGGTCATATATCAAGAACTAATGGTACATAATACTCATATCAGGCAAATACTCAATTCAATAGTTCATCAGATGCGAGTTTGTATAAATGCAAAAAAGTTATATGGCTGCCAAATAAAAGAATTGAGTAATCTCCAGAGTCCACTAGTGTTAATATTTAACATTAAATTTTTATGATGATTTTATAATGTTGAAAGCACTTCACACAGATTATATTCTGAATGTATTTTTAAATATGTATTTTTAAAAAGTATTGCGGGTCGAATTGGCACATTGGACCATATTGTCTGGAAACATGCAGAAGAGGCCTTCATCCTGCAGTGGATAGACAATGGCTAAAATGACACTATTTTAAAATGCGTATGAGTGGCCAATCCATTTAATAGATAAGTGGGATGTATGAGGAAAAGTAGTGGGTTTCCTAAGACCGCATATCACTCATTAGATTCAAAAGATACTCTCCTAATTCAAAGCTTTGCCTCTCATAGTGTTATTGTGAATTTATTTGCCAGTAATACATAATGGTTATAAATGTAACTTTTTTATTGAATTTTTTGAAAAAAAATGATTTTTGTAATAATGTAATATAAATTTTATAGACTGAAGATATCTCAAATCTAAGAAACAAACTTAAGAATACTCACCAGAATGTCTGTTAATAGGCAATAATTTTCAATGTCTCCAACTTTTTCAGGATTTGGCTTGGTAATCAAACCAATAGCAACACCTGCTACAGGAGATGATATGGGAACTCCTGGCGGAGGAAATAAAAACCCCAATCATCATGCTGCTGAATGAAACTAAATAGGCTTTGGAATCCAACCTCTGCTCAGATTAAGAGATATTTTTCACAAATGAAAGAAAATATATGTGTCCCAGGATAATGTTGCAGGATCCAATCTGGGTTGGTCACTGGTATGGTATTTCTAGTGCCTGTTGTATGTACCCAGATTGGATCCTGCAAGAGACCTAACCTCAATATTAACAAATTCAAAGAAGGGAAGACCATCAGTTTTCTAGGTAATTTGTTTTATTGACAAACTCCCGTATCATTGGGAAAAAATAAAATCAAATAAAATCTTTATTTTATTAAATCTTTATTAAATCTTTCAAATAAAATCTCCCCCATTACATTCTTCCACATTATAGTGAACGAGGAGAAGCCTCCTCCCAAACCTTGACACAAAAGGATTAAAAGTAAAACCAAAATGTAATTGGTCAGTCTAGGTAGTGGACAGAAATAAACAGACCTAGAAAACTCAAATTCTGAAGAACCAATCAGAAGTGAAAACCAGTGATGTAGGCTTTTTCAAAAAGGATAGGGAAGCTTAATTTTGTCTTTTGTATCTGTATCTTGCACTGGCTTAAAAGCCACATAAAAACCATACATTGCAATTTTGATTATAGTTCAGAAATTAGACAGTTATCTAACCTACAAACTAGGTGAAATGAATACCGATGTTTATTTCAGAGACTGATATGAACTGCTGTGATTCTGTTATGTGTTTGCTTCTCTGTGTTGCCCAAGGAAATCCTCTTCCAAATTAATGTCCAATTCTCCTTTTTAAAAATTTCCTTTGTTCTCTTTTAACTCTATTTACAGTCATGTGAAAAAGTAAGAAAACCCCACTGAATTTTTTGACTTTTTCAATGTATTTCAACATACAGTTATTTGATCTTAATTTCAACAATATTTCAACAACCATTCTACGATCCGGAAGATCCCCTAGAAGTGGAGATTTCAAACTGTGAATTTACTTGGACTAGGCCATTCCAAAAGTTCAGGCTGAGAGTATACTCCTGTACAAGATGCTGAAAGAAATCTTTTTAAGAACCTCAGAATTTCATCATCTGACCTACAGGTAGCTCTCACAACTACTGATGTCCAAATGCATGAAGTTACCTTTAGAAAGTAGCTTCACAAATTAGATCTACCAGGAAGGTGGGCCAAGGAGAAAACTTTTGCTGTCCAGAAAAATACTAGGATAAAACTAAAGTTTTCTTATAAACACCTAGGCAAAAAGACCAGGGCTTCTGAAACAATGTGCTCTGGAAAAACAAGGCAAAGATAGTTTTTTTTGTCAAAGTACCAGAATGCCTATTTAGTGAAAATCAAAGATAGAATTTCACCAGAGGATCCTGATACAAACTGTAATACATGGTAGTGAAATATTATGATTTGGGGCTGCTTTGCTGCATCAGGGGTTGGGCAGCTTACCATTATAGAATCCTTATGAATTATCCATTTATGATATTACCTAGTTTGGGTAATGAAATGTCTGCAAGAAAACAACCAAGATCAGACAGCACCAAGGACTCCTGAATTATTCATTGTATTGGAGGGTGCTTGAGGATAATGTAAAACCATCTGTCAGGAGAGATTAAAGCTCAACTAAAAGTGAACCTTGCAACATTACAATGATTCTGAACATTCCAGTAAATTCACAATGGAATGGCTGGAAAAAAAAGGAGGATTCTGGAAAGCAAAGCCCAGATCCAAATTCCACTGAGATGCTGTGAGGTGATTTGAAATGGGTCATGCATGCAAAAAAAAACCCTTAAACATCACACATCTGAAAAAAATTCAACATGATGAAGTGGAGGAATAATTCTCCCTGTTGATGTCAGAGAATGACATATAATAGAAATGCCTACCTGAAAATGTTTCTAACAAAGGGGGCGATGGCATGTTTTAGAGCCAAGAGTGTATTTTTCGATTGAAGGAAATAGCATAACTATCAATTTTTTGTTGAATAAAGGATTGCAAAATCAATTATTCAGATTTTTAAGTTACATTTCCTATGTCTTTATATATTGTTTGAATTGATATGTCTACATGTTAAAAAAAGAAAAAAACTTTTCATGGGGTGCAACTTATTATTTCACATACCTAAAATTTCCTCAATCTTGGTGTATGTTTTCCTGCTCACTTAAACTGCTCAGAGAAAGTCCACCTTCTTCCTCCCCAGTAAAATAATGCAGATTTTTTTTTCCTCTGAAACAAAGTAGATCAGAGTAGCATAGCTCGTAGACTTTCCTACGGAGTGGGGAAGCATGTAGAAATTGGGGATGGGGAACATTTAGGGACTCCACTCAATGAGATCAAAAGGACCAAACTGCTACATTTCAGGTATATATATAGTATGTATAATCGTACCTCATTATACATATCCTGCAGTCCAGAACAGCGGTCCCCAACTTTTACAGCTTGGCAGCCAGATTGGCGGAGAGGGGAACTGGACTGTGTGCTGGCCTGCCACTTGTATATGTTTTGGGTGCGCCAGCCCACCACTGGCATAGCCTGGATCTGAACAGGCCATGGCCTGGTACTGGGCTGTGGAATGGGGGTGGAGGACCCCTGGACTAGAATGATTACAAAGTAATCATCATCTGTGTGACAACTTTTCAAATATTTCACTTATTCTCTTATTAGGGCCAAACCTTCCTAAATTCTTAAAGTTCTCTTCACAGGAACCACGCTGTTTGAGTTGAGCACTCTTATAAATCTAATAAATAAATACTCACCCCTTTTAATATTCTTTTTCTCTAACCTGTTCCAGTTTGCCCTGCAAACAGTTTGTGTTACCCAGAATTAGACCCAAGAATAAAAGTTAGACCTGACTTTTGTATCTGAAACCAGTATCTCTAATTTTACTATTTTTATAGCATTGTATTGCATAAATCAATTCAAAATATGACATTTGTACACTTAGAAAAAACATACCTGCATCCATCAAGGCTAGACTCCCACCACAAGCAGAAGCCATTGATGATGACCCTGAGGACAGAAATTGTAAGTAAGCTATCCCTTAATGCATTGTCAATTAAACACTACTTTTCTATATTTAAAAATGAGTAGCTTTCAAACTGGCAGTGAGAGCCAATTTGGTGTAGCCATTAAGGAATTCTATAGAGTTCTAGTTCCTCCTTAGATACAAAGCCTGCTGAGTGATCTTGGGTCAGTCTTTCTCACTGCTTGGAAGCAGGCAATGGCAAACCACCATTGAAATTTTGCCAAGAAAACTATAGGGAATAATCCAGACAGTCACCAGGAGTCAAGACTGACTTGGAGGAAAACTTCCCCCTCCAAATGATTCCCAGTAACATGAAGAAAATTCATAACTGTTTATCAACTTTTGATTTCTATCTCCTAGATGTAGATTCTTCAGTCATTCTAAATACAATACAGTCATTCTTGATACATTTCAGAAATTTGAAAAAAACCTTGGAACAAGAATTGAAGTATAAGGGTCTTAAACATTCATGAACTCTATTTTTACCAAAATCACAATGCAATTTTCTATTAGAGTAAAAAAAGGCTACAAATCCCTTTCCCCCAATCCTAGATTGCTACCAACAGATTGAAGCAAAATATATAAAAAAGCAAATACCATTTGATTCTAATACTTCTGAAGTAACTCTTATTGTGAAAGGAAATTTATTTGGAATCACCGGTTTCAAAGCCTTCTCTGCAAGTGCACCTACAGGTAAAAATAATGTCATGAATACAAAGAATACTTAACTTCAATAAAAATGTTGAGTTGCCTAGGGGTTTACTTACCATGACCAAGTTCTCTCCTATTTGAACCTGAAACTCTGCCAATCTCATTAGTTGCATATGGAGGGAACTACAAAAAGAAGGAAGACACTTTAAAACACCAAGTCAGCATTTATATTAAGATACAGAGCCAGAAATTTACACCACATGCATTCTTCAGAATTTAAAAATTATTCACACATTTTAAGCGGTTCATTTATTCTCACAGTTCCCCCCCTCCCCCCAAAAATCCCTGGCTCTCAGTTCAATATAAAGAGAATGATCCAATAACATTTATATCTTAATAGTTAAACTGCAAAAATATCTAGTATCTACTGCTTGAAATATAATTATACACACACACACACAAAATATATATGCATCTATTTGCCATCCTCTGTAAATCTGTGCAATATAGTTACATATAAACAAACACACACACACGCTGCAGATGCTGTTTAGGAACAACCTAAGTGGTATTTCATACAAGCCCTTTAATAATCATGTAATCGTTTTTCAGTGGCACAAAATATTCTTCATTTGTAGACAAGAAAGCACCTTCTAAATGGTCAAACAGATACTCCTCAACTTATGGCCAAGCCCATTTCTGTTGCTAAATAAAACATTTGTTAAGTGAGTTTTGCTCCATTTTATGACCTTTCTTGCCACAGTTGTTAAGTGAATCACTGTATTTGTTAAATTAGTAACATACTTGTTAACTAAAACTGACTTTGCTTGCCAGAAGATAGCAAAAGATGATCACTGGGATACTGCAACTGTCATAAATATGAGGCAGTTGCCAAGCACCTGAATTTTGACCAAATGACCATGGGGATGCTGCAATGGTTATGTGAAAAATGGTTGTAAGTTACTTTTTCCAGTACTGTTGTAACTTTGGACATTAAACTAATTGTTGAAAATTGAGGACTACCTTTATCTGACTCTGTATGCCTCAACTGGAAGCTTTTAATTGCTGTTATTCAAATATAATCTACTTTTCTCAAAACAGCTCAATGAATTCCCACATTTGCCCAATATGTGATTTATGGCTTAACATTAGATGGAAATCCAAGTAATGTAACTTGTTTAAGTGGGAACCCTATAGGTAGCGGTTATTTGCAGCGTATATTAATTATTTTTCCTCCTAAAATACTCAAAGCAATGTAAAATATTAAAATCTCATTAAAAAAGCATAAAAATGTCACAATACTTTTAGCAACTGCAAGTATTAAAAGTACACAACAAATACAACAGTCAGAGCATAGTTATTACAATACAGCTGGTCTTCCCACAGAAAACTTTGGAGTTCCCTTGAGATCTGAATAAACTTATGACATAGAGGAATTTTCCTTTTAAGAAAAGCAATGTGGAATCATCCCTAAGTTCAAGTACTGAACTTTATTGATTAGGCATCTCAAAGATAATAAAATTCAAGTGAAACAAAGAAAAATATCATACCTCATAATGAAGCATAAAGTTTTTTTCTTTTATTCCACTAAAATAGAAATAAAAAGTTATATAGATTTTAATAAGCTGTATATAATTTAATCAATTCATGACCATTTAAATAAAACTAGTACTTTGTTCTCTTTCACAAACAAACCATGACAATCAGGATTTAGGGCACGAGAAACCTCATTTTTCCAAGCATCTTTCCCAAGCCATAAATTTCCTTGAAATTTTCAGAAACAATTGACTTTTTGTAATAAGTTTACCTATAGTAATGTATAATAAGTACATTACTATGGAGCCCTTTTTCTGATTAAACCAACCTCTTTTCAGAACTCAGAAACTAATCTGATGAGAGCCAGTACAAAGCTATATTTTTAAAACTAAATCTGCCTAAGCTTGATCTATCTTTAATAGGAAATAGTCTGAAGAAGTGGTTTTACACACTGTGTGTCAGGATTCTGGCAGTTACTCCAATTAAATCATGAGCCTCGAGCCATACTCCCAAAACTAAAAAGGATTTATTAGAAGTTAACATTCCAGCATTAGCCTGGGCGTAGCCAACTCTGAGATACGTAATTCACTGTCACCCTTGATCCTGCTTTCCCTCCCACCCCTCAGGGTGTATCATCCAACGAAACATGTCCATAGCCAAGAGTCATCAATCATGCTCTCCAATTAGATTTTTGCTGAGGCAAAAGCTTCAGTAATCTAATCAGTCTCTGAAGAAAATATGAATGGAATGTACTTTCGTTTCCATACTGCTGCCTGCTCTTTGAAACTCCTCCCACTTTCTGTTGACAACTATAAAATGTGTACACAAAATGTTTTATGAGTTGACATTGTGTGTCTGAGTTGATATTTTAGTCACATTTTCTTAAGATAGTGAACAGTTCTGACACTCTCACAAGGTGGTTTGCTTATTCACAAAAATGACTAGCCCAGCCCATCATAGAAAAATAATTTGTATAAAAAAAGAGAAATTGTCCATCATCTTCCCTTCTAGAATGCTGGTTTCTAACCCAACATTTTCTCTTAAGAAAATTTACGAAGAAAGCACTGGGCTGCGATGAATCCACTTTTATTTTATATCAATGTCCAGGAAGCTCATATTATGCTTAGAAGCATTCTTATAAATACAATTATTCTAGGGCAGGGGAGTCAAACTTGCGTCGTCACCATATCGTCATGTGACATATCATGACTCCCCCCCCTTCACTAAACCAGGCGTGGGTGTGGCCAGTGCGTGACAGGCTGCAAGTCTGACACTCCTGTTCTAAGGAATGACATTTTGGTTGCAACTTTTCATTTAAAATAAAAATATTGTTAGAAGGGATATGGAAGCTTGTAGGAACAAAAATGCTGGAAACATATATGTATCCAAGTACCATAAACCATTGTCCTACACTAAACCAAAATTCTTAGTTTATAAATTAAGACAATGGCACTGAAAAAAGTGACAACTGGTTCTCACACTTACAACTGTTGCAGCATCCTCACAGTAAACTGGGTGTTGGCAACTGACATGTATTTATGATGACTGCAACATCCCAGGTCACCCTTTGTGACTTTCCCAGCTGGCTTCTGACAAGCAAAGTCAATGGGGATGTTGTATTTACTTAATGACTGCAGTGATTTATTTAACAACCATGGCAAAAGGGTGTTAAGATTGAGCACAACTCACTTAACAACCATCTTGCTTATCAATAGAAATTCTGGTTCCAATTATGGTCCTTTGTCAAGGACTACCTATATTATAAATTAAGATGATGTGAAAAGCCAGTTCCCATAGTTTGTAAACGATATAATTTAGGGGTCCCCAACCTGTGGGCTGCAGCCCATTACTGGTCCGTGGTTTATTCGCAACCGGGCCGCATGAGTGGCGGGCTGGTGCGCATAGGCGCTCAGGGCCTCACTTGTGCGAGTGTCACAACTGCTCAGGCCCTCACTTGCGTGAGCATTGCAGGCACTTGTGGCTCCAGTTGCGCAAGCATCATGGGCGCTCACTGCCCCATTCATGGTTGTTAAGTGAGGACTATCTGTATAAGCAATTTATAATCAATTTATAATTATGATCCAGCAAAGAGCAAAAACCAGGCTAAGCTGGCAGTGTTAAGAAGGTGAAAGGAAAATATACAATGGCACATACCTGGCTACTGTTGTGATAAGATCAGATTTAATACTTGATTCTAATGAATCAAATGTGACTGTGCAGAGGACCTAAAATAAGCCCAAAAGAAATGTTATTATAAAAAATTTCTCAAGGAAATTAAATTCCCTATAAAATAAAAATGATAGTAACATAAAATGCTTCAGAAACTCTGAAATTATGTTTACCTTTATTTCAAATGTTTCTGAGCTGTACTTGTTTAAAATTATACTACAAGTATAAACACTGTATATTAGAAATTTCAATCAAATATATGCACAAATCAACTGAACATTTTTCAGAAGAAAAAAAATACAAAAGTCTTTACTCTTTCTCCCAGTTTAAGATCAAGAAATCTGATCACACATAGTGCTATTTTAACTATTCATCTATAAGAACATTTTCACTCATTGACATGCATATCTCATACAGTGCAATTTCAATAGCAATGCAAAACGTAACAATGCCCTCTAATTTCTGATGCACAAAGGAAGTTAAGGATAATTTTACAGAGTAGCAATCAACTTATTTCAAAGTATTGTAGGCACTTAAAATCATAAATTTGGTTTTAATTGCATACTAACAATATACCGCTATTTGCATTGTAAGATTTTTCCCCCCTCTAAGAAATAGACTTGTGTATACATCTTCCCGAGTCCCTGAGCATGAGATGATGATGATAAACCTTTAAATCTTGAACTTTTTCATATAAAGCTTGAGTTTTGCTGCTGATTATATATATCCCTTTGTAATGTTTTGCCAGAATATCAGCCAAGCCAACAAGCAGAAATAAATATTTTTTAAAAATGGAACATTAAAGCATTTTTAAAATTCATAATATTCAAAAACAGAAGTGAGTACCTGTGTTTGTCCCCTTTGAAATAAAGCTGAACCATGCAAAGTTTTAAACAAGTCCACTTCACAAGTGATATTTCTCAGTGTATTGAAATCTCTACCATCACATCTAGAAAAATAAAGTTAAAAAGAAATAATTTTTCTTTCCAAAGTCTTCCTTCACCAACTGAAATACAGAATTCATCCTGTGATTTAAATCCAATAGCAGTTACCTGATAGGAGCAGGTTTATTTCACTGAAGTGTACATATTGGTGTAATATAGGTCCTACTAAAATAGGTTAACAGCTCAGACCAAATCAATCCATTGACACTTATTTTTAAAAGTTTTTAATCCAGTATAACTTCTAGAACACATTGTCATTGTTTTGTTCATCATGCACATATTTTCCTGTTAGGGATTCTATTCTTATTGGCTCATGTATGAGGCATGAGTTGTTTCAAAAACTATCCCACGTTTTGCCTTCCATTATCATTATTTGAAAATAACTCCACTTAATTACAGTCGGTTCCACATTTACCTTCGGTATTCATTGATGATAAGATTTCTAAAGATTTCCTTGGCAACAACATTAAATGATTCCGTGATTTCATAAGAATCAGCTCCCGGAAACTTTTCTAGAAGTTAACATAGAAGAAAAAAAATTTAGTGAACAGCATCCATTTTAGCAACAAAATAATCAGCATGATTTTATATCTTTTTCTTTCAGCTGTTCGAAGAGAACAGCTTTGTAGAAATGAAAGCAAACAGGGGGAAAAAAGATGTTTCTCTATCAACATCCATGTAAGGTGTCCATAGAAGCCTTTTTGGGCTCCTGTGCCAAAAATTGTGCGTGCACTGGCACTCGCACACCAGCACCCAGAAGGCAATGCATGCTCCCCCATGCCCCCTGAGCATGCACGTGCAATCCGCCTCTGGGAGGCCGAAAAAGGCCTCAAACCAGGCCTCACATCTGATTTTCGGCTGGTTCTGCCTCCCAGAGGCTTGAAAAAAGCCTCTGTAGGCTGAATAGGCCCACTTCCGATATTACAGGAAGTGACAAAATGGGCCTATTTGGCCTGCAGAGGCTTTTTTCAAGCCTCCGAGAGGCCGGAAAAGGCCTCAACCCAGCCCAAAAAGAGCTGTGAGGCGCGCGCATGTGCAGTGAGGTAAGTTTGCCTGTGGCTCGCATGCCAGCACTAATGGCTCTGCATGCCACCTGTGGCATGTGTGCCATAGGTTCACCATCACGGGTATATACCATATTGTATATACTACACACACACACACACACACACACACACACACTGTACAAAGAGAAAAAGTCCAGACATAACAAAAATAGAATATTCATCTTCTTTCTCACATCCTAGATTTTTTTACACCCAAGGAATAAGAACAATCAGTCTAATCCTGTAGTCTGAAGGATGACATTGTTCAGACATTAGTTTACCACTTTAGTAAAATCTGGATTACCTTTAGGTTAATGCCATATCTCTGAAAAAGAACATGTGTCTTTTTTTTCCTGCCAAGACGTAGAAGTCTCTCCAAAATATATTTCGTAATATGCATGCACATTGTAGAACAATTTTTTAGTACATCTGACCTTTTAACTGTTCTTCTGTTTCAAGCCTGATTTTGTTGATAGCTTCATCTCTTGAAATCTAGAATGCAAAATATCTATGTATTTATTAAATTTATCTTTTACCTTTCATCAATAGTGCTCAAGATGACAAAAGATATATACAAATTAAGAACAGAATCCACCAGTTCAAAATCACATCACAATCTTAAATGTCTTGATGAAGAATAATACAGACGCAGAAAACACTACTTCATTTGCAAGCAGTTCTAAAGCCTGTAGCAGACATAGAAAAGTCATTTTCATGTTTTCACTAGAGGAATATCTAAGAGTGGCAGGAAATTTCTCATGTACAAGAAACCATGTTCAGGATAAAAAAAAACTAGATGCAAATTTTATAATTACTTTAAACTTATTGCAGATGGACTAAGAGTTTCTGATCTTTGATGTGGACTAGGGTATTATTGCAAGCTTTTGAGTCAAGAGTCAGTAAACCATTAACTACAATCATGATTAAGTATCTAACAATATTATGAGACACCAGAAATAAATTGCAATTAAAAAATGGCTGAATCCATGGATGCCAAAATTCATGGATTTTGCACTCTCCTAAGATTTGGGTATTTTAAAATAATGTGGGGGGGATTTGTTTTTAATTTTATTTATTAAATTTATATGGTAAATAGACTATGGATAACTTGGAGTATCTTTGCAGACAACAGTGGTCCATGGACCATAGCCTAGGACCCATTGACATTTATAGGTGGGAGTAGTCCTCCTTCATAAGAAAAGTGAACTAATACTTTACCCATTTGTTAATACTTTCTTTTCTCATAAACATAGATCTTAAATTCTTGCTGCTACATGCGGCTTTGCTAAAGAATTGCTGCCAGATGTTATACCAATTCAATTTTTACACTGCCCAACTCCCAGTGATTCTGTGTTTTGAATCATCTTTTGACTCTTGTATCAAGATCAGTACATAATCCTACTGGGATGCCCAAAAAAAATCTGGAAGGGACTCTGCTGCAACTGATTATATGAATGCAAATACTTACTTTATCATGTGTGAAGTCTGAAAATACTGCTGTGACTTTTTCAGATGCAAGTCTTTGCAGAGGTGGAGGAAGAAGTGTGGAAAAATAAGGAAACAATGTAGTAAGTTCATACTTTAATAAATTCATATTGTATATGTTGAATTTTCTTTCAGCTTTGAAAGAGTAAGCCCTCAAACCTAAAAAAACTTTGGTTTAGTGAAGTTTGCTTTTAATTTACAAAATATTCTGAAGTGAATCTTATTTAATTGCAGGTGATAACAAACTTCATCTCAAAAATTGTACGGTGTGCACCTGCCAGTCATTTAGTACATTTACACATTTAGTAAAGCAGTCTAGATTATGTATGCTACTTCCACTCAAAATGAGTATTCAGTATCGAGTAGATTTTCTTATGTGCTTTGGTCTCAAAAAGACCCATTTGCCATTTAATAATGGCAAATTTACCAAGCACCCTATCTCATCATCAATCTATTTAATCAGTTTTCCTGTAGAATAATCCAGCAAGTATCCAAATACCTAAGCACAAAATGAAGACTAATAACATCTATTATATGTATTTGAAGTCCAAAAAATATCAATTTAGCAAACAAAATCTTCCCAATGTTGAGGACACAATTTAGAATGTTAGCTTCATCCTTTGAAATTAGGAAAGAGGCCAGGACAGACATTTAAGTAAATGAACTGGTTTTGATAACAACTTTCAGGTGCAGTATACTCTAAGCCATGGGTCCCCAATTCCTGGCCTGCGGTCCACTACTGGGACCTGACCTGTTTGGAACTGTGCACGTGCGTCGCACATGTTATGCACACGTGTGCATAACTCAACTTGCACGACCAGGAGGACAGTGTGCGCAGCACAACTTGCACAAGTGGCAGGCTAATTTCCCTCTCCCGCCCCGCCAGGCCAAACCATTAAGGATGGGGACTGCTGCTCTAAGCAGCCCTCTGCTCCACATTTCTAAGCATGTTTTTAAATATTTCCAAAGTCACAAATCGGTATCTAAACTGGTTTGGGGGAATAAAGGAATATTAGCAAAAAAGAATGTAGATTTGGTAGAATCAACTTCAGGCTAGGAGACCAAGTAGAACTCTGAGCACAAAAGTGCTACCACTAGTTATCCGACTTAACATAATCTCATAGGTGTTAGGACATCCTTGAAAATGTTTTTATCAAGAATGTGATTAATTTAACTGAAAGAACATTAATGGTATACGTTTTACAACCCTATAAAGTACCTGCTTTACTAAAAAAAATTAAAAGGAGCTTGTATGATGTAGTAATATATTAAACACTACATGTACTTTCATTTTCTTCTAAGTTTGTTTTTCATTGAAACATTTTTTCTCTTTCATACCTGTAACATTTCTGCAAATTTTACATCTTCAGAATTTAACCTATCCAGTTCTACCTGTTTGTTAATTCAGTACCGTGTTTCTCCAACAATATGACCTCCCCCAATAGGAAGACCCAGCATGTTTTCTAGGCATAAAATGAAATTAAGCCCCTCCCCCCAAATTTAGGCCTATTTTAAAACATGCAAAATGGGGGGAAGGGCGGGGGGACTTGACGTTAGGAGCGCCCCGCGGGCAGCAATTCCTCACCACCAGCTGCTCCTAATGGGCGATCATGGCAGAGCACGGAGAGCTCCCTACTCCTGCCAAGCACCTTTGCAGCAGACCCAAGACCTTCAGCGCCTGCCACTGTTGATTTCCCTTCTGCCCATGCCGCTTCTGCATTTGGAGCTGCCGCTTCCACGTTTGGAGCGCTGCTGCTGTTTGGAGCTGCCGCTTCTGCATTTGGAGCTGCCATGTCTGCATTTGGAGCTGCCGCTTCCATGTTTGGAGCACTGCCGCTGTTTGGAGCGCCACCGCCATTTGGAGCACCACCGCCAGTCCAAACACAGCGGCAGCTCCAAACGCGGAAGTGGCAGTTCCAAACATGACAGCGGTGCTCCAAATGGCGGCGGCACTCCAAACACGGAAGCGGCAGCTCCAAACGTGCTCCAAATGGCAGCGGCACTCCAAACATGGAAGCGGCAGCTCCAAATGTGGCGGCGGAATGGGCAGAAGGGAAAGCAACAGTGGCGGGTGCCAAAGGTCTTGGGTCTACAACGAAGGTGTTTGGTGGGAGTAGGGAGATCTCTGCGCTTCGCCATGATCACCCATTAGGAGCGGCTGGTGGCGAGGCTGCCTGCGGGGTGCTCTAGATGAGGATGCAAGGGGGGGCATTAAGTCACCCCCGAAAAGACGGCCTAGTCGTTTTTTGGGGGCTCAAAAAAATATAAGACCCGGCCTTATTTTATGAGAAACACGGTATTCATATACAGGTGGTCCTCGAATTACAATCATAGCTGAGCCCAACATTTCTGTTAAGTGAGTATTGTCCTATTTATGATCTTTTTTGTCAGAGTTAAGTGAATCCCTACAGTAAAGTTAGTGACATGGTTGTTAATTGACTCTTGTTTCCCCACTGACTTTGTCAGAAGATCACAAAAAGTGATCATATGACCCTGGAACACTGCATCTGTGGTAAGTATTAGTCAGTTGCCAAGCATTTGAATTTTAATCACATGACTGCAGAGATGCTGCAATAGTTATAAATATGAAAAATTGTCATAAGTAACTTTTTTCAGTAATAACTTCGAACATTCACTAAACAAACTATTGTAAGTTGTGGACTACCTGTATAAAACAGGATTTGAAAAAAGAATAATATTTTTGTGCCACTTCAGTCATTTGACACTAGGCAGCATGTTTGGAATATGTGTGTAACAATTATGTACGTAGCTATAGTTTTTAAGTAAAAAAGAATACAAGAAGCCAATACACATTCAATTAAGGTTCTCTAGATGCTGGTGTCCACACTTACTGTTGTGCATATTTCACAATCTCTTCAGGGGTAGTGAATAACTTCTGGTCAGTTCTCTTTTTGACTCCTTTCTCTCTTACCAGCTGCTGTATGCCTTGAATAATCTGCTGAGTATGCTTCAAACCTACTTTGATGGCATGGCAGAAATCCTGTTGCAGGATGTTGTCGGCTGCAGCTTCCAGCATAACTATTGAATAAAATTGAGAAGTTGTTAATAATTCCAATAGCCTTCAATTTGAAATACATTAGCTGTCAACAAAATGTCTATGAAAAGGAAATGGCCAGCCTATATTATACAAATGGGACAATGGATTAAAATTCACACATATGAAGACTTGACTGCTTTGCTGTAAAGAAATCTATCCTATCCTATCACTTAGCTTTTTCTGCTTTAGTTTGGAAACACTACTTTAGAACTTTCCTCAAATAACTACAAGTTAAACTGAGTCACTGGGAAAAAGCAATAAATATCAGCAAAAAATGCTTAAGTCCACACTTCAGATAGCTAGCTTCCTTGCAAGATTTTTGTGACTCAGAAGTATTATTTTATTTAATGAATCTATATGGCTGCCCATCTTTATTTAATGAATGTATATGGTGCACCAGCTGTGTCCATTCCTGGATTACAAGGCCCTACACTCAAGTCACTCATGTCCTAGTTGCCTTCCACATTACTGTAACACATGGGGCTGCCATTGAAGAACACCCAGAAATTTCAGATGGTGCAAATTGTAGTACACATACCTCTACTCTGCACTACAATTCAAAATACACATTATTTCTATCATATAATTCTAATATGGGATTATAATTTCCAAAAACAAAATTTCATTTCTTTCAGTTTCTGTCAAAAAGTCCAAAAGTGATTTCCATGTAGAAGTAAAATTGTTCAGTCTATTTTTAATCAAAGGTAGGTAGTCCTCAACTTACCACAATTGGGACCAGAATTTCAGTTATAAATTGTGACAGTTATAAATCAAGATATGTATATTGCTGGACCTGATTTTATTACTCTTTTTATGGTGGACATGAAGCAAATCATGTGGTTGTATGTCCAAACCATGATGTAATTGTTAAGTGAATCATGTGGTTGTTAAAGACTATGAATGTAAGTCAGTTGGTGACCAAAATGTAGTTATGTGGTGTGCACGTGGGGGTGGGATGGGGTGGGGAAGAGAAGTGGGGAGGAAGAGATTTTATGACATCTAGAAGTGCTTTAGAGGCCATAAAGCATTTCTGAGGTTCTCATAAGTCCAAATATTCATTAATTAACCAGTTTCAAGTTAGGAACTACCTCTATATGCATTTCTGAACCACTTACCGATATGGTTCCGAGGGGCTCCAGAAACCACTAAATTCAAAGTACTAGAAGACATTTCTTTTCGAGTGGGATTAATAACAACTTCTCCATCAATCATTCCAACTCTTACAGCTCCTAAGAAGGTACTCCATAAATTAAGATATTTCATCAGTTATGCAAATCAAATGCCAATCAAACAATAAAATCAATTATTTGTGAACCTTTTCAATGTTTTTGAACCACAAAAATATACCTTAGATGTACTACTTATCAAATTTGCTGTTTAAAAGAATTTCTTTATTGAGCAAATATTTTAAAAGCTACATCACAAAAACAATTCCCAGTGTGCTTGTGTCTAATTCAGCAAAGGAAGGAAAGGAAATAAGGGAAAATTTGTCCTTGCTTAAACGAGAGGATATCAGAACAACAGTGAATATAACATATGAGAAAAGTTACTTCCCTGGTGCATCTCTGGCACTTGTTTACAATCAGATGTATGATAATTTAGAATGGGGAAACATAATCTCAAATGCTAGGACTGGAAGCAGTCATGAACTTTGACTGTGACTCCCAAAATTTAATAAAAGAAATATATCTGGTATATTTTTAAAAAACTAAATAATAGTTTAAATTATCATCTGTACTCACCAATAGGTCCATTCCATGGAATGTCTGATAATGCAAGAGCTGCGGAAGCTAAAAACAGTAAGGTTTATTATTTGAAACTGCTTATGGTATTTCACTATGTCTATCTATTCTACAGGGAAAAAAAGATTTAAAAAATTCATTACCTGCATTAATTGCCTGCACCTCAGGACTGTAGCTATCATCTACAGCTAAAAGATTACAAATGATCTAACAGAAAAAAAACAAGTAATACATTTTTAGTTAACAGTATTAAATTTCAATAACCTGGCAAATGGTTCAACACTGAGCAAGAATGTATCATGCCTCTTTGGTTGTTTAATGCATTTGTGGGAAAATGTATAAGGGATACTTTAAACAAGTTAGAGACATATTGTTTGAGAACATAAACACAACTTTTGTATTAGTTGACAACCCAAATGATATGCAGAAATATTACATAAATTGTAAAAACATTAAAGCAACATTCAGCAAAGATGGAGAAATAAGCAGATAATTTCAAGTACTTTTTCTTAGAGGAAAATCAGGTTTTACTAACAACATTGATACTGTCCAAAACACAATAAACTAGGATAAAATGCTGCATATTTTCACTCTTATGATTAGGCTTATTTCTTCTTTCCTTTCCCTGATGTATCTATGCTGTTCTGAAATAGGAAGCATGTTAAAGAAAAATGCTCCTTTAAACTGAAATTGGTTTGGGAATGCATAAACAATCCACTAAATTTCCAAAGGTTTAGAAGGCACAAAGAAAAGGAAATTGTTCCTTGCCACTTCCAGCAAAAAAAGTAGTTCTCTAACAGAAAAACAAATTGGATTCTACATTAGTAAGTAGCTATTTAGCCCCAATATTGCACTGGTAACTAGACAGAAAATTAGAAGTGACCGAAGTAGCCTACCTGTGTATCATAATAATAGCCTGCTGGAAAAAGTGGTCGAATTGATCGATCTGCAAAAGATATTTTGAAGATGTTGTATAAAAAACCCCAGAAAATCAATTTATTTAAATATGTTCAGATCATCTATAAAGGTAGCAACCTTGCAATATGGCTTTTATAATAATTTTTCTTATTTTAATCAAGAGTTTTCCAGAAATAGGCTGGTTGCAACTATTTTTATGATCCACTATATGTGGATCTTCACAACCATTTACAACCATTCATTTAATGATTGTTTAAACTTACAGAGGCACTGAAAAAGTGACGACCATTTTTTCACCCTTTGACCATTTCACCATCCTTACAGCCACATGATCAAATTTCTGTCAGAGCACAGATGCATCCGCAGCATGGACTGGGCCTCACACACCCTCCTAAGGCACCCCATGCTCCTTATCTTGTTGCTGTTTCTCTGCTCTGATGCAGATTCCACCGGCCAAAATCAAGTATGCTAAAAAACTCCACATGCGCACCTACTTAGGAGCAACAGGAATTTGCTGGAATAGTTTGCAAAAGTGCCCCATGTCCAGCAAAGAAGCATGGGGTGGTGGTTGCTTTTTCCAAATATCTGGCTGCTGCTACATAGTGCCAACTTCTTCCACCTCCCTTCCAAAAACAGCCCTTATGCTTTTAGTATGGAAGGCAGGAAAGGCACAACAGAATAGGAGGGACCATGCGAGGAAAAGAAAAATAAAGTTCCCTCTTTCTTCTCCTCCAGTCTTTTTCTTTTCATCCTCTGGCTAGTCTCCCTCTCATTTGGAGAAAGTACATGACTAAATTTTTATCAAATGAAAATATCAGTGGTTTTAAATTCAAATTGCCACTGTAACTGAATTATGCTATTTATTAAATTTGTCACCCATTTCACCATCCAGTGACAGGATATGTAGTAATAGTATGCCAGGCAAAATGTACCAGTATTAGTTTGTTCTGACCATTACCTACCAAACCTTACAGTAGAAAATAATTAGCTATCCATCCATAAGCATTTGTTCTAAAACATATATAGTTCTCTTAAACAGATGCCCCAATGTTACATTAATAAACAAATATACTTACTCTGCACCTAATCAAATTTATATGGCCAACCATTTCACAAGATATATAATGAACTGAATATGAACCAATTCAGAACTGTCTCTACAACTTGTCTTTTAAAGAAAACCAAGACTTATAAAAAAAATACCTGATGTTTATACTGCATACCTATTAATCTGCTTGTAAGAATTTCATGATCTGTAACACCCAGTTCTCTTCTCAAGTAATTGGTAGGTATTCTTCCTACAGCAGCACCCTTTTGCCGATAGTCAACCTATGTAAGAAGCATTTTGTTTTGAATTTTTAAGACAAGGTGACACTTTATGTAATGAATCAGGAATAAACATTTCAGTTTATCTGGTCTATTCAGAACAATTTTTTCAATGCAGCATCTAAAAATCTTTGACAACTGTTCTGCATTATGACCAAAAGTTATACAAGTAGTCCTTGATCTACAACTGTTTAGTGACCATTTGAAGTTATAACTGCACTGAAAAGTTATGACCGTTTTACACTTATGATCACTGCAGCATCCCCATGATCATGTGATTTACATTTGAATACTTGACAAATAGTTCATATTGATGACAGTTGTAGTTTCCCGAGATTATGTAATCCCCTTTTGTGACCTTCTGACAAGCAAAGTCAATGAGGATGCAAGATTCATCATGGCAAAAAAAGTCATAAAATGCAGCAAAACTCACTTAAGAAATTCCTCACTTAGCAACATATATTTTGGGCTCAATTGTGGTTGTAAGTTAAGGACTATCTGTAGTATTATGCTTGGTATATAATATTTTAGAATTTATTAACATACATACCACCAAAGGCAGGAACTGAGATTGAGAAGTTTTTGTTTTACTGACCGCTGTCACCATCACTGCTGTTTCACCTAACTTAAGCATACAAAAAACAGAAGAAACAGAGATTAATCACGCTAGCTCTATTCACAGGATCCATTATATTTTAAGGATAAAAATTGAGGGGAAAAACCAGCCCACAAACTTTTCAAAGGTATGACCAAAAGTATACCTTAACCACAGCACAACCATCGGCAAATCTGGCTAGTTTTCCTGAAGATATTTCTAATTTCCTAGAAAAGAAAGCACATAAACATGTTTATGCTTAGTTAATCTTAGAATTCATTCACCTCAATCCAACATCTAATTCTATAGAAAATACTGAATGCCATAGAGAATTTAAAAACCATGGTGGCGCAGTGGTTAGAATGCAGTACTGCAGGCTACTTCTGCTGGCTGTCTGCAATTTGGCAGTTTGAATCTCACAGGCTCAAGGTTGACTCAGCCTTTCATTCTTCCCAGGTTGGTAAAATGAGGATTGTTGGGGGCCATATGCTGACTCTGTAAAACTGCTTAGAGAGGGCTGTGTCTAAATGCTACTGCTATTTCAAAATGGCAGGACAACATATACTGTGCTCCAATCCAGCCATAAGTAATTCTGCATAACTAAAATTAAAACACACACACACACACACAAACAACTCAGGGAGGAGATCAACCTGCACGTGGTCAGAACTACTTGAGATACTCCGAAAATTAATTATGCTTTGGAAAGATTATGGGGGGGGGGGTTGGGTTATCATCCCCGCGCGTATCTTCCTCCTGGGAGAAAAAAGAGATCCCTTCCCTTGATTAGGACGCAAGCCCTCCCGTCTTTTCTTACTTGCTTCCAACATCCACAGTCGTCGCTATCGTGGTGGCAGAAGAGCCTGTGGTCGAACTCAACCGCATAAGGCGAAGGCAGCCGGGCCCCTTCAACCGAAGACCCGTAGGGCCTACTTCGCGGGAAGCGGCTATCACAGCACTCCCCACCGACTTCGTCCTCCATCTCAGCCACGAACGGCAAGCAGCACAGCAAGCAGCCATTAACGCTAAGAATCACCCGGCAAGGCGCTTGCTTCACATTAAGATACAGCTGATTGGCTCTGCGCAACAAACTCGGGTGCCATTGGCTGTTATGGCACGCACGTGCGGGGGTTAGCTGGAGGAGTTGAAGAATGGAAAGAAAGGGACAGATGGAGACGGGCGCTTCCCGCGGTTCAGTTTCGATTCCCAGAAGGGAGAAAGGACAGCGAAGAGGTGGTCGCTCGCCCTCTAGCGGTGGGAGTTTCATCGCAGTTTTAAAAGTTTCTACTCGAGCGAATTTCTCTTGCGCTTTTCCTGTTACGGGGAGGCTGGACAGAATCCGAGTTGGAGCCTTTTTGAGTAACATTTTAGGTTGGAAGACGGGATTGACCTATTTGGCACCTTTAAATGAATCCCGGATTAGATATGGAGACCACGTGTGAGAGAAAGATTTTAGAAGTGATTTGCTACCAGACACCTGGTCTAATATCTAAGCCAAGGTTCATTTAGAGCAGGGGTCTCCAACCTTGGTAACTTTAAGACTTGTGGACTTCAACTCCCAGAATTCCTCAGCCAGCTTTGTTGGAGACCCCTGGTTTAGAGGTACCAGGTAGCTCAATCCCATTTTCCAACCTAAAATGTTACTCAGAAAGTCTCCAATTCGGATGCGAGAGAGATTTTAGAAGTGATTTGTCTTTGTCTGCTTTCTAGGGCTGAGATCTAAAATCTCAGATTTTAGAAGTGATTTGCTATCAGAGTCCTGGGGCAAATTGCTTTAGCTGGGCAACTGTGATGGAGGCACCTGACTTAGCAGCAGTGATACAGGAAAGTGCCAGAGGTATAGTGCAGAGGATCAGTTCATTCTGCACTGGAAGACAGGTGAATGACTTTGGGATAGTCACTCTCTCTCAGCCCTAAGAAGCAGACAAAGACAAATCACTTCTAAAATCTGTATCTCTCATTTTTATATATTTTAGAAGTGATTTGTCTTTGTCTGCTTCCTGAGAGAGAATGACCTGCTCTTTATGCTTAAAGCAGGATTAGAATTCAACCTCTCCATATGGCTCAATTGGAGAGACTTGTTTAGTTTACTTTATTGTCATTGCACCTCATCCAACGAAATCAAACACCATCTTCAGTGTACATCATGACCATGACCATGAAAATAAACACAAACACATATCCTTCACCCTCCACACATTGAACGGAAAAATCCCGACACCGCACTACTACTGCACTATATGGCAGAATTCAAAAGAGCTACTGCCCTGGGATAGAAGTTGTTTTTCAGCCTATTTGTTCCTTGTTTTTATTATTCTGTACCATCTGCCAGAGGGTAATAGTTCAAAAAAGGGTTCCCAGGATGAGATGGATGTTTGAGAATGTTTTGAACTTTTTTTAGGCAGTGAGAGCTATAAAGCTCTTCCAAAGAGGGGAGAGGGCAACCAACGATCTTCTGGGCAATGAACGTTAACCCTCTGGAGTGCTTTCCTATCTGCCACTGTGCAATTGGCAAATCATACAGAGGTGCAGTATATTAAAATATTCTCTATGGTGCAGCTGTAGAAGGTCACCAGCAATTTTTCATTCAGTTGTTGTTTTCTGAGAAGTCTCAGGTAGTATAATCTCTGCTGGGCCCTTTTGACTGTGGAAGGGGAATTTCACGAAGGCAGTAGTGTCACAAAAAAACAGGAAAAGCCCAAGGGGAACATCAGGTCAGCCAGAAAACAAACTTACATAGGAAAAGGAATCAAATAAAAAAGTATTAAAGTATCCCTATAGACAAAAGCCTAAGTAATTAACAAAACTAGACAAATAGGAAAGGGAAACAAAAGATAATTTAGAAACTCTTACAAACACAGGACATACCAAATAAGCAAAACAAACAGACAAAAGACACAAAATATAAATTACAAAAGGGACAGACAGGAGATTGCCACAGAACAAATATGTAAAACTATCTAAAAGAGATTACAGAAAGCCAATAATACAATCTGGGCACCCCGTGGAGTTTGCCCTCCAATGGAAATAAAGACAAACTCAAACAGGATTTGAAACATTAGGCACAAATACAAACACTCACCCAAAATCAACTTACAAAGGGAGAAAAGGGTATAAAAAACCAGGGACTTACCATAAGAAGCTAGCTAGCCCAGGAACGCAGACTTCTCGCTGTTTTCCACCTTCCTGAAAAAAATAAAAAGATCCAACTTTCAAGCAGTTGTCCGTATCCTTGTGCCGGAGCTCTCCCAGCGGGAAAATCAAATCCTCGAAAGAAAGGCATTTTGACACCTTTCAACATGACCATTGCTGCAATGTGAGCACCCCAGGTCAGGTCCTCTTTTATGGTATCACCCAGAAACTTAAAACTGGCCACTTGCTCCACTTGGTCTCCATTGATAAGCAAGGGCTGGATGTCTGATCTGTTCCTTCTATAATCCACTATAAGATCCTTGGTCTTATTCGAGTTGAGGGCCAAGTTATTGTCTCCACACCACGAAAGCTCAGGTAGCAAAATAATTCAGACAGAGAAGCATAATGAAAACTTTCTGGGCTTTCAGATATAATTGTATTAGTACAAACTAATTATAGTGCATTATAGGTGCTCCAGTTGTTGTTACAGGTATCCTGAATTAACTATGCTTTTATTATACATTGCTTGTTTAATTTTATTTCCCTGAAGGAATACAGTGTGATGGTGGCTTGTTTGAACATCACTAATCAAAGTTGGATGTAATTACAAAGAAAATAGTAAACCCAGAAACACAAAATTATTTGTTTAAAGGGTGGGAGTGTCTTTGCGGTGGTGTTGGAGAAACAAAAGAATGATGTGCATTATGATATCACATGACTTGAATCAGCTGTCATAATACAGTTGACACAGATTACATAATTGTGAAAATTATGATGGTGATGATTATGATAATGTTGGCTATATCTTCATTTTGATGCCATAATAATTTCAAAGTAGCAGTCTGTTTGTGGCTTGGCTGGCCAGTTGCAAAATGGGAAGATTCTTGCTAAATATAAATTTCTTATAAAATCAAAAGATAGCTTCTATTATTTTATTATTCTATTATTCATATTCATTATACAGAGGGATATACATTACTGAAATAACCAAAAAGATGATTTATAGTAGACCATAAGGTCAAGAAGTATAGTGTTCAGGGGTGGGCTGCTGGGGGTTTTCAGAGGTTCGGGAGAGCCCCTAGCTAAGATTCTGTGCAGTTCGGAGAAACCCCCAAATCCCACTTCCGGCTGGCCCTGCCCACCCCACCCCGCCCCTCCTAGGAGTCCCCATGTGACCCATTTTGGATGCAGGTAAGTGCAGGGTGTGTGCACAGGCTCAGGGAGGGCGAAAAATGGGCCTCCTGGAAATTCGGGGAGTCTGGAAAGGGCCGATTTCCAGCTTCCAGAGAGCCTCTGGAGCCTGGGGTGGCAGTTTTCGCCTTCCAGGAGGCTCAAAGAAAACCTCCAGAGTCCAAGGAGGACAAAAATGCCCCCCACCATGGTGCAGGAGGCCAACTAGGCCACGCCCACCATGGCCATGCCCACCTAGCAACCAGGCAGAGAACCCTTTGCTAAAATTTTTGAAGCCCACCCCTGATAGTCTTGTATTCTGTAAAATCATATCTTCTATAATTTCTGTAAAACTCTAAAATTGATATAATATAGCATCAGTAACTAGTGATCTTAATGCATTGTGTTAAGTTTGAGCAATGAGAGGCTGAACCAGAGCATGAGTGCAACAGTACTTTATTTTACAAATAAAGGGCTGACCGTGCTTGCCAAGCCTGGAACTGGCTCGCAGCAATCAGCAGCCAGTTGGACCCCGCAGCCTGCTTTTATAGCTGGCTGCTGGGGAGAACTGACCAATGGGAATGGGGGGAAAACGCCCACACTAGTAAGTGGACCTGAGTGAGAACTCCTTGAGTCCTCAGGACATAACACATTCCTAAGTAATTTATTGTGGTAGCTTGCTTTTCAATTATTCTGAAAGTAGATTAAGGTGCATTTTTAACAAAATAACAGTGTTACATTTTAAAAGAGACAAATTATGTTTTTGTATATGAGTCAGTTTATAGCAATGACATACGTAGCTGTTCCCAACCTGGTCCATCAGGTGTCCTAATGGTATACCCAACACCACTGTAACTACTTTGCTGCTCTTTGTCTTCTTTCCTTCTACTTTCTTCAAGATTGGAGCTTTCTCCAGAGAGTTGGGTCTTCACATAATGCATCTGAAATAGGATATTTTGAACCTGGTCATTTGTGAGATTTATATAATCTTTTTGTATTTTCAGGAGTCACCCATATAGTATCATAGGATTGCTTGCACAATTCTGATGTTTCTACATACAGACACATTACAGCATCTTAATATCTTTTCCAAGGCCTTTATTCTACCAAGTGCTGGTCTGCAGTGTATTTAACTACTTGTTCCTTTACTATGAATGGTTGAATCTAAAAGGCAGAAGTCATCTACCACTTCACTGTCTCCATCATCACTTCTAATATTGGTTGCTATATGCAACCTTGTCTCATTTCTTTACCATTTGAAAGCCAGTCTGTTTACTATGTTCTGCTCCATGATCATCCTCATTCTTATTATAGCTGAGAATTTCCACCTCCTTTTATTTTATCGATAACATAGTGAATTTCATCTGTGTGTAATCAGTTAGGTGATGTCCATGCATAGTTTTTATTGTTGGAAGAAATAACAATGAAGAAATAATTGAATTGGCAGGAACTAATAATCATAGAATCATATGGCTGGAGTGGACCTTGGAAATCTAGACCAATTCCCTGCCAAAGGCAGGAATCCTTATACCATCCTGATAAGTTCTTCTTCATGTTCTTAGGCCTCACAGTTACATTTTGTCCTCTGATATTTCCAACTTTAGCATTCCAGTTTCAGACCACAAACACCACCTCATGCTTGTATATTCTGTTGATTTCAGATTGAACTTGACCATTACCCCTCTCAGCCTCCTCTGCACCAGTGGTTGCAGCATAATCATCATTGTATAATCATATTCAAGAATTGTCTGTGACATTTGATGGGTATTGTTCAATCATTGACTATATTGTACTCGTGTTGTCTTTGCTATATATTTTCTGATTATGAAAGCAATTACATTCCTTTATTGTTTTTGTGTCCTGAATAGTAAGCAATGCTGTCTTCTGATTAAACATGTCTAATTCCAGTCCATTTTAATTCACTGATGTTAAGATGTCAATAGATAATTGATTCATTTCATCTTTCAGTGAGCTACATTCATGCTAAGAGCATTAGTAATTTGAAAGACAATCAGCTCTTCAGAAGTATGTTAAGCAATATCTGAACTGATAGGCCCATCATCTGGCACTAGACTCTCAAACACTTTGCATAGCCTATCCAGGAAGTCAAGTTTAGAAGATTACAAGCCTTAAAGATCTTGGTTAGTCTAACCTCAACATCCCTTTGTTGACAGTAAGAGACATAAAGTCTTTAATCTTGTATTACTTGTTTCATGTGATGGAATAATTGTCTTAGGATAGTTTTCTTGGTAAAATACAGTGGTTTACTATTGCTTTCTCCAGCACAATATGAAATGATGCTTTTGCTAATGTTGCTGAAAAGATTACCTGCCTCCTAGGGATAGGATCCTACTGGCATAACAACCTGTTTGGTGAGCACATGTTTTGCGTGCGTGCGCAGTACTTGTAAAACAACTTCTGTATCAAGCAATAACCATCTCCTGTCGACACATGGCACTCAGCTGTGCTGTGCAAAGCAACTAAAGTTAATTTAGCAGGGAATAAAGGACAGCCTAGAGCCTGGGTGGGCGGCCCAACTGAAGAAAAGAAGATCTTTGGAGCAAACCAGTTCAGTTTCAGCTGTTCTTCGGAGTTACCACTTGTACAGAACCGGACCGAACCAATAGAATCCCACTCCTGCTGCCTCCAGCATCTTCCTGTATCATTGCTGCCTGACATGAGTGCTTGTGGGATGACCTTTGCACCCTGAGTGATTTTGCTGAGTGATTTTTGGAGTATATTCTCTTGACATACATTTCACTCATCCCTTCCAGAACATTTCTCTGATATAATGAGGCAACATAGCAAAACATGGGGGGTGGGGGTGGGGTGTTTAAATCATAGTGGATATTAAAATAACACATTACCTTGAAAATCCTTTTGAGAATACAAGTCTACTCTAAAACAAAAACAAATCCCACTGTTTACAGAGTTTACAGTGATTTATTACTGTATTCCCAGATAAGTACCTGTTTGCTTGTTTCGTATAACAGACACATCTGAAGGAAAAGCTTTGAATAAAACAGAGATTCCATTAGGAAAAAAATGATTGAATCTTATGTTATTAGTAAACCAAAATTGGCTGCATGCATATAACATACTATTTGAGGTACTACCTCTTTCCAATCATATCAGCCTGTTCCATCAGTCCAACAAGAGGGGCATGCACTGGTCCCGTCCTCTGGAGCATCAACTGGTGGGGCACAGGAATAGAGGCTTTTCTAGCAGTTGTTCTGCGGAATATTACCTCACCTCCCCCCAGAGATCAGATCAGCCCTGAATTTATTTCACTATGAATTTTATATACTTTTATATGGTTTTACATTGTATTGTATTGTTTTTATGCTGTTTTTAATTGTTTGTGAGCTACCAAGAGCCTTATATTGAGATGGGTAGCTATATAAATTTAATAAATCAATAAATAAAAAGCTGCAATAATTGACATCACACATGCATAAATCCCAACCCAACAACATCATGATATATAAAAACATCTAGAGACAATTATTACCCACAGTCCCTGTGACTAAACATCAGCTGAAGTTTTGAAACTGCAGCTCCTATCCCTCTCGGCAGTGAATACAGCCAATTGAATACACCTCCTTCTGAGACCCTGTTATGGGATAGAGTTTTGCATCCAATCAAGAAACAAAAGCACCCCTCTAAGCAACACCTGATAATCAATAAGTGACATTTGTTGGATAGGGAAGCTGTTTTAATTGCACTCTTATTTATGTAAAATCAAAGTCCTCTGTTGTGTTTTTTGTTTTGTTTAATTAGATCTACCCAGACAAGAAAAAAGAGAAACACTTCCGCACCTAGATTGTGTGTTCATGAATATATTCTGCTGTCTTCAGGGATTTTAAAAACATCATATAAAAAAGTTGTCTGGGTTAATGGAGATTTGAAGGAGAGGTGGGATAAGTAAAGACAGAAAGTATGGTAAGTGGGATAAGAACATCTGCAATTGTTTATCTTAGATTTATCCCTATATTCCAAGCTAATAATGTAATTAGCCTATCATGAAAGATAAAATTGACCCCATAGATAGTATGTTCAAGACTCATTGATGACATGAATTAACATTATTTATTTATTTATTATGCCTTCTCTGTTTTAGCACCTGCCCTCTGGAATGATATCTGTAGTGTATTCAAATATAGACTTCTAAGACTACATTCCTATTGTTTAGTTAATGCAACGTAATGATTGGTTAATAATGACAGTTTCGGATTGGCCGCCTAAGCGGTGGGAAGTTTAAATAAATGCCATTGGTTGCGAGCCGCGAGCAGCTGCTATAAAAAGGGCTGCCACGGCTCAACTTCAGTTGAAGTTACTGGTTACTAATAAAGAGCTGAATTCAACTCCGGTCTTCGAGTCTGCTTTTGTCCTGGCAATAGAACACTGGCGACGAGGATGGGATTGAAGGGACAAAGACCGTAAGCACATGGCAATGATAGCCGAAGGACCAATGAGATGGCTGGCAACAATTCGCCACCTGCACTGTTCAAGCCAGCCAAAGAAGACTGGGAGTCAAACATTGACAGATTCCTGATGTTTTTAGAAAGCAATGAACTGTAAGGAATCACTGACCAGAGAAAGAGAGCCGTATTCCTAAAGCATTGCGGCCCGACTATCTTCAAAATGGCCAAGGCATTAGCAAGACTAAATGACATTAAACAGATGGCCTGGCCAGACCTAAATCAGATGCTGAGAAACCATTACGCGGCGGCTGTATCCAATCTCATTAGAAGACACGAGTTCTACAAGCGCAACCAACTAGAAGGTGAGAGTATTGGAGACTTCGTAGCAGCATTAAGAGACATTGGAGGGGCATGGGAGTTCCTCAACATGGATGAAGCCATGAGGGATCGTATAGTCCTTGGACTAAGAGACGCAACCCTACAGAGCAAACTGCTAAACCGACCATGCCAGATGGGAAACCCCAATTGTGACTCCTATAAAACCTGACAGGTCCGGCGCATCTGTGGTGAGTATAAGGCCACCCTGAACCATGCATTGCAACAGAGCACATATCCCGTTCCGGTAGTCCAACACCTTTTTCATTCATTGGGGAGAGGAAGGATTTTTGCAAAACTCGACCTCACGCAGGCATATCAACAATTACCCATTGATCCTGAGACAGCAGAGGCGCAAACCATTGTAACGCATAGAGGAGCTTTTAAATGTAATAGATTACAATTCGGTGTAAGCGTGGCCCCTGGCGTTTTTCAGAGCCTAATGGAACGCCTCCTCCAAGGACTAAAAGGGGTGGTACCCTACTTCAATGATGTACTAATATCAGCCAAAAACAAAAAACAACTAAAAGACCATTTAAGGGCAGTTTTGGCAAAATTTAGAGAAGCAGGTCTCAAGGTTAAAAAAGAAAAATGCCAACTTGCCACAAACCAGGTTGAGTTCCTGGGATACCTTATTGATGAAGCAGGAATCCACCCCCAACACAAAAAAAATACGAGCGATAAAGGAAGCTCCCAGACCCCAAAACAAAACGGACTTACAAGCATTTTTGGGATTCATTAATTTTTATCATGTCTTTCTGTCACAGAAGGCAACAGTAGCAGAACCACTGCATAGATTCCTCGATAAAAAAGCCAATTGGAAATGGGGCCACCAGGAGGAAGCAGCATTCCAAAAAATTAAAGACTTAATCACATCAAAATCTGTATTGATCCAATACAGTGACACACTACCTCTAACTGTCACCTGCGATGCTTCACCTTTCGGCATAGGCACAATACTCAGCCACACACTACCAGACAGCAGAGAAGCACCGATCACCTTTTATTCCAAGACGCTGTCCAAGACTGAAAGGAACTACAGCCAATTGGACAGGGAAGCCTTGGCAGCCATCTTGGGGGTGAAACGTTTCCACGAATACCTATACAGTAGGACATTTTCTTTAATTACTGACCACAAACCGCTATTGGGAATCATAGCTGGAGACAGGGCCACCCCCAATATCCTGTCCCCAAGAATGACTAGATAGTCAGAATTTCTTGCAGCCTACAATTACAAACTCATTTATCGCCCAGGGAAAGCCATATCCCACACAGACACATTAATCCACTCACCACTACCAGGTCATGATGACGATCCAGCTCCCACCACACAGACCCTACAAACGGAAACGATCCCAAATTGCCCCATCACTGCATCAGACATCTCAATGGCTAAAGATGCGCTGATGGCCCGTATATTGAACTGGGTGGGACGGGGTTGGCCGGAAAACATAAAAACTGAGACTTTTAAACCTTTTAAAAACTGGCAAACTGAGTTATCAATTGGAAAAGAGTGCATTTTGTGGGGAGACCGGGTGGTTGTCCCTCAAAGAAGAAGAAGACGTGCTAAACATGTTACACGAAGGACACCCAGGCATGGTAAAGATGAAGTCCCTGGACAGAAGCTACGTTTGGTGGCCAGGAATAGATAAAAACATTGAAACCTGGGTTAGAACATGTAACAAATGCCAATCATCCAGACCCCACCCCCTTCAGCACTGGTTCTTGACTGGGAGACACCCAGAGGCCCCTGGTCAAGAATCCATATGGACTTCACCAGCCCCACAAAAGGTTATACTTACCTTATCATCGTGGATGCCTATTCCAACTGGTTGGAAGTCATCATCATAAATTTAACAACAACAGAAG
Source organism: Pseudonaja textilis (assembly GCF_049901715.1). Classification (NCBI taxonomy): domain Eukaryota; kingdom Metazoa; phylum Chordata; class Lepidosauria; order Squamata; family Elapidae; genus Pseudonaja; species Pseudonaja textilis. The sequence goes on along the minus strand of NC_141990.1, from coordinate 32,434,463 downwards.
CCGTCACCAAACAACTTAAAACACTTTTCGCCACCCACGGACAACCAGAAGTAGTAGTATCGAACAATGGGCCACGGTTTACAGCCTTGGCTTTTGAACAATTCCTAGCAGAACATGGAATACGACACACTTTGACAGCGCCAGCTCATCCGGCGGCAAACGGAAGAGTGGAATGCATGGTTCGTTACATGAAAGAAGCATTGGAAAAGCTTGACGGAAATGACATGCAAGAAAAAATCAACACCATGCTCACCATCCAACATATAACACCATGCACGGCAACAAACAAGAGCCCGGCTGAACTGTTGATGGGAAGAAAGTTGCGTTCCTACTTGGATAGACTGCACCCCACTTACAACCCCGAAAAGCCACCAGACTCTTCCAGTAAGTACCTCTCTTTCTTACCAGGTGACTTAGTATATGCAAAAAATCTTACCGGAGAACCATTGTGGTTACCAGCAACAATCACACAAATCACTGGCCCTCGTTCATACCGACTAGAAACAGCTGACGGCAGATCATGGAAACGACACATCAATCAACTACAGTTACGACACATCAAACGAGACACTGATGTTCCCCGAAACATGGAACAAACATTTTCCCAAGCACCCCCAGATAATAAAAAATCCAGAGGGGGGGGAACCCTTAAATAATAAAGAAAATGAAAACCGTCCAGTTGCAAACTACCAACCGGAAACAGAGAACCAAGAAAAAAATAAAAGTTACAATTAGAAGACTTTGAGAAAAAAGAACTGAAGGAACCCCAGGAAAGAAGCAGCCAAGCCGACGCTACCTGGCCACACACAATGCAGGGAGACCACACCGTCCATCCAACCAACCCAGGGCGCAGCGAGAGCCCGATCAACCCAACAAGACACAGCAGGAGCGGCATGGCTGAGGCACCCTTCCAGGAGGTTCCGAGGAGAAGAATGGGATGGACAGCAGGCATGTCCGAACCGGTGGAGACCAACACAGGGACTGAACTGTGCAGGTCAACTAGGACTCACAAGAGCCCCGCCTACCTGCGCGATTACGTCACATAACATTGGAGCGAACCAAGAGGTGAGGGGTGTAGTGTATTCAAATATAGACTTCTAAGACTACATTCCTATTGGTTAGCTAATGCAATGTAATGATTGGTTAATAACGACAGTTTCGGATTGGCCGCCTACGCGGCGGGAAGTTTAAATAAATGCCATTGGTTGTGAGCCGCGAGCAACTGCTATAAAAAGGGCTGCTGCGGCTTGACTTCAGTTGAAGTTACTGGTTACTAATAAAGAGCTGAATTCAACTCCGGTCTTCGAGTCTGCTTTTGTCCTGGTGATAGAACAATATCCTCCAGAAATTCATATGGCTCCCATTTAGGCCTTACTTAAATGAGACCTTCATTCTGGCTTTCCCCCCAGAACTTGGACTAGAAAATGTAGTGCCCCTCACATCTTCTTGTGTGGGTTGCTTGAGTTGTGAAATTGTAATTGCTTTTCACATCTCATATATTTTTCAGGATACTATCCACTAGATCACTTTACTTTTATTATATTTTATACCAGGGGTCGCCAACCTTTTGAACCTCAGGGACCACCAAACTAATACTTTTAAATCCTGAGGCCCACTAATACTAATTTTTTTAAAAAAGATAATATATTTAATATAAAAATTTTATTTTTTTGTATTAAACATAAATTTAATATTAAAAAATTTATATATATACATACATATATATATATATATATATATATATATATATATATATATGTTTTCTGAGGTTCTCGCGGGTATTTGTATGTGGATCTTTGGTTGTTCGGGTTTTCTCCCGCGTAAGATTCAAAGTATCTAGGCAACGTTTCGATGAAGTCTCATTCATCATCTTCAGGCTTCTGTCTCCGGCTCTGTGCTTCTCAGAGTAATGGAGATTGCAGCTGCTTCCTCCTTTTAATTGCCAGTGGGGTGGGACTTGATTGGGTGGGGGCTTGGCTGTGTTCTGATTGGGTGGGGTGTGTTCTCATTGGTAGGGAGTTTGGCTGTGTTCTGATTGGTTGGGGGTTAGCCGTGTTCTGATTGGTTGGAGGCGTGTTCTGTTCAGGTGGGGGCTTGGTTGTGCTCAGGTTAGTCTTAGTTGCTGGGGGATTTGAGCTGGAGAGTTGTGATCTTGCTGTTTGGCTTCTAGTTCGTGGTCCTGCTGCATCTTCATAGTGGGTGTCGGTTTGCTTCATGTATGGCTCAGAGGGGTTTGAAGTGGGTAGTGATGCAGCTGCAGTGCAGCTTCTGGTCCATGGTCGTTTCTCATTTTCTGAATGGGTGGGAGTCTGTTTTCTGCATGGAAGTGTGGTGGTGGCATCTTGTGTGGCTCTCATGGGTGTGGGTCCGGTGTCCTTCTTCATGTTAGGTACTCGTCTGTTCATGAGGGCGGGTTTCCAAATGGCTGGAAGGCGGGAGGTGTCATCTCGTTTGTTCATGCTGTGTGGGCGTTTTTCTATCTCTATGGCTTCTCTGATTATTCTGCTGTTGAAGTGTTCGGTTTTGGCGATAGTTCTGGTATTTTTAAAATCAATTTCATGTCCTGTGGCTTTGAGGTGTTGGACCAGGGAAGAGGTCGTTTCTTCTTTTTGATTGAGTTCTTATGTTCTTCAATGCGTGCACTTATTCTTCTGTTAGTTTGTCCAATGTATGTGGTAGGGCAGGCAGTGCAGGGGATTTCGTATACTCCTTGGTTTTCTAATTCGATTTTGTCTTTGGGGTTTCTTAGGATGGTGGATATTTTTCTGTTTGTGCAGAATGCTGTTTTGATGTTGTGTTTTTGGAGGATCTTGCTAATTTTGTCTGTAGTGCCTTTTATATATGGGAGGAGGGCTTTACCGTTTTCTTGTTCTCTGTCTTGGATTTTGGTTGGGGTTTCTTTTTGGATTAGGTGGGTAATCTTCTTTCTTTGGAATCCATTGGCTGTAAGTACATTGGTGAGAGTGTGTAGTTCGGTTTTTTGGTGTTGTTCATCGGCTAAGCATTTTGTTCTGGAGATGAGTGTCTTGGCTACGGAATTGATCTGTGCTGGGTGGTGGTGTGAGAGTGCATGTAGATAGCGGTTAGTATGTGTTTTCTTCTGGTAGATGGTGTGTCCTAGGGAGCCATTGGATCTTTTGTATACCAAGAGAGGTGATCCCATGGGTGCTCCTTCTATTTGTATTTTTGTCCATTGTAGGTGAAGTAAGTATTGGATAGGCAGTGGTTGGTCAGATCTAGGATGTGCTTGGGGGGGTTGTATTTGGAATGAGTTTCTTACAACCCTATGCAGAATCCATCAACTCACACGTAAGAAACTCATTCCAGTTCATCGAGATCATAAAGAAACAAAACTTACAACCTAGCGACCTACTAGTAAGCTTCAATGTCATATCCCTCTTCACCCAAGTGCCAATAAAAGAAGCCTTGACAGCCATCCAAAACAAATACAACCCCCCCAAGCACATCCTAGATCTGACCAACCACTGCCTATCCAATACTTACTTCACCTACAATGGACAAAAATACAAACAAATAGAAGGAGCACCCATGGGATCACCCCTCTCACCTGTTATCGCAAACCTCTACATGGAACACTTTGAAACACAAGCTCTAGAAAAATACGACCACAAAACCCAAACTCTGGCTCAGATACGTAGATGACACCTTCATAATCTGGCCACACGGGAAAGAAAAACTGAACAACTTCCTCACATACCTCAACAGCCTACACCCCAAAATACAATTCACCATGGAAACAGAAGCCAACAATCAACTTCCCTTCCTAGATGTCTTGGTATACAAAAGATCCAATGGCTCCCTAGGACACACCATCTACCAGAAGAAAACACATACTAACCGCATTATCTACATGCACTCTCACACCACCACCCAGCACAGATCAATTCCATAGCCAAGACACTCATCTCCAGAACAAAATGCTTAGCCGATGAACAACACCAAAAACCGAACTACACACTCTCACCAATGTACTTACAGCCAATGGATTCCAAAGAAAGAAGATTACCCACCTAATCCAAAAAGAAACCCCAACCAAAATCCAAGACAGAGAACAAGAAAAGCGGTAAAGCCCTCCTCCCATATATAAAAGGCACTACAGACAAAATTAGCAAGATCCTCCAAAAACACAACATCAAAACAGCATTCTGCACAAACAGAAAAATATCCACCATCCTAAGAAACCCCAAAGACAAAATCGAATTAGAAAACCAAGGAGTATACGAAATCCCTGCACTGCCTGCCCTACCACATACATTGGACAAACTAACAGAAGAATAAGTGCATGCATTGAAGAACATAAGAACTCAATCAAAAAGAAGAAACGACCTCTTCCCTGGTCCAACACCTCAAAGCCACAGGACATGAAATTGATTTTAAAAATACCAGAACTATCGCCAAAACCAACACTTCAACAGCAGAATAATCAGAGAAGCCATAGAGATAGAAAAACGCCCACACAGCATGAACAAACGAGATGACACCTCCCGCCTTCCAGCCATTTGGAAACCCGCCTCATGAACAGACGAGTACCTAACATGAAGAAGGACACCGGACCCACACCCATGAGAGCCACACAAGATGCCACCACCACACTTCCATGCAGAAAACAGACTCCCACCCATTCAGAAAATGAGAAACGACCATGGACCAGAAGCTGCACTGCAGCTGCATCATTACCCACTTCAAACCCCTCTGAGCCATACATGAAGCAAACCGACACCCACTATGAAGATGCAGCAGGACCACGAACTAGAAGCCAAACAGCAAGATCACAACTCTCCAGCTCAAATCCCCAGCAACTAAGACTAACCTGAGCACAACCAAGCCCCACCTGAACAGAACACGCCTCCAACCAATCAGAACACGGCTAACCCCCAACCAATCAGAACACAGCCAAACTCCCTACCAATGAGAACACACCCCACCCAATCAGAACACAGCCAAGCCCCACCCAATCAAGTCCCACCCCCACTGGCAGTTAAAAGGAGGAAGCAGCTGCAATCTCCATTACTCTGAGAAGCACAGAGCCGGAGACAGAAGCCTGAAGATGATGAATGAGACTTCATCGAAACGCTGCCTAGATACTTTGAATCTTACGCTGGAGAAAACCCGAACAACCAAAGATCCATATATATATATATATATATATATATGGATCTTTGGTTGTTCGGGTTTTCTCCCGCGTAAGATTCAAGTATCTAGGCAACGTTTCGATGAAGTCTCATTCATCATCTTCAGGCTTCTGTCTCCGGCTCTGTGCTTTTCAGAGTAATGTGAGATTGCAGCTGCTTCCTCCTTTTAACTGCCAGTGGGGTGGGACTTGATTGGGTGGGGCTTTGTATTCTGATTGGGTGGGGGGTGTTCTCATTGGTAGGGGTTTGGCTGTGTTCTGATTGGTTGGGGGTTAGCCGTGTTCTGATTGGTTGGAGGCGTGTTCTGTTCAGGTGGGGGCTTGGTTGTGTTCCGGTTAGTCTTAGTTGCTGGGGGATTTGAGCTGGTGAGTTGTGATCTTGCTGTTTGGCTTCTAGTTCGTGGTCCTGCTGCATCTTCATAGTGGGTGTCGGTTTGCTTCATGTATGGCTCGGAGGGGTTTGAAGTGGGTAGTGATGCAGCTGTAGTGCAGCTTCTGGTCCATGGTCGTGTCTCATCTTCTGAGTGGGTGAGAGTCTGTTTTCTACATGGAAGTGTGGTGGTGGCATCTTGTGTGGCTCTCGTGGGTGTGGGTCTGGTGTCCTTCTTCATGTTAGGTACTCGTCTGTTCATGAGGGCGGGTTTCCAAATGGCTGGAAGGCGGGAGGTGTCATCTCGTTTGTTCATGCTGTGTGGGCGTTTTTCTATCTCTATGGCTTCTCTGATTATTCTGCTGTTGAAGTGTTCGGTTTTGGCGATAGTTCTGGTATTTTTAAAATCAATTTCATGTCCTGTGGCTTTGAGGTGTTGGACCAGGGAAGAGGTCGTTTCTTCTTTTTGATTGAGTTCTTATGTTCTTCAATGCGTGCATTTATTCTTCTGTTAGTTTGTCCAATGTATGTGGTAGGGCAGGCAGTGCAGGGATTTCGTATACTCCTTGGTTTTCTAATTCGATTTTGTCTTTGGGGTTTCTTAGGATGGTGGATATTTTTCTGTTTGTGCAGAATGCTGTTTTGATGTTGTGTTTTTGGAGGATCTTGCTAATTTTGTCTGTAGTGCCTTTTATATATGGGAGGAGGGCTTTGCCGTTTTCTTGTTCTCTGTCTTGGATTTTGGTTGGGGTTTCTTTTTGGATTAGGTGGGTAATCTTCTTTCTTTGGAATCCATTGGCTGTAAGTACATTGGTGAGAGTGTGTAGTTCGGTTTTTGGTGTTGTTCATCGGCTAAGCATTTTGTTCTGGAGATGAGTGTCTTGGCTACGGAATTGATCTGTGCTGGGTGGTGGTGTGAGAGTGCATGTAGATAGCGGTTAGTATGTGTTTTCTTCTGGTAGATGGTGTGTCCTAGGGAGCCATTGGATCTTTTGTATACCAAGACATCTAGGAAGGGAAGTTGGTTGTTGGCTTCTGTTTCCATGGTGAATTGTATTTTGGGGTGTAGGCTGTTGAGGTGTGTGAGGAAGTTGTTCAGTTTTTCTTTCCCATGTGGCCAGATTATGAAGGTGTCATCTACGTATCTGAGCCAGAGTTTGGGTTTGTGGTTGTATTTTTCTAGAGCTTGTGTTTCAAAGTGTTCCATGTAGAGGTTAGCGATGACAGGTGAGAGGGGTGATCCCATGGGTGCTCCTTCTATTTGTTTGTATTTTTGTCCATTGTAGGTGAAGTATGTATTGGATAGGCAGTGGTTGGTTAGATCTAGGATGTGCTTGGGGGGGTTGTATTTGTTTTGGATGGCTGTCAAGGCTTCTTTTATTGGCACTTGGGTGAAGAGGGATATGACATCGAAGCTTACTAGTAGGTCGCTAGGTTGTAAGTTTTGTTTCTTTATGATCTCGATGAACTGGAATGAGTTTCTTACGTGTGAGTTGATGGATTCTGCATAAGGTTGTAGTTGTTTGGCGAGAAATTTGGCTAGGTTTTGTAGAGGTGAGCCTATGGAGCTGACTAGGAAACAGAAGCCAACAACCAACTTCCCTTCCTAGATGTCTTGGTATACAAAAGATCCAATGGCTCCCTAGGACACACCATCTACCAGAAGAAAACACATACTAACCGCTATCTACATGCACTCTCACACCACCACCCAGCACAGATCAATTCCGTAGCCAAGACACTCATCTCCAGAACAAAATGCTTAGCCGATGAACAACACCAAAAAACCGAACTACACACTCTCACCAACGTACTTACAGCCAATGGATTCCAAAGAAAGAAGATTACCCACCTAATCCAAAAAGAAACCCCAACCAAAATCCAAGACAGAGAACAAGAAAACGGCAAAGCCCTCCTCCCATATATAAAAGGCACTACAGACAAAATTAGCAAGATCCTCCAAAAACACAACATCAAAACAGCATTCTGCACAAACAGAAAAATATCCACCATCCTAAGAAACCCCAAAGACAAAATCAATTAGAAAACCAAGGAGTATACGAAATCCCTGCACTGCCTGCCCTACCACATACATTGGACAAACTAACAGAAGAATAAATGCACGCATTGAAGAACATAAGAACTCAATCAAAAAGAAGAAACGACCTCTTCCCTGGTCCAACACCTCAAAGCCACAGGACATGAAATTGATTTTAAAAATACCAGAACTATCGCCAAAACCGAACACTTCAACAGCAGAATAATCAGAGAAGCCATAGAGATAGAAAAACGCCCACACAGCATGAACAAACGAGATGACACCTCCCGCCTTCCAGCCATTTGGAAACCCGCCCTCATGAACAGACGAGTACCTAACATGAAGAAGGACACCAGACCCACACCCACGAGAGCCACACAAGATGCCACCACCACACTTCCATGTAGAAAACAGACTCTCACCCACTCAGAAGATGAGACACGACCATGGACCAGAAGCTGCACTACAGCTGCATCACTACCCACTTCAAACCCCTCCGAGCCATACATGAAGCAAACCGACACCCACTATGAAGATGCAGCAGGACCACGAACTAGAAGCCAAACAGCAAGATCACAACTCACCAGCTCAAATCCCCCAGCAACTAAGACTAACCGGAACACAACCAAGCCCCCACCTGAACAGAACACGCCTCCAACCAATCAGAACACGGCTAACCCCCCAACCAATCAGAACACAACCAAACCCCCTACCAATGAGAACACCCCCCCACCCAATCAGAACACAGCCAAGCCCCCACCCAATCAAGTCCCACCCCCACTGGCAGTTAAAAGGAGGAAGCAGCTGCAATCTCACATTACTCTGAAAAGCACAGAGCCGGAGACAGAAGCCTGAAGATGATGAATGAGACTTCATCGAAACGTTGCCTAGATACTTCGAATCTTACGCGGGAGAAAACCCGAACAACCAAAGATCCACATATAAATACCCGAGAACCTCAGAAAACAAATATATATATATATATATATATATATATATATATATATATATATATATATATATATATATATATGTAGGTTAGGTAGGTAGGTGGGTAGGTAGGTTAGGTAGGTAGGTAGGTAGGTAGGTAGGTAGGTCTAGGTGTGTTCGGGTCTTTTCCTGTGTAAGATTAAGAGTATCTTGGCGACGTTTTGGCGAGGTCCCACTCGACTTTGTGTCAGTGCAAGTAGTGTGTGATTGGAGCTGCCATCTCTCTAAATACTGGTGGTGGGGGCTGGTGTGCTGGGCTGGTTGGCTGTGCTGCTGCCTCTTGATTGGTTGCTGGAGTTGATGTTGGTATAATGGGCTGTGTGATGGCCTTGTGAGTTTTGTTGTGGAGATATCCTGGATCTTGTGCTGTAATCTCCTGGGTCGTTTGTTTTGTAGTGATCTTTTTTCCATTAGCCTCTCGTGTTTTAACGGCTTGGGTAATGGGTTGTGTGATGGGCTTGTGAGTTCTTTTGTTGTGGTATCCTGGGTCCTGCATTGTAATCTCCTGGGTCATTTGTGTTTTGATCTCTTTTCCATTAGCCTCCTGTGTTGTAACAGTTGCGTGATGACCTTGTGAGATTTATTGCTGTGGTATCCTTGGTCTTGTGTTTTGATATCCTGGGTCATATGCTGTGTTGCAACTTCTTGAGTTCTTGTGATGTAATTTCCTGAGTTTTCTGATGTGATATCCTGAGCGGGTGGCCGTGATGTAGCATTCTGGGTTTTAGTCTGGCTTCGAGTTTGGGGTCTGGGTCTGTGTTCTTGGCGGGTGTCAGCTTGTTTGGTTTGGGGGTCGGGTTGTGTGACAGCTGGAGAAGCAGCTGTGGTCTGGTTTCTGGATGGTGGTTGTCCTTCATTTATAGGGTGGGCTTGGCCCTGGGTCTGATGAGGGGGATTGGCGGTGGTGTCCCGTGTTGTTTTGGGTCTGGTGTTGGGTTTTGTGGCTGGGACTCATTTGTTGGTAAGGGCTAGCTTCCAGATGTCTGGTAGGTGGGATGTGTCATCCAGACACCTTAGTTGGCAGTAAGAGATCTAAAGACTTTAATCTTGTACTACTTGTTGCATGTAATGGATTGATTGCAAGTTCTTTTAGGATAATTTGATCCTGAAAGCAACATAAACCTCTCTGAGATAAATAATTGTTCTAAAATATTTTTGTTATTAAGGCTTGTGTGATTTTTGAACCAGAAACATACTGAAAGGAAATCTTTCAAATATTGTAGTTTTTATTAAAGCTCTCCTCTTTTTTAGCCATTAGGTGGCATCATTAGCTAACTATCTGATCTAGAGTTTTTAATTAATTGATTAACGAGTGTCCTTTTCTCTTGCAAAGCTCTGATAGAAAAAATGGCTAAAAATTTAAAACTCAATTTTCTAGGAGTCACACTTAAAATAGACAAAACATTTGGATAATTAAACATCTATTTCTGGTCATGACTTTGACATAAAGAAATATTCTAAAGTAAGTTTAATCCATGCTGAAACCTGATTTACAAATGAAATAACTCAAATTCCAATACATTGGACAATACAAACCTACCATGTTGGATTAGTATTAGAAGCTCAGGTTTTTATTATGTTAATCTTCTCTTAACACTACAGCTAAGTGCTTGCTTATTTCAATGGTGTATTAAACAGTATTGGGCAGTATTGGAGTTACTACCATACAGCACAATAGCCCATAAAATGTGCTTTCCAAGGGACTCACACCAATCTATAAACTAAATTAAAATCTCCCAATAAGCTTTACAGAGCTGCAGCATTGCAGAAGAAATTCAAACTTTGTTTTGGTTTCAGAGCATTTCCATTTTGGGATTTTGTGCCAGTTTGAGAGCAGCTTCAGACCTCTGTTTCTAGGATAGCAACAGTGTTGGAGAGTCAAGATGCTTTAATTCAGCTGCAATGTGGTTGGAACTCCTACTAAGCTGTTTTTTTCTTAAATGGTTCAGCTTTCATTTCCCTACTCCTGAGCTTCAGGCCCTGTAAGGAAAATGATAGCTTGAAGGTTTTGCAGTACAATCAGTATAATTTGCCCAGATAAAAGGACCAAGAAAAAAAATGGACAAAGAAACAGTCTATTTCCCACTTTTCTTCAGCACAGATTGAACAAGCTTACAAAACTCCAGGATTCCTTCCTGTCTCCTTCATTGGGGGTGGGAGGAATTGCATCCCTGAAAGACCTGCAGCAACTTAAAGAAAGAGTGATTTTCATCCTTTTATGAATTTCAGGTGGGCAAATGTGAAGGCAATCTCGAGATTGCTTTTCAAGGGCATTGGCAGACAATATGGAAGCGCCTTCAGATAAACCAGAAAGGAAAAGTAGTTAATCCATAGACCTTGATGACTTCACCATAAGTGAAGGGTGCAGATTTGCCTCTGATTGTTGTAAAGAACTGCCCAACTCAGGGAATTCTTTTTCCTTCACACACATTTTTGTAAGTCTCTATCTTTGTTAGGGAGATGACACAGATAATGTTTGGAAAATACAGGAAGATTCTCAATTCTAACTTTTTCACTCAATTCCTTTTACAACTTGAGCTCTACAAGTACTGCATGTGTATGGAGCGATGGTGATGTTGGTAGTGGTGGGATATACTATCCTGATTGGAAATATGAGAGGTCAAGTGAAGAAGAATGTAGAGATGTAGCAGGTTGATGAGGCACAAGCTATAGATTAAGCTCATACTATTTATATCCATTCAGAACCTTCATATTGCCAGCCAAACAAGTAGGTTGGAGGGAACAACTTGGAAAAAGCTATCTGTTGAAGGTTGCTGAGGTAGAGAGGCTTTCTAAAATTTTAAAACTAGAGCTTACCTCCAATTTCTGAAATTAAATAAAAGGGTCTTACTTCCAGTTAGAACGTACAATTAACAGGAAAGTGATCTTATTTATTTGTATCCCACTTTATTATTTTTAAAAATAACTCAAGGCGGTGAATGTACACAACACACCTATTTTCCCACAACAACAGCTCTGTGATTATGGATTGGACTGAGAGTGTAACTAGCCCAGGGTCACCCAATCAGGTTTTATGGCTAAGACAGTACTTGAATTCATGGTTCCCATTTTCAAGCCTAGTCATATCTATGGATTTAAACAAGGTTTGTTCATTGCTCTTCTTGGAGGCCTTTATACTGGTATAAACCTCAACTTAATAAAAGCGGATAGGTTTTTAAGAACTTTTTTTTAAATTCTGGTTTGTTTTTAGCTATTTTATCTTATGCTTTTTTGTAAATTATTTTTTTACATTTTCTTAATATGTATTTGCTAGACCTTTTATAGTGTACATATTTTATATAATATAATGTATTTTTAAAAATTGTACTCAACAAGATTCCCTCCCCCACAAATAGTTTAAGAAACCTAATAAATATCCTCTGAGGTCTTCACTCTAGTTTACACATTGCATAAATTTATATCAGCTGTTGACATATACAAAGTTCCCAGAAATATACAAAGATATTTCTTGAAAATAATTTAAAACTAGGAGTATTTCAACAATCCAGAGATGTCAACTTGCACAAAGTCTTCATATGTAGAATTCTTTTGTTACATCGCTAGCTGTTTTCTGACTAGGCTTGGCAAATAACAATCTTTAAAAGTTTTATAATGTTTTGTCCTTACAGATAAGATTGAGATTACCTTTTAGAGCCTGATATATTTAACAAACACAGTAAGGCTGTTCCCTTAAATGAGTCAGAGAGCACTGGTCCAAGTACCTAGAATTGCCATCTCTAACTAGGAAATAATCAATTCCCATTTACTTAATTCCATTTATTTTGATTTAATATTTTTGTCTAGAAAATGGTGAAAAGAATGAGGAAGGGTAGAAATGATGTTATGTGGATCCCTCCTAGAATACTGTACATGGAAAATGATAAATTATGGTGGATGTGGTGCAGTGGTTAGAATGCAGTACTGCAGGCTACTTCTTCTTACTCCCTGCAATTTGGCAGTTTAAGTCTCACCAGGCTCAAGGTTGACTGAGCCTTCCATCCTTCCAAGGTGGGTAAAATGTGGACCCAGATTGTTGGGAACAATATGCTGACTTTGCAAAATGCTTAGAGAGGGCTGTCAAGAGGGATATAAGTCGAAGTGCTATTGCTACTACCAGATGACCAGCCCATCAGATTCCAGTACAAAATGCACAGAAGACTGATCTATTACCACTGTTTGCAAATCTGTTCCTTGTGTCCCTTTCCTTGCAATATTTTACTTATGTACAGCTGCTTAGACATAGCAAGTAGAGGCAAAATTGCCCAGTTTCAGCTATAGACTAGCTGAAACTCTCCCAGCACCTGGATTTTATTTATTTGGAGTGTCAGTTTCAGAGAGTACAACTACCTTGAAATGAAAGTTACTCAACCATGGGAACCTTGGTTATATATATGAGGATTTCAAGCTATTACAAGACCCAAACATGATGTCCTTTGACATCCTAATTAGTTCCTGGGATAGAACCAGAGGTGGTATTCAGCAGGTTCTGATCAGTTCTGGAGAACTGGTAGCAGAAATTTTGAATAGTTCAGAGAACCGGCAAATACCACCTCTGACTGGAGATTTTACAGTATCCTTGCCCTGCCACGCCCACAGAACCGGTAGTAAAAATATTTGAATCCCACCACTGGATAGAACCTTTATCTGGAGGTGATGAGATGAGAAGCATGAACATTTTGGCACCTTCACTTCAAACCTGCCATTATATCCAAGCTTCAGATTCTCAGGTGAGAAGTTATAGTTAATATTATATAAACCTCTCTTCTGCTGAGTGCATGGGCATTTGAAAGCTGCTGCATTAATTAGACATAAAATACAACATCAAACAAAAATGGGGCAAAGTATTGCACAATACAGAAAAAAGACATATATAATAACTGAATGAGGCTTTGTGTCCCTTTGAAACTGGCATACAAAGCTAAATTGCTCAAGTAAATAGAGCAATAACTTACAATGATAAGCTAACTAAACAAACACATGCATAGTGTCTGCCTTACCCTTTTGTTTCATTAGACCAGGAACAGAGACATAGGAAAGAGGTTTGCTTTTGGTTCCAATATAAACTAATCCAAAGCCACCACATGAGCAATGTGCCAAAATATAAATGCCATTTGTTAGACCCTGGAGAGTTCATAAATCTTACCTGCCAGGCAAAAATGTTTGCCCTCCATTCTGCAGGGTGGGACTGAAAGATGGTAGGAAACTGTTTTCCTTTTCAAAATTTAACTATTGGACATGTCAATAGGAACTATTAAAAAGCAAACAATACATGCCACAAACAAAGGTGGGATACATCAAGCCTTTACTTTCCTTAGGGCAGATTCATACCATGGGTTTTAAGAGAAGGGAGGGATATAGTTTGAATGACAGATTACCAAGCAGAGAAGGAATAAAATTGTTTTCTTCTCATGCATGTATAAGAGAAATCTTATGAACATCTCCAAAAGATACAGAAAAAGAGGGATGAAAAAATGTTATCAAGTTAAACATATTGAAATAATGAAAGCCATTTTACTTCTCTGTATTAATAGAAAATAGGTATTAATAAGTATCTAATAGTACATTTAATCAGTACCTAATAGATGGAATCCAGTCTGTGTGACATGTAGTGAGGAATGCTAGGATTTGTAAATATGCAGTGTGGAACTCCAAAACTTTTGTTCATAACTGCCTTCAAATGATTAGTTGACATTCAAACCATGCTAAACAACAAAAGTTCTTCAAACATCTTGAAAACCGACCACAGAAATTTCCCTGTACAATTTATATATAGTATAATAGCTCTGCCTTAATTACCCTAGCTGTAAACTCTGCAGAGAATTACTTTGGTAAGATTTCAAGATTCTATTACTCTATAAGTAATTGAGAAATTCATATGTTTATTGTTTTCTCAGCTTGCCAGCTTCTGAGGGCTCGATAGAAATGTGAAATTATTTAACAGTACCAGGATGCCTGCATTATCCTAAAATCAACTATACAGAATTCTCTGTGAGGAAAACAGAAGCATGGCTAAAAGTCCCTCCTTGGAAGAGACAGTGCTGGCATGACTGCTGCCAGGCAGAACCAGCTTTCTACCTCCCCCAAACTCAAGCTCTGATTATTCTTCCACCCTTCCAAATGATGTGAGAGTTATTAATGTCTTGGCTTGGGTAGGAAACCAAAGAAGGAACAGTCAGTTTACCAGCCAGCAGAGAGGAATGACTGACCTGCCACAGGCCAACTTACCTGCATCCATGCCAACTTTCCAATTAGCCAGTTGGTCTTAGTCAGCTCTTTGATGGGCATAACAACATCTACAGTTGGCTAGTTTAGCAGTACTTTGGCCGCAATCTCTGCCTGGAACTTGGGGAGCTCAACTTTTGCCAAGGAGTTTCCTGACCACACCGGTCACTGCAGTATCTATGTGCCCTCTCCTCTGGTCATTAGAAAACGTTGTCTGTGAGATTTTGCTTTGAGCTTCAAAAGGCACTGTGCAACTGGCCTCCACAGAGATATCTGTCTTTGTATTTCCTGATTGGCATTTCCCAGTATCAGATCTTAACTGTGCTCCATGCCAACACAGGTTTACTGGGTTTTTTTCTCCGCCAAAGAATGTTGCACCTGTTTTTAATAATAGTTTTTGCAGTTTCTTGAAAACACGTTAATCTTTTTTTGTCCAGAATGGTGATATTAACCAGTTCAGAGAACCCAATTCTGTTTGGTGGGTGCTGCTAATTATATCACAATTAAATCTATTAAGGGAGTGAGGGATAGTTTGCTGCTTTTGCTTGGTAGCATTTATTTGTTGTTTTTACTACTTTTTATTCCTGAGGGTTTGCAATGAGTGCTACAACTATTTTCTTTAGCAATTAATTTTCTTGGGCCCACCTCATACAGCTGCAGTTCCTGTGGCTATTCGATTGCTCATGGTTATTTAGACTGCCTTTGGTGAGAGGGGAACCACTTGTTAATTAGGCAACTTGCCAGGTGGCTAAACTGCTATTCCAGGTTATCTATTTGTGCTTCTTCTCATGATTAATAAGATCTGGCAGTTGTTGCCTGAACTGATACAAACCCACAGCATCCACCAATCTTTCTTCTTACTTTTGCCCACAATCAGTAAGGACAGCATCATTCTTGCAGTGACCAAATAGGAATCGGCAACGAGGAAGCTGAGTTTAGAGATTCAGTAGTTCTGGATAACTCTTGAACTTAGCAGAAAGGCAAAGTTTAATCAAGAGGAAGATCGCTTTTCACCTAGCCTATCTCTATTTATAAGCCCAAAGGGTGGAGAAACCAGAAGCAAAGATAAATCAATGTTAAGCTGCTCTGTGCCATTAGAAGAACACTAAACTGTTAAAAAGAGTCAGTATTTTTAATGGTTAAGGCACCAGGCTAGAAACCAGGAGACCTTGAGTTCTAATCCTATTTTAGGCATAAAACCAGCTGGATGACTTTGGGCCAGTCACTTTCTTTTAGCCCAGGAAGCAGCCAATGACAAACACTCCTAAAAGCCTTGCCAAGAAAACTGTAGGGACTTGTCCAAGCAGTTGCCAAGAATCAACACTGACTCAAAGGTAACAATCACAATCACAAACAGCTGTTCATATTATCAAGTCACAGCTCATAGATAACTTTGTTTGGGCTTAAAAGGCAAGCAAGGTGGGTTCTGGTTAGGCTTTTGATTGGGTACTTCCAGGGAACACTGGGGTTAAGACTAGAATGCAGAAGCCCATCTGAAGAAGCAGCAGTAAACCACTTCTATCCTGTTGCCAAAAAAACTGTATGGTTTCCATGCAGCCTTTAGGTATTCAGCCTAATGCAAAAAACACTTTACTTTTAGGATGTTAAGTATTATATGCACAGTGGTGGTAATCTACCGGTTTTGCAGTACCGGTAGTGCTGAAGATCAGTGGAGACTGAACCAATTCTCTCTGAGGGGCTGCTGTTGGGCCCACCTGCCTGCCCGGGCTCCCATACTCACCTTTATTCCCTGCTTTTGAAGCGCAGCTGCTTTGCGCGGCACAGCAGATTGCCGCAAGTCAGCTGCTGAAGTGACAGGAAGAGTGCAGGATTGCAGGAGGTGAGTTGGAAAGACTCTGTGCCTGCGCAAAGTGCACATTTGGTGCATGCACGCAAAGTGTGCACGTGCACAAAGTGTGCCTACTAAGCCATACCCACCAAACCAGTGGTAAACTATTCTGAAATGCACCAGTGCATATGCACCCACTGATTCCTGGAAAGAGTAATCCACACAGGATCCATTCTGTAAACCTGGACATTTGTCACCGACCTTCCTATTTGCTGGATTTTTTTTTCAAATGGTTCATAAACCTTCAAGCTTCAGAAAAATTCTTAGATGAATATGTCTTCAGATTATGCCTGAAATCTTGTTTCTTTTATAGTATCTAATAACATCATTCCAAATTAGTCACAGTATCAGCTAAAATCCTTTAGTATTACATGCTACTGAACTAACTTGGCATCTGAACTTGGCTGTTCTGGATTGGATGGGATTATTATTTGTAAAATAATAAAAATTAAATAAATTAAATAAAAAAAACCACAAAAGAATTAAAGAATTGATTGGCCTAGAACGTATGTGTATTTTTATGTTTGGATGCTTGTTTCCA
Source organism: Pseudonaja textilis (assembly GCF_049901715.1). Taxonomy (NCBI): domain Eukaryota; kingdom Metazoa; phylum Chordata; class Lepidosauria; order Squamata; family Elapidae; genus Pseudonaja; species Pseudonaja textilis. The sequence goes on along the minus strand of NC_141990.1, from coordinate 32,417,301 downwards.
AGGTCACAGAAAATCTTTTTACAATGAAACCTAGTTTTACCACACTAACGGAGGGTGTCTGTTACAATGAATGCCTGTTACATACGAAAGTGTGTTATCCTATCAGTTCATGTAATTTGTATTATGTCATTATGTACATTGTGCAAATTATGTAATTTGCACCATTTGTGTAATGATAACATGAAAATAATACAATTTGTATCAATTTATATCATTTAGGTGATGAAATAAATATAGCAATGGCATAAATCATAGAAGTTTGGTTTATTTCATGTGAAGTCTGTTGTAGTATAGACTTACTAAATAGAGACATTTCTGTGTTACAGGCTGATAAATTAAGCCTGTTCATTTTCTAGAAATGTAGTTTAGGTTGATATATGCAAACTATATCCAGACTACATACTCAGATATTCCTAATTCTTTCAAGTCAGATGTTTGTAAGATTCCCCAAAAAGGGTGTTCTATCAATGTGGGTTGCCTGGTTAGAGATTGGATTTGTTTCTATATCTGTCAGCTTGGCTATATTTGGACAACGGTTTACTAACCTTACAGAAGACTGATGCATCATTCTTCCTGTCCCTTGGGCTAGAAGGAGAAGCTGGCAGAATTCTTGTCAATTTTATTTTAATTCCTAAAGATCTCAAATCAATAAGTGTTGCAAGGGAATTCTGGCAGCAATTGGCTGTAGGGCCTGGAAGTATATGCAAAATTTATTTATTTATTTATTTATTTATTTATTTATTTGATTTGTCAATCATTTACAAGATAATAGATATAAGTATAAACATGAGTAAGAATACAGGAAATAGGTACGAATAAATGGGGACAATAGGACAGGGATGGGATGGTGTGAGGTCAATAGTGGATAGTCATTGACTGGTAGGACATTGTAGCAGATAATTTTCTGTGCTACGCTTAAGTCTAACTGTAGGCGGTGTAATTCAAGGTTGTCCAAGCCCAAAATCTCAAGCCTGGTGATATAGGGTATATAAAAATATAGGTATATAAAAATGGCATTGCTTCACTGCATTTATATGGAATAACAGGGAAAAGCAGGCGAAGCAGCTACTAGTGATCTTCATTTAACAACTACTTATTCAATGACAGTTCAAACATATGGTGGCTTTTACAGGTTTGGGTGGGTTTTGGAGAACCCCGTAAAGTAATTGATCCAGACCTCTGACAATCTGTCTCTCCTTTCCCCATAAAGAAAGAACTGGATTGGTGGAGATATGTATCTCACATCCATTTTGTTGTACTTCCCTTTGATTACACTGGGATTTGGCATCAAAATCTTGACCTCTGAGGAGATGTGGCCCTTGATAGAAAAAAGTTGTTCTACAGAGCAGTGGCATTACATGTCCATTCTTACATAGGAATCCATGCAAGAGAAGGGAGCACATATTGAAATGTGTGTCACAACATAATTTCCACCTCATGCTCCTGCATTTAACACTGCAACACAGTTATGAAAGATTGGTGTGAAATACATTTCATCATTTGATGTTAACATGGTTGGCTGAAGATGCCTATGATTTAGATCTAATGTCATAAGTGATGGTGTTCTGAACACTGGAGATTCTTAGCTGGTCCCTTGGAAGGTATAGGTCATCTCCCAGCCAATAAGCTGCTATGAGGCCATTCTGCACCTCTTCAAAGTCCAGGATTGTCTTCTCCAAGACATCTGTGTATTTTCATCAGGCATTCCTTGATTGTGAACACTCAAGGGAGTTTCCTGGTTTACCTCTAGAACTGCCCTGCTGACAGAACTATGTGAACATGGTTCAAAAGAAAACTTTATGCATGGTTATAAAAAAAATCCAGAGGGAAAAACAATAAATAGATCTCTGGCTCTATAACAGACTTTTCTAAATTCCATGAAATTTAGTGCTTGGTTGAAGATTGCACTGGATAATTTAGGGCTTCCCCCTTTTAAGCATTCCAGAGCAAAGACAGAATTCTTCTTTCCCATTAAAGTTTCATGTTTCTATTTTTGAGTTTCATGACTTGGGAAAGAATAAAACAGTCGGGCCTCTCAGTAAAGTCCTCAACATGTTTCTTCATGTTTACCCACTCTGTCCCTTTGCCAGATCTTTATGGTTGTTTGTGGGTTTTTTTAGCTCTCAAAAGACAAAATAGCCTCATTAAACATTAGGATTAAAAGATAAGGACTCTAAGATATAAAGCTCAGTTCTTGATTAGACAGGAATGAAATGGCTGGTTGCAGTCTTTCATAGAAATCATTTGAAGTAAATATATATATATATCCCTATTGAATTTTGGAAGGATTATAGATGCACACATACACATACATACAGTCACAATTATCTGGGGCCAGGAAGTCATGCCCAGATGTTCACTTGACAAGCCTGAACTCTGTTTCACTAATCAAGTTGGTACTGGCTTTGCAATGAATTTGGGAAGTTCCTGCAAGATGCAATTAAAACATGTATCTGCCTTGGATGTTTTGAGTTCTCTAAGCGACTTCTAAAATGGTATGGATTCAGCTAATACAGTGCTCATGGTGCTGGACAGCATGTCTTTGGCTGTATAGTAATAATAGTAATATATCCAAATATATTTCAATTAAATACCCTAACCAAGATGCAACAACAAGCCACTGAAAAAGCAGTTAATATTCAGAAATGTGGAAGAATTGTAGTATTGTGCAGTTAAACACTTCTTTCTGAACTTAATTGCCTTTTTACCATACTTTACTTTCTTCATTAATAAAAGTCAGAATAGATCAGATTGGTCTACCTAGTTGGTTTTCATTCAAACACAAATCAAGATCCATTTTCCTATATCCTTTGTTTTTAACAATATCCATTAATATATTTGGAAAACATTTAAAATGTGTCTTTGTGTGTGGGTGTGTTTTGTAATTTAGTACAGTTATTCCTTAGGGTTCTCCAGAAGCTCATATGTAAATTGCAATGTTTGCACAACATTGTTATCTGTTTTCTAGGCTCACATTTATCCATTTTTTCCATTTAATTAGCCCACCATACATAACTGTATTTCTTATTCTGACACAGAGTACTTCCACATACTTGCTGGCTTCATTCCCTCCACAATCTCAGAAGCATTTTTGCACTGCTATGTGACTAACTTCATTGCTGATATCTTCACAGTACTCAATGGACTTTTTTATTTTAACCTGACCTAACCTTTCATGTTTTAAAAGCAAAGCTCTCTATACCTCTAAGTGGAAGATTTTCAATCCTGGTTCTTAATTGCAAAGCAACACAATTGCCTCCTTTGGGTGATAGAATGCCATCCAACAATTTGGCAGTGCAACTACCCATCATTTAGCGATTGGTTTGTTTAATCATTATTTGCATTTACAGCAGTGATGAAAAAGCAACTTTACTACCAATCCTCACATTTACAGTCCTTGCAGGTTAGTAAAGCAAAGGAAAACTGAAGTGAGATTATAAGCACGAATTCATTTAGCAGTTGCTTTGTTTAATGACCAAGTTGCTGCTCTCAGTTGTGGTCACTAAATAAGGACGATCTGTATAGTGCACAGAATGACCAGCAGTGTTGAACTGCTGTTTTACAATATAGATTTACTTTAATGGCATATCAAGGCAAGGCAGTGGGAGTGGCCTACTCCAGGTACCGACAATGAGCTACATTATCCAAAGATGGTATCCTATCCAGAACATGGTGGTCATGGGTGGGAAGCTGGATCACCACTGCCGGCACATCAAACAGTTGCAAGGACAAAGGCAACTGAGATGGAGAAGGGCAGGCTGGCAGTAATGTGATTGGACCAGCCTGCATTCTGTTCCTGTTCCTGCAGCTGTGCTTAGCACTCACCCCCACCCCATCAGCTTTAGGGCCCAAATATGCTAGGTATGCCATTGCCATATGGAAAATATGAATTATTTGCCAATTGTCCTCCAGAAGGAAATTAAAAATGAAATGTACTCTCAGAGAAATGCTGACATTTCACTAAGCAAACTGATAAATCTGTTTGCATGGGCAAGGTCCTGGATGTGTGTGTGGAGCATGCAACTATTACATTAAGATTCCATTCTTCAAGTGGAATTGGTGACCAATGTACTCTACTGTTTTGTTATAGAACAAGGGTCTTCAAACTTGGCAAGTTTAAGACTTGTGGACTTCAACTCCCAGAATTCCTGAGCTAACATGACTGTAGATGGAATTCTGGGAGTTGAAGTCCACAAGTCTTAAAGCTGTCAAGTTTGAAAACCCCTGCAATAGAAGATACCAGGATTGGCACTGCTGGGGCACAACAGTAGCGCCAATCCTGACTAGACCTTTCAAGTTCTAGACCTATTGGACAAGGGGTGTTCAGAGGCTCTACCCAGAAGGCTTCTTGAAGGCTCGTTCTATAAAAGTTGCAGTAGAGACTGGGGATTTGTTTTTTGTTTTGTATTTCATAATGCAAAATAGAAGATCAATCAGTATATGACTTAGGGTTACTTCCTCCATTCAGATGCTTCTTATATGTGTTCACACTTTATATGGGTTTATATATGGGTTCACACTTATCAACATTCTCAGTATTACTGGTTGTAAATTATGATAGTTGAGAGTAAGGGAACAGAAAGGGCTGGGAAAAGTCCTTTATTGCAACCTGTTCAGCTTGTGTCCACTAGTAATGATTGGGACAGGAGTGATGGTAGGTGGAAATATATTACCGAAATTATTAACTGTGAAATGCTCAGAATACTATTCTGAACTGGACAATTTGAACTCATATTTTATTAAAAGGGTCTGTCTCTTTTAACATATACATAAAGTATATACAAGATAAACAGCTCCATTTAACATCTGTTTTTGCCTAACTATAAAAAGCATTTGACTTTTTACCCTCTCTCCTTTCACTAGCAACCATCATTTGTTCTGTGGGCCAGATGAAATACGATTCGCCTCCCCCTCCACAGCAACCAGATGCTGTGTGCTTTAATTTTGTACCAGGCAGGTGTTCCCCCACCTGGGAAATGTGGAGATTTGCCATCTAGCAGAGTTTATGGTTTTTGATGGAAATGCGAGGGCGTTAAATGTTATTTGATGAAGAGTTGCCTTTATCCCTAGTGGGCCCCCATACGCATAGCATATGATCAGTTAAGCAGCTGTTCTGTATTTGAGTTGAAGAGCTATAAGTGGTTGGCCTTTTCAAAACATAAGCAACTGCCTGCTACTATGGTGATGGATTTCAACAGTAAACTCCTGTTTTTAAAGATGTCCAAACATAATAATCCCACTGGACTCATGTTCAGGTGGTCCTGAAGAGTGAACGAACTTGGTTACTATGCCCACAGCAGGCTTGTTTACTGAAGAGTTTTTTTTTTACTGACACGATCCAGGTTTCTGGGAAGATGCTGTACTTCAGGGACAATTTTATGTTATTTCAAAACAGTTGCAAGCACAGAGCAGATTTCAGGTCAATTGCACATACTCTTTAAGTCACTTAAAGGAGTAAGTAGCACAGAGCCAGATTTTATCTGGTACTTGAAGATACACATTCTACCATTCCAGCCTAGAGTTTGAGCCACAAGGACACCCTCAAGTGAGGACCCTGTGCTAATCTAAAACTGCTCTGAATTGGATCCCATAAAATTTATGGAATTGATTTCTTTTGCAAATAATCTTCAAACTGCCTCTAAAAGACGGATTTTGGGCATGATGGAAGCCCAAAAGGCTCACCCAGATTTTTGAGTGGCAACTCCCCCCAAGCAAGCATAACATAAGGGGCAAGAATTCTTATCCTGGCTTAGTGAAGAGGAGAAAAATCCTGATATGTTATGTGACACAGCTGCGATGATGTGAGTTTGATACCCATGGCCTAAGGGAATGGTCTTTTTAAAATTGACAATTGCGGCTAAGTCTCATAGAATATTGGGAGGTGGGATATGAACAAGCAAAAATGGGTGTAACCTACTTTTTAAAATTAAAATAAACCCTAAAAAGAAAATTGCTGTCAAAACACGAAAAGGCATCCAAACATTTGCTGAAATAAAGGCTGCACTCCACTATCAAATGTTCATCCTTCGTGTATCAGTTGCCATATTACACAATCATATACCTTCAATGCTTTCTTCCTCCATCCTTCCATCTCTGCAGCTATCTTCAATCAGTGTTGACTTTCCCAGGTTCTCTCCATCATGTCAGGCTGACCCTCAAATGCCCACTTTCTTTGCTGGATGCTATTGGTTTTCTGCAGCTCTCCCCCAGCCTAGTGCTCCTCCTTTCCTTAGCAACCTCTGATTCTCCTCTCAGATGTGTCTAGTGCTCTCTTGACTTCCTTTCTGCCATTCCCATGCTTCTCCCTTCACTAGGATCTGGTATTTGGATCCATCCATTTCTTATTCCCTTCCCCCCCACTTCAGCCTGCTTTTTTCTCATGTTATGTAATTGCATAATAATAATGTGCAGGCCTTCCTATTTATTTTTTTGCAATTCACACAACGAACAAAGGTTATACTTGCCAGAAGCCAGCACTTCATTTGGAATTGCTTTCTGCCCATTAAAGTGATGGGCATCATGCTGCCTATTGCTGAATTAGAGCAACAATCTGAACTGATTCAGATAGGTTAGTGGAAACAATATTTTATTACAAAGTATTAATGATTCTTTGAATTAAAATGTTTAGATAGCACATACTTCAATAGATACTTTTCTAACCATGCTCCCTTTAACTTTTTTTTTTCCACTTTCCATGAGAATATGTGTTCTGCTACTAAATGACAGACAATAGCCGGTGTGAACCTGTGCATCCCTGTAAAATTAATGACATACACCAGTCACTGATCTGGTTTCTTTGAGCTGTCCTTTAGCTTAAAATAACTTGCAAGACAAAATGAATCCACTAAAAGATATGTTCTTTTATTTATTTATTTTTTAGAAAAATGTACATCAAAGAGTTCTTTGTTATGATTTTTAGATAAGAAGCAAGAGAAGTCTTTACATAATACAAAAGAATGCTTTTAACTCGAGGTCCTATTACAGTTTTCTTTTGCTAAACACCTTACATTTAGAATCACAATTCTGAGTTATAAAACAGATATATTGGTTGACTAAGTTTAATGTCATATTGTAGAAAGCTTTATCAAGAGAAGTTAACTCTTGGACCTCAAATTTAAAAACAGAAAAACCAGAGCCAAACATGATTTTAAAAAAGAAATAATATAAAAACAGCTGTTTTTTAGATTGGAGGATTTTAGTTTACAAACACATATCTACTTCTCCCCATTTTTATGTTGGAGATTTGAATGGTTGGCTACCTGTACAAACCATAATACTTATACAAAATGATTTCTCCAAATGATTGTTATTATTTTGGTTCAGAGGCTTACTAATGTTTGGCAAATACCTCTCTCCTTATGTCCTATTTTTTTTGGAAAAGTTAAAATATCAACGAGTGGTATGTTTAAGTAGAAAAGATTTGTCTATATCTTTTGCTCAGGAAACACCAAGTGCTAACTATTTCCTTTTTATCATTCCAATTAATCTTTATGGGTTTTTAAAAAAACCCTCCACTATGAAAACAAATAACTCTCTACAGAATTCTTGCTTTTCTTTAATCGTAAGGCACTTTAAAAGAACAATAGCAAGGGATGTACATTACTCAAATGTCCTTAATATGCAGGTTAATATTTAGAGAAGAGTCTATATATTCCACTATAGGGCCCCAAAGGAATACAGTACTTCAATAATTCCTCTCTAGAAGCACTTTAACTTATCCCTATTGGGGATTTGCTGCCTTTCACTTATGTTAGAAAAATATGTGATTCCTTCACATATGAAGCAGGAATTTGTCCATGTAACCCAATATGTATTTTGAGTGTCACTGGCAGGGTTTATTTCCTAGTTTTGCTATGTGAGAGAATGGAAAGGCATAGAACCTTGTGCACTGGGTGGCTGTCTGTGTATATCTATTTATATGTATGTACTACTGACACTGGTAGTTAATTCAGTAGCAATTTAGTAACTTTGAACATAGGATTGGAAGGGACCTCAGAGGTCTTCTAGTCCAACCCCCTGCTCGAGACCCTATATCATTTCAAATAAATGCTTTTTCAGTCTCTTTTTTGAAAGCCTTCAGTGACAGAACACCCAGAACTTCTGAAGGCAAGTTATTCCAGCAGTTAATTGCTCCCATTATTAGGAAATTTCTCCTTAGCTCTAGGTTGCTTCTCTACTTGGTTAATTTCCAACCATTGTTTCTTGCCTTACCTTTTGGTGCTTTGGAAAATAGATTGACCCCCTCATCTTTATAGGAGCCCCTCAAATATTGGAATAGTGCTATCATGTCCCCCCAGTCCTTCTTTTCATTAGACTAGACATACTCAATTCCTGTAACCGGTTTTTGCACATTTTAGCCTCCAGCCCCCTAATCATTTTTGATCTTCTCTATATTCTTCTTTGTATTGTGGTGACAGCACTGGATGTAAGCATGGTCCAAGTGTCATCTAAAAAGGCTAGAACTTCATCTGATCTTGATTCTATCCCTCTATTACTGCAGCTTAGGACTGCATTGGCTTTTTTGGCTGCTACCACGCCATGTTGGCTCATATTTAAGTAGTTGTCCATTAGGAGTCCAAGATCCCTCTTGCAGTTATTGGCAGTAAGCCAAGTTTCACCTAGTTTATACCTAAGTGTAAAACCTTACACTTTTTTTCTTACCTAAGTATAGAACCTTACTTTTGTCTATGTTGAATTTCATTTTGTTGGATAGGGCCCAGTATTCAAGTCTGAGCTTGTCTTCTGGCGTGTCAACTACTCCTGCCAGCCTACTGTCCTCTGCATATTTGATGAGTTCCCCTTCATTTCCCTTGTCTAGATCATTTATGAAGATACTGAAGAGCATTGGACCTAAAAACTTGGGGTATCCCACTGTTTACTTCCCTCCAGGTGGATGTAGTTCCTATCAGGGTCCTATTGAGTTTACTGTCAATAAATAATAAAATGACCCTTTTTGGTCTGGACCACATCATGAAGACCATGTGAAGCCCTTTTTCTTAACAGCTGGCTTATTCCATCCTCTTAAAGAGAAAAATACACATATGGATTGATTTTCTCTGTTGAAATAAATGGAGCTTTGCAAGCAAAGGATTGGCATACTGGATTACGATGCCCATTATTTCAGTGGATAAAAGTGGTACTATTGTAATATTGGGTTAAATACTTGCACATATGCCCTGAAAAATCACAACTGAAAACAAGGTTAGTTTCCAAGTTATTCTGAAAATGTATGAAGGCTTCTTTTGAAATTACATAAACTATATTTATGGTCTAACCCCACAACTCAGCTATGATCATTGTATGAACAAGTATGTATGTGTCAAAAACAAGATGTTTCTATGAAATTGGAAATTCTGTTTGCTTAAGACCCCCAAATAGGCACACAGCTTATTCATGTTCTGATTACAACTTCTAGTGATCAGAGAGAAGCACGAGCTGAGTAAGAATGTAATTTGACTCATTGCCTCCATGCATTTTTTCCAGAAAAGAGCTGCTATGCTATAGGATGGCAATAATTACAAGTTATTGTAAGTATGAAAGAGGTGCAGTTTCTCAACAGAAGGTGACAATATCCAGGTTATATTATGTAATAGCATGGTTACAACTACTGATTTCTTTAATAAAGTTTTTTTTTCTTTTAAAAAAACACCATGTAAAATCTATAAATAAAATCATAAGTGCTTCATTCAAAAGAAAGCTTCTTTGGTTGCTGTGGGTGCTTTCAAATTACTTAATTTCAGTAACTAAAAAGAGTAAGGTCCCACAATAAGTGTTAACCTTAGTACTGAACTTGACCGATAGTTCATGTTGTTGACCGTCAACAGCTCCAGGTCAATGATATGTTCTCGTGGACCAGTTAATGGCTTGACCAACACAAGCATTGCACTCACTGAGCTTGTTTGCTGAAAGAAAGAAAGGAAAAAATGTTAATGTACAGCCAACGCACCCACAAATAATTTCCCAGGATACGTACTTATGTGAAAATTATTTAGAAAATATATTTCAGAGCTTACACAAGTGTGAGTGCAACTTTCTTTCTTCTACTAATTAAAGCAATCACATCCCTTTTCAGGCTTCAATGTGATCCCGCAAAAAGACACCACTGCTTTAGGTCATTTTAATGACTCTAAAATATGGCTTCCTTAATTAATAACAGATTTGTTACGCTAGCATGAGATTGGAAGCATTTCTTCAAAATCATTGTCAGTGTATATACTCCTATATAGATATTCACACAGAGAGATATAATCTGCATATTGTAATGGTTAAGGTGTTAAACTTAGGACCACCAAGGGCAGGTTCAAATTCTCCCTTGGCCATGGAAGTTTATTGAGAATCTCTGGGTCAGCCCAACATAGATGTGATGGAATGTAGTCTGGATTCCCAGGAGGGAAGGGAAAGCATTCAAGAGGAGTAAGAGGCAATTTAGTTCAGGTGGTTTATGTAAGAGAAAAAAGGTGAAAACAGCCCCTTCCTAATACCTCCCGGAGTATATGCTTGATGTAGGTAGCAGTCTGTTTCAGTTTTGCAAGATTTGTCTATAGGTGTGGGACAATAAAGAAATCTGCTTTAAAGAATCACTGTGTGTTTTCATTTCTGAGATCTGACAACAGAGTTATTTTGTGTTAAAAACGTAGTAAGAAGATAAAACATGTATTATGTCTTTAGCAGTGATCAGATGACACAATGGGACAAAAGAGTTCTTCACAATGAAGCTGTTGATTCTATCCTCTTTAATTTGGCATGTATTATATTTGCTGAATTCCATTTTCAGCATCAAAGAAATTTCAGAAGAACATACAGAATACTTACTCTAAGAAAGAAGTCTCCATTGTCATTTCCAGATTTAATCCGGAAGGTGTTAATTGTATTGGGGATAATTGTGGTTGCCTGAATTTGGAAGATATCAGATGGCACAGTCCTCTCTGAATGGATGCTCATATATTTGTGAACAATGGAATATGGCAAGTCCCGACAAAGAGGATTAGACACTGTACAAATACAGCGACTGTAAAAGAAAGCACAATGATTGAAAAACATCCTTGTTCCATTACAAACTGGTGTTCGGTTTGGAACTCTATTGGTAACTTATTGATTAAAAAAAATCAGAAAATAAAATACAAGCCGAATAGTCAAGATCTTGTTGATGATCCAAGCTCTGTAAAGGACCTTGGAATACTCATCTCTAATGATCTAAGTGCTAGAGCCCACTGTAACTACATAGCCAAAAAGGCATTAAGAGTTGTTAACCTAATCCTACGTAGCTTTTTCTCTGGTAATATCACACTACTAACTGGAGCATACAAAACATTTGCTAGATCAATACTCGAATACAGCTCACCAGTCTGGAACCCACATTATGTATCTGATATTAGCACAGTTGAGAAAGTCCAGAAATATTTTGCAAGAAGAGTTCTCCACTCCTTTACTCGTTGTGGAATACCTTACGCCACCAGACTTGAAATTCTAGACCTAGAAAACCTTGAATTACGCCATCTTCAGTCTGATCTAAGTATGGTATATAAAATCATACATTGCAATGTCCTACCTGTCAATGAATACTTCAGCTTCAATCATAACAACACAAGAGCACACAATAGATACAAACTCAAGGTTAACCGCACCAAACTATCTTGTAAGGAATTGACAAATAAAATAAATAAAATAAAATAAAATAAACAAACTTCCCTTACTTTTCAGATGCAAGCACATAAGGGTCCTGACAAGGATTTCTTGGGTAACAACGATAGCCACCATGATAATTAGAACACAACTCATCTTCTCGACATTCATTGCGTGTTTCACATTCATTTATATCTATATTAGGGAAAAAAAGGAAAAATGTTCTACAATTCTGCTATTTGCAATCTTTGAGTCTGGAGTTGTTCAAACACTTGAATCTACAATTGTCTATGGAAATTCTGAAACATCCAGGTCACAGTTGTCTCAAAGTTGCTTTTCAAAAGGCAACTGAACTTTCCTGGTTTTTTTTTTCCCTTTTCTTTTGATCTCCCACCATTTAGTCAGAACTAAAGAAGCTTCTTGGATGAGAAGCAAAATGTTTCCAAGGGGAAAAAAACCCAGGAAAGTCCAGTTGCCCTTTGAAAAGCATCTTTGAATCTGTAAAATATCTTAGTAGTTAGAGCTTAATTATTTTTTGTAGTCTGCAAACTATCTTCTTAGCCCCTCTTTTGCACATATTGTAGCTCCTGTATGCGGATCATGAAGTACATATAAAAAGAAAGCAGATCTCAGAGATCTAAGGGTTGTCCATCGTTCACCTACTATAGTCTATCTCAGAAATGCAAGGCTTCTTATAGTTATTTTTACATCTATATCGTCTATATTTTTATCTATTTTTAAGTGGAGTTCCCCAACTAAATGGTCAGACTGTACTTGATTTCTCCTTGCTCCTTCCCATCCCAGATTTTTGCAGTCTTAAACAAATGAACAACTAAGGTTTTCAATATGCTGTAGGAGAGCAGTGGTTTATGTTGATTGCACATTTTTGCCAGGCCTGGTTTAAATCAGGCATTTCTTAGGTGAATTTTATTTTATACAGGGATGTCAAGCTTGCATTATTATGTCACATGACATATCACAACTCCCCCCTCCCTTGCTAAAATGGGCGGGGCATGGCCAGCGCATGACGCATCCCTCCTACGGGCTGCGAGTTTGACAGCCCTGATTTTATATTACAGAGAGAAAGTTTTGTGTTAAGCAAAGATTTATCACTTGTATGATTTGATTTTTTAAAAAAATAGTGTTAATATTATCATTACTTTTGCAGATATGTGAACTTACCTTGACAGTTTCTTCCTCTGACCAGCTGGTATCCATCTGGACACGCGCAGGAGAATCTTCCTGGCTCATTGACACACTGATATTGGCACAGGAAGTTAGAAGCTCTACATTCATCAACATCTGCAAAACAGAGGCATTTTCTAAGCCAGTTATTGAAGGTTCAGCATCTGCTTTTACACTGAAATTGTTCCTTGGCTATTATCTTCGATACTTGGGCTGCAAAATACAAATGGTTCTTCCTTCCTTCCTGCTTTCTGACAGTTTTTGGAGGGAAATTGCATCTGCCTGCAAGAATGAGGTGTACGAACAGAAATAGAATCACTACTACCAAGTAGAAAGCAAAAAGAGCTTTCAAAGAGCAAGATTTTAGTGAAAGAATCAGCCTTCTAAAATCTTTTTTTAAATTGTGAAAGTTTGCCAGAGAATGTGAGCCTAATGTATTAATCTGGCTGACACAATATTTTAAGCCATGATATGGATTGTCTATTTTTGGACATATAGTATTGTGGGAGCTCAGCACAATGTTAATGGGAAAATCAATGTGCAGAAGTGGTCTTTTTTCTACTTGCTTCTAACCCATTTTGCTCATGCTTTAATTTCTTTGCCATGGAAGAATTATTCTTCCCTAGGAGATAACACGTGGGAAAACTCCAAGATGCACCAAAATTATATTTCTGAGAATTCTCAAGTGGTGATTCCTGGGAATTCTGGAAACTGTAATTTCAACATGTGTAGAGTTGTTTCCAGATTAGTGTCTATCTTCCATGGCCATTGAAATCATAGCATGAACAAATTAGGTTATAAGACTCCAGTGTACTTCCCTTTGCTTGTATGTGATAAGAGATATTACTATTGTCTAAAGAAGGCATTAAAGCTTCTGATTAGGAAGAAGAAATAAAGCCGCAAGATACTTTCTTTACACATTACTAACAGTGAACATATTCTATTCAAAAGGTTCCTTCCCATCCCTGTTTTTGATAACTTCTTCAAACTAAACAGCTACTCACCATCACAGCTGATTCTATCTGGGCTTAACTCAAAGCCTTGATTGCACTGGCATAAGAAAGAACCAACTATATTATAGCACAGTTGGGCACAGGGGTTGCCGGTCTCACACTCATTTATGTCTGAGAAGAAAACAAGAAAATGTGGCATTTTTATCTTTTCTTGAACCATTTTAGAGCATATTCACCATATTCTTTGTATACTATCCATGCTTGTTCACTTCAAATCAATTTATGTGGACAGGGAATGCAACTCCAGCCTCTCAAGTTTGGACTATTTTTTCTGCTTAGTTTTGCTCCATACCACAAATAAAAATGGCTAGCTATTTTATTCATACAAACAGTGGCTTATATAATTAGAAATAAAGTTGATCCTAGTGCTTTATGGATCTGAATAGCTTCAAGCATAGCATTGAGGAGGTTCCCCTGCAGTTTGATAGTTAATGTCATTGTTACAATGAAACTTCCCATTTCATTTAGCACTCAGAAACAAAGTTCATCCAAGTAAGAAATTATTAAAGAAGTCATATTGGCACATCTGGGAAAACCTGAATCTGAGAGTTCCGGGTTTTCCCTCCATAATTGAAAATCAAAACCCATCCCCTGCACCCACCAGTCCATCACATGGTCCAATCACCCATCGTTCCAACTGAAGACATTCCTCCAACCACTCCTTTCTAGGTGCAGAGTAACTTGTCCTTGACTTTATGAGAAGAATGTTGTTATGTCTAAATTTCCTCCTCTCATGAAATCCCCCCTCCCAAATGCCCAAGTACTAAGATGTGGCAGGTTGGAAGCTTCTAAGTAAAATATGGCTTCTAAAGCTGACAGTTTCATTGCATAGCGAACTACTGGCAACAGAAAATAACCAGGGCTGATGAGTGTACCTCAGTGGTTTTTCACTGCACCCCAGTTTTCTGTGGTTTATTGGAGATGAAGCACCAAATATGATACCTAAAGCAATGATGGAGGAACACAAAACCCAAAGCTGACTGAGCATGGGTACCTGTCACGCCCAAAATTGACACAAGCCCATATTCAAGTCAAACTCTGTGGTTGGAGGAGAGCCAAAAGCTTTTCATTTTCTTCCTTTAGTGTGGTAGTGGGCTGTTGATCAGCAGTTTTGTTATGATTTTGAGCTCCTTTCTTAGGAAAAGTGAACAAAGTTTTTTTCTCTGTCTCCCTAGTCTATCACCAGTTTGTCCAATGTTTAGCTGAAATAATCACTTAGATTTGCTCTATTTTGATTCTTCTTGGGCAAGGTCTACAGTAGAACCTCTAGTCATGAACGCTTCTGATCGTGACCAAATCGGGTTCCAAAAAAACATTCACATTTCCCCCCCCCCGCCCCCGCAGCCTATTTCCCCTTTTTTTACCGTTTTTTTTGGTAAACGCCGAATTTACAAAATTAGGTTCAGGTGACGACCAAATTGGGTTGCGATCAAAGTTATGGAATGATTTAAGGTTGTGACCAGGGGTTCTAGTGTATATGGAAATTGACATTCCCACTAAGTAGACCATGCCAGGAAATGAACACCACAGGAAGACTAAAGATTGGATAGCAGATTGAATAACAGAACCTTATAAAGTCTGATTGTTCTTTACCTCATCCTCCTTCTTATACATCACTGAATTAAAGAGGCATGTTCCTGAGCTGCTTCCAAATGTTATGTTGTTGTTTAGGCTTAAAAAATGTTTCAGCTTCTTTTGCCTCGGTAAAGATACCTTAATATTTTTGTCAGATTTCTTCCTTATTCTCTATAAAGGCTGAGATATCATTTGTGGCATTGGCTGGGACTCCTTTTGGCCTAGTAGGTTCTGATAAAATGGCCAAGACACTATGTAGTATACACTCTGCCATTCATGGCTATATCTGTGCCTAATTTGGATCTTATAGGGGACAGAGGGAACATGATGGTGCTTGTAGCCTGAGGAAAAAGTTATGATGTGTCCCCTCCCTTTAGGGGCCCTCACTGGATGCAGCCAATCTGGATAATTAAAAACCAGTTTCCAACTTTATCTTTTGGGGAAAAGTTATTGAAAGATAGGAATTTAGTCTACAACAGGGGTCTCCAACCTTGGCAACTTTAAGTCTGGCGGACTTCAAGTCCCAGAATTCTGGGAGTTGAAGTCCGCCAGGCTTAAATTTGCCAAGGTTGGAGACCCCCTGGTCCACAAAGCACCATGCTACAAGAGGATTAGCTAGATGCTTTTTAGTTAGGACTCACCACGGAGTGGAAATGGCATTGGGTACCCTAAGGATCAATCTTTGTTGGGATTTAGATGCAAGTAGTGTTCTTGTTCTATTCATTCTAGATTATCAATGGCATTGATATTACTGACCACTGCATCATTTTTTTACCACCTGCCAGCAGTGGGGATTGGAGGCAATGATTTGCAATGGCTCTGTTCTTTCTTTAGTGGATGCTTTCACTCAGTGGTGATAAGAGGAAGAAAGGACAGCCACATGGCTTCTCTCTTGTGTGATATAGCAGGATTTTGTCATTTCCCTATTGTTTAATATCTACATGAAGTTACTGTGGGAGGTCATAAGTTGGATTTGATATTGGTGTAATGATTAAGGCAAAAGGCTAGAAACTAGGATGCCATGAGTTCTGCCCTTGCCGTAAGCACAAATCCGAGTGACCTTGGGCCAGTCATTATTTCAGCCTCAGATAGAAGACAATGACCAATCACTTCTAAAATATTGCCAAGAAAACTGCAGGAAACCTTCTAGGCAGCTACCAGGAGTCGTCACTGAAAGCACAAAAACACAAAACCCTTTGTCTGACCTGGTGATCTGTCCCAGTGTCAGGAGGTTGGCAGGAACTAGACGGAATGAAACAACCAAAGTTGAACCCAAGCAAAATGAAGTCTAACCAAGTTTCTAATTAGTTTAGTGATGTCTCTTGCGGGAGAGGCATTAACACGAGGATGAGGTCCGTGACCTGGGGTTTTCTCTGGATTTGCAATTACTGCAGTTGGGAGCTGTAGTCTGGAAAGTGTTTGCTAAGCTCTGGCTGGGCACTGATTATTCCCTTTTCTGAAGCATGAAGACTAACAGTAATTCAAGCCCTCATCATCACAGGCTTAGATTACTGCAATATAAACTTGAAGACCACGAGAAGCTACAATTGATTCAAATGGAAATGCTTGCTTAATGGGAGATATTGATTGTTCTGCATTGGTTGCCAACAGGCTTTTAAGTGCAATTCAAAGTGCTGGTTTTAACCTATTAGGTCTTAGCAAAATACCTTCAAGGTTGCCTTCTCTAACCAGAATCAACCTTTTCAATGCAATCTTAATGCATTGAAAATGTCTTAACATACTCACATTTTCATGAAGCTACTTAACTATGCTTTTCACTCATTCATTATGGATCAATCTTCTTCAAATAATAGGTTAGCTTCAAATGTGGTGCCTCCAGAAAGTGGTTAAGGAGCTGTTCCAGAGAGTCTATGAGAGCCTAGTGGCATTTTATATGTAGCTATTGAAGTGCTGCTGAAGTGTTACTGGTATTATACTAATATCAATGGAACATCATACTCATTTAATAACATTAATTAGCTAGGTAATTAATCTGAATGTTATTGTGCATTTTAATTGCTTTAATTGCTAGGAATGGGGTTTTTTTACTCTTCGTTATTTACTATGGCTATTTTACATATACCTACACAACCACAAACATGTTCTTGCTTTTATTTTAAATTGAATTTTGCATATTATTTGTTATACTATGGATTTGTGCATACAACACATCAATCCTTGGTATTCATTTGTGGTGGCTTCTTAGTTTTTCTACAGTTAAATTTTTGTATCCTTATATCTATTTATCTGCCTCAGTCCAGCTTGCCAAGGAGAACCCTAAGTTTATGACAAAAACATAACCAAACCCGAATTAGACAGCCATTTGTCTGATGACTGAATGGTATAATGCTTGAGCAGGGGTTTGGACTAGAAGGGACTCCAAGGTCCCTTCCAATTTTATTATTCTATTCTACTTCTATATTTGAGCTAAGATAAGGCAAATTTTGAGAATTAGAAGTACAAATACTATAGTTTCTACTTCCAGAAATGTTTTGAAATGAGAATTTGTTGGAATATAGCATTCTAAATATTTTCATGAAAAATAAAATGGCAGTCTTCTGCTAAAGGGAAACCTCAGGTATACTGGGTGTCATCTTCCCCAATTTCACCCAAATTTCTCTATGATATAAGGCATAACTACAAAATGGAACTCAAAAATCCATATAATTTCCTGAACTTTACTAATTCTCATTTCCAGAGCTTTACTAAGATTATTATGAACTCTGAGAATTACAAATTGGTCATGATCACTTTTTTTTTTACTTTAAGTTGTGATTTGGTTTTTGTCATTAATTGTCATCTCAATAAAGTCCAATAAAAATGTTAATCAAACTAATTAATTTAATTGCTATTTTAAGAGTGGTGACTAAGCTGTAATGTAGTTTTAAGTGTTTAAGACATTTGGATTTTAGCCTAAACATATTATTGGATAGTGAAGAAGAATATAATAAAAATTAAGCACCTGCTGTCTGGGTTTTTGCCAAATAACCATATAATTTCCAAACCATAAGAATGCAGTAATAAATTTGTTTTGTAATTTATGTATATTCATTAGATTTGCATGAACCTTGATCTACATATATTTTAAACTTACATATGTACATTTTAGAAACCAAGCTGACTTTTTCAGTAACATGAACAATTTTCTGTGTACAATTTTTTGTAAGTTCCCCAAACTTGGTATATATAATAAAGTTAATGTCCACATACAGGTTATAGACAATTTCATAAAGAGAATTAAGAAAATGAAGTCCATGTAATTTCTTCACCAGGTCTGTTTCATACTTCTTAGTAATAGGTAGACAGTAAAGAAGAGCAGCAAGACATGATATTTTGTTGTTGAGGGAGGATTATATATTGTTTCTGGTATTTCACTGCTATTTTATTGGAGAACATAGAACATCCTTAAATAAAGTTTTTTTCAGGATTAAACTTAACTTTAAAAAAAGTATAGATTTTATTATTAGTATAAAATTTCTTCCTGAGATGATGAACCATGCAACAAGTTAGGCATAAGAATTAAATAATTTATTAGTGATAAATACATGTTATAAGGTAACATATAACTTAACTTTATAATTTGTTAAGTGTTAAGTTACTGAATTATTTATACTTGTATGGAGGAAAGGGGAGTAGCCTTTTAATATATCTTTTTCTTTGCACTTCTTTTTATTTTATTTTTATTTATTTTTATATTTTTGTTAGTTTTTTTATCTCTGTATTTGAAAACATTAATAATTTTAAGTGTTGGCATTTTCGTTAAATATTTTAGTTTTAGTATGTAGACTAGAAAATAACTTCTTAAATGAACAGAAGATTTTTTTTCAAAATCTATTAAGTTTTAACATTAGTGCTTATAAAGATTTAGAAGAGTACTATATTTCTATGAAAGTCTCGAGTCATTCCCTACTATTTCAATTCCAATAATTGCATTTATAACAGGTTCGGACTTGAAATCCGAGCATCTGAATGGAACTGCGATGGAAAAAAGATTTTCTAAAACAACATACCTTATTCAGATATAAAGAAAGCAGACTCCTTTCTACAGAAATGTTGTCTGTATTCATATGCAAACTGCATTACATCCATGTTATATGTGATTATATCCATTTATTCTTCCATTCAATCATAGCCAACTCTTAGAGACTGCCTGGAAAAGTCCCTACAGTTTTCTTGGGAAGGTTTTTCAGAAGTGGTTTGCTACTGCCTTCCAGGGGTTCAAAGAAAGTGACTGGCTCAAGGTCACTTAGCTGGTTTTGTGTCTAAGGTAGGAGTAGAACTCAGAATCACCTGGTTTCTAGCCTGATGCCTTAACCACTACAACAAACTGGCTCTATATATACTTTATACCCAATCTCAAATATTCCCAATGTTTGACTCTCATACGATGTGACACGGAGCTTCCTAAGCATCTTGAACGCCTATATTTATTCTCTAAAGTTACCCATTGATAGGAAAAGGGGAAGTTTAAGACTAGGATGAGCTGAGAGAACTGCTAGACCAAAATACAGAAGGTATACAAGTCTATCTGGGTGTTTTGTGCTGAGCAACCCTCTAGCCTCTGTGTTTTTGCTTTTTTTGGAATAGGAAAGCCTCATTTCTTTAAATGTTCCACAACAGACTTTCAATATTTCAAACATATCCATTGGCTCTCCCAATACTGGAGACCTTTGGTTAGCTTTTTCAGAAATAATTCTATGAACTCTGGAAAAATTAATATTACAACACTACTTTGGGTGAAGATATTGCAGGGGGCAGATTTTAGCAATTACTTTTATAATTCTATAACTACTCTTGAATTAGTTCCCTAAAAGTTTGTAACAAAATCAATTAAAATATTCTTAACTGAAAGATATTTGATACTGAATTAAGAAATGCATCATACACACACAAAGGCAGGATTAGAGCAATACTTTAAAGCAAATATGAATTTAACAGTCCACACTAATGAAAATGCTAAGTTAAATCACTATTATTAATATCGAGCCCCTTTTCTTTTTTATTATTATTCTATAAAAGAACAAACATAAAATCTAATATATAAAGTATTTTGATGATTGTATTTCTTGAAGTGACTGGCCATTTTACATATCACATAAATGTCTATTTTCATTGGATTCCATGCAACTTACATTTATATAATTAGAAAATATGACAGTAAAAAAAATAAGTATGACAGTTTCTACAGAAATGTTCTGAAATGTGCTTACCGGCGCATGTGCGGTTGTCAGGTGTTAACTGAAAGCCAGCATTGCAATGGCAGTGGTAGGAACCAGGACTGTTCACACACCGATGGTGGCAAAAGGAAGGGAACGTGCATTCATCAATGTCTATGTTGCCATTAGAACAGAAGTATTTTAAAAATAATTCCAAAAATAAAGTTACAAACATGAACTGCCACAAAAAACGATGTGCAACACCAGCTTTAATTTTAAGCATACATTTGGCTCAATTGTGATCGTAAGTCGAGGACTACCTAAAATCCTTAAAAAAGAAACCCAAAGACTGATAGGGAACAGCAGAGTGGTAGTGCTGGTCAGAGAGGGTAACGAGGAATTTCCCACTAGGAGGGTTTCCCTAAAGGGCTAGATCTGGGATCATTCTGTAAATGCCAGTCAAGTCATTGTTTAGCTCTGATTGGTTTCTCTTGAAATGCATCAAGTTCAGACATTGAATGAAAAAAAATCATAGGATTTAAAACCCCAAAATTAAAATTATCCCCAAACATCAAAAAGATCAGAGAGATGCAAGGCAAAATATTTGACATATGTATTTCATAATTCATGAGACAGCATATAAAGCACCTATTTCTGAACTGGTAACACATCTGGGTCTGTCATTTGCAAAGTCCATGTGCTGGTTTGGCAGCTACCCTCTTATGTGCAGGCATAAACATGTAGAGAGACCACATGACTGCTTTAATTATTTGAAAATCGGGGCTTCTACATTTTGAACTTATTTTTTTCAAATGTTTCAGTGCACAGTCTTCTTACAAGCTTTCCATCTTAAACCTTGTAGTAGATTTTCACGGTTACCTATCCTTCTCGTGTGATAGCTGCAACTTTCATCGTCCTCATGAATGCAACCACACTGCTGGCTGTGGAGGATGTGTAACAGCAGACATTGTTATTTCCACATGTGTGTCTGTTTGTTTATTTATTTCATTGCAAAAACTTATACATGGCCACCTCTACTATATATTACTAAAACTCCCCATGTCTGTAACTTTTCGCTGGGTGAAATGCGGCATCATGGGGAAAAACCTTGTTAACAAATGGGATAACTCACAGAATATTGGGACCTGTTACTCTCCAGGGAATTGTGGATGCTTCTGTGTTGCTGGGCTGCTGCTGCTACTTCAGCCCAGCCAGACTGTTGCAGTCACATGATCCTCATTTTCAACATTCTGTGACATTTTCCTGGCCACTCATGCACTCCCTCACTCTCCCAGCAACAACCACTTACCTACCAGTTTGTGAGGGAAGCAAAGGAGGGAGGAATAGGGAGGAAGGAAAAGAAGGAAAGAAGAATGGAAGGAAAGAATCTTTGTGTACCCTTCCCAGCCCCAGCTGCCCTTGCAAGCCCTCTCCAACTGTGCAGCACCTCTTCCGTAGCTCCACACACTCTCTCAGACCTGTGCTGCCCCTGCAAGTCTTCCCTGACTCATGCACCTCCGTGCACCCTTCTTGATCCACGCTACATCTTCTGCATGCTTTCGCCAACTCATGTGGCACCCCTGAGTGCTCATCTCATCCTATGTTGCACCTCAATGAACTCTCCCTGACTTGTGTGACACCTCTTGAACACTCCTATGAACCCTTCCTGATCCATACAACCTCCCTTGACTTGCAATACCTGCCCTGCACAGCCTCCCCAACTCATGCAGTCTCTCTGTGACATGCCTAACCTGTGCAGCAACATTTTCATACTCCTAAGCTCTCCCAGGCACCCATCCTGACTTGTGCCACCCCCTACATACCCTTCCTAACCCAGGTGGCCCTTCTTACATATCCCTATGACCCTCAGGCACCCTTCTCAACCCACCCTGCCTCTCAGTGCCCTACCTGACCCATGTGACACCTCTCATGCTCTTTTCCTGACTCACATTGCCCACCCACCTACTGTCTCTGATCTATGCAACATCTCTTACAGAAGCCATGTACCATTCCCAAACTGCATGGTACTTCTTGTACCTGTTCTGAGCCCCCTCACTATTCCCCTCACTATTTCCCCCACCCAACAGCAGTCACTTATATTCATGTTGGCCTTGAACTTGCAACTTCCTGCTGCTTTATCCCCTGGCAGCCTTCCAGAGGCAAAGTAAACAGGGAGGCCATCAGAAATTTGAGGGAGTGGGGGAAGGAGAGAGGGAAGAAGAGAGGAAGGAAGGATTTCCAATGCTTTTACCAGTTTCCCACAAGGAAATTCAATGTGAAAGCCATCAGAAAGTCAGAAGTTGCTCCCATTCTCACTGCTGTTTTGCTAATCTATAGTCATTCTATTTCTGCTTAGGTAAGGAAATATATCCAGAAGAATGAACCAATGGAGCATGGGTTGTCTAGTACATGATAATCTAGGCAGCTAACAGTAACATTCCATAACAAGAAAACATATAAACTCCACAAAATACATTTTGCGGTGTGGTACTTACCAAAGCACTGGTCTCCTCGTTTTTGATACCCAGTTCGACATTGGCAGGTAAATGATCCCCTTAAATTGACACAGACCTGATCTGATCTACACGTATGGGCACTGGTGGTACATTCATCAATATCTTTTAATAAAAAGAGGAAAAAAGGTATGTTATGAACTTTGGAAAGGTCATCATAACTTTTGTATTTCTCTTCAAAATACAAAGACGTTACTATCAAGGTCTGATTCCAATGTTAGTGGAAAAAAATAATAATAGTCATCCCGAATAAATCATTCCTCAGCCTATTTCTGTGTCCTTCTATGACATTGCCAGTTCTTTTGTAGACTTTCTCAATTTCAATTTTTAAATCATTTTTCATAAAATGATGATGTAGGCAGAGATTTCTACCAAGATTTCTTGGGGTAATAACTTGCCAACTTACCTGTCAATTATTGGTGATTCAAAGTAGCTAAGAAGGTCCACATAAAACAAAATGGTGTATATAAAATCTACCTGAAAAAATAACTATCTGTGTCAATGAAACAGTCCAAGCAATTTTATTCAGAGCACACTGATCAAGGAAAGTAGGATTCTGGATCTTATTTGATAGATGTGGCTGACTTTCTCTGCAGTCATACCTGAACACAGAAATACAATGCCGGCTATGTTTATAGTCTAGTGTGTTCAGATGTGAGGGAAAGAAGGTATAGTGGCATCTTTCCTTTTATTATTCTCCAAGGCAGATCGATATTTGAAGTTATGGAAATGGACAAAATATAACTATTCCCTGAAAGTGCAGGCATAGATTTGTTGGATTACTGAAGCATTTTGGAGGTTCATCCTCCCTTTGGAATAGTATCACTTTAATGGATTAAAATGTTGTTCTCCTCTTTTCCCTTTATAGCAGACTGTATCTCTGTAGTGGGTTGTAGGTGATTTCCCAGTTTTACGCCTCCTATAATCTAATACAGACTGTATCTCTGTAGTGGGTCGTAGGTGATTTCCCAGTTTTATGCCTCCTATAATCTAATACAGTACTCTGACATGACTTCCTTCTGACATTCAGCACCAACTGGAAGTTTCTAAGCTGAATAAACAAATTCCTTAAAACTAGTTTACAAATCCCAGTTGAACTTTTGTTCAGGAACTGGGAACCAGTGGCAGATTCCGGGTGGAGCCATGGAAAAGAAAAAATGGATTCTTTCTCATGCAAAATGAAAACAATGTTGACCATAAACTTGCTCTCCCCTCCAGTTCTCACTTCAAATATCCAAATATTTTCCAACATGCTTCCTTTCTAACTGACAGCTTGATATAAATTTTCTTCTGACCTGCCTTGGTCTTTGAACTGATAGCTGTTATCAGTTCTTAAAAGCTGGTGTACTGCTTAAAAAAAAATTTCAAAGATGACAGATGGGGGAATGCAGAATTTCTATTAACTTGCAAAATGCCTGTCATATCTCAGGTGGGTTGAGCGTGAGATAAACAGTGAGAGAGAATGTATCTTGCAAGCAAGCACTATATAGTTAGTATGTTTGCATGTATGAATAGGGTTGGGGAAGATAAAGGCTTGCATTTTGACCCCCCGCAGTACATATTGGTGCATCTGCACATGCATGTACAGGTAGTCCTCAACTTATGAACCATTCAACCGTTCAGCAACCATTCAAATTTATGGCAGTGCTAAATGAAGGGACTTACGGCAAAGATGACAAAGGTCAGCTGGGGCAGCAAAGCACAGGGTGGTAGGAATCTCTGAGTGCAGGGTTGTGAGGGTGAGTGTCTGGGAACTACGTTAGAGTGGCTGCAGCTTCATGTGGCAACTACAGTTTTGCACCACACAGCTGAGCTGGGCTGAGCTGGACTTTATATTACAAAGGAATTCATGCTGTGCTGGAATTCATGTCATCAGTGCTCTTCTTGCAATCCCAGTGCATTAAGACACCCCTTTGTGCTGCGTTCCTGGGCTGAGCTTTGGAGTGCAAAGGGATTTGCACTATACTGTGACTCAGGGGCTTCATGCAGCTCCAGAGCCATGGTATGCCAACCTTTTGTACTGTGCTGCTGGGCTTGGATGAGGCATCTGAGGCTTCCTGGAGTGGCTGTGCTTCCTGCAGTTTCTCTGGCATATTTTTGGAAATGGTATGCTATTGACTTCCTCCTAGGACTCACATCAAATGACTGAATCAAGAGTACCAAACTGACTTCAGGTCTAAAGTGGGATTAGAACTCACCATCTCCTGGTTTCTATCCTTAACCACTATACCAAATTGGCTCATATTCAAGTTTTAGCTTAGCCTATTTCCTGCTATTATGCTTGTTTTCAAGCAACATGAATGTTTTTTTATGTAGGAGAATATTAATAACAACATAGTAGTGATTTCTCATATGCAGCCCATACTATTTTTTTGTAATTCACAGAAATCTAGTATCTTGTTCCACTATATGTAAAGATAATAGTATCTGTGTGTGTGCATGAGAAAGTAAAACAGATAAGAATCACCAGCAAGTTAACATGAGAAAAGGAGAAAGGTTAGTGAAGAGTCTTCCTCTTTCTGTCACCCTCCCCCTTTCTCAGACACAAATTTATTTCTGCTTTCACACCACCCTGTCCTTCTGAATCATCTGTTTTTGTAAATATAAAAAACTAAAACTTCACACATTGCATTTGTTCCTAAGCAACAGCTGCATGTGGCTCTTTGTTCTCTCCCATCTCAGCTTTGGCAGAGAGATCCAAATGGACAAACACTACAAAAGAGAGAAAGAAGAACTAAAAGGATGGCGAAACAACTTTAGAAAGAGAGAAGATGATGCCTGCCAGCAGTTTATAGCAGGGTAAGGCTTGGCCCTCCTTTCCTCCAACCCCTTTAAAGTGATCTATTGAAAGCATTCATTGATAACCATGAATATTTCTATTTTCCATAAATCACATCTCAAAACAATTTCTCAAGACAGATGACATTAATTGAATTGCATTGTCTTGTGAAGCACTTGCTGTACTGTTCAGTCAAAACACTTTCAAAACTCATAAATTCAGAAAAAACAATTTGACAATAAAAAAAATCAACACCATTCGGAGCAGTAGGAATAATATTAACTCTGAGGTGGTGTTTAAACAGCCTTCCTAAAAGAGATAAAAGAAACTAACTGAAGGAGTTGTGTGTTTCCAAACTTGAATGGTTTCCAGGAAGATAGATTTCAACTGAGAATCAGTTTGGTGTAGTGGTTAAGGCAGGGGTCTTCAAACTTGAGAGCTTTAAGACTTGTGGACTTCAACTCCCAGAATTCCTCCTCCAGTCATGTTAGCTCAGGAATTCTGGGAGTTGAAGTCCACAAGTCTTAAACTTGCCAAGTTTGAAGACCCTTGGGTTAAGGCATCAGTCTAGATCCATGAGCCAAGAGGGCAATGGCAGACAACTTCCCAAATTTTGTCCAGGGGTCAACACTGACTTTGAAAACACACACACATAAAGGGAGCAGTCTTATGAGGAATGAAGTGCCAAGTATCTGTGTCTAGATGTTATAAGCAGTAAGCTATAATGAAAAGAAAAGACACTAAGAGGGAGCAAAAGAGCACCAAGAGCACTGTTAAGTGTTTTACAAGTTGCAACAGTTTAAGTTAAGCTGATTTCAGACCAGGAAAAAGTCTTCCCTTTTTTGATTTAAGTGAATGACAGGACCTTGACTGTCCCCAAAGCAAAATCCAGTTTTTAGGATTTGGGTACAAGTAAGCAAGCTCATCTCTCCTATTGAAACTATGATTTAAAATTATGAGTTTTGGTTGTTGCTCATTTTCGATGAAATATTTGATAAAGTCACAAGGTTCTGCAACTGTTTTATTTGACTTATGGATTAAAAACTAGTATGGACTATTTATCTCTTGCCTAATCATCATTCAAATGAAACCATTCATTTCATGTATTATGAGAGTCTTTGAGGGAGGTCACATATTACAACATTAGAAGTCTTTATTAAAGAAGATATTATGGCAGTACTGCTGCCTAGAAAATCTCAAATGTTCAGAAATAAAAGAGAAACAAATGTTGTGGAATTCTTTGTAAAGGGAGGCTAGGCCAGGGGTGGGATAATACTGGCACACACACCCCAGGCTCCATTTTTTGCCTTCCTGGGCCCCAAGAAAGCCTCTGAGAGCAAAAATGCACCCCCCCACAAGGCTTCCCGAAGGCAAAAAAAGAAGGGGAGTTACTGCAAAAAAAAAAAAGAAAGAAAAAAAAAAGAAAAAGAAAAGCCACGCCCACCCAGTCACATGGCCATGCCCACCTAGCTACACCCACCTAGCCACGCCCACAGAACCGGTTGTTAAAAAATTTGAATCCCACTCCTGGGCTAGGCTACTGTTTTTCTTTCTCCTGTCAGGCAAACTTGTTTTAATTCAGGCAGGTTTTAATTCATAAAAAATGATTTAATTATTCAATTTTATGGCTGGTGTCTATAAGTTTTTAATGTGCATTTAATAGTACTTTTAATATTTTTTTATTTTCTATCTTATAAAATATACTGTGGTCTACTTTATCAAATGCTTTACTAAAGTCCAAGTAAATTATATCCACAGCATTTTGCTGGTCCACTAATTTTGCTACTTTATAAAAGAATGCAATAAGATTTGTCTGGCATGATCTGTTTTTGACAAACACATGTTGGTTACTGGTTATGACTTTGTTTGTCTCTAAGTGTTCACAGATTCGTTGCTTGATTATATTTTCCAGAATCCTTTCAGTTATTGATGTCAGGCTGATAAGTCTGCAGGTTGCTGAATCCATTTGTTAATTTTCTTATTTTATTTTACTCTTATTACTGTTAACTAAGTGTAAAGATAAGTTATAACTCAACATCCATTGTATCAAGAATTCTTATAATATGTTTGAATGACAAATAAATGTTTATCCGCTTGCTTATCTAAGAGTTGATTTCTAATTATTTAATCAAGTGATGTCACCAAGGTAAAATTGATTCAAAATTCCTAGACTAGAATTTTAGTGACAGCTAAGCAATATTTTTTCCACACAGTCTAAATATCTCATAGAAAAATTAATTGGGACTAAAAGTAAAAATGGTAGGAACCAGAATCCATGGTAAGTAGATCAAAATCGGATACAGGAAGTATTACTCCATTATATCTGGAGAAACAAACAAACAAGAGCCTCAAATGAAAATAAATGATTGCTAATTTCTGTTTGACATTTTTCAGTATATATTATATACATTTGTTCGGTGATATTTTTCCCCCTCAATTGGTTGCTATCAAGAGAAAATTCTTCCACACAGGGTGCTTATTCCTCTCTTCCATTTAAAAGATCCTAAAGATGAAAAATAGTATGTGTGGGGAGGTCAGCCATATATTTTTTCCAATGGTTTTAACATTGATTGTTGGATGCTATGGATTGAAGAGAGAGATAAATAAACTCAGGATTGAGAGGAGGGAGTGAAAAATAATGGCTGGCTTGAGCACAGACAAGGAAGAATTCTTCCTAGTGGGAAAATAAACCACCAACTAATTATGCAGCCATGTAGCCATTTATACAGGTTGGAAATATCAGATCTGCTACAATTTTCAATATGTATTCTGGAACAGAATAAAAATAAATGGTCTCAATAATCAAAGTGACAATATCATGAGCTCAGACAAGTCCACCCCCTCAACATCTCTAATTCTCTGTCTTTTCTTTCCATCTTGCATCTTTTATTACATTTTAATGCTGCCCATCTCACTAGTAGAGCAACTCTGTATCTTCTTTTCCTAACTTCTATTTTTCTCAGCATGTGTCTCCCTTTTATTTTTCCTTCTTTATAGCTCTACATTTTCTAATTCTTTCCTTGTATCTTTGCAAAATTCTTAATACCTTTTTAAAAATTTTAACAGCTCAGCTAACGCAAGCCAGAGATATTTAACTGCTTCGTTCTCTATAACTTTAGGGTCATTTAGTGCTATTATAGGTTTCACCACGCACTGCAAAACCCCATAACGCAGTGCAAGATGAATGCTTTATTGTAACAATGCAAGACCTAAGATGCATCCACCCCACAAACGTTTTTTTAAAAAATAATCATGAAGAACAGGTTTCAAAAGTACTCTTGAAATTGCTTGGTTATGTGCTAAGATTTATGAGATAGCCAAAAGGAATATAAAAAAGGTATGTGGCTATGGGGGGAAGGGAGCATATTGCTTTTCCCCCTGCTGAATACAGATCAATTTGCATTTCATTGTCCTCATTCCCGTCAGGTTCATTAATTGCCAGTGATTTCTCTGCATTTGCCAAAAAATGTACCCAGTGATTCTTTGAGAAGTTATTTATACTGTTTTGTCCCTTCTGATGCTGACTTTGGCAGAATGCTTGTTGTTCTATGCTAGAATGCTGGGTGAGCTGCTTTGAGGTCCCAAACGACCCTTTCTTGAAGCAAACTGTTCTTTTAAGGCATCTGCTGCAGCTTCCCCTCCTTGCTCGTGACCACTTGATTCCCTCTGAAACCTAAAAACAAACCTGACTGACTTGTGCATTCCAGCCTCACAGATTTCATTGGAAGTGGCTTTAAACCAGGGGCTTAGGATCTCTCTTTTCCCCTTGATCCTTCTATTCTCCACTTGCATGCCTAGCTTGGTTCCATCTGACTGTGACTCATTCTTCCCCAAACCCCTGACTCATTCGGCTAACTTGTTTCCTTATGTAACCTTCTAATCTCAGCACTGCACTTCCTACAACTAGATAATCATAGCCATACTTGGCATTTCAGCGTGGTTCCCACCAGCCCTTTACACTTCAGTGCAATTGTTCCTTTAGAACAGCCTCTTTTATGTAACAAGCCACAATCTGTCTTGATGTCCTGTTAAATTTTTGACAATCTGCGGTCCGTGGTTACAGAGCATTATGTCCTAGCTATCCAAGCATGTTGTGCTAGGAACTTGTTACTCTTGGTTGCTGGTTGTAGGATTGGGAAAATCCAAGACCTTGTTGCCCAGGATCTAATGTTTTAACAACAGCATTCAATGCATGCTTGATTAAATCACAGGTCACCAACATGAATCATGGTATAATTATGCTCTGACAACATAATTTTCCATCTTGTCCCCATGATTTCCCTTATTTCAGGGGTGTCAAACTCGATTTCATTGAAGGCTGCCTCAGGGTTGTGTTTGACTTTAGGAGGCTGGGGAGGGCATGGCCAAAATGGATGTGGCCAGCTCGATGTCATTCGTGTCAGGGGTACCTGTGGTGGCCCGGGCAGGGCTGTGGAGATTCCACTGTCTCTAGCAGAGGAACTTCTTGATGCTTCCTTGTCTTGTGATCAAATGCTCTTTTGCTTGTAATTTGTTTTGCTAGCCCTCTGCCAGCAAAAACAGAGCTCAGAAGGGGCACATGTGCCCACCCAGGTACTGTTTTCAGCTGCAATGGCCTCCTGCAGCCCTCTGCCAATGAAAATGGAGCTCGGGAGGGGGCACATGTAGCTCTCCTGAGCTCTATTTTTGCTGGCAGAGGTACCGCAGGCTGGTTCTTCACTGTTTCCAGGGTGGCCCCACAGGCTAGATCTAAGCACCCTGCAGACCGGATCTGGCCCCTGGGCCTTGAGTTTGACACCTCTGCATTATTTCATCCCCATTCCATGAGTGAGACTGGCTTAAGTCATAATTAGCTACAACAGTATAAAGGAGTATTTCTACTGTTTTAACACAACTTCAAAGTCTTTTTATTACACTTAACGGGATACAACTATTTAAAGTTTTTGGTTATCTTTCCACATGATATTGTGAATTCTGGGAATTGTAATCACAACACATTTGCAGGAAAGCATATTTGGAAAGATTGTTACCATTATTTCATAAGATAAAACATTGGAAATTATAAAGTACGGCCTGCATTTAATAAAAGAAATGAATCTGATATATTTACCAAGTGTTCTAATCAGTATTTTGACATTAGTTACCAAGGCAGTAATGGGATTGTAACAGATTATACCAACTGTGGTGATCTTTTCCAAGTTACTTCTTTATGTTCCTGTTCCATATCAAGCAAACATCGAACTAATACAATGCATGGACAGCAATAACCCACCCATGATGACCAATGAATTTTGGAGGATATTCAAAAATATAATTACAGATAAAAAAGTGTTTTTCCTTTTCTGGCACATCATTTTTCAGAATTATTATGGAACTGTTCCATGTATTCTCTTCATTACCATTTTCGGCAGTTTTAAAAATCTTTTTGAAATGAAGAAGCAAAAGGACAGTCAAATAAAGTAAAATAATTAAATTAACCTTCAGGTTCATCACCTCAACAATTGTAAAAAGAAATCAAGAGATAAGGGAAACATAAATCAAGTAAGTATGCATTGGATATGAAGCTGCTTTCTTTCCCGAAAAGGAATAAAAAAATCTCATGTCTGGAATTTTTATTTATTTATTTTTATCCTATCTTTATTATTTTTACAAATAACTAAAGGCAGCAAATACAGTTTATTCAACACATTTCCCTTTTCCTATTTTCCCCACAATAACCCTGAGAGGTGGGTTGGGTTGAGAGACAATGAGTAGTAGTCATGGTCTCCTGCTTTTTGCTCTTAACCGTTATACCAAACTGGATCTCTAATTATCTGCATTTTTAAAATCTAAAATGCTGATTTTTGAAAATATTTCCAGGTTGCAAACCATTTTTGTTTTGCTTATTTCACTTCTAGGGAATCTAGAAGGTAGAGCTTGCACAAATTGTGACAAATTTAAGTTATGGATTTTGACCTATCAAGTACTTGACAATCAAACTGAAGGGTAGCAAGATTAAACATTTGCCAAGACCACAAGAGCACTCTTTACTGCCATTTCAAGTTTTCACTGAGTATCCAGGAAAATCAAATGTTCCTCTTCAAGGCTAGAAGAATCACTAAAATGTTCTACCTGAAAGTCTTCAAAACACTGAAAACCGTTTCCTTTTATTCTAACCAGAGAAAAACAGCAACAATGAAAGTCTCAGTGTCCTCCATGTAAATTACCAAACATGCCTACAGTTTGGTATTGACATTTTCACATATATTTCTTTTCCCAATTTCCTTTGTAATCCAGGAAAATTCTCTGTGAACCCTGTTTTCCATAAATTAGTCATGAAGTAGAAAGAAATGAAAAGTCTACCACTGGACTTTGATGTAACTGTTATAACAAAGTGTTATGATAAGAAATTGGAGAATTTTGAAAAAAAGTTCACCTAATTTCATTGTTTACAAATTTGAAGTAGAGTTTCAAAATATCATTTATGCCCACTTTAATCAAAACATGGAGAAGAGCTTGCAGTCTTTCATAGTAGACTGCAATGATTCTTTTATTGTGCTTTGGTAAGGCATCTTGTGAGTGGCTGTGACCCAATTATTTTGATAGGGAGAGCTATGCACCAAAGATACTCTACAACATTTCCATTAATAGATGAGTGCTTCTGAATGAGTAAATGTACCTTTCCTATAAGCAATAATAGTAAGAAGTTGATACTTGCTGACTACGTCTATGTCTTTTCCTTGGCAACAGTATGGATGGTGATTTGACATAAGAAGTGAATAAAAAGGAGAATGTTAATGACATAGTTATTATGTATGCTAGTTACATAATATTATGTATAAACTGCAGTACTAATTTTCTAATTGCAAGGAGATTTTTTTTCCTCTATTAACATTAAAAATGTGATATTCTATCTGTAGATGATAACATCTTAGATTTTCTATTATCTTATTTGATACATGTATAGGTCAGGCCACAATCCTGAAAAATAGTTCACCCTAAAATGGGTGGATCCGGGGGAAAAATAACTTTGATTTAATTTTGCTACATTTAATATT
The DNA here is from genome assembly GCF_049901715.1 of Pseudonaja textilis. Classification (NCBI taxonomy): domain Eukaryota; kingdom Metazoa; phylum Chordata; class Lepidosauria; order Squamata; family Elapidae; genus Pseudonaja; species Pseudonaja textilis. The sequence goes on along the minus strand of NC_141990.1, from coordinate 32,384,442 downwards.
CCCACCTTATATTAAATAAATGCTTCTTGAAAGGCTCAGAGAGAACTATCCAAAGCTTTGGGAATGGCAGGTTGTATTTTCCCCATTAGAGCTACAAAGTATTCTGAATTATTACATTTATCAGTTAAGTAAGGACATTCCAATTATTTGTATCCCTTTGACTTATTGCTAGACCAGCAAGAACATTTGAGCAAGAAAAAAATCAGGTAACAAATAGCTAGCAACAAAGAAGTGGATTTTTATTTATCTGTTATTTTCATCCAATGATCACTGCTAGGTTTCTGCAGCTCAGGAATGACAACCCTACATTCACTTTTCTTAAAGTTGGTTTGCTTCTTTCTTGTACCTCTGACACTGTCAGCCCTTTGAGGTAGAACAGACTAGGAAATATTATCTATGAATGCTAATATTATTTTTATTATATGGTTACAGTAACAGAATATCATAATTCTGAATGGGCCTCTCCGCCCGCCCTTTAACTTAAAGAGAACTAGGGAGATCAAACCTGAGACATTTTTCTCAAATTACATTTTTGCTTGGGACTCAACTCTTTTTTATCCAACCATCATCTTGGTTTCAGCTCTTCGTCTTGCTTCTCAAGGTTATTCCTACTGCCCATTACAGATACCATCTTTCCACTCAGTGCTAAGCCAGCAAAACTTTTCTAGATCAAGAACTGAAATGATGGACAAACTTGTCTCTGCTTGGCTACAGGCTGCAGGTACAACAAGGCTAAGGCCATTTATATCTCCTTCTGCAATGCGAGCATATTTCACAGTTATCTTTTGATTTCCTTTGTTGCTCCAGCTTTCCCCAAAGAATTCAGAGAATTGGTGCAGATAATTTGCCCTCAGAAATCTTTGTTTTCTTATCCCATGAAATAAAATTCTTAGAATTCCCCGAGAAGAGGTAATAAAGCTGTGCTTGTTTAAACCTGTAATATGAATGTGCCAAAAGTACTAATGTTAAGAGCCATGACTCAGAGCTGTCTGCATTAGTGACTGGTGATTCATGGTGGGATAGAGAGAAAAGAGGAGAATTTACTACTGAGTGATATAGCTGTGATTAAAACTTACTGTGTTAGCTGAGTAAACTGTTTTATATAGGAAGCTACTTTCCTTTTAGCCCTTACTCTGTCCCTCTAGCCCATGTTCCCAAATCTGGCAGCAATTTTCCAGGGACCTAGGTCTTTCTTCTCATTGCCATCTAAAAGGTCCTTTTTACCTGGAGCTCTGGCATAGGTCCTACCACACTGAACCAATAGTTTGTCTACCCACTCAAGTTAATTTTATCCTCAAGCCCCCAACTTTCCCTCTGAATAAGTCCTCTGCTCTTTTGAGGCTTGTGGTTTACAGGCTGCAAATGCAGTTCAAGATGAGTTCAGTGACAGCTATCAAAAGAGGAAGACTTATCTGAACCAGGATATTGTTTTCCATCTGTAATCATGCTATCTCTTGGCAGCAGGTTCCTTTCTCTACAACTCCCTGAGTAAATAAGTAGATTCCTGATGCTGTTCCAGCTATAAAATATGCCTTTGAAGGGCTCAGCCAGGAACAAGCCAGGGTGATTTTCCCCAATCAAAGATGTCCATGTGATTCTCTAGCACACTTCTAGCACAGAGGTAGGTATGTCCTTAGTTAGATAAGGAACGTAGTTGAGATTTATTCATGTCCCAAGTTAACAATCTGAATAGTGTGCAAAAACAGGGAGCATTTCAGAACATGTCAGGATATTTACTAAGTAGCTTTAGCATGAGATGTATTAAAGGAATTTGGAACTAGCATGAACTTCCTACATTATGCCTCAATAATAGTCTTCTCTTGTGAGATTTTCTTTATTTATTGTAACTAAATTTAGCCCATATTTATTGCAGGTTTGTTTCTCTCCCAAAAGGACAACACTGATTTTTGGCAGTGGTGGCCTGATGCGGTTCTAAGGTTCACAAAAAGGAGATAGGAGCCATTGCACTACATTAGCATATCAATTCTTAAACAATTCTGTAAAATACTTATGCTTTACCAGTCTTCTACCATAAGTAGTCCAGGTTACAACTGAGAACTTACTTACCTATAGTCAGGGGTGGGATTCAAATTTTCTAACAACCGGTTCTGTGGGCGTGGCTTAGTTGGTGGACGTTGCTTGGTGGTCATGTGACTGGGTGGACATGGCTTGGTGGTCATGTTATTGGCTGAGCATGGCCAACTCAAAATCACTCACATCGAGGCACGCATCTCCTCGCCTGGCCTCTCATGACTGTGGGGATGCTGCAACAGTTGTATGTGTGAAAAATGGTCATAAGTCACTTTTTTCAGTGCGCTTGTAACTTTGAATGGTCACTCCACACTAGCAAAGTACCAGCAAAGGAGGGGAAAAAAACTTCAGAGACGTTCCTGAGACAGCAAGTCTAGTCCTGCCAAGAATGTAATAAGGGTTAACGGAGAGGCAGTTTCTGTAAGCAACACCAGAATGTTTCCTTCCTGCCTTCCTTACAGGATTAGGCCAGTAATTTCTTCTAACAATGGTTCTCCGAACTGCTTAGAATGTTAACAACCAGTTCTAGCGAATAGGTGCGAACTGGTAGAATCCCACCCCTGCCTATAGTATTTATATGTTTACTTGATTCATTCACCACAGTGATGTTTGTTTTCTTCAGGGGCATTGGAGGGGGCGCATTTTTGTTGGAAAAGCTTATATAAAAGTGGACAATAATCATTATTTTAAGCATGGCTGTCAAACTTGCAGCCCACGGGCCGGATGCATCACATGCTGGGCATGCCCATGCCCTATTTACTGAAGGGGAAAAAAAGTCCCAATATGTCTTGTGATGCCGCCATGACGATGCGAATTTGACATCCCTGATTTAAAGGATAAATATTTTGCATAACCCCAAAAGCTGAAAAAGACATGATCAATGTATGAATTGATTCAACTCAAATGAATAAGATTAGAAGATTGGAAAAGACTCCTTAATAGGAAATAACCCCATTCCTCAAAACATCACCAATCATGCTGGTTGGCATTATTAAGTTAAAGTTCAAAGAACGTGGAAGCTATTTATAAGGCAATGATACTATATCTTTACTTGGTAAATGTAGAGATAAATGTCCAAAAAAGTTTAACGCTTAAGGATTTTTTGGTTGGGTTACATCTTTTTTCTGTTTTCTGTAATAAGTGAACTCAGGATGATTCAGTGAAAACAAATTGGCAGTAATTTAAACACAGGACAAGTACTTCTTCAGGCAACATGCAGTTAAATGTGTTTTTCTCCCAAAAGATGTAGAAATGACCACTGCTTTCACTTAGATGTTTACTTAGAAGACAATTCTACTAAATTAAATATTTACCACAAACACTTCAGTGACATTTCTTGAAAGTAAAATCATGCATAAGATTTGGTTGTAGCTCCTCTGAATTTAACAGAACTGTCTTTCAGGTAAAGTTTTAAAGGGACTTATTCCTGAATAAAATAAGCATGGTATTGCAGCCTCACAAAAAGTCTCCAAAGATGGACCTATAAGTGAGTATTTCAGTCAGAATACTTAAATAAATAAAACCATTGCACAGTTGACTTTGTGTCTGATATTACTTCTAAGTGAAACCTACTAGGAAGCTTTGATTCAAACAACAGAGGCTAACATGTACTTTAGATGTTCTGTAATTTTATTAACTGGGTGCAATGGTAGAGTAAACTGGTTGCCAACAAAAGCAAAGAGAAATTCACCACAATTGTGCAATGCAGCTCCAAAGTCTTATGAAAGGACAGCTTTGATCAGCAGAAAAATAGAGCCGCTATAAGTCAATCCTAGAAGAGTCTTGCAAGAATTATTTAAATAAATAGGTTCATGCCATAACCAAAGAGTTGTGGTTCAATATTTTTGCAACAAAATAATTAATATGGATGCTTGTAGAACTACTGCTGTTATTATTAAAATCTACATTGAAGTGAGCATAAGAGGAATAGCTCAATAAGAGACCTCTATGCATACATTGCATACAAAGTGTTCCAGGTTGAGTTCCTAATAACTGCATTTACCAAATCTTAAATACTAATATGGGGAAGAAACTGTATATCACCTGAAGTTTATAAGCATCTGACTTGGTACTGTCTGATTTAGTATACAGGAGATTTACACTGTGGAAAATAACTTAATAATCATGCTACATACACAGAGTCAGATGTATTCTCCACACAATAGGCATCTTTACTTGAAGAAACCCCATTATCTTTCAGCATCTTCAATTTTCTCCAGCTTCAATTCCTATTCATGTGAACTGATTGGGACTGGAAGTTCACCAGTACCTCACACTCTCCAATTGTGTGCTGCACAATGCAGTTCACAAGAGATCTTCCAGCTTTATTGCTTAATGTCCCAAAGGTAAGACTAGGACCTCTTTTCTTTAGTATGCTTCTCTTAGTCTTGAAAGAGGGCCACGTTAGGATAGCGGTTAAGGCACCCGCTAGAAATCAGGAGATTGTGTGGGTTCTAGTCTTACCTTAGGCATGAAGTCAGCTGTGTGTTCTTAGCCTTCTCTCTCACCCCTATGAAGAAGGCAAGGGCAAACCGTTTCTGAAAATCTTGCCAAGAAGACTGCAGGGACCAGTCCAAGGAGTGACAAGGGATTTATACTGATTCAAAAGCATACATACGAACACGTACGGTCTTGAAAGCTAAGTACTTAAAAACTTGCTTTTCCCAATACCACACAATTTATGAACAATTAGCCAGAAAGTAGATTTACAGAAAGGTGGCCGAAGTACACCCTTCTTTATTATAGTGTTCCAGTTATGGAACTTCCTTTCAAGTGGTCTCTATATTAGCTTCTAGAAAACAACTGGACGCATATAGGAAGACATATCTCACTGCCACCGCTGCTTTGCTTTTAAGTTTGACTATTGTTTTCCTTGGTATTTTTACTGAACTGTTTTTAATTCTTTTATAAATTGTTTTTAAACATAGTTTGCTTTATTGTGTCTATTTAAAAACTATTTTTGCAACAGTTTTGCTCTGTTTGGTTTGATGTTTTCAGAAATGGAATATATTAAGCTGCCAAATTATTTTATTTCAGATAAAAGCTGAGGTAAAGATCATCCCTCCCAGGAACACTACCCTGCCACAATGAGAATATCTTGGAGTAGGCATCCAAATTTATGGTTGTTGTAATTCATGCATAGAAAATCTAAAAACAGAATGTGCCATCTAGTTTAATCTTTATGTATGTTTTTAAGGAATTTGATAAACACCTGAAAGTTTATTTTAGAATTTGAAGATTTAAAATAGACCTTTTAGATTCGAAAGGTCATCAGATTGTGTGAGCTTCACCACAATAATTCACACACCATGTCGCTGGATTGCAGCATTCAGGAGATTTTTTAGTTTTATTTATTTATATTTAAAAGATTGATATAGCTGTCCATATTGTAATAGCAATTCTGGGCACAAAACAGTAAAACAGCAGGAGCCCTTAGATCAAAAACAAAGCAAGCATATTATGTAAAGTAAAGTAAGTAAGATTTATTACCATATCATTTTTTCATATTTCATGTGTCCAAAAAAGTGCCCTTCTTACAGAAAGATGGCCAGGCTTGGGGAATCAATATGCTGTGCCAAAGTACAAAACCAACCAAACAAAAAAACTCATGACCCAAATACAGTCCCCGGGGCAGTTCAACATAGCTTGATCATAGTAGTGAAAAACCAAATGGAATATTATGGACTGACTACACCTTAATTTCATTATGATGTCCTTTTAGCACTGCTCAATTCACTACTTCATTAGAGCTTTCATTATGAGTAGAAAAGCCTTCCAATTGCTCAAAGATACTGTATTATTGGATCACTGTAATTTATAAAAATAAGCGACTAGTTCAATTTGTTTCTTTCTTTCCATTTGTTTTCCATGGCATCTTTTTTGAGTTTCAGTATTATGCACAATATTATCTAATTGTACATAACAAAAAATGGAAATAGCCCCACTAAACTTACAATAAGATAATGCTTTTACTACAGTTTGAGAGCAACAAGATGACACAAATGAAACACAAAAATGTTAATTAGTACAGAAGCTATTTCATAATTACCATGTGTAGATGAAGCTGCCCAATCACTCTATAATTTGCAAATCCCTTTTGTATTTTTAGTTCATACAAGCCTATACTGGATAAGGTAAAATGTAACTCTTCACAGTATAGAAAATATACCTTTCTCAAATATGTACACAATATTTTTGTTTATCCATTCTGATTATTAGAACATACTGTACATCAGTTGCAAGTGAGTCTTTGAAAGGATTTTAGGATTGTAACATTTGAATTTTGAGAGATTGTCTGCAGCTGGCCATCAAAAAGGATTTCCAACCATTGGTTAAAAACTTAATTTTATGAGTTGATTCCATAAGTGTTGATATTTATTATTTCATTTCTTATACAATGATTTCAGTGCTTTCTATGTTACTAGCATTTTCTGTTGAAGTCTGATCTTTCGTAATTGAAAAAAATCATGTGTTTGTAGCGGTAATTTTATTATATGAACAATTAGTGAAGCTTTCAAGGACTTGTGTAACTTCAAGATTTTCTACTATTTTGCTTCCTGTATGTGAATGGGTTATTAACAGCTGTTAGCCTATTATTTACATCTTGTCCATACATTTTATGTTGTTAACATTAAGAGTTTTTAACAACTGTTAAGAGCTCATCATGCTCTTAACTTTCAGGAAAAACAGCTTTGATCTTGATTTATTCTGTCTATATAACCAAATCTACTTCAATGCACTTGAGTCACAATATTCGCTCCCTTTTATATTTGACCTATATTTAGTACCCATTCATTCTTGACTGTTTCTTCTTTTACCACATGGATTTAAGTACTCTAACTGATTTTTCTCTGACATATTCAATTCTTGCTTATCTAAAAAAAGTGATACACAGGCATTTTTGCTTCTTTCAACATATATTCACCTAACATTACTTTTCTTCTAATATTTGCCCCTCTTTATTTTTACCATAAATTTCCCTATATTTATCAACAATCTATGTGTCCCCAAATTCATTTAATAGCCCTGATAGCACAGGTGAGCCCATTATGAGTGATTAAGAGTATTACTATTTTAATGTAATTTTTATTGTTTTTAATTATGCTTCTTTTTGTTTTTATTTTGTTTTAATTGTGAGCTATTCAGAGTCATGTATATGAAATGGGGTCACCTATAGATTTACTAAATAAATAAATATGCCAAAGATCCCATTTCCTGATGGCAGCTCACAATCTCCCAATATATTTCACCCTTCTTGTCCCCACTCCAATTTCCCTATGATTGGCCTGAAATATAAACATCAAAAGTTTGATCGTAATTTGTTAAAAAATAGGCAGTCAACTCAAGTCTCAACAGATGTAATACATCACCTGAAGCAATCAGTCAGAAATCTTGCAGCTGGATTTTGGCTAAGTGAAGCTTTCAAAGAGTGTCAAGACCAGCCCACGTGTGAAGAGCATTATATAACAATAGCACTTAGGCTTATATATCGCTTAACAGTGCATTACAGCCCTGGGTTCTCATTTTACCAACCTCGGAAGGATGGGAGGCTGAGTCAACCTTGAGCCAGTGAGGATCAAACCCCTGGCAGTCAGCAGAATTAGCCTGCAATACTGCATGGAAACCACTGCGCCACCACGGCTCATAATTATATGACTTCACTGGAAGTTATTTAAGTATGGGTGCTATGGTGTAGAGCTGTAGTTGATAAAACAGATAATGCTGAAGTTTCATGCTCACATTGTGAAGCAATTAAGAAAAATAGCAATTACTATGATAATGTCACACATTTCAACTATTTTGGTAATTATTCCTTCTATTCTGATGGTGATTGATCGGCCTGTCTCCTGATCCCTGCCCAGATAAATTCCACAGGACACTTTCTTGAGGAAAGTATATCTGAGGGGGGTTGGGACACATTACTGTTGAAAATCAATAAAAGTGTACAATGTAGATAGGAGGTACACCTCACAAGTTTTGGAATGGGACGGTATGGAATGCAATGGACAAGACAGGACAGGAAAGGAAAGGAAACATTGTTTTTTAATATTCAGAACTAGTTTTTTTAATGATTCTGACACTATGACATGTGGAGGTACCTTTTATTATATTGAACTATGTGGCTTAGGACTGTCTTTACTGGCTGAAGGTAGACTCTTTCAGACCTACTTTCTGATATCCTCTGGACCTTTTCTATGTATTGGTAGGTGGAACATGAATGCTGCTTTTTCCCAAGTCAGACAATTTATCCATTATCTATCCATTTATCTAGTCCAGTGACAAGCAATGCTAGAAGCTCAGAGAATAATCATTCCCATTACCTAAACTTGTAAGCAGAGGTTCTATTACTGAATTTGGACTATGTACTCTGACCTCTGGTATTAGCAATCCTATTCTGCTACTATGCTTTGGCACTAATCTTTTGTTCATATCTGTGCAATTGGATCCAGGTTAAAGCCTGCCATCATTTTAAAAAGGTAACCAACATTTGTTAGTGTATATAGTACATAAATCTATTTTTATCACTTTTCCTTCCAAAATTCCCAGGATGTTAGCAATTTTTTTGGGTTGCACAATTAGGAATAAGGGTTGCAAAATTGTTGGAAACTCTGGAGGCTGTTTCCCATTTAATTGATAGTATAAATAGTGCAACATCTGTTCCCACAGTGTGTGTCGTTTTGTGAAAGAAAAGACCTGGAGCCAAATTCCATTTTTGATTCATAAACACTTGCTGAAGAAAAGCCAATGGGGATCCAAGCAAACATCAGCAACCCATCCAAATCTCAGGCTATTCGTTTTCATTCTTTGGCTTGAGAAAAACAAAACTCAAAATTCAATATCTCCACATCTAATTATAATGGGCAGAGGTTATCTAGTGCAATATAAAAAAAATCTCATACTGTTGTAGTTTGTTTTCTTGTACCCTTCTTTACAGTGCAAATCTTATTTAGCAAAAAGTTATTTTCAAATTAATTTACACTTTTCTAAATTAACAGCAGAAATTACAATTTTTAGAGAGATTCCTTATACTAAAATAAGTTGCATTTAACACCTGAATAATTTTCACAAATCTCAACCTTTTGCCTTTAAATATGATTTAACAGGCCCAAACTGAGTGCATTAACTCATCTTAAAACCGGTGTAATTATAACCCATAGTTATAAGAGAACATGATACATGGTAGGCTTGTGTGACCTATGAATACAGAGTCAGCATATTTCTCCCAGCAATTCTCATTTTATAATCTTGAAAGGATGAAAGAATGAGTCAACCTCAAGCCCGTCAGGACTGAACTCCCAGCAGTGGGCAGAGTCAGCTGCAATACTGCATTCTGAACATTGTACCACCACAGTTCTTTTAGAATCTGAACTACAGCTCTTTTAGTATTTGAAATCTCCCACTTTTCCCATACTACTTTTCTTTTTCTGTAACACAGATGAGTTCCTTGGATCAGTACCATCTATCGTCTAGGTGGCAGACTATTCATCAGTGAGGATGTTTATCTGGGTTCTAGATTTTGGAATACCTTTGTATATAGTGTCTTGACCTGCAGTATTAAAATGTGGGGATATGATTCAACCACATGCTGCAATACTAATTATATTGTTTTTCTTTGTACCATTTCTGATTGTTACCCTACATTCATTTTTATCACCTAAATTCATTATACACTAGGGCCACATTTATTATTGCTCCAGTTTTCTTTCACCGAGCTATGAAACAGCTTCCTTACCTTGGCACACATTATGATCATTTGCCTCGTACCCAGCTGCACACTGTATCTGAGATGGTACCCGATCTGGAGGTGTCCGACGGATGATGGGATTACCATTTCTGCTACCAGTGTCTGATGCTGTTTCTTCTTGGCCATTATTGACAATGATCTGGGCTGTTCTGGGCAGACAGAGGTATCCTCCAAAGTGATTAACACATTTCATTCCGCCTTTACATGCTTCGTGCACAATTTCACATTCATCAATATCTGTGATTATTAATGACAAAAAGTAAAGGAGTTATTAATCAGAGTGAGCTCTGTGTTATTTGTCATGAATAATAATCTCAAATAAACAGTAGTGTTCAAGAAATTATCAATAGTTAGTATAAAAAGTGGAGTGATGAATGAAAAGTATAAAATTAAGCCAGCATCAGATGACAAGTTCACATTCCCTATTTAGAGATGTGCCTATGGTTTTAAACAGGTAATATAACAAACCCTGCATATACTGTAATACAGTAGACAGGCAATGCATTCTGATTTTGAGTACACTCTTAAACTACATATTTGATTTTGTAAATAAGTGTCCCCCTAACTCAGGGGTGTCAAACTTGATTTTTCCATAGGCTGGACCAGTGTTTTATTTGTCCTCTGTGGGCCGGTGGCAGGAAGGAGGAGGAGTTCACAGGCGCATATGCTGGCAGTGGCAGCAGCCCCCTGCTCGAGGAGAGGGTGAGGTGGAATGCATTGTGGCTGCTGGGGAGCCCCTAGGCTGTGGCTGAAGCAGCCTCCATGCAGAGCAGGCTGGGGAGTGTGAGAATCGTGGGGCAGTGACTGGAGAATGGAACTTCAGGCTGGCCACCCAGGTGAAGGCTGGTGTGGTGGGGGCGGCAAAGAGGGGGAGGCCGCTGGATAGCCATGAGGCTACGGCTGGAGTGGCCTCTGCTACTGGGTGCAGAGCAAGCTGGGGAGGACAAGAATCTCAGGGCAGTGGCCAGAGAGGGGGAGCGGGCTGTTGACAACAGTGGCGGCTGTGTCTCCTGATCCACGAGGAGGAGGTGATGGTGGTGGCTGATAGGTGAGATATGGATGAGGCAATGCTGGCCCGTTGCCTCCTATGCACACATGTGCATGCCAGGATGGGGTGGGCTGGGCCTGTGTGTGTGTGTGCCCACTGCCTCCTGTATGCACATGCACCTGCTGGAAGAGCATGGGCCAGGCTGAAGTGAAGTGGGCTGGCCCCCTACAATATCCAGGATGGCCGTGCGGGCTGGATCCAATGTCAAGGGCCAGATTCGGCCCGCGGGCCTTGAGTTGGATACCTGTGCTCTAACTACAGTATATAGGAAGATGAACACTACTCTAAAAAAGAGGAGTAGATGTACTTAATTATTACAACATTTCTAATTATTTTTTAGAATGAAAGAAGGAAGGAGAGGTAGAATCCTGGAATACATTTTCTAATCAGCTGTCACCCGGAAGGATCAGATGGGATGCTGCCACTGTACCAGCTTTCCTGCCACATAGTAGCTTCCTTGTCGAAGCAATGGAGTCCAAGACTGATAGTGTTGAGTGACTTTAATCTGCCTTCTCTTGGCATGGGCCAGAGGTGGCTCATGTAACACTTCTAATTTTTCAAGCTCCACTGACTCCTTATAAGCTTTTGGACTCAATTCAGATGCTTGCTACTATCTCTAAAGCTATTTATGGTACAGGTCTGGTTATCTATAGAACTCCCCACCCCACTGTCTCCATTTGTCTTTGTCCCACTAGATCTGGCAAGATGGGTATGTTTTGGATCCCTTCTATGAGACAAGTCACCTTGTGGGATCCAAGAAGCAGATCATCTCTATCAAGTGCTTTCCCTTTGGAACAGCATATGCTCTGAGATTAAGATGGTCCTGACCCTGTCAGTCTTTCGTAAGACCTTGAAAACCTGAATTCCACCATGTAAGTGTGTTTTGTAATGATATGGAATATATTTGAAATATGGTCTCGGTTTTGTTGTATGTAATGTGGTTCTGTTTTTGTTTTATTATATTTTCTTTTAATGTTCTTAATCCTCCCTTAGCTAACAAGTCACGAGTTGGGCAGCTGTATAAATTATTTAAATACATCATTCATGACAGGAGTGATGAACTGTTCAGCCATGTGTATGTATTTTATCAAATTTTATACTTGTACGATCCAAACAGAACAACCCATATGGATCATTCTCATTGGATCAAAAAATTAAAAAAAACATATATCAGGAGATGACCCAAAACAGACAATTGGGACAACTACTGTTATTAAAGATATAACTCCAAATTTGCATAAAACCTCTACATTTTCCTCATTGTCTTCTCTATAAAAAGCTTCCACTGGGGAAACTATGGAGGAAATTTTACTATCTGCAAGATCTGGCTTCTAAGTACTTCTGATAGATATGAAAATATTAATGCACACCCAAATGTACCTTTGCATCGCTGCATGATGGGGTCCCATTCATAACCATCTGTGCATTGCTGAATAGAAAATAAACAAAATCAAGAAAAATAGATTAAATGCAGTCTTTCATAGCAATTAACAAAACATTATCACTGCGGAATTCTGCATTCAATCTTTTTATATGCCACAAATCTCTATAACATCTAGGCTGCTGCATGATCTTGCTGAAATTTTGTTGATAATACTTTTTAATTAATTTATTTGAGGAATCAAAGATTCATCTATCATTAATGCGTCCCATAATTATTTTCTAGGGAGTTCAGTATTTTAATCATTTTTTACAATATTTTATTTCTTAAACCTTCTATCTCAATCAGAACCATGTCAGTTTAGTGCCAGCACTTAGCCTAGACCAGCCTCCTAGATTTGAAAGGGAAAAGGTATTTTTACTTAGAAAAAGCCCAAGGTTTCAATTTCTGCTTTCTCCATTTTAAATGTGCCACAGAGACCACAGTATATTACATTAGAACAGACTTCTCCCATTGCCATTTTAGTAGGGAATCTTGTAACTTTGAGAAGTATCTCATAATTATTAAATAGCAAAACTAATGAGAATTATAATCCATATATCCATATACTAAGATGGCAGCAGATTGGAAAAACTGTCCCTGTCATAACTTCCAATTAACTTTCCTTGGACTACCTTGGGTGAGTTTGGTGTTATCATTTGATTTATATTTCATCCCAGGAATTATATAAAATTTGCTTTGTGCTCTATAAACAAATGTTTTAAAAGAGTATTGCCCTAAAGCAGCTTTCTACATATCTTTTCCATTTACTAAACTAGACTGTAGTCCTTGTTATCCTTTGATACATTGGAGCTGCAGCCCAAATTTCTGGAGGACACAGGAATCTGCTCTAAGATACATTGGATCTAGGGCACTTAAAGTGGAAACCAACATTCTGAATTATGTCTGGAACTAATTAGCAACTGAAATAATAACGGTCTAGTAAAAGTGAGATTTAGATACAGAGTTATTTGTTGGCAAGGCTTTCCACATCATCTCCTTGAAAACTGCAGATTTTCTGAATGAATAAAAAACAATATTTTTGAAAACTCTCCAACACACTATGTTTTTCTCTCTTTTCCTCCCTCCCTTTAAAATATCATCTTTACCGTGTATGTGATAGTTTCGTCTGCTTCTTGTGATTGTCCTGTAGCGAGGAGCAGAGCAGCAAGGACAGCAAAGATGATCATGATGAATCTAAAAAGAAATAAAATCTATTTAAAAAAATATGAGATATATACTCATACAAACATATATCTGAAGACATCTCTACACTTCCCCTGTTGTGTTTGGCTACAAGTACCCTACTATTCAATAAAACAATTAGTTAGGCTGCAGCATTTCAGATTAAAGGGAAGAGGATGTTTTAGGATTGAACAGTCTCTGTGTAAAATTATTCTCCTCTACCTACATGAAAAACAAGGTTCAAGGAGAAAGGTCCTAGGTTTCTACACGCAGCTAATTATCAGAACAAAAATCCACTCAATTGTGCAATTTCCCCAAATTGGATTTTATCACTAAGAATTATGTCACAAGAAGAAGAGTATGGCTAAAAGCACCCTTCTGAATTCAGGTTTTGTAAAGAAAAAAAGAAAAGCTAGATTATTGGATGTCCAGTCATAGGCAAAAGAACCCCCAACCTGTCTACTAATTATATTTAAGTGCACAATGTTAACAATGCTGCTGCAAAATAGCATCTATCTGCTAAACAAATTAAAAGGTGACTGTTCCACTTTGTTAACATTACAGAAATACACACACAGATACAATGTTCAAATGACCTGCTCCATCACTGATGTGCTCCATCAGATATGACATGCTCCATCACTGGAGGTTTTTAAGAAGAGATTGGACAGCTATTTGACTGAAATGGTATAGAGTAGGGGTCACCAATCTTTTGGACCTCAGGGATCACCAAACTGGTAATTTTAAATCCTGCAGACCAGAAACCCTGGGAAAATCCCCCAAAAACTCTGCAGGAAAATTCCCCATCCCATTTTCCTACCGATTGATCATTCTTTATTTGGGATCGCAGAATACTGTCTCCAGCTCCGTTCTCAGAGAGGGAGACTTTTGACTTCATGCAAGGAAAGCAGCAGAAGTCTTTCTTGTCTCCCACAAACTCCACCAGAACGGATGCAACCTCTTGGAGCAGGATGCCTTGCAGGGTCCCAAAGACTCATTTCTAGCAGAGTTTGGGGGAAAGAAAGAAAGACTGTTGCTTCTTTCCTTGAGTGCAGAAGAAGCGGAAAGAAGCAGCCCAGTGGCCAGGCCAGGCATGTGGGGCAAGTTTTCCCCCCGTCCCTTCCCCGCTTCCCTCATTACCTCGTGTGGTTCACAATGCAAGCAACACAAGCCTTGTGTTCCCACGGGACATGTGGGTGGCACAGCCTTGTGTTCCCGCATAGCCTGGATTAATTGCTTTGGGGGTGACATTTCTCTGGGGACCACCAAAATTTGCTCACGGACCACCAGTGGTCCCTGGCCCACTAGTTGGCAACCACTGGTATAGTCTCCTGTTTGAGCAGGGGGTTGGACTAGAAACCTTCAAGGTCCTTTCCAACTCTATTATTCTGTTGCTCAAATATTGGGAGATTTTATGAAACTTCCCCCAAGACAGAGGACAGAGCAGAGCTGCTTGGATAAATTAAGGGGAAGGGTCCCAAAGTATGTAGACCTAAAGCAGGTTGGCACTAGTATTTTTCCAGATCTAGAAATAAAAACATGAGCATTATAATAAAACAAAACAGATTGTGGCCAATATATTATTGTTATTTAATCTTATTTAAAGCAACATTATTTATGTAGCCACAAAGCACTTTTGTGAAATCCAGACATTTTAAACAGTTAATTTTTTTTAAATTATGGAAACAAATGAAACACCTGGAATCATTCTAAATGTGGTAGTATAAATGCTACCACAAATATAAACAAACACAAAATAACAATCCAAAGAACAAAAATGAAATCAATCATTTAATCTTTTGTTGGCCAAAAGCTTTCAGTACTATTAAGAAAACTCTCTGGTTTTAATTTAAGCCACGGTAGCTCAATTGGTGATTTTCGGCCACTCCAAAGTACCTCATAGGATTGTGGCTGCAGAAAAATTAGGAAAAGGGAACACCATAAATACCTAAATGTAAAGTAGGGTATAAAATAAAATAATGAAATAAAATAAAAATGCCTTTCCACTGATCACATTGGGATTTACTTCCCAAGAAATATGAATAGGATTGGAATGGGGAAGTGCTTAAAAAAAGATATAATCAGAGAGAAAACTAGTTCTTTGTGGGGAATAATGGCTTTGAAAACTCAAGATCTGCCTTTATTCAAATCCCACCTCTGAATTCTGTTTATAGAATTTGTCTTCCCTGGCAATTGAAAGTTGAGAGTCAAAAATAAGTAAAACGGCTTACATAAGAAAGGCACAGGAAACACACATTTTAAATCAACAACACCCAGCTGGCACTGGGGCTTTAGCACATAACAACTAAGCAAAAGCTCTCCACTCCTTACTGGCATTGCCAAAGAAGACCAAAGTGCCATGGTATGTACATGGCAGGGATGAAAAATAAATAAATCAAGAGGTACAATAAAAGGGTTTCAATTGCAAGGTTTCAATTGTACCTTAATGTTTTCAAATAAATATGTAATTAATAACACCTTGTATCCCCCATCTCCCTGGCTTTGCCACTTTTACAGGACACACTAACTTTGCCCTCTGAGTCAATTTCAGCATGTTGTGCATACTGTACAGAGCCATTAGGCTGCTTCTGCTCTTTGGAGCTTCTTTTCCACTGACAATCCACCCTTCCAGTACAGTTAAAAAAGACCACATGCTTGCCTTGGTGGGCAGATACAATGCTTGCTTTCCTGCCATCAATCTCATTTTCTTTCATTCCCAGAACATAGCAAGACTTTATGGGATTTAAAAAAAAAATCACCTTTACCAATATCCAGTTTTCTTCTTCCTATCCCAGTGCTTTCCCACAGCTGCAGGGATTGCTTTTGGGATCAACAAATACCATTTCACACAACTCTACCAATATATAGTACAGTACTGACTGCTTTTTCCACAATTAATCTAGTTGTAATTACTTAAAATGGCCTTGACTCACAGAAAAGCTGATTAAAATATTAGGAAAGTGATGTGGATGTGCACTAACAACAATAGTAGTTTCTACATTTGGTTCTTACTCTGTACTGACTGTATCATTTTGAAATGAAGGTGTGGATTAAAATGATAGGCAGTGATTTCATACTTGCTTTTCTGAGAGTAAAAGCCATTGAACTGAGCAAAACTAATCAAGCAAAACTGACTTCTTAGTAGGAAAGTACTACTCCACTGTGAATATCCCTTGATGAAAAATATTTATTTGCCCAAGGGTCTACTATAACTGTACATGAAATAAATAAAAACACTTAGAGACTATTACATGTAAAGTTGTGTTTCTCAATCATAGGAATTTGAAGATGTGTGGACTTCAACTTCCAGAATTCTTCAGAAAACGTGCTGGCTGGGAAATTCTGGGAATTATAGTCCATGGATTTTCAAGTTGTTGAGATTGAGAAACACTGATGAAAAGATAAAGCAATAAAAACAAGTCTTCCCTTCCTTTAGTTTCTAAAAAAATGGTTAGCAGAGTTCATAGTAGCAGTGATGGCAGAGCTACTTTGTATGAACGCATTCCTTCAATGTGTGAAGTGGTTTGAATGAACGATATGAAGTGCACCAAACTGCTTTTCTCTCTGGAAAAAAGAAGTAGGGAGAGAGATTTCAAGCAACACATATAAATAAAACTTTGTGAAAAAATATTTTTTCTGTTCATGAGCTTCAAAGTATTTGACACCATCTGGAATTAAAGCCTGAACTTCTGAATTGCTATGGAATTGGATTAAAAAACATATGATCTCACCATCACATCTCCATACCAACTTTTCAGATGTAACATAGAATTGGAAGCAAAACTAAGGGTTTTTAAAAAGAAGGATGTGTAAAACTAAGGGGGGATCCACCCTCTTGCATTCCCCCCATTTATATATCATTGATCATGCAGGCAGATGTTGGAAAAAGCCTGTTTCTAAATGACTCAAATATTAACTGTTTGCTATATACAGATGTTTTGGTCCTGTTACAGGAACAGGCAACAGCCCAGGATTGCGAAGTGGTGTCATTTCAGGCCTTAGGGATTTACTTTGTGATTTCATGAAACAATTTATTCATCCGAAGGTCATTTCTCATTGACTTCAGCCACTTTCTACCATCCAAGTTGAGCCACTGCCAAATAATTGTTTGTAAATAGCAACAGGCCCTCTGGCAAAATTCTGTTGTGTTTCTTACTTATTGACTCCCATATGCAAGCAAAACTGTAGGAAAAATTTAAGTGGAGACCTTTAATTGATGAGAAGTGAGAAGTGAGAATCAAGAAGAAGAAGAGGCTAAAAAAACATATTTGTTTTATGGTTCTTCTGGGGCTGATGGGTAGAAACAGTGTTGGCATAACTCAGGGGCATCTTTTTGCAGGGTGGAATGAAAACAAGATGGAGTTGAAGCTCTTCCTGCACATCAAAAGGGGTTTCAATTCCACAGGCAACATGTTGATATTTTTACCATCTCCCTGAACATTATTGAACATCACACAAATGATTGGCAACTAAAACATTCACAAAGGGGGAAAGTCATCTACTTTAAAAACACTTAGAAAACATTTATCCCCATTGCTCTTAATTTTAACTGAAGCAAGAAATACCATTTGCAGGAGGAGATCCAATAAAGGAAATTATGTCAGGAGCCAAAGACAGCACTAGAAATAGGAAACTGGCACACGATAGTGCAAAGCTTCAGCCCCTTACTGCTCTGGGACTTGTCCTTCAATGTTGGAAGGATAAACTTATGACCTTCAATTACTTAATTGCTCAATAAACTGAAAAGTTGATACTTATAATTATGAAAGAGTTGCTTAAAGATATAGACAATGTAGGGATCATTATAATGAAAGATATGTAAAACAAAACATACATGAATGAAATTTGAGAGGGAGTGTGTGTGTGTGTGTGTGTGTGATGGACTAGAGCTACTTACTATATAAAGGCTGCAAAAAGTTTTGTTTTTCTAGTGTCTTTCTGTGGTCACTCAGTGATTGGATGGTGGAGAAAATATTATTAGGGCAATTAATAGTTAGGTAATTCCAGTCAGTAAATACGCAGCTGGAATAGTGGATTGGATACAAACAGAACTAAAACAGAAAAATAATGACAATAAATCATATCCTTCATCATGTTAACAGACACTACTTACCAAGGAAAATAGGTGGGCTAGAATGTTGCAAGTACACCAGGCAAAAAAGCAAAAAGAAAATTAGAAGAACATCTTCCACTCCAGGAAAGTGAAGAAGATGCACTGAAAGTAGTGTACCATGAAGAAAGCAATAGCAGGCAAAACAGATAGCAATAAGACCTGGCAATAACTAAAGAGCAGTAAAGTTGAAGAAAGAGACAGAGGGGCTAATTCTAGCTGCCTAGAAAAAGCTTTAAGTGCATATAAAGCCAGACTTGAGAACACAGCACAGACAACAAATGCCACCTCTCCAATGAAGCTGAAGGAACTATAGTGTAGACCACCTAGTTAGCTGCTGCAAGAAAACTGCACAGATTGACCACAAATAATGATGACATGACAAAATAGCAACAATGGTGCATCAGAAGATCTGCAAGAAATATCATTTGCAGGCAAGCAAGAACTAGTGGGACTACAAAATAGAGAAAGTAACAGAAAATGAAGAAGCTAGAAAGCGCTGGGAATTTAGAATTGCAACAGTCACTTGCACAGGAGAGAGAACCGGAGAAAATCATAAAATGCAATGACATAAAACCAGAAGTAGAGTGACTGTGGCAAAAGAAAACAAAGATAGTATCAATAGTAATAGGTGCCTTGGGTGTATTCCTAAAATATTTGGAGTACCACTTGAACATCATCAGCATTGACAAAATCATCCCCAGTCAATTACAAAAGGCAACTTTATTTGGAATAGCTTACCTCCTGCAATTATACTTTTAACTCCACCACACAACAACGTTTGCCTACCCCAGGTCCAAGGGAAGAACTTGATGGATAAAAATGTTCTAAACACCTGGCTGATTGTTAATGAACAACAACAACAACAATAATAATAATATACATTGTTTCCCCTGGTCCTGAAGCACATTAATCCAAGGTCTTGATTAAAAGTCTCTATTGAGCCTATTGGAGGCAAATTTAAGGAAAGGGGAAGAACAAATATATTTTGTTTTCTGCTTACAGATTCAATAGAGAGTAGAGCAAACTATCATATAATCTTAACATGGTTAAACATGACTACAAAGAATTTTTCTCACCAGAAAAGAAAGGAGAAACTGCCTAATTGTACCAAACAATATGCTAACAGAAGAACTGTCATTTTGGCATATTGCCGCTGCTATAATCAAGAAGGGACTGTTGATTAAGAATCATTGTTTATATTTCTTGCCATGTGGCAGGTAAAGCTACCTTCAGATTCTCCAGAGATTGACGAACATCTCCTAGACTTGGGATGGTATATACCTCCCACTACTGGATGTACACAAGACAGCAAGAGCTTCTAAAGAGCAGGAGTTGCCCAAACCTCAGATGGGTTCTTTATTCTATTCATTCTTCTCCTTTCCCTTACAATATTTCTTTGTTACATTCTGATTTGTGAGAAGAGAGGGGCATTTATTTCTTTAACTGCAACTGTCCCTCTCTTGTTCAGGTTTCTCCAAACTGCAGTGGATTTGGATGCTCTTTATGAACTTCCCTCTTAAAACTTCTGACCTAGAAAGCTTGCTGGAGGCCAACTAGCTTTTTCTGTTGGTGCAGCCAGAACACCCAATAAGGTTGCCTACCACTACTTGAGAATTCTGAAGGAGAACTTTTACTTCCCTTATTTTTCATGTTTGATATACCAGCTGATAGGCGGGGGGGGGGGAGCAGTAATGCTCTGAATATCCCTTAAGGCCCCCACCAAAGCATCTATATGGAGGAATTGCAGGAAATTAAAATGGCAGCTACTAGTCCCAGCTACATTTTAATCCCCCTGGCATTGGAGGCATAGAACCAATTTTAGTTGCCTTACACTTGACAATGGGGTTGTGAGGGAATGTAGTTCTTACCTTGGCAATAAGAAATGAAATTCAAAATAATCTCACCCTCATTTTGTTTAGTATAAAACAGGATGCAGAGAGACTTGGACAAGCTTTCCAGAAGCTATTATTCTATCCTATACAATGAAGGACATTCCTGAAACTCTTGCTTTGACCTTGTCTACCTCAAAGAGCTGACAGACACTGATACCTAAGTTCATTGGATAACAAATAAAACCTTATGCAATGTGTGAAATGGCTCTAATGGACAAGAGAAAACCAGAATCTGGACATTTCTTTGAATCATCAGTTGCTGATATAATAAGGCAATATTTCCCTTATACATTTATTAGGACTACAAACACCCATAATAGCTCCTCAGCAGGGAGATTAGTTATGTGAGATGGGAATCTGAGGAAAAGGAGTCAGATTGAAGAAGGCTCCATCTTTCCCTCTTGTCAACTTAACTGCAACATGGTAATAACTGTACAATGTACAATACGATGACGTTTACAATTCTATCTAACGTCACTTGTGACCATTGAGGGAAGGCTGAATCTCAGCCAGTTTTATTATTGTTTCACTAATGAAGGGACCTCAACGACGATATAAACAAACTCCCTTTGAAAATTGTTCAGTTAGAGATGATGATTCAAATATTTTGGGTGTCAATGTCTATTTCACAAATGCAGCCTTCATTGATGAACAGCTACATATTAAATAGGAAAAATGGACAGGAAATTCAGCATCAAATCTCACTACAGTCTGCTACACTATCAAAAAGCAAGGAAGATCATACTATATATATTCATATAGTCCCTAGTTTTTCCCTCCTTGGAGTTCTCCAGATCTGCCTTATTAATCCAGAAATGATATGTACTGCCTGTTCCTGTAACGGTTCCCTCAAAGAAACAAATGTGTTTGGACTTCAATTAAACTAAGACCAGAAGCCCAAATCCTGAAAATCCTCCCTCCTCTCCAAAATTCCCTTGCCCTTTCTATAGGATCTTGCTGCCCCGGGTAGGGGTAGGAAAAGGGAAGGGTGCCCCTGGATATAAAAACGATCTAGCTAAAGTATCTGCTCTGATTAGCAGCACCTCTACTAGAGACATGGGAGCACTTCAGAGAGGTCACTTACTTTATCTAGGAAACTGGAGGCTAAAACAGATAAAGAACGGTTGCTGGAGTTAGATATGTCTAGTTTAATGTAAAGAAAGACTAGGGGTGACATGACAGTGTTCTAATATCTAAGGGGCTGCCCCAAAGAACAGGGGGTCAATCTATTCTCCAAAGCATCTGAAGGCAGGACAAGCAATGGACGGAAACTAATCAAGGAGAGAAACAACCTAGAATGAAGGAGAAATTTTCTGACACTTAGAACAACTGGTCAGTGGAACTGCTTGCTTGCAGAAGTTGTGGATGCTCCAACACTGGAGGTTTTTAAAAAGAGATTGGACAACCATTTGTTTTAAATGGTATAAGATTTCCTTTCTGAGCAAAAAGACTAGAAGATCTCCAAGGTCCTTTCCAACTCTGTTATTCTATTATTTGTGGTTTACAAAATATTAGCAAATGAAAACAGTTTTGATGGATCAGAAGGACCTACAAAAGTCCAGCAAAATCAAGTTGCATATAAAGTTCAGCTTACTGGCTATGCTTTTTATTTCAAACTCAATTCAATTCTAGAATCTCTCAGAGCAATTTACTGTATCACACGTGTCAGCTCAGGCATCTCCCATTTCTAACATAATGTCTTACTTAGGCCTCTTTGCATCCTATATGGGGAAAGCCTGTGTAGCTTCTGTTCTTAGCTGCATGGAGAAGCCAAACTTTTATTCACTCCCAAGAATCTAAGAGTGAAATAGCCCAAAGACAGCCTTGCAGGTAAACTCTTAAAGTATCTATATAGACTATTATCTGAACAGAAATCTATATAGGCCACAGAAACTGACCAATTGTTGTTGTTTTTTGCATATTGGCACTTGAAAAAGATTATTGGGACTCTTGTCTAATTTTAAATTACAAGAATAAAAGAATAATCATTTGGGGAGGGGGGAATGAAAACTAATGTGAGGAATCATGGTATCTTCCATTTTGATCAGTTGGTCCCTTCACGGATTTTTGGAAGTAATATTTCCCAACAGCTGTTATAGGAGTGTTTTTCCCTTCTATCAGAAATTTCACTAATGGATTGCAAATAAATTTTGGGCTTGTGTCACAGGGCTGCGTTTCCTTCTGATGAGTTTTGGCTATATGAAGTAGCTAAGTAGTTAAAAAACCAGGATAGAAACTGGGAGTCTAAGTTCTAGTTATATCCCAGGCAAGGAGCCAGTCACCTCGGGCCAGTCTCTCCCCCTTTCAGCTCGAGGAAGGAGGCAATGGCAAACTACTTCTGAAATCTTGCCAAGAAAACTGCAGGGACTTGCTCAAGCAGTCACCAGGAATCATGGCTGTCTTGAAGTCAACCAACCAACCAACCAACCAACCAGTTTTATATCTAAAAATATCCAACTGCCTCTTCCCAGTTCCTTCTTGCTTGCCTATTGGATGACTGGGAGGACTCAATTACTACTGGTGGTAATTAAGTGCCTTGAGATTTTTAATCCTGTTTGTGTTTATTTTTTTATTTTTGTTTGCTTCCCACTTTTTTTCTTGTGAAGAAATTCAGGATAGCAGAAATTGTGTTCCTTAATAGTCTTCTTATCTGACCATTGGCCAGAGCAGACTAGACTGTGTAAGCAGGACTGTCCTAGAAATATCTGCAGGCTGGCCATGTATGTTCAAGTTGTGACCTCTTCAGTTAAAAGCACTAAGTAATGTGCAAATCTCCTGTATGCCATCAGAGGAGATACTCCAAACAGCTTGATCTAAGGCAACCTCCTTGACTAAATCTCCCTTTAAGAGGATCTCAAATAACAAAATTGGGCAAGAATTCTCCAAAGAACTGGAGGACTGCTGCCAGGCTCAAAATAGCCAATACTTGGCTCAACTGGACCACTTCTCTCTGGCAGCAGAAATGGATGAGCTCAGAATAAAGGTGGCAGAGTTGCCTTCAACTCCCAAAACGCGAGTAATGATTTTACCTATTTTGTATGTAGGGACAAGAAACCCCACCGAACTGGCATATAAACAACCAATTTTCTGCATCCTTTCTGTCCCATCTTCTGTATCCCAGAAACCTGTTCCTAGGCTGCCCACACCGGGTCAGAAAGGAAGACTTGCTAATTTCAAAGGGATTCACTTCAGCGGACTTGGTTAGTTTTGCAACCGGTAACTTCCCGGTTGAAGGGCGCATCGGCAGAGTTGCCCAACGCTATTAAAAATGCACATTTCCCCCTCTAAATCTGCATCCTCTGCATTTACTCTTCCTTGGATGGTCCTACATTTCTTTTATTCTCCCTGAACGAAGATCGGCAAGCCATCAATACAATTCCTCCAAGCCATTCCACGCACACCCGAAAATTTAAAAAATAAATAAATATGAAAACCGCACGCGTGCAAACCACTCCCGCGACGCGACCTCCTGAAAGATCATCCCACGCGTTCGCACGAGCGGGGAGCAGCCCGTGCAACCTGTAAAACATTGCACCGCGCCGCGTTGCTTTGCTTTCTTCTCCCACCGCGTTACCGCAAGGGCTGGTGAGAAAAGGAGAATCTGGAGCGTCTTACCTGCGTCGCTCCAACAACGGGCGTGCGGCGAGGTGGCGAAGGGATTCCCTTCCCGTGCAGGCAGAGCTGCCAAGGGAGGCGGCTCGGGAGAGCGAGCGGCAGCAACTCCCTCCAGAAGAGGCGCAGTTGCAGGTTAACCCCGCGCCTTCGCCCGGCTCCTCGAGTCACGGCGGGCTCTCCCCCGCCGCCCCCGCTTTCCCTCCCTCCTCGATGTTTTGGACCGACTTTAAAAGTTTCAGCTACCGTCAGCATCCGTTTAACGCCCCCTACCGATCTTCTTCGGAGTTAACCCTTTCTGTCGAGAATTTGGTAACGGGTTAGAGGTGGAATGATATCCTGGGCTTTGCAAAGGAACGAAATCATATTTTAATATTTGCATGCTTGCTACCTGCAAGGTTTTTTTTTACTTTTGTTTTAAAACAAAGAGAGGAAATGGCATTCCTGATCTTTAATCTCTCTCAATCAGACCTTCACATAAGGAAAGTACAGCTAGTCCTCACCATTGTGCCCAAAATTTTATATTGCCAAGGGAGAAATTTGTTAATAGCAATAGCAGTAGCTCTTAGACTTATATACCGCTTCACAGTGCTCTGCAGCCCTCTCTAAGCGGTTTACAGAGTGAGCAAATTTTCCCCAACAATCTGTGTCCTCATTTTACCGACCTCGGAAGGATGGAAGGCTGAGTTCAACCTTGAAGCAATTGGACTCAAACTGCTGGAAGTCAGCCTGCAATACTGCACTCTTAACGACTGTACCACCACAGCTCTTAAATGAGTTTTGCCCCATTTTGTGACTTTTGTGACCACATTTGTTAAGTGAAATGCTGCAGTTGTTAAATTAATAAAATGGTTGTTAAATGAAACCAGGCTCAATAGCAATAATTGTGAGAGGGATCTTGGAGTCTTAGTGGACAACCAGCTAAACATGAGCCAGCAGTGTGCAGCCGCCGCCAAAAAAGCTAATGCAATCCCAAGTTGCATTAACAGAGGGTTACAATCGAGATCAAGGGAGATACTAATACCACTCTATAAAGTCTTAGTAAGACCACACCTGGAGTACCGCATCCAGTTTTGGTCACCACATTATAAAAAAGATGTTGAGACTCTAGAAAAAGTACAGAGAAGAGCAACCAGGATGATTAGGGGGCTGGAGACTAAAACATACAAAGAACGGTTACAGGAATTGGGCATGGCTAGTCTAGTGAAGAGAAAGGCCAGGGAGACATGACAGCAGTCTTCCAATATTTAAGAGGCTGCCACAGAGAGGAAGGGGTCAAGCTATTTTCTAAAGCACCCAAAGGCCAGACAAGGAATAATGGATGGAAACTGAACAAGGAAAGATTTAACCTGGAAATAAGGAGAAACTTTCTGACAGTGAGAACAATTACCCAATGGAACAGCTTGTCCTTGGAAGTTGTGGGAGCGTCATCACTTGAGACTTTCAAGAAGAACTTGGAGTGCCATTTGTCAGAAATGGTGTAGGGTCTCCTGCTTGGGTGGGGGGTTGGACTAGATGACCTACAAGGTCCCTTCCAACTCTGATTATCTGTTATCTGGTTGAGCATGCTATAGAGAGATGGGGCATTGCCTCCAGAAATCATGGGCACTCCATCACTGGAGGTTTTTAAGGAGAGTCTAGAGATAGTCACTTGTCTGAAATGGTATAGGTTCTCTCGCTTGACTAGAGACCTCCAAGGTCCCTTCCTGCTCATTCATTCATTGCAAGTGAATCTAGTTTCCCCGTTGACTTTGCTTGTCAGAAGGTTGCAAAAGGTGATCACATGACACCCCCCCCCCCAGGACACTGCAACAGTTATAAACATGAATCAGTTGTCAAGAATCCATATATAAATCACATGACCATGGGGATGCTGCAACAGTCATAAGTGTGAAAAATGGTTAGAAGTCATTTTTTTCAGTGCCGTAACTTTGAGCGGTCACTAAGCGAACTGTTGTAAGTTGAGAACTATCTATATTTTACTTATTTGCAGAGGAATTCTATCCACACCACTATCTTAATTACTGTTGATGCAATCTACCAGCATATTAATAGAATATGAGTTTATTTTCCTCTAAAATTCCAGAGTTTGGAGAAAAACTCAGGTACTCTTTTGCTCAAATATCTGCAAAGCAAAGCAAAACAGTGGGTGGGCTTTGAAAGAATGAAAAAACAGTAAAAATAAATTGCAAATGGGATCAGAAAAAGTGCTGTAAGAACAAAACTGAATAAGCAAGGCTGATCGGCACCTGGAACAGCACATCAAGGCCTGTCCCCCTTGTTAAGAGCCATTAATCAGGACTGTTAGGTTCACTCGATCTTGCAAATTCAGATACTGGATGATGGATTGAGAAATCCGGAGTTCTTTTGCCTTCCTACTGGTTGGCATTTGGGAGCCAGCATGAACATCTGGCCAACCTGTTGACTTTGGAAGGCAAGAATGCCCTATTTCCCACTTTCCTTCTTTTGGGGTTCCCTCCTGAAGTCAAAGGGTCGTGGGATTTTGCTGTTCTGTCTCCATGATCGCTTAGTAGAAGTAGTTTTGCTGCTGTCCTGGATCATGATTGCTTTTCCTCCCTGCCAAACAAGTGGGGTGAAGCAAGAATTGTGGCTGAGTTGTGTGCACTTCAATTCACAGCATGCTGGCTGGAGAATTCTGGGAATGAAAGTCCACACAACTTAAAGTTGTCAAGGTTGAGAAACATTGGGACAGGGAGTAGCTTTGCTTTCTTGTGGGCAATAATGATGAGGATGGTGTGTCACATGGGCAGTCCTGAGGGCTTGGGAGCAGGAATGTCTGCAGGAGGGATTTAAAAAAAGACTAGATGGCAGCCACCATCAAGGCTGTCATTTTGATTTTTCATTCTTTGCCTCTTTTCTGCAGATATTCCTCTTCAATGATGAGAATGGAGAACATGTAGAAAGGCCTAAATTAATTTTGTTAAATCCAACAGGGTTGTTAATTCTGCTTTTAAATCTGATAGTCTGAGGAGCATTCATTTTTAAGTTTATTTCTTTTCTAAGACTTTTAGAAAAACAGAATTAAAACTCAAAACATGAGACATTCACAAATTGATATGTCATTTTTAAAGCAGGAAGGCCAACCCATGATCTGTAAGCTGCCTCCAGCCTCAACCTCCTTCTGAGAAATCTGCATCCTGTCTTATGTTCTGCCAAAATCCTGGAGTAAAATACCAGTTGTCCATAGTGTCCTTTTGCCTCCTGTATATGGTTAAAAATACCTGTAATGAAACCTCTTCAGAATCCCCAGTCTTCAATATGTCAGTTCAGCCTAATGACATCATTGTATCATCAGCAATGTAGTTTTCAGAGACCATTAAAAAAAAGGAAAGTGCAGCTTTTGAGTCCAAATGTTGTTTGTGCCTGTCTTAAACTTTTGTACAAGAATTGCTTCATTTATGATTACACTGAGTCAATGTACAAAAAAATCTTTCCACCTTTGCTCTGCTGTGTCATCAACATTACTGTTGGAAAATCATTGAGTATACCTTAAAATATAATGTAAAATGCAATAGAAGTAACATGAAACAAAGGCTATAGCAAGTAACTACATAAGTACAGCAGAAAATGGGATGGGTAAAAGGAGACAATTTTAGTGCTTCTGTCTTGAGTGGTCCTTAATAAGAGCTTTAAACATAAGGCTACATTTCTAGCTTTGAAAATAGTAGGCTTTAACTGTGGCAGAATGGATTTCATGTCTTCTAGTGTCAGGATGTACAGGTTTTTTTTTAAGATGCAGCAGAGCAGAGAGTTCAATGGAGCACACATGCTTGGAACTAAATTCCATTAATGTATTATTGAATAAATATTTGACTGAATCATTTAAGTAAGAAAAAATGAAATATTTTTACACACTGTATTTATTGTGCCACAGATTTATTTTAATAGTACCTACTTATTTAGCATGTACTTGGCAGTGAATATAAGATGTTCTTAAAACTTCATTTTACAATTATATATATTGTATATCAGTCTTCAGGGCCTTCTTATAATATAAGAAAGTCCTCAGGCTGGAATTTCATTTTCTGTGCAACATAAAAGGTTCAAGACACTTTCACAAGATGTCTTATTATTACCATATTTGGTAGGATATGTCTCTTTATGTCATATATTTAAGTAGCTTAAATGTACCAGCATAAGCTTTTCCTGGTGTAGAGATAAGCAATGGGCAAAAACTTTGATGGGAATTGGACTCCACATCTTAGCCAGCATACATTGATAAATTCTGTTCAATGTACAAAAATATGAATGAATGTGAATATATATTGGAGATCTGATTTTAATCTTGCAGCAATTCCCCAGAGAATCCTACAATCTAACAATTGCTAAAAGATTAAAAAAATGCACCAGCAAGAGATGATTTATATTTCCATGTGCCAAATTATTGATTGACAAATAGATATATTGCATTATGTCATTTAAATAGAAACACATTAGAACATAGTAGGTGTTTGTGATCTGCTGAACTCCATTTTCCCCACACCTATGTTAAAATGCTTTTTCTATGCCTTGTTCAGCAGAACATTAAGCCAGCATACTTTGTACTGCCCACATTACTGAATGAATCTAGAGAGCAGGGTGTGTCTTTTAATGACCTGAACAAGTTAAAGAAAGCTATTGATTGGCACTCCCGGGGTCATTTGCTCTTTCATTAGTTATCATCAACAAGCAAGGAAAACATCGACTAACCAACCACTCCTAGGTTGGTTTTGATGGAGGCTGGAATGGCTGATTTAGCCATTCATTCTATTCTGAAATAGCTATAAACCAATGTTTAAAATAAATCTCTGGGAAGACAAGCAACAGAAATAAAGAAAAAAATATTAATTTTGGCAGGAATTATTGAAGTTCATCAGCAGGTCCTGATGGTAATAGGTGCTGAAGGAGACAGTGTCCATGGAAGAAAGTTCTTTGCTAGAAAAGGAAAGACACTGTGGCCAGAGGTTGGAACCTGGATTCAAGAAAAGATGGGTTGAGTTGCAATGAAAGAAGATGAGGAGGAGCTTTCAGTGAACTTGCCGTTTCCTAAAGGAATTATTTCAAAACTTCTCTTCCACACACTACTTTCCTCACAACTGGTATCCTGTCTTTATGCCCAAATCAAAATGACCATGGAAGGTATTGCTGAGCAAGTGGAGGGGGTGGATATACCCATATAGTTTGAAGTGGCCAATGACAGCTAGGCAGATGCCAGCTTGACTGCATCATCAACCATCCACAATGAGGTGACATAGGCATCTTTGTGCTGAAGTTAGAGGGATATGGGATGAGCCTTATATGATTGCTTTATCTGCTGTTCCAAGTACTGCCTGATAATGGAATACTTCAGCTCCTTGCTTACCATTTTATGATTCTTTATCTTCCAATCACATTTGGACTGGACAGTTTTTCACTGGAGGACCATGGAGGACTTTGAACAGGGCTCCTGGATCTCATATTCAAAAAAGAAGACAAGTTGCATATTAATATGCATATTTTTAGGTAATTCTTGCTTAACCTTTTAGTCAACTGGCCATAGCAGCTAGTAACTACCCTATCAATTTGGTTGTGTTTTGGTATGTCTGCTTTCAAAACTTTCAAAACAAATTTTAGTCTAATTCTGTAGCAAATAATACAAACACAGATTCTTTGGCTACTCAAAGTTCAAATCAGGTTAATGAACCCTATTTTGGATTATAAACTTATTGGAGCAGAGACCTTTGTTCTTGTACAGCATAAAAGGCCACACAATAGATAGAGTATGCATAAGCTTAGTTTGCAACAAAAATCACTCTTGCTACATGGCTTATTTCCAACATATTCTAGAACAAGGGTGTTAAACTCAAGGGCCAGGGGCCAGGTCCGGCCCGCGGGGTGATTAGATCTGGCCTGCACCCTGGAAATGGTGAAAGACTGGCCTGCGATGCCTCTGCCAGCAAAAACAGAACTCGGGTGGGCTGCACACAGCCCTCTTGAGCTCTGTTTTAATTGGCAGAGGGTTACTTACAGGAGGCCATTGCAGCCGAAAACAGAGTTCAGGAGCCTGTTTTCTCTGGCAGAGGGTTTGGGCCACCACAGGCACCCCTGACATGAGTGATGTTGAGCCGACCACACCCACTCTGGCCACGCCCACTCTGGCCCTCCGAGGTAAAATACAATCCTGATGCGGCCTTCAATGAAATCGAGTTTGACACCCCTGTTCTAGAACAACATACTCCTGATATATAACTCCACTCCATGGCTGCTGTGAATCTTCTGATTCAAACTGGAATTCAGCTGTAGAGTTTGACTACTATTCTAATTCTATGGTTGATGGAAGGCAATGCAACAAATATCTTTGGAAGGAAGTACAACAATTCAACATTATTTTCTGTCTTAATGATTAGTGATGCTCTGGGTGGAAGCAGGAAGCTGGATAATCAGCTTGAATATGATCCCAACTAAAAGTCCCCCCCAAAATTGGACTTTTGCTGATACTGGTAATATTACTGTGCAACAAAATTTATGGTCAAATGTATAAATAAGGAGCATGTGGTTACATGCAGCCTGCATATATGTAGATGCTATCCATTTTCAACATTTTTGAAAATGTTGCAAAACACGGAAGCCTGAAAAAGGCTTTAGCCAGCTAAAGAAACCAAAGTTGTGTAAGTTTTGTGCAAATGTAGGCTTTGTCAGCATCTGTTATCTATAGTGCTTGGCAGGGCTATGAACCAGTGAGTGATCTGGCAAGAATATTCAGTGTTAGAAGCTATTCTCCCAGCTTCTCAGAATCTGGGCCTCAACTATTCAAGTACATATTTATCAAACTTTGCTCACATATGTAAGAGTGAGATATATGAGCATGTGGGGAGGCCTCACCCTATAAATCTACTTCTGTGAGCGAATGTCAGAACATAACTCACATATTTGAGATTGGCTTAAGATTTAAAATTTAATTCAGAATGCTGCTAGCAAGTTGCATTTCTGTTTATTAATGATCTGAGATAAAATTCTGATGTTTTGTGAAAGGAATTTAATGTACAGATCTCTTCAAGAACATTAGTCATGTTCTGCATGGGAGTTAATTCTATACAGATATAAAGGGATAATTTCTCATATCCAGAGTGAAATTTGTCATATTGAAATTGATTGAATCAAAAGCTGTGAAAAACACCATGGTGCATTATCTTTTATTGAACAAGCTGCACTGGCAGCATAGCAAGCTTTGGAATTATGAAGATGTCAAGAAGAGTGAAACATGAAATTTGCGAAAACATTCAGCCTATTAAAAATACCATGTATTAGGATGTAAGTCTTTTCAAATGAAAAGATGTAATATTATTAATCACTACTTATAACTTGCATAAAAGATCAAGGGCAAAACTTATCCTGAAGTCTAAATTTTCTTCAGTGTTAAAATATTATGCACAAATTGTTTTATATCTAGCTAGTATGGAAACATTCTATTATCATTCTCAATCACCCTGAAAGAAAGGAAGCAAATATAAATTATAATCTCAACTTCAAAACTGATTAATATGTCTTCAAAATTTGTAGTGGTAAAAGAAAGACACAATCTTTTAAAATGGTGATTCACTGTTTGAATAATTATATTGTATTCATTATCTACTTTGGGCCTGCTAAAATCCATTCATTTATTGGCCTCCTGACTGAAACAACAAGCAAGTAATAACAGTAGTATCTCTACTATTAAAATGATCAAAACAAAGAATAGGCATCAGGATTTTTCTATTTTTAGAAGAGGGGGGAAAGCTATTCTCCAAAGCATCTGAAGGCAGGACAAGAAGCAATAGATGGAAATTAATCAAGGAGAGAACCAACCTAGAATTAAGGAGAAATTTCTTGACAGAACGAATAACCAGTGGAACAACTTGCCTCCAGAAGTTGTAGGTGTTTCAATACTGGAGATTTTAAAGAACAGATTGGACAATCATTTGTCTGGAATAGTATAGGGTTTTCTGTTTGAGCAGGGAGTTGGACTAGAAGATCTCCAAAGTGCCTTCCAACTCTATTATTCTGTATATGAAGAATTAATTCAGCACTGAGGTAAAAGAAAAAAGATTTCTCTTTACAATGAAAGCACTAGCACCTCACCAAGATTTACTGCCTTCTATGGATAAAAAGTAATCACTCTCTGCTTATGAGCTATTCTTTTATCAAAGTAATGGAAATACTATTTTGCATGGTCAACGTTTATATTAAAAAACCCTCAGCTTTTGTTTTTAAAAATAAATATGTCATCTCTTCTTTTTCTTCCATTTACTATAGTTTTTATGGCAATAGAGGATAACACATAGGATGGCCATATTTGTGGGATTATGAACTAAGTGGGGCTATGATGCCTCGTAACAAGGTATTCTATAGTTATCTCAATCACCATGAAAAGTGGCAGTGAATCTATTATAAATTTTTCATTGTGTTATTTCACAACTGCAAAGAAGAATCACACTTAAACAGATAGGGAATCACCATGCTTGCTTTTGGGCATAAAACTTTTAACCTTCATCTCTAATTGTTAACCACATCTCTGACTTTGCGGTCCTGGGTGCTCTCTGAGCTTGGAGGTTTTGTTGCAGATGTTTCATTATCAAACGAGGTGACATCATGTTAACAGATTCAGAGAGCATCAAAAACACCACAGTTCAACCCTGAGCTACAAATACTCTCTTCTATCAGTATATCTCTAATTGTTAACCATATACTGTCAATCTTTAGTAAACAAAAGGGGATTCTATTTAGAACAGGGGTGTCAAACTCAAGGCCTGCAAGCTGGGTGCTTAGATCTGGCCTGCAGGGCTACCCTGGAAACAGCAAAAGACTGTCCCTCACTACCTCTGCCAGAGAAAATGGAGCTCGTGAGGGCAGCGTGAGGTCCTCCTGAGCTCTGTTTTCACTGGCAGAGGGTTGCAGGAGGTTGTCCCAACCGAAAACAGAGCTTGGGAGCCCATTTTTGCTGGCAGAGCACTCGGGCCTCCACAGGCGCCCCCAACACAAGTGATGTCAAGCTGCCCAAACCCATCCTGCCCATGCCCCCCAACCCCCCCGAGGTCACACACAACCCTGAAGCAGCCCTCAATGAAATCGCGTTTGACACCCCCCCGACTTAGAACAACTCCTCATTAAGCCTTGTTTTTTGAAGGGCACAGTTACCAAATAGAATTCAAAAGTACACAACAACATAAATGTGAACAGAATATTTTGAATACAGGATAAAACCATTGAAAACATCTATATCAACTTTGGATTTAAATGCTACTTGGTGGGATAACCTAGGCATCTTAGGATTTAAATAATGTCATTTGGTTGGATTTTAATGGTTTTTTTTCTCACAGAGATGGAGAAACTTTCCACCACAGCTGTCAGCCCTACTGCACAGACTAGGCAAAAAAAAAAATCCATAGGAAGACTAGGAATATATTTTTATTGAAATAGTTTGGCTATAATAACAGAATCTTGCAAGCATGATTGTGCTTCATCTCTCTTCCTTTTTTATACTCTAGTGAATCAGGAAGGAAGGGCCTGCCTAAGTTTTGCGTGTGAATATTGTTTTGCATCTTAGGATTTAAATAATATTTCAGTCCTATTTGCTTATGTAATGAGTCTTTTCTGTGAAGGTCATCTCTCCTTTGCTCTACATGGTTGAGATAATTGTCAGAGAAGCTGAGAAAGATCCAGTACTGTCTCCAGATCAAATGTCAACAATGTTGTTCTTAACTTGTACTGGCCCTTTTCAGATCTACAGTAATTTGTGAAGAGATGTTCAGAACCAGCAGGTGGACCAACAGGTGGACAAGATGTTCAGAACCATCAGGTGGACCCGTATTTTAATGTGAGCAATCTTCTCACATTAAAATTTGTATAACCTTTTTTTAGTCAAGCAGTCTGTTCTAACAAGAGACTAGAGGGGAGTGTAAGAGGACAAGATTAAAAAAAAGAATTAAATTCTTTATTAAATTGGAGGGATTGATTCTCAGAACATTTAGAGCTAATACATTGATCAGCTGCTCTACAGATATAAGAAGTTGCAGTTGACATGGTGGGAGATTACCATGAGGGGGTGGGGCTGGTTGAAACGGCTCAAGGATCATTTAAGTTAACATCAAAGATCATTTAAACCCAAACTTGATACAGAAGTAATTGTTGCTCCATGGTTTCCAGTCCTTTTGGTGGCCTGGATATGACTGCAGATGTTGTATCATTTATATAAGAAAGCCATCACAGTGTCTAGATTTGTAAATGAAATCGGGATTTTATTTTGGTAGGTACAGGTGAGATTATAACATTTTTATTACTGATTGATTAAGCATGCCTGTAGTTTTGAACCAGGCTACCTGTAGAAGTTGCAATTCTTGCAAACTACCTAAAGTTAGTTCTTTTAAAATAGGCAGCAGAAAACTCTACTCCTTTCTTTCTTTATTTTTAATTTATATGGCCACCCACTTCAGCTTCAGCATATAAAAAGGTAAAAGTAAAAACAGCATAAAATAACATATAACAATAAAAACACACATAACTGGTAACCAAGGTTAAAAAAAACTCCTCGACAAACAACTGAGAAATCATCATAACCATTTCATAGGCTATGTCACATATTCAGGTCCCCAAGCACAATGACATGTCTTTAGGGGCTTGTGAAAGCCCTAAACGTTTTAACTCAGTAATTCATACCTTGAAATATCTTTTATATTTATGTTGCCTGAAGCTATGCAGGGGCATGTGTGTATTGAGTTAAATGTTTTTTTTCCTGCTGAGTTTATTTAAGCAGGAGGTTTGGTATGCTAAGTGATTCGGAGAAAGATGAATCTGGATCCTTCCCAAACTGGCAAGGCAAAGAGTTGTTGAGTTCAGCAATTTGTCTTAAGTTTCAGGTTCTGGGAATAACAAATATTTCAGGATCCCTCAGAGCAAAGCAAAAGGGAATTTTGTTTGGGAGGAGCAGAATTGTTGGTGGGGCTTTATGATGACAAGTTGAGGGGGTGGGGCTGGTTGAAACGGCTCAAAATCAACAAAGAGAATCCTTAGGAGAAAAAAAATGCACACTTAAATAAGCAACGAAACAAAGAAATAAATTAAAAAATGGAAGATTGAATCAAATTGAAATAGGAGATAGGAACCATCAGTTTTAGAATACCTGACTTGTCTGAAATCAAATGTATTTCAAATGTTTACCTGAAATTAGGTTTCACTGAAATCAATTCCAAAGGTTATTTTACAATTTAAAGGTTAATGGAACAATCTTATGTTCATACATAAGGGCCATTCAACTCTATCAGATTGATTTATAGGAAAATGGATTAAAATCTGTAGTCTTAATTCAATCTATTTTTTTTCTGCAGTGTGAAGGGGTATTGATTATATTGTAACTTTTCCTTTTCTCTTGTCATATCTCCTTAGTGGGTGCAAATGTGTCTCTGTGCACTTGGTCATAAAAGCTGAGTGAACCACAGCCTTTAAAATTAATAGGATAGGATGGGATATGATGGGATGGAATAAAATAGAATTCTTTAATGGTTAAGTGCACATAAGCTCTCAGTGTACATGCAAGTAACAAGGGATAAATCATGTTCGTAATGATCGTAAAATCATTAAATAAACACTAAAGACACTAAATAAACAATTGTAGGAAGTTAGCACCCATCCCTCTCCTAGAAAATTGAAATATCCTGGAAAATATTAAAAAGGCAGAAAAAGAGTAAAGTAGAAACTCAGAGAGGCAGAAACTCAGCTGCCCCAACTTTGTTAATGGGTAGGCCATTAAGGCCTGGGCCAGAATTCTTTACATAACTAAGATCTCCAGGTAAAGGTATAGCAATTGCCCAAGAGCCCTTTCATCATCCAGCAAGGCTCAACCAAGCCTGGAACTCAGGAAAGCCTACAAAGTTAGCTAAGACCCTCCCCCCGGGAGTCTGACAGCCAATGGGATACATTTCTTGCACAGGAACAGGAAACACTAAGGTAGGGTCCAACAGAGTCTCTCAGCATCTTGGCTGGCCCCTTTTTTTACTTTTTCTTCACCTTGGAGCATGTGATCATCCTTCTTTGGAACTTCGAGCCATGTGGACCATTAAACCATTTTTCCAAATAGCCTCCATGTTTCCAGTGTCTTTTTGCCCACTTGGAACTGAACCCAGAAGGATAATTCTTCGAACACAATCAACATAAATCATAGTAGGATACTAAATAAAACAGTTGTTTAGCAGGGTGATGGCATGGAGGGGGGAAACACTGCCCTTGTGTCTAATTTGTTCTGGAGTGCAATGCTCTGTAATGTTGTCTTGAGGATAGAAGTTGAAACAGTTTATGTCCAGGATATTAGGGGTCTGTAGATATTTTCACAACCCTCTTCCTGCTCGTGTAGTATACAGGTCCTCAATGGAAGGCAGGTTGGTAGCAACTGTTTTTTCTGCAGTTCTAGCTATCTGTTGAAGTGTGTCTATCTTGTTTGGTTGCAATGCCAAACCAGACAGTTTATAAAGGTGCAAATGGCAGAATCAGTTAAGAATCTTACTTCCAGTGATGGCAACCAAAATGAGTTTAGGAAACCTAGGTGCAGAAACAGAAGGTGGTAGTTTTCTCCAGAAGCTGGTATTGAAAGGTTATTATATCTAAATGGAAAGATTCCATTTAAAGACCAATGGTTGTTGATGGGCTTGGTTTCTATAAATATACTTGAGTGTTCTTTCCAATATTGAACTTGACAGCTAATTGACAACTATAGCTTAAAGAAAAAGGCAATTAACAATCAAAAGGTGAACATATTTACATTATTGTAGAAACTGTTATGGAAGAAGTTGTGACAGCAGCATAATGTGCATATCAGCATTCTGGGGGGATACTGGGTCAGTGGTTACATATAAATGTATAAATGAATCATCAGTAAACCTTGTTTATAAGAAACTGCTCTACCCATTGCGACATATACTAAATCACCAGTTCTTAAATATGTTGGCCTCAAGACTCTTTTACATTCTTAAAAATTATTGAGGACCCCGAGGAATGTTTTGTTTATGAAGTTATAGCCATCAACATTTCCTAAATTAGAAATTAAAACTGAGTAATGTTTAAAATATTTATTAATTCATTCATTTAAAAGTATTGGTAATAGGCTCATTACATGTTAACATAAATCACATATTTTTAATGAAAAAAATGATAATTTTCCAAAATCAACAAAATTAGTGAGAAAAGTGGAATTGTTTAAATTTTTTGAAAATCTCTTTAATGTCTGACTTAATAGAAGACAGCTGGACCCTCATATCTGTTTCTGCATTCAATCTGTTGCAATCTGTTGTTTCAGTTTTTCAATTTTCAATTTAAGCCCATCTTTCAAACTACAAAAACTAGAAATTTGGTTTTCTGAGAACTTCAGAATACTATATTCTGTACTCATTTAAACTTTGTGTCAGACAAGGATCTACACAGCCTTGCTCTTACATTTCTTTCAGAAAACCAAATGCAGCAATACAATTTTTCAAGTGTTGAGTTTTATTTATATGAACTCTCTCTCTTTTTAAAATTAGATTAAGCTAATTGTATGTTAATGTCATAAATGTATCTTCTGAAATAATATTCCTCTGAGCATAGGAACCATCCCTCTCTTTTGGGTGGGGAGTTAATGGGGAAAATACATATTTTCCCTATTAACTTAGTTGTAAAGTCAATTGGCAGTGATGTATCTTCTTCATTAATTTATTGCTGGCAATCTTTATCTCTTGTTTGTAATTAGTGAATGGGTGGAATTTTCTGGAAAGAATGAGAAGGAGAGTCCCTTGTGTTATGAAAACTGGAACTAATGTGAATAATGCTAAAAGTCAACTTCGTCATCATTAGAGATGAATAACAATTTCCTTATGTTTTTGCTCCTTCAAAACAATAACAACAACAAGGAAAATTAATTCTTCTTTTGTTGTGTTATGAGCTGATTTGGGGACGGTATACTTGTAAGCCAGGGCTGTTTGCTTTTAGTTGATTAATACTGTTTTAGTGAATTATGAAAGGTATACCCCAATGTACAAGTTAGCATGAACAAGTTCTTAGATGTAGTCTAGAGAACAGTTTATCGGATTTATGACAGAGCAGTATTTAAAAATAAGCCTATTGTGTTTAGTGGAGCTTACTGTTTAGTAAGTGCTTTAGTATAAGAGCTTTATTTACTCAGAGGCAAGTTCCAGATATGCCAAATTAGGTCAATAAGTTAGATAATTAATAGCATGAGGGTTAACAGGAAAGAATCTTTTCACTCAAGCCCTATTTGCAAACAAAGCTTCATTGTCACAAGTGCAAGGTTAGTTTTCCTTTTATTCTATTGTGTTTATAAATCCCCCTCACTTTTGAGGGGTCCTTGATGCTCTCTGAGCTTGGTTGTTTGGGTAATGAAACATTGCTGACATTTCATTACCCAAACTAGGTAACATCATCAGTGCTAGTAAGGAGTGGGTTTGCTCTCAGTTTATTTCTCTAAACCAGAATGGCTGGGTTGATATATTCAGCCCATGTTTCTCAACCTTGGCAACTTGTGTGAACTTCAATTCCCACTCTGGTTTTGCTCTACTTTCTCAAAGTGCCACCGCTTTCGCATTCTTTCTTTCTGTCCGTCCATCCATCCATCCATCCATCCATCCATCCATCCAAAAGGTCTGCCTGTCTGCCTGCCTGCCTTTCTGTCTGTCTACCTACCTACCTACCTAGCTATCAACAAATATAGATCTATCTATCTTTCTTTCTATCTTTCTATCTATCTATCTATCTATCTATCTATCTATCTATCTATCTATCTATCTATCTATCTATCTATCCATACATCCCTCCAAAATGTCTGTCTGCCTTCCTTCCTTCCTTCCTTCCTTCCTGCCTACCTACCTACCTACCTACC
Source organism: Pseudonaja textilis (assembly GCF_049901715.1). Classification (NCBI taxonomy): domain Eukaryota; kingdom Metazoa; phylum Chordata; class Lepidosauria; order Squamata; family Elapidae; genus Pseudonaja; species Pseudonaja textilis. The sequence goes on along the minus strand of NC_141990.1, from coordinate 32,345,522 downwards.
TACCTACCTACCTACCTACCGACCAACCTGTCTTTCGGTCTACCTATCTACCTATCTATCTACCAATCTATCTACCAATCTATTTACCTACCTACCTGTCTCTGTCTGTCTGTCTGTCTCTCTCTCTCCATTCATCCATCTATCCATGTTCGAAGCACCAGCCCCGCAGGCACATTGGGAAAGTAGAGCAAAGCCAGTCAGGGAGGGAGGGAGGGAGAGAGAGAGAGAGAGAGAGAGAGATACCTGATGCATCTGATTGAATGAGGCCTAGTTTAGACTGAGGCCCTTTTCCACATTGAAACATCTTTGGCTTCTATTAAAGGTTTTGTGGACAAAACATGGTCAAGACTATCAGGAAGCGCTCACATTTTGTTGAGGCTTTAAACAGGGTCCATTGGACCAGATCTCCACCCTAAAAATTACTTTTCCCCAATGTATTACAGTGCCAATTCTGAAGAAGGCAAAACCAAAATGTACTGGTAAATTACAAGGAGAACACACACACACACACACACACACACACACACACACACACACACACACACACTCTTCTAACCCTGCTGGAGCAGGTGATTGGACTAGAATAGATATCTCATTATCTTTCTCATCCCTCCCTCCTTCTTTATTTCTTTTTCTTTCTGTCCCTTTTCTCTTTCTTTTCTCCCCTCCCCCTCTCTTTTCTTTCTCTCTCTTTCCCTCTCTCAGGCTCACCCCATAGACTTGACTTGCTTGGACAGGTCCCTCCAACGCAGTGCGCTCAATGGGGTGGATCTGTGGGGCTAGCACTTAGAACACGACAGTGTCGGGATGTTTGAAAAGTAGAGTAAAGCCAGAGGTTGGTAATTTTCGCTGCAAAGAATCACAAAAGCTTCTGGGTTGTGCACAAGAAGGGACACGCATGTCAATGCAATTCAGCAACGTAACATAATGAGATACAAATAAAACAAATCAACAAGAATTGGCAAAGCATCTCTGATTAGATTTTATTCACTGCTAGAATCTAGTCAGAGATGCTTTGCCGATTCTAGTGCAATGACCTGCTCCAGCAGGGTTAGAAGGGAGTGTGTGTGTGTATGTGTGTGCATGGCTGCCAAAACTCCAAAAACGGGTCAAGTATCTTTGGGGAGGCCAGTCATAAATTAGAACACTTGCTAAACAACCGGCCATTAAGTGAGGACCACTTGTACTTGGTTTGCCAGTCACCTGGCCACGCCTACCCAGTGACATGACTACCAAATCACACCTACCCTGTCATGACTAGCAAGCCATGCCCAGCCAGCAAGCCACACCAGTCAGTCACGTGACCAGCAAGCCACGACCACCCAGTCATATGACCAGCAAGCCACGCCCACACAGTCACGTGACCAGCAAGCCACACCTTCAAATTAGGCCACACCCACAGAAATTTGAAGCCCACCCCTGGGTGGGGGGCACTGAGGATGAGCTTGTAGCACCAAGGGGGCGGTAGGTTGAAAAAGTTTGGGAACCACTGGGTTAAACCATGTTTTATTAAAGAAACCACATTTGGCTGTGTCAACACCATATACCAGGGGTGTCAAACTCGATTTCATTGAGGGCCGCATCAGGGCTGTGTTTGACCTCATGGGCCGGGGTGGGTGTGGCCAGGGTAAGCATGGCCAGCTCGACATCACTCATGTCAGGGACGCCTGTGGTGGCTCAAATGCTCTGCCAGCTAAAATGGCCTCCTGCAGCTCTCTGCCAGCGAACATGGAGCCTGGGGAGGTACGCATAGCCCCCCCTGGCCCCATTTGTGGCCACGATGGCCTCCTGGAGCCCTCTGCCAGCAAAAACAAAGCCCAGGGGAGCCACATGCAATCCCCCTGAGCTTTGTTTTCTGTGGCAGAGGGTTGCAGGAGGCCATCAGGACCAAAAATGGAGCCTGGGAGGGATGCACGTGGCTCTCACTAGTTCCGTTTTCACTGGCAGGGGCATTGTGTGCCCCAGATCTAAGCATTCCCTGGGCTGGATCTGGCCCCAGGGCCTTGAGTTTGACTCCCCGCCATACACTATGGTCAGGGGTGGGATACGACAGGGTTACCTACCGGTTTGGGATTTACGAGCTTCCCTGTCTGCTGTGAGACATGTGCCTGTTAATTGTCATTAGCACGCTGCGAGCCGAGAAGCAGCCTTTGAAACAGCCCTCTTTTCTTGCTTTTTTAACTGCAGCTGTGCCTTGTTAGGCAGCTGAAGTTGAAAAATCAGGAAATAAAGATCAGGTAAGAGCCCGGGTGGGCTGGTGAGCAAAAACATCAGCAGACATAGAACCGGTTCTATGTCTGCTGCTCTTCAGAGCTACTGGTTCTACAGAAGTGGACAAAACCGGTAAAAACCCACCCCTGACAATGGTGGATAGATTCATACTTCACACACAAAATATTTTAACAAAGTGTGAATCCCAGCTAATTAGGAAACTGACCTCTAACCATTTATGTCATGGAGAAAACATTATCTTTGAGTTTTCTTATCCAAAAAAACAAAACAAAACAAGACAAACTGGTTTTTCTAGGTAAAGTCCAATGTTCTATCATCTTTATTATAGTCAGTATAATCTAGAGAACAAGGGTAGGAACTGGCAGAAATTGTGCCTCACCAGCTATGGCTAGTCATCATTTATAATTTTTTAGATTATTATGAGATTTAAAAGAGGCTATATCTTTTTAAAGTGGAAAGTGAGATTTGAACAGGATTGCATGATTTGTCTATGATTTGTCTTTGTTCTTTCTATGCTGTCATATCCAATTCTGCCTCTACAGAATCTATACAAAGTTCTGTTAGCCTGGGGAGAGCAACAAATTCAGCTAATCTAGCACAGAAATTTCAGCCGTTGACAATCATATGGCTCTTGAGCCCCAAAGCAGGGGTGAGAGACAACTACTTTTTTATTGTAAAGTGGATAGAGTACCTCTGAAAGTGGATGTTTTATACTATGATAAGGGGCTTCAAGCCAAAAGCCATTTGGTTTTAAAGACACTCATTGATTTGGAGGGGAAGTATTATGGGTTTTATCTTCAGCCATATGAGAAACATTATGATAAGTAAATCTCTTGAGGGACACTGCACGCAGAGTGGTCCATATGAGTCAGCATTTAGCAATGCATTTTTAGTAGCTCCGATTTAGACAACAAACTGCATGTTCCCCAAAGGGCTGGATTTCAGAGGTAGAAGACATCTGCTCCAACATTGAGCCACCCAGGACTAAATGGAACACAGTTTCAGCAGAACCAGGGAGGTCTTTGGTTTTTCATGCTAGTTACTCATCAACAGCCAGCTCTGATGGGCATCCCAAGCACACATTTTCTTGGGTGTAACTTATTTCACACTGTGATTGGAATATGTAGTTGCAGCAAGCATTGCCCAATGGGTAATGTGTAAAGAGGCCAACTGTGATGTGGTATGGCTTCCAGGTTGCCTCTATTCTGTTTTTCTAAATCCCACAAGGGAAATGCTCTTTTGAGAAAAGAAGCACAAAAATATTATTGAACAGTTTCCCCCACTGGTTATACCTCTCTTTTGACTCACCTGTGAAGGCCTCGTGATATATAAAGCAGGACTAGCAAATGGAAAGGTCATTATCAATGTACCCAAAGCTGATATGCTGATGCTGCTTCTAGCCTTTCATAATACACCTTAACATCTCAACTTTTCTTTCCCTAGGACAGATGAACATTTACTCAAATCAATACACTGCAGAGTTATTATTACTATCATTATTCCCAGAGATAAATTCACCATGTATCCCTGATGTGTATAGGATTTTTTTTGTTTTGTTTTTTATGTGCATTGCAGAGAATCTGTGGGATTTTAAAGGGCAAAATAAAAGCAATAAACTTTGCAGAACTATTTCCCCCTTAAATATTCCCAAACTCTTAAATAAAGTCTAGTTTTTCATGCTTAAGAAAAGTTTTAAGGAGCAAAATGGCTATTTTAAGTTTTTGCAAGACTTAAGGTACCTGTTTTGCTCCTCAAAGCCACTCACAACATCTGTTGGTACCCGTCTTTTCTTTAGTTGGTAAATGTGTGGTTTCTAGTGTTATCAGCAGTAATCCCTATATTTTAAGAAAAAGATTCAGTTCTTTCTTTTATCTTTCTAATCATCTACTTAAACAACCTTGTATACTTTTGTTATTAGAATAATTTCCCAAAAAGTATGGTGTAACAGTGTGAAAAGATGTTCCAAGTTATTTTAGCCATTAGCCTGAACACTTTTTCATATAATAGGTTTGAGAAAGTTTAACTGTGAAATTCAGGTACAATCTAAAAACATCACCACTGACATTTGGGTTGTTGTTGTACACACTGCATTACAATATGAAAACAGAAAATCTGCAAGTTTTTGACTCAGTGTCATGTTTTCTCCAGATTTTATTTGCAAAGCATTTTTTAAATTTTGTGGAAAACATTCAACAAATCCATTAATATTTGGGTAATCTGGTGCTACATGTACATGTGCTCACTTGCTCTTTCTCTGTATGTACATGTGTGTAGTATGTGCTTCAGAGGTGGTATTCAGCAGGATCTGACCAGTTCTAAAGAACTGGTAGTGGAAATTTTGAGTAGTTTGGAGAACCGGCAAATACCACCTCTGACTGGCTCCGCCCCATCTATTCTCTGCCTCCCGAGTCCCAGCTGATCAGTTGGGTCTTCTTTTGTTGCCCTGCATAGGAGAACGGAGCTGGAAAGCAGGTTAGTGGGGTGGGGAGGGAATGGGATTTTGCAGTAATCTTTTCCCAGTAGTGGGGAGGGAATGGGGATTTTGCAGTAAGCTTCCCCCAGGAATGGAGGAATAGGAATGGAGATTTTACAGTATCCTCCCCCTTCCCTGCCCACCAAGCCACGCCCACCAAGCCATGCCCACAGAACCGGTAGTAAAATTTTTTGAATCCCACCACTGATGTACTTGTGACACTTGCAATGTGTTTATGGTATGCATGGCTATTATTGAAACCTTTGGAAACATTTCTGGCATCTTTGAACATATATACCCAAAAAGTACTTTGAATATATATAATAAAAAGACTACATCCATAAATGATCCTGTTAAGTCTACATAAATTATTTGGTATAGCAAAACAGGCTAGTCTCATGGGTGAATCAATGGTTTTTTTTTGATATTATCAAGAGTATGAGCCTCTTATTGCAGTTTGTTCAGATATGTAGTGCATTCCCAGCTATCAAACCTAACTTTCATCCTTATTACTCCTAGATGTCCAATATATAGCTTGTCAACATTCACCTGTCAATTTGGTCAATATTATGACTCTTGAGCCTCATATAATTCAACCATTGTGAAGCATAAGTTTATCTTGGTGCTGTTGATAGTCCATTAACAGATACTTCCTGTACATGATTGTTGTACAGAGTTGAACTTGTGTTGGGGATTCTCCTAATGCCTCTTTGAATGATTTCAACTATGGTGGGGAGGTTCTCTGTGAAAAAAGTCACAGAGTCAAAAAAATTCTCACCTGATATGGATTTTTCAGATTATATAGAGCAGGGGTGTCAAATTCAATTTCATTGAGGGCCACATCAGGGCTGTGGTTGACCTCGGGGATGGGGGGTGGAGCTAACTGGGTGGGTGTGGTTGACTGGATGGGTGTGGCTAGTTTTACACCGCTCCCCAAACTGCTGGCATGTTTTCTCTTTGCATTGGGTAGACCAGGCTGAAGCCAAGCTGGCCTGATCTTTCCTCTTCACATTGGGTAGGCAAAGACAGCCCCACGGGCCAGATCCAACCACATGGCAGGCCGGATCTGGCCCATGGGCCTTGAGTTTAGCACTCTTGCTATAGAGGTAGATAAAATATTCTATCTGTACTTCCCCCACCCTAAGTCCTTTCCAATTCTATATTTGATCTCTCTCCAAGAAATAAAGCACTCAATCAGTGGCTGTAAGCAGATTTTTTTTTTTGTGGATTGAAGATTGACAGAAATAGTTGATGATCAAGGCCACCCATAAAGCTAAATAAAACAGATATCTTTTTAAAAAAAGCCTGGCTCAAAAAAATATTCATGATTCTTGAATGTCAGGCATCTGGATACCATCAAACATTCATATTCCTAAAATTCTAAGTTCCTAATACCTTCATCTCTTGATTTTTTTCTAATTGCTTCTGGTTATTGATCATTTCTTTTCATCAGTATCCTTTTTACTAATCAAATAAGCAACACAAGATTCAGAAGTAAGTTTTTCTATTCCTTGCTTTACTGAACTTCAAAAAAAAAAAACCTTTGGGAAATCAGCAAGAATGATAATATATTCAGGCAGTCTAAGATAATGAATTAATAATACAAGATCACAGACAAGGTTAATAATAACCCAACACACAACACATTCTTCTATAAATGCTGCAGTTTGTCAGTGTTTTTCTTACAATGGGACAAAAACATGTGGAAATATTTAGATGCTTATCATTTTCTGGCAGTGAAGATAATATTACTAGGTCCTTGGATAGACTGATTTTGAAGCTGGCTGCATAAATTTAAAAACAAGCAAACACAAATGGATCAATATAAACATTTCACTGAAGCTTGTTTAGATGCTGAAGGCAATGCATTAAGAACTGATGGTGTTTGATTATTATCCAATCAGTTCCTGATGCAGTATCTGCGACATCAAAAATTCAGCAGCTCAATGCAGGTATATGTATTTTTAAATAATTGTACTGCACATTGATCATGTTTTTGTTTTCTAATTATTGATTATGTAAAGAATGGTGAGGATTGCTTTCCATTTTGAAATGTTTACCACCAACTATTTGTGAGATCTATTTGTGTGTATGCTCCACAATCATTTTCCCCACCCCCTGTTGGAAAATGAAAAGAAGTCTTCACTTTTGCACATACACATTAAGTGAGTGAAAATCTCCTGAAATTCTTCATATTAACTGTAAGTAGAGAATTGGGGTAGAGGGGATTATTCAACAGATGAGAAGGGGAGAAAATCACATAAAATTCCTTCTCAAAGGCAAGGCAAGAAGCAATGGGTGGACACTAATCAAGGAGAAAACCAACCTAAAACCAAGGAGAAATTTCCTGACAGAACAGTGGGAAGACTTACTTTCAGAAGTCTTGGGTGCTCCAACGCTGGAAGTTTTTAAGAAGAGATTGGTTAACTATTTGACTGAAATGGTATAGGGTTTCCTGCTTGAGCATGGGGTTGGACCAGAAGACCTCCAAAGTTCCTTTGAACTCTGTTTTTCGGTTATTCTGCCTCCTTCTCTTTATGCCCCAGATATATTTTGAGGTTCTTAGAGGTCAGTGATAAAGATGAAACAAGGTTGTGAGTTTTGCATGAATTTACTAGGAAAAATTTATTGTTTTTTGAGTTCTCATAAGAACTCTTGAACCTTTTTAGGAAAAGAAAGAGATGCATACATATCTCTAACACTCATTACTTTCCCAGTCTATTGCCTGCAAAAGTGCATGCCAAAACATAAGATCATCCCATCTCTAAAACAATGCAGTAACTTAATTTTTTTGTTGGAACAATCTCCCTGGCTAAAGTTTTCTAGCAGCTCTGTTGAATTCTCACTGAATGTGTGTATGTGGGTGGAATAAATGAACTGGGGCATATTAGTCAGCAAATGTTCAGCTACTTTCAAATGTAGTTACCGTAAGACAGGAAATGATGTCCGTATCTGCAGGGTGTGTTTGCAAATTCTAGGAATGCTTGAAGAAAGAGGCATGGAAAAAAGAGTGTGTGTGAGAAGTTTAGATCAAAGTAAAAATGGTTCTGCTTTACAGCAAGGTACTATTGGCAAAGGGAAGCAAAAAATTAAGAGTTTTCTGTACCTCTTTGCAGCCATCTAGTGTTTGTCTGGATTTTTGTAGTCCAGACATGTTAGTTCTGAGAGCAAGAATGATCATATTTAATTTGCAAGGTTTTGAAGTAATATGGAAGGAAAGAAGGGGATATTTCTGGAATGAGTGTGGGAGGTGATTGTTATGTTCATGTACCATATTTAATCTGGTTATAGAAGGAACTTATATTCTTAGCACAAACAAACTAGATTTGAACAACATATTAATCCAGAAGAAAACTTTAGAAGATTACTAATAAGCAAGTTTATGTGAATTCAGCTACTAATTCTTTGCATGATCAAAAAAAAAAACATGTGGTGAACACTGCGTACATATGCATCACCAAAAATAATGAGACTTTTTTAGAACATAGACCTATCCAATTGCCAAACCTCCTTAAAACCTTCTACGGGAAACAGAATGCTTTTGTAATATCTTTACCTTAAAAAAATGTTCTGATAAGTACCATACAACAGGATTTGGTATGCTGGTTTATTTTGGGTTTACTTCAGAAATCTAGAGATTCAGGATATTGCTGCACCAATTGGCCAATACCTGGAAATCTTTTGAACAAATAAGGATAGAAATTCTTCTCATGAAAGACAGATCACTCCAAAAGACTGACAGAAGAAAGCAACACTGTACATTTCAACAAGAAAAAGAAATTTTTTCTTTGGCTGAAGGACAGCTGAAGAAATACAGTAACAGTATTTGCTGGCAAAGTAAAACAGATATGTAATTTCTTTCATGCCATTTTCAATTGTTTGGAAAAAAAATAGTTCCCTGGGTTTAAGCAGGTGATTTTCAGATCCCAACTGCAGCAATTATAGTGGGTACACCTGTCCTATAAGTTTTAAGACAGTGTAGTGACGACCAGTGATGGGATTCATTTGTTTTTACTACTGGTTCTGTGGGTGTGGCTTGGTGGGCGTGGCAGGGGAAGGATACTGTAAAATCTCCAGTCAGGGGTGGTTTTTGCCGGTTCTCTGAACTATTCAAAATTTCTGCTACTGGTTCTCCAGAACTTGTCAGAACTTGCTGAATACCACCTCTGGTGACAACTCCATTTAAAAATTCAGTTGAACTATGAAAATGCCCTTACGTCTTCATGGCTAATTCTCAAATGCTCTGAATATCAGACCTTATCAAATTGTGGTAGATGAGCTACGTTAAGGGAATCCATATAAAAGTAGTGGAAATCTATGAATATTTGGATTTGATACTGATTTTTTTTTCTGACAAAGGAGATCAAGGCTACTTCAACCAGGCCAATATCTAACAACACAATTAAACAGTCGTAGGTGAATCTGAAAACACTATTGATCTTGAATAGCATTTGGATAAGAGAGACACTAGGAAGTGTTCAGAGTTTTAGACTGGAAATATGAAAAATACAATAGCAAAAAAAGAAAAGAAAAGCAGCTTCCCTATTCCTGTCCATGTAATTGGGAGCTGAGGGATTCTATTTTAGATTTACACATAGGTCAACAAAGCTTAGGTAAGGTCTGATTCAAAGGCTGATTCTGATTCAAAGGACCAATTCTGGAATAGTTTTAAAGGCTGACTGCAAAGTAAAAGTTGCTTTTTTGGTGTGACTTTAAAAGGAATATCAATAACAATTTTAATTCAATTGAAGTAACACAAACCCTTATAATGCAATTCTGTGCATTACCATGTAAAAAATAAGTTCAGTGATGAATGTTGTCTTGTTACTCTTTAAGACAAGTTTAATATTCTATTATAAATTGTTTTTATTATTTTATTATTATACAATTATTATATAAAATTATAAGTACTATTATAAATTGGGTATTTATTTTAGATTTCTTATTTACTGATGAATTCTTAAAAAGTCCATCTGGATAGCAGCAGCTAGCCATCATTGACTGATATGGTGATGAAGTAGCATTGGCCCTAATTTGTCACTGACAGGGAGTCATCTGGGAAATGGTTGGTGGATTAGACCAGGAAATGGAATAAAATTTCCTGGAAGCAAGAAATTACAATTCACTTCCCTATCACATCAAAAAAATGGCATGATTGTGGCCATGTAAGTTATCAAAATTTAATATGAAGCTGATTTTATTTAAAAAAACTATTCATTTCAAGAGTGATAGTGACTCGGAGGTTTGAGCCTGCTTTGTTAGAAGACACAGACTTGAGCAATGAGGAAGAGGAGGATTTGGCCTTGAGGTTTGAGCCTGCTTTGCTGGAGGACAGACTTGAGCCAGGAGGAAGAGGAGGATTTGGCTCTGAGGTTTGAGCCTGCTTTGCTGGAGAATTTGGAATTGCCTTCCTCCCCAGGACCTTCATCCCTGATTGTGCCTCAGGTGTTGGCAGATAATCAGGAGAGCGTGCCGGAGTACTTGGCTGAGGATCAAGCCGAGGAATGCTGGTTTGATGCAAGGCAAAGATGCAGGCAGAAGTGTGAAATGCAACGTAAAAAGAAAGAACAAATCAGAGACTGAGATGAGAGACTGACAATGCCCCACAGGGAATAAAAGTGGGTGTGTTAGCTCTGATTCCTTGTTCAGGACAACTTGTTGATTTGGGATAGAAGCTTCTACATTTTTCCTGTGTGTGACATCGGCTTGTGATTTGTGCTTCCTTATCAGACTTGGCAGATAGCTGGCGTGAGACTGCCAAGAATGTTTTTGGATTAAGGAAGTTAACCCTGTAGTTACTGGACTTGCCTGCTTATTTGTGTTTCAGTTGGAAGTTTGGACTTATTACTTTGTTTGTCCAGGTGAGACATAACATTTTTGTCCTGAACCTTACAAAAACCATCTTCTGATCAAGATGGATCAACAGCAGCAGCAGCAGATTAATCAGCTTCAAAATGATAACCAAGTTTTGCAGCAACAAGTTACTCAGCTGATTAATCAACTCACTTTGTTGCAGGCTCGTGCTGCTCCTCCTGCTCGAAATGCCTAGTAGACAAGAAAATTTACATGATATTTAGTAATTTACTAAATTTAGCAGATAAAGCTTCTGTGCAAAACTATTAAAAAGTCTAGTCATTTCATTGGGAATTATATAAGGGGATTTAATAAACTTTCTACAACAAGATATAAAATTTTCTTCAGGGCCTGTGTTTGAAATGGAATAACACGAGATATGAAATGAGTATTTGAAATAGGAATTTGTTGAAGATCTGTAAAGGTCTTCAAACTTGACAAATTTAAGACTTCTGGACTTCAACTCCCAGAATTCCTGAGCTGACAAGACTGGAGGAGGAATTCTGGGAGTTAAAGTCCACAAGTCTTAAAGTTGTCAAGTTTGAATATCCCTGGTCTAAAAAGTTGCTAATCTGAGGTCATTTTTTTCTGTCTTTCTTCCCTGGCATCTGTGCATGAAGCACATGGACTGATTTCATATAATTAGCTAGGTGCTATGTTTTTGCCTTTTTCTGTAAACCCACCTCCATTTTATTGTGAAACCTATTTCACCCATTCTTCCTCAGCTTAAATTCCCTCTTTCAAGGAATACTCACACATGTTCATAAAATACATGAGCCTCCAATGGAACTGGCTTTCACAAACATATACAAAAGATACACAACATATATGTTGTATTACATAACATATAGAACTCGTGTCAGCCAGCCAGCAATTTGTAAGATGGCTGGATGCACTAATCATAAATCAAAATATTTTACTCCACGAGCAAGCCATAGTAGCCCAGTTCATGCCTGATGCTAGATTACTGTGGATGGATTCACATAACTTGCTAAACTGAAAGCCGATAAACTACTTTATGGCTTAGTATTGTGTGAGAACTCGGTCATGCTCTGTTCTCCATGGAATGGATCTTTCTGTTCTCTGAGGGATTCTTTGGACAACACAAACTGCTGTGTATGTATCAGCTGAGTTGACTAAATACATTTCCAATATGCTGTAGAATGGATGAATTATTATCTGTGGTAGCTGCCATGTTTATACAGAATGCTTTATAATGTGCAATAGTGAGTAAGGTCAACAGTTAAAGTGTTCATTTATGAGAAGCAGTTTTCATGCAAGAGACTCTATTTTGGCATTGTGATTTTGGCAGGTGCGTTGATCCATAAAAGCACGGAAATTGCTGTGTTTAGTATAATCCCAGATACCACTGTGAGAGGATTTATTAACTGCTCACAGTTGCCAGCTGAGATTAAACCAATTCACAGCCGTCTATGGAAGACCTAGGACTGGATTTATATTGCTTGAGGGCCACTGCTAGTGCTATATGCCTTTCTTTTCCCTCCAAATACATATATTATGACATCCTGAAGAAGCTCTGGATGAGATCAGGCCAAATCAGTGTGATGATATCATTACATTTTGATCTTATTTTTCCTTCAAGGAGTTCTAGGACAACTGATAACATCTTGACCTTCAAATTTATATGCAGCAACCTTATATAGAGGTTATGCTTGAAAAAAAAGACTTGTCTAACATAATCCACTGAGCTTTGGGGTGATGGAGACTATAATATTTGCACAAAATAAACTACTTTGGCAGAAGAGAGAATATAAAAGTATTCAAGACAAAAACACATGTTCCCTATAACTTTATAATAGTTTTGTTTATGATATTAAATTTGCCAATGAGTTGCTCAATATTAAATTTGCAGCTTTCAGTTCACTTTTATATCCCTCCTTCTAGATGTTACCAGTATATGTACTGTTGGGAAACGCCCAGTCAGATAGGGAGGAGGACTCAAGTGGGGAATTAGCCTTAAATCATTGTGCAGCTGCAAGAGATACAGGACTGACACCCCCCGCCCTCCATGGAACCTTATCTATCTCTTCTCAAAGGAAGGCAAGTCATTACAGGTAGAATACAATAAAATAGTCACCTTGAACTCTACATGTGTGGATCTGGTTGCTTGCTTCTATTTACTTATTTGTCAAATTTAGCTACCACCAATCTTACTCTCAGAGTAACTCTGGATAAGGTACAGTTAGAAGAATGAAAACAGAAAAACCATATACTAAGCATGCCCGTTAGTAAAAGGAACCAGGTGGAAACAAAACTAAATTATTTTTTGCATGTAAGTTCTATGTAATTCAGTTGAAAGTAATAGAAAAAGCAAGGCTCATTGCAAATGCATTTACATTTTCATGAAGGTTCTTTTGCCCAGCGCATTATTGATGGTTTGATAAAAACCCAGAAAGAATTTTGATTCAACTCTATATCAAATCAAAGCTTTGCAGTGTTTTATCAGTGCATATGTGTTTTTGGGGTAGAAGGAATTGAAACAAATTATGAAATTTAAAATACTTTTTAAAATGGTGCAATCAATGATTATTAATGATACCAGTTCAGTCTTAGAAACAAGATAAGACAAGTATTTATACATTAAAACATTAGGTATAAAGTGGCAACCTGTACAAGATCACACATGTACTTGTTCCATGTCTGATCTTCCTTGAGTGAGAAGATCTGGAGGGGAAATGTGTTCAGAAAATTTATTTATAAATCTATTAAGAGTAGTAGGATGCAAATATGTTAAACTTTAATAAAGTAGGGTGACTTCATGCAATAGACTTCCAGGGGTGGGATTCTACCAGTTCTGTCCTCTTCTGTAGAACCGGTTGCTCTGAAGAGCAGCAAACAGAGAGCATACATAGAACCGATTCTATGTTTGCTGCTGTTTTGGCCCACCTGCCTGCCTGGGCTCTTGCCTGACCTTTATTTCCTGCATTTTCAACTGCAGCTGCTTTGCGCGACACAGCTGCGGTTGAAAAAGCAGGAAAAAAGGGCACGCACGCTGCTCAGCTGTCCAGGCAGCTCAGCAGGTCATAAATTGCACTCTCACGACTCTCACGACTCTCTTGCATGTACGAATGCATGTGCGATGCAGAGCGACAGAACCGGTAGTTATACCAGTCGGATCCCATCCCTGTACGCTTCTACACAGTGCAAAATGGATAGAATAGGGAAGGGACCATAAAAACTAGAAAAACTGGACACAAGTGAGCTTGACAGCCCCCTCTGCATGCTTGCCCATTTATGTTCTTAAATATTTGATTAAAATTATGGTGATTCAGAATTCTAAAATATGGCAAGAAAGGCACACAAAAATCCAAAATCCAAAAGATCCTTTTGGAAGGATCTCTGGCCTATCTTTAAGGAGGATCTTTAAGTGATCTGCCTTTGTTTTACTTCTGAAGATGTCCTATGACAGACTTAGCATCTCCCCACTTTCCCTCTGGTTCCACTTTAGATTAAAAACAGTTTAACATTTAGTCACAAAACTCTAATTAACCAGTAATACTGCTCATTGGAACAAATTAGCTAATTATTGCTTGAAGCTGATTTAACTTTCAGGCATCGTGATTTTTTTTTTTAAAAAAAAATCACAGTTTAGTCAAATTTGAATGATAAAGGAAAACATGGTTAGTCTAAAATAGAAGCTAAAGCTTCTAAATTGTTCAGTGAAATTCTGTCAATCCATCAAGGACAGGAGAAGCCAATGTTCACAGATGGTTATTCTCATAAAACTAAATAATGCTTTAAGATGCTATATGTGAACACATTCACTATCTTGGATCTTTTAGATCTTTAAACCTCACACTGAGAGGTAAAAGCATTCTTGCTGGACTCAGAACAGCCAATTTTAGTATTCAGAACATCTGATATCAATAAGAAGAGCATTTCATGGAAAAGAAGAAAAGAAATTGTGAAGATGGAAAGCAGAGGTTGTTGTGAATGTCAAACATCTCCCTCTGCAGTGCTGAAACTTAACATCCAGTGACACTTGGCATATACGGAACAGTAAAACTGCTAAAAGAATAACTTGTTCCTCTCTAATGAACTCATATTTAGTTCATCTTGGGTAATATGGAATACAATGAAATGCAACATTGAGCAAAATATTGAACTAGAGAAACTGGAAAAGGTTTACATGAATGGAAAAGGGACAACAGCTGTAGTTCCTGTTACATTTCACTGTAATTAATCCCAAATTGCTATTATCTTGTGTAAGATGGGTGGGTGGGCTAAAGTCCAAGGAACAAAAGGAATAGAGCAAAGATGAGGGAAAAACAAGAAGCAAAGCTGAACAAAGACAATTTGGCATTGGTTCAGAAAAGTCAAATCTCTATCTCCACTTCCAAATGATTGCAGTACAATCATTTATTAGTGTATACTTTAGTAATGGCTTAGTTCTGCTCTCTGTTCTGGCAGCTCAACACCATTTTAACAGCAGAATCCATTCAAGCACCTGCAGTCTTATGTTTTTCTTTGGAAAGCTATAGAGAAATTAAACATGCTATATGGTATGTTGATTCAAAATTGGTATGTATTTATTTAGACCTGGGGTATCATATTAGCAGAATGCAACAGGGTGTGGGTGTGGCTAATTAGAGAGTGCATATTTTCTGTTAACAGGGGTTTACTTAGTTCATAGTAGCTCCTATTGGGATCTAAGGGGGAAATTAAACTGGGCTATTATCTGGTTGGCAGCTGAGAGATGAAGAACTTAATCTCACCCTAAACGCAAATAGCAGATCAGGCAAAATTTATGCATCAAACATATATTTTAAAAAGTAAATTGTTGACATACAGAGAAAACTAGATCAGTTCACATGTGACCTCTTTGTATAGTTATGAAGCTCCAACACCTTAGTACAGGGGTGTCAAACTCGATTTAATTGAGAACCGCATCAGGTTTGTGTTTGACCTTGGGGTGGGCAGGAGGCCATGGCTGGTGGGGGGGGCATGGTCAGCTCGACATCCTGTCAGGGGTGCCTGTGGTGGCCTGAGTGCTCTGCCAGCAAAAACAGGCTCCTGAGTTCCGTTTTCAGCTGCCACAGCCTTCTGCAACCCTTTGCCAGTTAAAACGGAGCTTGCACGGCCTCCTGAGCTCCGTTTTCACTGGCAGAGGGTTGCAGGAGGTTGTGGCAGCTGAAAATGGAGCTTGGGAGCCAGTTTTTGCTGGCAAGCTGGTCTTTCGTTGTTTCCAGGGCAGCCCCATGGGCCAGATCTAAGCACCCCATGGGCGGATTCGGCCCCCGAGCCTTGAGTTTGACACCCCTGCCCTAATAGGTCTCACTATAGACAGCTATCTTGAGTCTTCCTTGAAATCCTTTGTTTTCTAGTGCTCAACTATCATTTTAATTTCCCCCAATGGTTCTGATATACATAATACAGTTACAGGATGCTGTGGGAAATTTGTCTAAGAAACACCCATCTCTACACTTCAGAAGTTGTGGGTGCTCCATTACCTGAAGCTTTTAAGAAGATACTGGTAGCCACTTGTCTGGAATGATATAGGATCTCATACTTGTACAGCGGGTTGGACTTTAAGACTTCCAAGGTTCCTCCCAACCCTGTTATTCTCTTATTCATATCTATTAGAACAGGGTTATAGTTGAGTAGGCCATCAGGAGACTTTGCCAATGGTCTTCTTGAACTGAACTAATCCAGGGTCTAGTTAGGACTGATGGTGCTTTTGGTGCAGACTACAATATAAAACAAACATCCCTTCCTATAGATCTACCCATTTCATAAGAGGCTGTTGGCTGCTAAAAGTTGTGATCATTAAGTCAATGGTGATCCATCCATTACCAGATCTCCTAAATATCTAGGCTGTTTGTTCTTGCCTCAGTTTACCGTTAGCCTTTTTTTTTTAGTGTATAGGCAAGCATATTTCCAAACAAAGACCTGGGGTGCAACTGTTCACATTTCAAATTATTTGTTTCAATAATAATATCGGTGAGTCTACATATGACCAGAGGTATTGCTGGAATTCAGACTATGTTTGAGGACAATACATTGCTTTATATTCTGGTCACTTTCTATGTGTTTCAATTAAAGAAATTGTTGAAATAAAAATAAAAAACCTGGCAAGTACCAAGGACATTGTCCATGGACAGACTACTGCCCAGTTGTGTGTCCAGGAGTCACTGGATACTCCTAACACATAAAATTAAATAGAACATTTAGCCCTCCCTTCCAATAACTCACTCCTATAGTAAAACCTAGTCTCTGTCCATTCTTTGTCCAGAAAACCATAATGAGACCCTATAAAGCCCTTATATTTCTGCATAGGTCTTGCATTAACAGTTTACCAGAGTTCCCCCCTTGCTGACAAGCAGTTAAATGATTTGGCCTCCAGAAAACCCTTTACTGAGGGCTTTGTCAAATTAAAGTCAGTGCTGGCTCAATAGAATCATCAAGCTGGAAGGGGACATTTAGATTATCAAATCCCACCCTGCTCTGTGCAAATTACAGCACCCTCAACAGATGTTCATCCAGCTTCCATTTGATTATATCCAGCAAAAGGGAGTTCACTTCCACAGATGTGTAAATGGCATGGTATAACATGCAACTCTGTATCTTTTTATTGTATTATTAGATTTTGAGATTTGATAACGGCTTTCAAAATGTCTTCTTGAATCCTACCGTTAATAATCTCTGGCAGAAAATATGTGTTGCTTGAAGGCTACAAGAGTTTAATGGAAGGAGTTTAAATGCTGGACAAGCCACAGCTTTGCTCCAGCACCAGAGCTGGCGTGAACAAATATCTCCAGCTGTTCCCCTGAACTTCAACCTGGGGGGGCAAGGAACATAAAAATAGGATTATTTTTTTGGTTCCACATCCTTAGCTTTACTACATCAATATGCTGCACATTGCCAAAGACAGTTATGCCTTTTTAGCAACCCTGAGTAATATGAGGGATTTTTATTTACAGCTTAGTGCCAAAGGTTTATAATTCATTTAGATATTTCAGTTTTATGTGACAAAATCAACAGAACTGAATCCTCCTATTTAGGTCTTCAAGCCAATTTGGGATAGTTTTTTTTTTTTTAGGACTTAACAACCCTAGAGAATGAAGGCAAGTTTAGTGACTGTTTGAAATTATAATGGCACTGTATAAGAGACTTAGATAAATCAGCAAAACAAAACAGAAATAAAGAATAAATCTGCTTTATCTATTATATTAAAACATGGTTATCTTGATCCTGATTTGTTCAAGGCAAAATAGTTGGATTCACATAAGATGATCAGTCAAAGCTAACCAAGCCACATTGGCTCTTATTCCTTATTTAGTACAACCATTTTTGTTCATAACTGGAAGAAATCTTTGTGTGAATTTAATGCCCACTAACAGAACTAAATTATACATTATAGAGAAATTGCTGCAGGAAGCTGGTATTCACATACCTACAAATTGCTTGGTGAAGTGTGGATGGCCCCATTATTTATCCTTTTCCTAATTGATAAAGATATGCTTATTTTAGCACAGGGTAGATCAGAAATGGAGCACAAAATGAACATGCTAATACAGTATTGAGGGTTCAATATTCAACACCAGAATGATTCCCCTCCCACTAATCAAAGATTATGTCAGCAGGGCTGGGCAGGAGTTCAGATTCGATCACTAGAAATTTGGCAGGTGCAGAGGCACAAAGGTAGCACCTGCTGCAACCTCATAAAGCATCTGTGCTTTTTTCCAGCATTGTGGGGCAGGCAGCTGGGCACAGTGGGTGATCCTGGAACCACAGCTGTGTTAAGGTGTTACAGGCAACAGTGACATTTTATACTCCTGCAGGGATAATTGCAGGGTTGTAATGCATATAGGTAGTTGTCAACTTACAACCATTTGTTTAGTGACTGTTTGAAATTATAATGGCACTGTATAAATGACTTAGATAAGTCTTCACACTTATGACTGCTGCAGCATTCTCATAGTCATGCAATTGAAATTTGGCTGCTTGGCAACTGGCATGTATTTACAATGGTTGCAACATCCTGGGGTCCCCATTTGCAGCTTTCCCAGAAAGTTTCTGACAAGTAAAGTCAATGGGGGAAACTGGATTCACTCAATGATTGCATGATTCACTTAGCAACTGCAAACAGCAAAACTGCAAAACTGCAAAAATTGAGCATTATTCACTTAACAACCTCCTTGATTAGTACTGGAAATTGTGGTCCCAACTGTGGTTGTAAGTCAAGGACTATATGTATCAAAATGGGCAGAACGTTGACCTTTGTAACTACAATCACTTTGGCTTTTTAAAAAACATAAAAACAAGTGTTTTGTAACACTTGCGTGCTAGAAACTTCCTTTGAAAATCAAATCCAAAATCCGAAATCATTAGTGCTGCCATTTTTTTGACATATTTTCTTTACCTGTTGGCAGATCATTCTATGAAGGAACCATACAATCATTGCTGAAGGTAGCACACTTGAATAAGCACTTCTTTCAAGGGCTTTGCACAGGTCTAGCCTCAACCTCTTTTCAAAACCTGGCAATTATGCGTGCACACAGTCTGTAAGCATGGCATGTGCTCATAGACTGTACTATAAATTTTTGCCATATACATCAACCGACTAATATTGATGAAAATTCCATCTGGAAAAAGCCTCTTCCAAATTAACACAGGGTAATATGATACCAGAAAAGCACGATCCAGCTGCTTGCAATCAGCAAGACCTAGCAACCTTTTTGGAAATATTCACTTGGCTAAAAGTGAATGGCCCTTTAAGTTTTGAGTGCCTCACTTCTTTAGTGCAGCCTATATTCTATATAACTCTACATAACTGGGAAAGAGAGAAAGGTAAGGGATGCTGCTGATGACAACTTGAAGTCTGGGAGAGGGAAGTTCCTCAAGTTGAGACAGCAAGGAAGGGATGGAAAACTCTAGACCCTTTCCTGGAGTCAAGATAACAATGCCATCCTTGACGTTTCCTCAGAAATAAAGTAAGAATTTCCATAGGCAGGTGTTCCGCAACCCGTGTTGTAGCCTTCCAGATTGCAGAACCTCTACTGGTAACTGTGAAACTGCAATCGTGACATCACATTTGCCTGCAGAGATTTCACAATCTGGGACTGGTATCTAGTCTGGGAAATGTTTTTATTTATTGAAGTATTCATTGTAAGCCAGATAAACTGACTTCTCCTTTTCATCTCAGTATTCTTCATTTACCCAAGGAATTATAATTCAATTTTCAAAAACAATATATACAGTCCTGAAACTCCTAAGCTACTGTGTTGCTGGGAAGCATAATCAGGAGCTTCATTTCTACTCTACCAATATGCATTCATCAAATGCATGAAAGGTTTATACAAATACACTTTCTCTATACAAATGTCTAAGTGACCCCTACTATTAGTTGAATGGGTAGAGCTCAGGAACAATTGGAAAGTTATCTCTTTCCTGCCACCTAGTTTCCAGGGAGGACAATCATGGAGATGAAATGGTCCCTCGTCTCCAACATTACTGAAAAGGGACTGCAGAAACACACATTGTTATAATTTGTACACCAATAAAAGGAGCTCCAGAGGAGGCTTTAAATAACTCATGGTAAATCAGTGTTCATTTTATTAAATGGATTTTTTATTATTCTGCATGGCATACAAAAAAGGAGTTTTTACATGATACTTGCATATAACAACCCTTTTTGTATTGGAGGGGAATTGGGTGAGGGGAGTCTCTTTGTGAACTTACAACCATTATGTCACAGTGTTTTCCACAACGGCTATTTAGTAACAGCTGGCTTGTGTTCCTTTCTGACAAAGTTGTGGTGGAACTGAAGACCACCTTGGGGTGAACCATAACCGTTGCTTTGGCAACAGTTAGTCAGCACGTGTTTGATTATTCCACTGTTTTCCTGGGGTATTTGCAGGTGGTGGGAGGCTGTTCGCAAAGAAGGGTCATAACCTTGTGATCTTTTCAGATGTTGCAACAAATTGGGGGACAAAAACATTTTCTTTTTTTCAAACCGATTAAGCAATTCTTACTATATCTCACTGAGGAGACAGCTGCAGCCCATAGTTGGAATCTGTTTTGAAACTATTGGTCACAATTCAACAAAAAGTGATGCGCAAGACTAGGCTACTTTGTAATAAGAGAGCCTGGACAGTCACTTTTGTTCCCATCATATCCATATTTTCAAACAGTAGACCTTTTACATTTCATGATCATAACTATTGCAAATCACTTCAAGGGACACTTTCAAAATAATTATATTTCCCAGCTGTCTATGCATACTGCAATTTCATTTTAAAAAACTTCTAATATCAGTAACATGGAAACCAAAACAAAATAGCAAACTGAGAATTGAAAAGCTGCAGTAAAGTTTAGTAAGGTAAATTTATCATGATCTATTGGCACCAATAAGATGACAAAAGTAGCACTGCCATCCTAAATATAGTAATTTTCCAAATTATTGGGTTTATTGTTTATTTTTTAGTTATTTTTCACTCTTGGGCAAATGCTGGGATGAATCTCTCAAATCTCTCCCTCCCCCCACCCTTTTAAAGTATATTTGCAAGACTTTGCATGAGTGTTTTTGAAATGTGACAACTTTAAAATGTATGGACTTTAATGCCCAGAATTCCCCAGCCAGCATTCTGGGAATTAAAGTCTGCACATCTTAAAGTTGCCAAGTTTCAAATACAATGCTCTCCATTTTAAACACCTATATATTTTTTTAAAAAAATTTCCTTAGGCTCTGATGTGAGTTCCAGAATCATTTGGGGAGATGATGTTAGTGGTGATAGTGGCTGCTCGACTCCATTCCCTTGGTGCTTCTTTTGAGATTACTGACCTCCTATGAACTTCCACTTATACCTGCCCCTGTGCTTACTGAAAGATTTACAAGGGTGGCATCAGAAGAGCCACTGAGCATTGCTCAATGGAGGTGAAAACTTTCTTGCACAGAGCCTTCAATTATTAAGCTTAAAGTGCTTATTACTGTTATTTCTTTTCCTTTGTACAAAGAACAGCCTTGAAATACTGACCCAACCAAAAAACAGTTGTTTAAGGTCACATCATAGTCCGAATAATAACTATCATTATTAGTATTTGTATAATGGAATTCTCAAAATAGGTGACAAAATTAGAATTATTTACCTGTGCCACATTTTATTTGCAAAAAAACTCAATTTTGCTTGGAACTACGTAGGCAGCATTTAGGACAATTCCTAAGCTTTGGTTAAAGTTAGAATTGATCCTAAATTACCAGCATTTTCTGACCACTTTCCAGAAGAAATTATATAATAACAATAATAACATAGTCACTGCATGTCTCTATTCATGAATTTGTTGGATGCTATTTATTTAGATTTCTTTCTTGAATAGATAGCTTGCCTTACCGATCACTCGGGGTGAATACTAGCTGAAATGAAATAGTATATTCACTAAAACATTCTAATAAAGGAAGCTGTGAATGTGATGAACATAGGATACAAATGATTCATAATAATGCTGAACACAGAACCTATGAAACTTGTAGACATAGTAGACTGTAATCCTACTTCAGAGATAAGTTCTTTAAACGACAGGGAGCTAACTTATGAGTCAGTCTTAAAATTCCTGTTACTTTCACTGAGAGAGATCATTGTAGGCCCTGAAGTCCCATACTGATAACTGTCTGACAGGCGAACTTTTTTTTTATAGAGAGATCTGGAGGAACTACCAGAAGGACAAAGATACTTTTTGATGGTTCAGTATATGAAATCTGGTAAGGATGGAAACATGGTGGTGTATAGGCAAAATCAACCTATCTAGTCATCTGTTAAGGTTAGAACTGACCAGCTTTGTTGTTATTTAGTTTAGATCAGGTGTGTCAAACACACATTGTCACGGCGGCATCACATGACATATTGGGACTTTCCCCACCTTTGCTAAACCAGGTGTGTGTGTGGCCACTGCGTGACGCATCCGGCCCATGGGCCGGGAGTTTGACAGTCCTGGTTTAGATCCTTAGTAATTACACTTTTGCTTATGCTGAATTATAAGGAAGTAATTGATTTATGTTATAAATATTTACATTAGCTATATACTTGTATGTTCAAAAAATTGTGCCTGTTTATGGAATATGAATAAGATTATGAGTTTCAGTCATTGAGTACTGATTACATCAGTTATTGATTACTACTGGAACAGATTCATATCTGTGAGAGGTTAGATCAAACCTTGGTGAGGGAGGAAAGCTGTTTAAAGTTCCTTGCTTGCAACAATTACCTATTCTCATTGAAAAACCATTTATGTGGTTCCCTTATTTTGGCATTTGAGGTATAAAACTCCACAATGGCTTCTTCCTGCCCCCCCCCCCAATACACAGGAGATAATACAGGGGTGTCAAACTCGTGGCTTGCGGGCTGGATGCAACATGCGCTGACTGCACCCCTGCCCAGTTTAGCAAAGGGGAAAAAAGTCCCGATATGACACGTGACACTGCCATGATGACGGGAGTTTGACACTCCTGAGATAATACAAACAACAATGTGCTGTCCCTCTCTAACACCCAAACCAATTACCTGAGGAAGCTACCTCCCTAACTCTCCTGTTTAGAGCCAGACCAGTCTTTTCTGGCAAAAAAGACTTTAACTGGGCCTTTCATCTGGGTTATAGGTAGTGATGGAATCTAGTCCTCTTTTGTGCTACTTTGGTGTGACTCAGCTCTTTTATTGCTGGATCTCCTCATATGAATTGCCCAGTTACTATCTTAGTGTGGCTGCAATGCAGAAGTGGTTGACACTGGGCATTCCTAGCTCCCATTGAAATGATTCCTTCATTCAAATGCTGGATAAGTTTCAAATGTAAATACTGAAATCTGATAGCTGCAGGCGCATAATATATTTAACTCAGTTACAGAATCAATTATTTTCTGGGTTCATGCAATACTTTGAACCATAAACTTATAAAAAGGCCTAGATTTTCAGAAAATGCTAAGCCATAAGCAAAACTAATCAAAATTAATCTTATCAAAGCATAGCATTTTGGGCAAATAAATCTAAGTATTTATCTAACCTGATTGAGTATGGCGTGAAAGCAGATGCTGGCATATTGTAGCATAATTTTATTTGTCCCAGTCAACTATTTTATTTAAATTAATTGTTCTGTGATCTGCTTTGAACACAATATAGTTGTGGAAAATGTGCTAGGTTTTAAGATTATTGTTAACAGAAAGACATAAGAAAGTAATTCGCATAATATTGAAATGTGTAGACAGCGTCTCCTGCTGTCCAGTTTGAGAAATTCATGGATTCGTTCACAATAACTGAGGAAAACTCATTTATAGACTTCAAAAATGGTCAATAAACTTTAGATTTAGGAATTTTTCATTGTTTCTTTCTAAATCCAGAGCTGAATTGTCTGAAAGCAAGTCAAGAAGACAGGCAGCACTTCCCAAACAAGGTGAAAAATGCAAGAATTTGCTCATACCATTGAGTAAAGCTACCATTTGTGTAACTTGTACACAAATCTGCCCATAAATCTAACTTCTTTTTTTTTGTCTAGTAGAAAATTAGCTTGATGCTGGAGAAAAAACAAGTTTTCTGTTAAACTGACAGTTAAACTGAAAAAGTTTAACTGCTAAAAAAAACATATAAATTTTATAGAAGTTTATCAATAGAACATGTTTTATTCTCATCTGAATTACAGACACTGTGGGTTTTAGATTCTTTTATAGAATCTAAAGGCAAGTGACCCATTCATATGCTTTTTCTATGCTGAGAAAAAGAGCAAAGAATTGGGGAAATCTCATATACATTGTCCTATAAGTTCTATTTCATGCAGGGTAAAATTCTTAGGATGATCTAATGGTCTTGTACACTATAGTGTTGTATATATCTCATTGGTCATTATTTATTAAAATTGTTTATTTCTTAACAAAAATGAAAACGGATCCATTTTTTCAAAAAAATGGATATATTATTAAACCAACCTGTAAGAGATTCTCAGTCATCCAGGTCATGGCTGTACCAAAGGTGCTTTTTCAGGAGGCAACTGGACTTTCTTGTTTTTTCTTTTGAAGACATTTCGCTTCTCATCGAAGAGGCTTCTTTAGCTCTGACAGGATAGTGGGGAATGGAAGGATTTATATTCCTTGCAGACAGCTGGTCATTTGCATCTTTTAGAAGGTTGTTGAAGCACTTGGAGGTTTATCTGTGTTGTCAGGATCACCTGAGTAATGCTGTAGTCTGCAATTTTTCCTCTAGAAATATAAATCCTTCTATTCCCACTATTCTGTTACAGATGAAGAAGCTTCTTGGATGAGAAGCAAAATGTCTTCAAACGAAAAAACAAGGAAGTCCAGTTGCCTCCTGAAAAGGCACCTTTGGGACAACCATGACCTGCATGACTGAGAATCTCCATAGACTTTTAGCTATATAATTTGGGATGAACACCTTTTGAATGGTGTGGAGTAGGAATAGAATTCCAGAGGAAAAATTGCAGACTACAGGAACCAGAAGCACTACTCAGGTGATCCCGAGGACACAGATAAACCTCCAAGTGCTTCAACGACCTTCTAAAAGATACAAATGACCATCTCTCTGCAAGGAATATAAATCCTTCCATTTCCTACTATCCTGGCAGAGCTGCTCCAAATGCTTCAACAACCAT
This sequence comes from Pseudonaja textilis, assembly GCF_049901715.1. Taxonomy (NCBI): domain Eukaryota; kingdom Metazoa; phylum Chordata; class Lepidosauria; order Squamata; family Elapidae; genus Pseudonaja; species Pseudonaja textilis. The sequence goes on along the minus strand of NC_141990.1, from coordinate 32,320,357 downwards.
CTAAAATGGGGGTGTCAAACTTGCATCCTCATAGCGGTGTTACGTGATGTATCAGGACTTTCCCCCCTTTGCTAAACTGGGCATCAGCTTGGCCAGTGCATGATGCATCTGGTGCACAGGCCAGGAGCTTGACACCCCTGCTCTAAAAGGATGCAAATGACCAGCTGTCTGCAAGGAATATAAATCCTTCCATTCCCTACTATCCTGTTGATGATGTAGGAAGACTTTATTTTCCTAGGGTTATGGGAATGGTGAAAAACCTGACTCAAATCACTGTTTGCCAGTTTCAATCACTGATTTGATAGATGATTTGACAAAAACTGTGAAGAGCACATATACAGAAACTCATCACACTGGGGAATCAATTCAAAAGCACCCAATTTGACTCAGGGCATCAAATCAATCTGGCAGTCTGATTTGAAGACTAAATAACCATTGAATCAAATTTTCAGTTTCCTAGAAATTTCAGTCTGTGTTCCTAGTTTAGGATTTCTTGCCTCTGCAGCAAGTTTTTCTTTGCTCAGAGATATCCACAGGGTGTGATTAAAATGACAAGATGGTTGCAACAATGCAGTCAAAGCTTCACCAATTTTTATGTGTGTTTCCCACAGGATGCACATAAGAAACAGGCAGAGTTTTGACCACAGGGCTGCGGTCACTATTTTGACTTTTTTTATCATAACCTGCAAACACCCTTGACTCTGCTTCTCCAGTGTCTCATCCAGTCCAGCTGAGCAGCAAAAATGGAAGAAAGCTAAGAATTCAGACATGATTTGCAGGTAAAATATGGTTAAATGGCGAGTTAGGGTTTTTGAGGGGTTTGATTTTATGTATTGGATGAATCCAGCCATTATAGTTTTGTACTACAAAGTATGGATATAAATCTGGTTTACAGTAATTTAGTTAATAAATTGTAGTTAAACAAATTGGTTTACTATGTTATATTTCATATTGGCATCGCGTGTTTGAGTCAGCCACTGCAATTTCTAAAACATGGCTTATGGCTTAGAATTGTGTGAATTCATCAAATTTGTTCATTTTCAAATCAAGTTTTAAATGAACTTCTGGATGATATGCTAATCTGATCAGTGTGTTATTGGAGAAAATGAAAAATAGGAATAGAGAAAAAAGGGGAAGGGGTGATTGAATGGAATGACAGGAGAATGTGAGAAAGCAAATTGTGTGGTAGAAGAGTAGGAAAACAAAGTCATGCTAAGATATACAGGAATACATAATACTTTTGGAGATATGGATTTGTGTGAACTGGAAAGGATGTAACTTTGATTATATCCTGTTCATGGATTTTCCCATGCAATTTCCCATTCCCCTTTCAATTTGCACAGCAGTATGAGTGCACCATGGAGAAGGTACATGGAGAAGAAGAATTTGTCTTCTTATGATTTGCCTTGTGGCTAAGAAAGGGAAGAAACCTTTGTGTTTGATGTCTTCTCCACAACTGCTCTTTGGACCCAGAAGTAAAGGCTAAGTGCTCCATTTCTCCTTGCCATCCATGAAGAAGTAACCTGGAGCCATGGAAAAGCAAGCACTACAGATGGAACCTCAGAGATCTGCATTTGAACCAAACAACACCTGTCATCAAGTTTTGCTTTCAAGTAAAGACCAAGCTGTGTGTAAGGATCTCAGTGTGTGCCTATGGAATAACCCAGAGAAAATAACTTAGAGAAAAAGGTAGAGAGAAGAAGTTGTCCCTCACTCCTTGGAGTGGCTTATTTGTGTTTAAGGATATATTATGTTTGTTATTAGATCACTATGTCTACCATTAGTCTTACACTAATGGTGAAAGAAGCACAGTGGCTCTCATGGTTAGGATGCTGATTGGAATTTAGCAAGCCTGAGTTTGAGACCCAAGTTCTGCCATGGGAGAGAGTGAGCACTCATCCTTCATTCCAGCTTCTGCCAGAGACATAGAAGGAGTCCCCAATTGGGCACCCCCCCACCCCAGCCAATGGTGATGTCACTGGCTAAGTCTTTTCAATCCAGAAGCACCTCAGCACTTCTGACACATGTGCAAAATAATGGTCAAACTGGCTTTTGCATTAAAACGTAAGATAAAATGCATACGTATATATAAAGTCCCTCAACAAAAAATAAAGAACACCTACTGGTAGACTTCTGCAACATTACACTTAAAACCTGTCTAAATACAAAAAACAGAAATAGAAAGATAACACAGATAAAGCTATTTTGATATCCTCTGCAGGGAATGCTAAGGTCTGGGAGAAGCAAAACTACCATCTGGAAATTTTCTGAAAACAGGCCCCATTGGATACCTGGCTATGGTGGCTTTCTGGGGATGGGGTTGTGGGGTGGGTTCTTGTCATTTCCTATCACAAGTACCTTTGAGGTATGTTGGGCTGAGAGAAGATATGCCTATCTCAAAGGCACCTAGGGAACTCTTTAGTCACATACTCTGCCTTTGACTGCTGCCATATTTGCTACTCCTCCACAGTTGGACTAGTCATAATAATCACAAGGGCTAGGCCTGGGGATAATGGCCAAGGAACACTTTTGCTTTCTGGACTAGAAGGAACTTGATCATACAGTAGAGAGGGAGGCAGAAGAAGAGGAGGAGGAAGGCTGGACCCTTGACTTGGGATCAGTGGAGCAGAAAAATAAGCATTTTGACAAAAAAAAAGGGACAGACTTGGAGGGAAGACAAGAGGGACTTGGGTGAGGGGGTGTCAAATGCTGAAGAATCAGAAGAGGAAAACAGAAGAGAACACAGGGAAGATAGAGGGAATAACAGGATATTACAAGTGTTGGAAAAGATGTAATTTCCAATTTGGTTAGCACACAGCAGACTCCAAAAAGTTCCTACATCTAGCTCAGAGCAAGCACACATGTCACTCAGCTCAGTTTGCAGAAAATGTAGCTTGATATTTATGAAACATCAGCAAACATCAAAGATAATTGGCTGAAATGGGTAAAAGGTAATAAAGGAAGGATATACATTACATATCTCTTTATATGATTGGAAAAAATGGGGCTAAGAAATCAAGGACTGGAGCTAGATATGATGAAGAGAGGAAGCAAAATGATATTTGTATTTTACATAGTCTTCGATAAGGTTTATGAAATGTGATTCAGATATAAAAAGATGTTGAAACTCTAGAAAGAATGCCAAAAACAGCACCAAAGATGATTAGGAAGAACAATTCCAGGAATTGGGTATGTCTATTTTAATAAAAAGCAGAAAATGGCAGCAGTGTCCCAATATTTCAGGGTCTGCCACAAAGAAGAGAGGGTCAACTTATTCCTAAAAGTACCTGAACAATAAGCAATGGATGGAAACTAACTAATGAGAGAATAAGGAGTATTTTTCTGATTGTGAGAACAATTCATCAGTGGAATGACTTGCTACCAGAAGTTTTGGGTGCTCCATCACTGGAGGTTTTTAAGAAGAAATTGAACAACCATTTGTCTGAAATGGTATAGAGTTTCCTGCTTCAGCAGTGGACTGGACTAGAAAACCTCTAAGGTCTCTTCCAACTCTGTTATTCTGTTCTTTGTACCTTCTCAGTAATGTAAGTAATTAGCATGGGGGAATCCCAAAGGGACCAGGTTTTAATTATTTCAGCCTTAATCCTTCTATATACATAGTAACAGCAGAACAAAGAAGGAAAATGGGACACTTTATTTTTTTTATTTATTTATTTTGATTTGTCAATTCCTTACAAGATAATAGGTATAAGTATATACATAGTTATGAATACATGAAATGGATACATAAAAGAAAAATAAAAGAAACAATAGGACAGGGACGGTAGGTACATTGGTGCGCTTATGCACGCTCCCTACAGACCTCTTAGGAAAGGGGTGAGGTCAACAGTAGACAGTCTAAGGTTAAAGTTTTTGGGGTTTGGGGAGGAAACCACAGAGTCAGGTAGAGTATTCCAGACATTGACCACTCTGTTGCTGAAGTAGTATTTCCTGCAATCAAGTTTGGTGCAGTCGAGGTCTTTTTGAAGGATAGCAGTATTGTCTGTGGTATTGAACAGCTTTACATCATCAGCGAAGAGAATACAGTTGCTCTTAATATGATCACAGAGGTCATTTATGTAGAGTATGGAGAGAGTTGGTCCTAGAACACTGCTTTTGGGGACACCACTATTGACAGGTACAGAATTTGATAGGAGACTCCCAATTCTGACCATTTGTTGTCTATTTGACAGGAATGCTTCTATCCAGTTATGCAGTTGTCCAGAGATTGGGTGTTGGTAGAAGTTACCATGAATGCCCTTTCTATCTATGCTGTGAGAGAGCCCAGGATGGGTTGACTCTTTCCTATGATGTCATAGCTGTACTAAGATATAAAAGCCAGCCTCCGAGAGAGACTCCAGCTTTGGCAAAGATACTTGACAGACTGAAAGGTGTCTCTGAAAGCCCAAAATAAATACAGAAATATGTCTTACCCTCTCTGGACGAATCAAGGGAGGGGCTGGGCTCTCTCTCAGCATAAAATAGAAAGGGTGTTCACGGTAACTTCTACCAATGCCCATTCTCCTCCATGCTGCATTGAGAGCCCAGGATGGGACATACCAAAGCTTGCATGTCCATGGGCAGGTCCTCATCTGGCTCATCACACTGACTGTGGAACAACTTGTTGAAGCACCTGTCTGCCAAAGGCTGCAGTCGCTGAGGCAAAAGCATCCAGACGGTAGTGTCTGATGAAAGGAGACGGGGATGTCCATGTGGCCGCACAACAAATCTCCTCCAAGGATGCTTGGGTCGCCCAGGCAGCAGAAGTGGCTGCACTTCTGGTAGAGTGCGCTGTCAGACCTCGGGGAACCGGAAGGGCCTCAGCTTTGTAGGCCTGCTCAATGCAAGACCTGACCCACCTGCTAATAGTAGAAGAGGCCTTGTGCCCCAAGTGAGAAGGGAAAAAGGAAACAACATGTCTTCCAACTTCCTGAAGGAGAAAGTGCTCTTAATATATATTCTAAGAGCTCTTCTTACCTCTAGTGTGTGCCACTGCCGCTCTAAGTCATGGTGAGGGAGAGGACAGAAGTCAGGCAAAACAATGTCCTGGGACCTGTGAAACCAGGTGTTAACCTTCGGAATAAATGAGGGTCCAGACGAAGAACAACCCTATCATCGTGAAAGGAACAAAGGTCCTGTCTGATGGAAAGAGCAGCAAGCTCGGAAACCGTCCTGGCAGAAGTGATGGCAACAAGGAACACTACCTTCAGAGTCAGGAAATGGAGAGACACTGTTCTAAGGGGTTCAAAGGGGGCTTTGTAAAGGCATTAAGGACCAAATGAAGGTCCCGGGAAGGATACCTGTGAACCACCGGAGGGTGCAGGTTGGAAGCCCCTTTCAAAAACCTCCTGACTGAAGTGTGATGGGATAAGGAAGGAAGCGAACCCCATGAAAGCACTGATAAGAGGGCCGCAACCTGCCTGTGTAAGGTGTTGAGGGCCAAACCTTTCTCCAGCCCATGCTGAAGGAAGCTAAGAACTTCTGCCAGCTGGGCTGAAGCAGGAGAAAGACCCCCCCTGAGGCACCATCGGGGAAAAGCCTTCCAGGTGGCATCATAGATGTGCCTTGTAGAAGGTTTGTGAGAAGCCAGGATAGTGAGGATGACCCGTTCTGGAAGATCAGCCTCCTCTAGCCACTGCCGCTCAAGTGTCACACAGTCAGCTTGAACCACTGTGACTCTGGGTGGAGCAGGGCCTCCAAGGAGAAGCCACCAATAGGTTGACCAGGTCCGCAAACCAGGGCCTCCTTGGCCAATAGGGTGCCAGGAGGAGGAGCTCCGCACGTTCCTCCAACATCTTCCGAATTACTGCCGGAATGATGGGAAGCAGGGGAAATGCATAGAGGAGACCCTTGGGCCATCTGCACTGAAGAGCATTGGTCCCCTCTGCTCCCTGGCAAGGAAACCTGGTGAAGAATCTGGTGACTTGGGCATTTTGAGGAGCGGAGAAAAGATCCACCTCCGGTGTTCCGAATCTGAGGGAAAGATCCCTGAATAGAGACGGAGGAATGGACCATTCTGCCTGGTCGACTAGGCTCCTGCTGAGCCAGTCGGCCTGGGAGTTGTTGACCCCAGAGATGTGGTACGCCGAGATCGATAACAGGTGTTTCTCTGCCCATAACCCCAACCATATAGCCTCTCTCATGAGGGCTTTGGACCATTGTCGGTTGACGTGAGCCTTTATGGCCATGTTGTCCATAAGGACTAGAACATGAGATCCGGTCACTGATTGCCTGAAATGCTTGAGAGCCAGAAAAATAGCTCTGAGCTCTAGCCAATTTATGGGAAGGGTCTGTTCCGATCTGGACCAAACGCCCTGAGCTATCTGGCCCTGCATATGGGAACCCCAACCAGGAGGCTGGCATTGGTGGTTATCACTAGCCTGTCTGGGTCCCTGAACAGGAGTCCCCTCCAGATAGATGGGGAATGCCACCAATTGAGAGATCTCCGGATTTGTGGTGGGAGTGGGACTTTGATGGATGAGTGGCTGGTTCCTGCTCGTTGGTAGGGAAGCAGAAACCATTGAAGGGCTTGGGAGTGGAGCTGAGCCCACGGGATGATGCCAATACAGGAAACCATCTTCCCCAGAAGTTTGGACAGCAGCAACAGGGGGACAATTTGATGTTGCTGGATCTGGCTGATGATCTCTGCAAGGCTCTTTCCATGAGCTGGGGACAGGAAAACCTAGCACGACATGGTATCGATGACTGCTCCCAAGTGTTGCAATTTGGTTGTAGGAGAGAGCTGGCTCTTTTTGGTGTTGATGGAAAATCTGTGGCTCTGGAGACATGACAGGGTAATTTGCAGATCCCGATGGGCCGCAAGGATGGAAGAGGACAGTATCAACATGTCGTCCAAGTAGCATTGGATCCTCACTGGAGGAGTGAAGCCACCAATGCTGTTAGAATCTTTGTGAAGACCCTTGGAGCCGATGAGAGGCCGAAGGGAAGTGCTCGATACTGGTAATGGGTATTCTGATAACAGAAACGGAGAAACTGGCAATGATGAGGCCAAATTGGGATGTGGAGGTAAGCCTCAGTGAGATCAATGGAAGAGAGGAGGTCGTCCTCCTGAGCACTCTCTAAAATAGAATGCGGAGTCTGCATTTTAAATAGCCTGTATTTTACAAATTGGTTGAGAAATTTTAGATCAAGGATGGCTCGCCACCCCCCTGAGGCTTTGGGAATGATGAAAAGGCGAGAGTAAAGCCCATGTCCCTGTTGAGATGGGGGAACAGGTTGAATAGCCCTGATTTCAAGAAGGTGCTGAATGGCCTGATTCATGAGGGCTTGCCTGGAAATGTCCCGGGACACAGAACAGATCAAAACTTTTTGGGGGGATGGGGTTAGGAAGTCCAATTGTAACCCTGACCTAATAGTACTGAGCACCCAGGCGTCCGTCGTTGACTCCTCCCATTTGGAGGCAAAGAAGGCTAGGTGACCTCCGATGGGTGGGGAGAACAAGGGATTACTTAGAGTGACAGAAGGAACGACCCTCTCGATGCCCAGTATTTCCTACAATGATCTAATACATATCGATTTTACAGAAGACAAAGTTGAAATAGCACTACACAATCTAAAACCATCTCTATCTATTGGACCGGATGGAATATGTGCCTACTTCTGAAAAAAGATATCCACTGACATAGCAGAACCTCTAAGTGTAATCTTTGAAAAATCTTTCAGGAACAGTTCCTTGCCTAACCTATGGTCACAAGCCACGGTCATCCCCATCTTCAAAAACGGAGAGCCCAGCCTAGTTGAAAATTACAGACCAATCTTCTTATGCTGCATCACCTGTAAAGTCATGGAATCAATTATTAACCAATCCATTATCTTACACTTAGAGACAAACAACCTACTCTCCAATAAACAATTTGTTTTCAGAAAAAAACTATCCTGTAATCTGCAACTCTTACACTGCAAAAACATATGGACTACACAACTCGATCAGGGCAAAACAATAGATGCAATCTACATAGACTTTTGTAAAGCCTTTGATTCAGTGGTACACAACAAACTACTCCTAAAACTAAAATCTTATGGTATCTCTGGACAACTGCATAACTGGATAGAAGCATTCCTGTCAAACAGACAACAAATGGTCAAAATTGGGAGTCTCCTATCAAATTCTGTACCTGTCAATAGTGGTGTCCCACAAGGCAGTGTTCTAGGACCAACTCTCTTCATACTCTACATAAATGACCTCTGTGATCATATTAAGAGCAACTGCGCTCTCTTTGCTGATGATGTAAATTGTTCAATACCACAGACAATACTGCTACTCTTCCAACAGATCTTGACTATGTATCAGAATGGTCAAACAAATAGCAACTTCAAATCTCAACAAATAAATTCTCTGTCTTACATATTAGCAAAAAAAATAATAATCAGAAAATAAAATACAAGCTGAATAGTCAAGACCTTGTTGATGATCCAAGCTCTGTAAAGGACCTTGGAATACTCATCTCTAATGATCTAAGTGCTAGAGCCCACTGTAACTACATAGCCAAAAAGGCATTAAGAGTTGTTAACCTAATCCTATGTAGCTTTTTATCTCGCAATATCACACTAGTAATTAGAGCATACAAAACATTTGCTAGACTAATACTCGAATACAGCTTATCAGTCTGGAACCCACATTACATATCTGATATTAGCACAGTTGAGAAAGTCCAGAAATATTTCACAAGAAGAGTTCTCCACTCCTCTACTCATTGTAGAATACCTTATGCCACCAGACTTGAAATTCTAGACCTAGAAAACCTTGAATTACGCCATCTTCAGTCTGATCTAAGTATGGTATATAAAATCATACATTGCAATGACTTACCTGTCAATGAATCCTTCAGCTTCAACCATAACAACACAAGAGCACACAATAGATACAAACTCAAGGTTAACTGCACCAAACTTGATTGCAGAAAATACGACTTCAGCAACAGAGTGGTCAATGTCTGGAATACTCTACCTGAGCCTGTGGTTTCTTCCTCAAGCCCCCAAAACTTTAACCTTAGACTGTCTACTATTGACCTCACCCCTTTCCTAAGAGGTCTGTAGGAGGCGTGCATAAGCGCACCAATGTGCCTACCGTCCCTGTCCTATTGTTTCTTTTATTTTTGTATATGTACCCATTTCATGTATTCATAACTATGTATATACTTATACCTATTATCTTGTAAGGAATTGACAAATTAAATAAATAAAATAATAATAAATAAATATATGCTAGATTACATCTCATCTTAAATGCTACATAAAACAAGCTATAAATAGTTGATTACAATTTAGCTGACTTAGAATAGTCCCATTGAAACCAGTGGGATTTGTTAGGTATAACATTGGTCACCTAACTAGTTTGGGTAAGATAATATATATATAAGCTATGATTCTTAGTTTAAAGTGTGTGTTACTTTAAATGCAAAGCATGTATTTTGGGTGTGGTGTGAAAACACCATTAGAGGGAGCAAGAGATGCTGATGAGAAGCTGACGATTCCCTGACGCTTTGCTGGCAATTACTGGAGTTGCAGAAAGGAAGAGAGGAGTTTCTGAGTTTGTTGCATATCTCTCTCTACTGCGAGGAGATAAATTACCGGACTGTTATTTTGTAAGTGTACCGACCTCTCATTTTTGACATTGGAATTTGCAACTGGATAATCCCTGGACGGACTGAACTAAGTGTATGATATATGGACTGTTTTTGACTATGCTTAAACTCTTGCTGGAATAAAACTACTTTAATTGGCACTGTATCTGCTTTTACTGAGTGTAAGCTACACAACACGATATCTCACATATTTTGCCTGCCTGCCTGACTGCCCTGCAGATCTTGCTAGGGTGTATCCCTAACACTGGTTATGGGCCCAGCTGCACAGTCAGACTAACCAGGATATAACAGGCTTATATAAAGTGAGAGTTAGTGTAGTTACACAATACTGTAAACAGACAGCTGTGTTTTATTAATTATAGTTTAATATCCAGAGAAAGATGGCACAAGTCAATTTACCAAGTTTGTCTCTAATATCCAAACTGGATGGAACAAACTATGTTTCATGGTCTATGAAATGCAGCCTACTTCTACGCAGAGAAGGTTTGTGGAATATAATTCAAAACCCACCAGAGGTAGATGCTTGGGATCCAGAGGGTGAAAATGATGCCCAGAAGTTACAAGAATGGAAACTGAAAAATGAACAAGCTCTCTGTATAATAGGACTGACACTCAGTGACCAGCAGCTTGTCCATATTCGTGGAGAAGAAACAGCTGCTAAGTGCTGGGAGAATTTAAAGAAGATTTATGTTCGAGACAGTGTAGGAGCTCATATAAATCTTACACGGAAGCTGTTTAGAACACATCTTCAAAAAAATGGAGACATGTTGACTCATATAAACACTATGAAGAGAATTTTTCAGGAGCTGCATGAAAAAGAGCTTATCTTCACTGAACTGCATCAGGTTTATATAATTTTGTCTTCATTGGATCAGAGTTATGATGATTACGTAACTTCATTGGAAGTGCTACCAAAGGACAACCTCACATTAACTGACATTACTGGCAGATTAATTGAAGAAGCCAGGAGAAGGCTTGAAAGGGATCAACTCAGAAGGGAACAACCACAAGAAGAGGAATTATCTTCGTCAGCCTACACAATTAGAAAATGTTTTAATTGTGGAAGAAAAGGACATTTGGCCAGATTCTGCAAGAAAGAAAAAAGCCAAAATGCCAGCCAGAATGCAAAAAGGCATCAAAAGGATAAAAAATGCTTAGAGTTAGCCATGTATAGCAACCAAACTGTAAACAATAATAATTTTTGGGTTGTAGATAGTGGAGCATCGCACTGCATAACAAAAGATAAGAAAAGATTTATTAAGATGTCCACGAGTTCACAGCAGATATCATTAGCGAATGGTTGGAAACTTAAAGCAAAAGCTGAAGGTACTGCATATTGTCCTTGCATAAAAGAAAATGTAAAAATGTTATATGTACCACAACTTAAGTTTAATTTGCTTTCAGTTAGAGTTTTGATTAAACTAGGTTATGTAGTTACCTTTAGGGGAGAAAACTGCATAATAGAAAAGGAAGGTAAAAAAAGTGACTGCAACTTTAAAAGGTGAATTGTATGTGTTAAATGATAATCAATTAGAGGTGGCTAACACAGTGTATAATAACGTTAAACCTCATGATGAATGCATACATTTGTTACACAGACGTTTAGGGCATATAAATTTTAAAATGCTCAAGCAAACGGTTGAACTGTCTAAAGGTATAAAACTGAAGCCAATGCTTGCAGTCAAGAAAAAAGCAAGGTAATACCAGCAAATAGAGTTAATGGATTTAAGACTAAGGAGCCTCTAGAGGTCGTATTTGCTGATATTATAGGTCCTAAAAAACCAAGTGTGGGAGGTGCTCGTTATATATTAAGTATAATGGATCATTATTCTAGATATGGTTTCTGTTATTTAATGAAGAGTAAAACGGAAACATATCAAAATTTCTTTAATTGGTTGAAGTTTGCAGAGAGAAAAACTAAAAGGAAACTAGTAACTCTTGTAACTGATAATGGTACGGAATTTATAAATAATAAATTCCAAAATAGACTGAAGATGGCAGGTGTAGAACATAAAAAGTCTGCACCATATAGGCCACAACATAATTCCTTTATAGAAAGGCGAGGCCAAACACTGCAGGCAATGGCTCGTACTATGTTGTCAGATTCAGGATTACCTGAGAATTTGTGGGGAGAAGCAACAATGTGTGGTAATCATATATTGAATAATGTTGTTAACTCAACAACAGGTGAATTACCATTCACACGGTGGCATGGTAGAAAACCTGACCTAAGCTATATGCACACATTTGGAGCACCAGCATGGGTGCATATTCCTACACAACTGAGACATAAGGGACAGCATAGGGCTAAAAGATTATATTTTGTAGGTTACGAATCAAACCATAGATCTTACAGGTTCTGGGAAGAGGGCACAACTAGAATTTATTGTAGTGCTAGTGCTCAATTCCTGGAACATGTAGGATGGCAAAAATTGGAACACGATTCGAATAAAAGTGTAGTCATAGAAACCTACAGGGGCCTGAGCCACCATACTAGTGATGTGAGAAATCCAATTAAAGAGAATGTAAAGGAAGTGAAAATAGAACCAATTAAGGAAGAAATAAGTGAAGAGGAAATAGATGACCAGGAACAGGTGATAGATAAGAGTCCACCTGTGAGTCCTGTTCTACCTAGAAGGTCAACACGAGAGAGTAGACTGCCTGATAGGTATCAGGCAAGTATGGTGTGCCAGATTAGTAAAATTCCAGCCACTGTGGAAGAATTGAAATTGTATCCTGCAAAGGATCAGGAGAACTGGCATACAGCAATGCAAAAGGAACTGAATTCATTAAGACAGATGGGAGTCTATGAGAATGCTAGATTACCTCCAGGTGAAAAGTCCATTGGATGCAAATGGATATTTAAATTAAAAACAGGTACAAATGGGACTGTTACCCATAAGGCTAGGTTGGTAGCTCAAGGATTTAATCAAACTGCATGTGATTATGATGAAGTGTTTGCACCAAGTCTAAAAGCAACAACCTTGAGAGCAGCTTTAGTGTGGGCAGCTAAGAAAAACTATATCATAAATCACTTAGATGTAGAAACTGCCTATCTGCATGCGCCATTGCAGCACACTATATACCTAAAGAAACCTGTAGGGATTAAGGATGATAAAAATAATAATGATTATTGGAAACTTAAAAAGAGTCTCTATGGATTAAAACAATCTGGTTACGAATGGAACCAATATATTGTTAAGGAGTTAAACAATATAGGGTTTAAAGCAGGTTTAGCTGATCCATGTTTATTCAAAAGAGAGAAAAATGGAATAGTGTCATTATTATTGTTGTTTACAGATGATATTGCATTAATTACAAAAACTAATAATGAAGCAACTGAAATAATATCATTATTAGGAAAGAGGATAAAATTAAAGCAATTAGGAGAGATAAAACAGTATCTCGGATTGACAATAAATAAAACCAATAGTGGCTATAAGATATCTCAAGAGGATAAAATTTATCAATTACTAAAAACATATAAGATGGAACTTTGTAAACCAGCAAAAACTCCAATGAGTCAGGAATTTTGCCGGACTGATGCTCAGAGTTCAAAATTCGATAAGACTATCTATCAGTCGCTAATTGGTAGTCTATCATACATTAGTAATTGGTCAAGGCCAGATATTGCCTATAGCATTAATCAATTGGCTCGTTTCAACACTGAACCTGCTGAACGACACTGGCAAGCAGCAAAACGTATCTTAAGATATCTTAAAAGGACAATGCACTATGCATTGTATTTGGAGCCAAAAGATGATTTGATTTTAAGTGCATATGCTGATGCAAGTTTTGCAACAGATATAAACACTAGGAAATCAACTTCAGGAATGGCTATACTATTAGGAAAAGCATTAATTGGTTGGAGGTCAATTAGACAGCAACACATAAGTATGTCCACAATGGAAGCAGAATTTTCATGTCTATCTTTATTATGTACTGATTTAATTCTGTATAAACAGTTGTTGTTGGATATGGGATTAACTGTTAATGATTCCATTGTAGTGTATGAGGACAATCAAGCAGCCATACAGTTGGCTACAAATATTGCTGTAAAAACGAGATCTAAGCATACAGATCTTAGATATCTGAATGTAAGACAATCTGTAAAAGATGGTTTAATAAGATTGGAGTATTGTATGACTGAGCAAAATATTGCTGATCAGTTTACAAAAGCCCAAGGTGCAGTGAAACACAAAGAGAGTTGTGATGACTATGGGTTAAGATTGTAAATAGCTATATATATTATTATATTACCCAAAAGGGGAGAATGTTAGGTATAACATTGGTCACCTAACTAGTTTGGGTAAGATAATATATATATAAGCTATGATTCTTAGTTTAAAGTGTGTGTTACTTTAAATGCAAAGCATGTATTTTGGGTGTGGTGTGAAAACACCATAAGAGGGAGCAAGAGATGCTGATGAGAAGCTGACGATTCCCTGATGCTTTGCTGGCAATTACTGGAGTTGCAGAAAGGAAGAGAGGAGTTTCTGAGTTTGTTGCATATCTCTCTCTACTGCGAGGAGATAAATTACCGGACTGTTATTTTGCAAGTGTACCGACCTCTCATTTTTGACATTGGAATTTGCAACTGGATAATCCCTGGACGGACTGAACTAAGTGTATGATATATGGACTGTCTTTGACTATGCTTAAACTCTTGCTGGAATAAAACTACTTTAATTGGTACTGTATCTGCTTTTACTGAGTGTAAGCTACACAACACGATATCTCACATATTTTGCCTGCCTGCCTGACTGCCCTGCAGATCTTGCTAGGGTGTATCCCTAACAGGATTGTATGTCAAATTTAAATTAGTCTTTCTCTTTGTTTTCAATGACACAGTTCTCAGCTCACTATATTTAAACTGTGGAGCAATTTGTCTTCTTTTATGCTAAACTTGTAAATACAGAAGCAAAGAAACACCAGTAAGGCTGAACAAAAATTAAAAGAGTAATCAAAATAATCTTTTTATCTGGGGATAGGATTACATAATTAGAAAATTATTGTGAGTATTGGCTGTCTCTTGTGATTAGTGTAAGATTAAAGAAATCGTTAAATTAAAATAAATTTTGGTCTTTAATGTTCCAATTTTCTAATGTGTTGGCAATCCTTGATGAATCTTATGACTAATGACAGCTCTTAGCATCTCCCCTCAGTCCGGCATACATGCACATGTGTGTGAATGCACATGCATACTCCTTCAAATTTGTAGGCAGCAGCCCCATTAAATCAGCTGGGATCATCAGTGTTCTCAAATCCATACCAACTTTCCTATATGTTGGACACCCAATATAGCACACATGTTGTCTTGTCTGGGACCAATAGCCCATACTGTCAAGCAGATTGCAATCAGCAATGATTTACAAAAATAATTGCCAGTGGTTTACAAACAATTATTAGCAGATAATAAAAAGTGTTATGCTTACCAGAAAAGATTTGTTTGTAATGCTCCTGGATTCGAAGGTACCCATGGATTAATAGCTGGGGGGCATGGCTTATAGAGAAGGGGAAAAATATCAACAGGTTTCCGGCTGAGAAGTAAAGAGCAAAAATTCACCTATGTGGCATTTTATATCCAAAAGTGTCCTCTTTTTGCTAGCTTTTGGTAAGACCATCCCCAAAAATAAAAATGAAAAACTAGACAACCTCTATTCTGCTAGTAGAATTTTGCTGAAATGGAATCCTCTGTAATCTTCACTCCCTGGTGTTTACCAAAGAGCAAAATTTTATTTATTTCTATGCTCACTGGAGATTCCTTCCTGCTTCCTTGAGTTTAATTTCCTACTTATTTCTCCAGTAGCAAAGCTTCTGCCCGCTGCATAGGGCGGCCAAATGCTTTTGGAAGTTTCTGAAGCTTTCCCAATCACACTGAAGAAACCTCAGGAGTGACATGTTCGAAGCAAGGCTTTCTATATGAAAAAGTCTGGCAGACCACATTTGTTATTCACTTCATAAGCAGAACTCCTTCCGACCATCCTAAAGCTCAGGCCCTGCTGGGCTCAGCAGGAGTCAAGCACTCAGGGCCATCTGTCAAAGCTTTGGGATCCTCCCCTGCCCCTTGTTCTACCTCTGCAATCTGCTAAACAGAAGGGAGTGAATAAAAGTTACTTTATTGCATTGGAAGAGGGAGTTCAGTGATTGACTCTAAGAAGGAATAAGTGCCTGACTTCCAAAAATCTGGAAAGAAAAACAGGACAAGAAGGCAGTATTTCTGGGCATACATCGGCTTTTCACTTAGAATAACCATGTATAAGGTAAAAATAATTTCCCCAATGTCTTATTTTAAAAATATTGAAATGTATTCAATCAAAATATTTCTAAGAAAAAGAATCTTGCTATTTGAATTATAGCTTTTTCAACATCTTCCCTCCCTCTTTCCCATTCTAACTACTACAAAGTGAATACCAATTTTAATCTTAATTTCTTAAATTCTTCAAAAATATCCAAAAATTCCATTTTTTTTCTGAAAGCTAATTAGTTTTAGAAAGTATTGAAATTTGTCTGGAAAATGAGGGTTGGATGTGAAGGTATCTGTTTCCACTCTTGAATCTGGCAAAAAAGCAGTCTAGAAGAAACTTTTTTTTTATAACTTCTTGTGATCTTAGAAGAAAACATGGTTTCAAATATTCAGATAAAGCAATTCTTGAAAGTCCTCCGTAAAAGTGGCATAATGCCCTGCTTCTAACTGGAAGAATTGAGCTTCCACAGTATTTTCCTCATAAAACGGGGCCTAGTGCATGTAATACCAGGAGAAGCCATTTTGATTAGTCAATTCACAGTGTTCAAGCTTGCATTAAATTATGAAAATTGTCTGAGTTCACTCATTATAGCAAGCCAGAACTTAGCAAGCTGGTATGGTATAGCAATAAAAGTTTTACAGTAGGAGCAGGAGTCTCAGGTTTAGTCTCCTCAGCTATGGAAGTTAACTGGAGGTCTTTGGATTAACCAAAGACCCAGCCCAACTTCTCTGATAAGGATAATATTTGTAGTTCAGGGTTGAAATGAGAGGCCCTTGGTACTCTCTGGGCTTGGTTATTTTCTTGCAGATGTTTCATTATCCAAACTAGGCAACTAGTGCTAGTAAGGAGTAGAGTTTGCTCACAAGAAAACAATATCCCAATCAAAGAACTGCCAAACAAGTCAACAATAAAAAACATAACAAAAGAATCTCTAAGACCACCTCAACCAACACTAATAGGGCAAGATCCTAGAATATAAAATGAGAGCAAACCCCACTCCTTACTAGCACTGATGAAGTTACAGAGGTGATATTCAGCAGGTTCTGGAGAACTGGTAGCGGAAATTTTGACTAGTTCGGAGAACCGGTGGTAACCTTCTCCCAGGAGTGGGGAGGGAATGGAGATTTTACAGTATCCTTTCCTTGCCATGCCCACCAAGCCACACCCACCAAGCCACACCACGGCCACCAAGCCACACCCTCAGAACCGGTAGTGAATTTTTTTGAATCCCACCACTGTGATGTTACCTAGTTTGGGTATGAAATGTTTGCAAAAAGACAACCGAAGTCAGAAACCACAAGAACCCCTCAAGGTTGCTGTTATGGGGAAAAATAGGAAGAGAGGGCATGATGTCTCCTTGAGCTGTTCTATAAAATGTGCCATGTAAATATAATAAATAAAACCAAACAACCATATTTTACCTTAGTATGGTATGAGAACCCCGTCATTATCAGAAACACTTTCTCAATTGGAACAATTGGTACAAATGGAGAGACTTCCTTTAGAAGACAAAAAATCAACTTTTCCATATGAACGGTGTCTTCCCTTGTCACTTGCTACCACTGTAATGATGATGTGCAGCCATATTTACTTACTCCATCATAGCTAGTCTAGCTAAATGGCAACACTTAGTCAAGCTTGATCAATCTTAAAAAGCAATGCAAAATGCAGCCTGCTTAGTACAGTACTTGAATAATAGATCATTCCACGACTGTAGGCTATAAAAGATAATTAAAAATCCTAAAAATATGGGATTAGAAACTATTTCTGGATCATTGCTAAGAACACTGCATGAATATGTGCAAGAAATCATTAGAAGGTCATCAAATAGACATCTTTTTACTATACATTGTGGTTAAGGATATTGACTTGGGCAAATAATCTGTAATGCACAGTACTGTATAAGGTGATCTGATAGCTCTTCTTCTCAGAAACTGCAGGAACCTCTCAAGAGAAGTCAAAACTGAGAAATGTTATTGAGCCTAGAGCAGAATAGGTTGCCAAGTTACCCTGAGTGAGACACGGAAGGGCCTCTGCAAATGCCTAAAGGCACATGTGTGATTGTAATGGGAATAGACAAGCCCAACTCTGGCTCATCCCAGAGTGGACAAAAGAAGGGAAAATGTCTTTAATGGTTTTGACAGTCTGCTGTAACATGTTTTCTGTATGTTCATATGCACAGAGGCAGATGAATCAAAACTACAGCCACAATGTGCCCTTGTAAGGAGATCTTAGTAACTTGGATTGGAAACATTTTTAGAATGCATTCATATCTATGCTATCTTGACCAGCAATTTTGTCATACAGTCATATTTTCCTTAACAACTCCATAAGGAAAGATAACCCACTCAAGTTCTACCCAAAATTTTTGAATTTTGATTATTTGCAAATTATAGTCATCTTTCAGACTCAAAGCACAAAAATAATGTTTCTTTGTCATCCCTGCTGCACTATTGATTATAATAAGCAAATATGGAACATGTGCCTCAATGAATATAAAAATATTCTCTTATGAATATGTGGCTAAATAGAAGTAGGTTGTAAATGGTCCCTACAGTTTATTAATGGCTACATTTGTTCTTAGTCATGGAAAACCACTGTACATTATGAAGAGTAGTACTTGTAAATCCTATCTTTTTAAGAATTAAGATATTCTGGAGTTGAGCCTGACTGGATATCTACCAATGAGAGGGAATTAGTTGAAGGAAGTGTTTGAAAGATTATGTTAGAGGGAGGGCCTCTGGTCAACTTGTTACACTGAGTGTTTTGCAGAAGTGACTCAAGTCTTAGGGAGCCCTATGATTGATTGGGTCAGCCCCAAATCCATCTTGAATCAGATTTGGGGCTGCCACAAGGGAGGACTGGTAATTGTGGGAATGAGAGCGTAGCGAGAAGGGAGGATAGCTACAACAACATTCTTTCACCAGAGCTCAAGGTCAAGTCACTGGAGTTTGGAGGGGAGTGGACTTGGAGATCAGAATGGAGGTGGATTGGAGCGTTGACTTGAGGATCATCAGTAAGTGGGTTGGATGTGAGTTTAATTTAGCAGGGAAAAATGCAGGAATTCAGATTTGGGTTTTCCCCAGATGTGCCAATATGACTTCTCTAATAAATTCTTACTTAGATGAACTTCCTCTCTGAGTGCTGAATTGGGATGGAGAGTTTGGTTGGAATACTGAGAGATGATTGCTTGCATGGGTAGGTTTTGTGTGGGCCTGGATATGGACCAGAGCAGAAGTCTCTGGAAGGATGAGGGAGACTATATCATCTCTATTGTGATGGGTAGGGTGAGATATGAGAGAAGACAGGAGTTGGCTGTTCTCACAAGAACTGCACTGAACTTCTAACTGCCTGCAATACTGCATTCTAACCACTGTGCCACCAGGACTCCTTCTGGGTCATCATCCTATAATTATTAAGCCTAAGATTATTAAGAGTCACTTGGGACTGTTGCTACTCCAGCAAATTTCCTGCCTGAGGTCCTTGACTCCATGGCTGGGTTGGTGGAGTTTCCAGGCCTATCACCTGGAAGGACTTCAACTTGCCTTCCCTGGGGGTGGGATCTTCTGTTTACAATACCTTTTTCTCCAAAATGTTATTTTTCCTTATGTAAGGAGTTTCTTTTGGAATGAAGGATTATTCAACAACTGAGCTTGCCTTTGCAGCTAAAAGTATTACATCTCAGAAGAAGCTTTAACAAAGATTAATATATGAATATTGACTTGCACCACTGATTCCTGGGTTGGTGGGGAACATGACATAGCTCCTTGAGCAACAACTAGCAAAATTAAACTCTTGTAAGTGGCCTCTCTACTTATTTGAAGTTGTACAATATTCCCAGAATGTAAAACCGAGTCTACAATCATAAGAGAATCTAACAGTTAAACTCAAGAAGTAGGTGACTTGATTAAAGATTATTGGGGAAAGATCAGCAGTGCCACTTATGCTCTTTAGTCAGCAGGAGACCCAGCAGTGACCAACTAAAGCACCTGTTCCTCCCACAATCCTGCTGCTCTGGAGTTGTTAGCAATGGTTGCCAGGGAGGCCCATGGAGAGTTACGGAAGGTTTACAATGGATCAAGGAAAGCACCTAGAGTGTTCAAGGTTATTGCTGGAATCACAGGTAGCTGCTCGTTTTCATATCACTTGTCTATTTCTCTCTTTTATACATGCCTGCATGCACTCTTATCCTTTAGTTCTCTTCAGAGCTGTATTTAAAGGTCAGAATCTTTGGATATGTAAATTAGACACAATATAAAAAAAAGACTCTTACATTCTGACTGATGTAGCATTTAGTGGAATAATGCTAAACAGAGACTACTGGTAAAACAAATTACATGGTAAGAAGATGTAATAGTACATTGCAATAACCTTGGGAGACAGGAAGAAGAGACATAGCCAAGAGAACAGTTCTTTATTTTTTTCTTTGCTGACCCAATTTTTCCTAGAGCTTTACTGAGAAATTAGGCCTATGTGAATTTGCCTTGCTAGCCTTATATATTAATTTACACTTTATAGCTTGAAGTAGAAAGTGTAGAGCTTGGGTGTACCAAGCCCAACATTTTAGTTTATTTATGTGTTGATCTCTGCACAGACAGAATTTTCATAAAATCATAGGGTTGAATAGGACCTTAAAAGTCTAGTCTAACTTTCTTTCCAGTGCAAGAATTCACAGACCATCCCAGACAAATGGCTGTCTAACTTCTGTTTGAAAACCTCCAGTGATGCAGCATCTATCCATCAATATAGAATATTCAGACACCATAAACCCTCTGAAAACACTCTAAAACATAAAAAAAGTTCAGCTCTTTCCCCAATATCATCAATCAACCATGGCCCTCCAGGACACCAAAAGAACAAGAAACATGGAAAAGTTGTAATAAATATTTCTAAGGTGTGACTAAGTATATTTCATCAGCACAGGATACTTAATGAATCATCGTTTGCTTTAATTTTCATTTGCACCCTATTGATTTTGAGGGAACACACTATATAGTATGTGGCCATAATTTTCTTAATGAAGAGGAAAAATCAATTCTGCCCTTTCCAACACTTCAAAATTAAATTAGGAAAATTTGTGTGCTTGAAACATCACTTAAGACTCATACACACCATGGTGTCCTCTTCCCTTATTATCACATTGATTATTTCCTATTGTATTTGTTTATCCAGAACTGCCTTGCAGGCAATATTGTAGAGAGCTAACACAAATGGTCTTATTCTCCATTAAACTTTTGCCTTTTTATGTGTGTTGCACATAAAAAAAGGCACAGCTGTAACCCTGTTATGACTACCATCTTGATTTTTGTTTACCAGAAAAGTAGACATCCCTCAAAAATTTTCATAGGCATTGGACTCCATATTGATCTCCTCAGATGCATTAGATGCTTGCTAGAAACCTACTGCTATATTCTTCATAGCTTTAAATTGTACATGCACTAGATGTGAGACTTAAAGCAAAAGACCATGCAAAAGACCAACAATGCAACCAGCACAAGAACCTTCCTAACAAGGTATCAGACTGTTTATTCATCAAGGTCCAAGGTGCCCACTCTGATTGGCAGCTTCTTTCCAGTAGCTTAGACAGAGAAACCTGTCACTTTACCTGATTTAGTCTTGTAACAAGAACTTCAACAGAGCCCCAAAGCATTTGCACATAATGTACAGTATATGTTTTGCCACTAATTTCTAACCCTAATGAGAACATGGAAAAAATACAGATAATAATTTTCTAAATACAGATTCAGGAAATAGGGTTTCACCAGAAAAATATGACATGGCTTTGGCAAAAACAATGCTGGGAATGCTTTACATTTATTAGGAAAAACATTGGATGCTCTGCTGGAACTAATTCTAACCAACAGGGAGACATTGGTCAAAGAAGTGAAGGTTACTGGAACCCTGAGAGAATATGACCATGTTAATTTTGTCTTTCGATTGTATGATATAAACAGAAAAAAGAATAGAGGCGAGTCAGACTTGAATACTGGATTTCAGAACAGTGAGATAAACAGATAATCAGAGTTAGAAGGGACCTTGTAGGTCATCTAGTCCAACCCCCCCTGCCCAAGCGGGAAACCCTAGGTTTCCCAGTGGATAATGCCAGTGGATTATGATGAACACACAAAAAAAGTTAGGCTGGATCCATGCGTTTTGCATCTTGAGGAAGAAAATTATCCAAGATGGATAAGAAATCCTGTGATATTGAAAGTACAACTGCATGCAATTCCTACTAGAAAAAAAAGTAAAAGACACCTAGAAAGACCAATCTGGGTATGTACAAAGCTTTCTAAAACTGTTAGAAAAAAAGAGGGGCATGTTTAGCAAATGGAAGGAGAAACTAAAAAAAAAGGATAGAAGGCAATCATCAGAAACTGAAAATTATATCAGATGAAAGTGCAAGAAGGATCTGAAGCTTGCAAGAAATGCTCAAAAGGACAAAGAACAAATAAGTTTTTGGGAGATACTTCAGAAACAAAAGAAAAGGCAAAGAGGCAGTAGGTCTGTTACAAGGAGAAATGAGTAAATTGATAAAAGGTGTTGGTGAGAAGGCAGAACATATTAATTTGCATTTTCCTTCTAAAGTATTTTCTTTCAGAAAAGAAATTAAGTCCCAACTGGCCATGGTTGTCCCGCAATTAGATGGAGAAGGAAATGGAAACTCAAGATTCAGAAGGAGAGGTTAAACCATGTCAATGAATTCCAGTCTCTAGGGTAAGCTGAATTATATCCAAGGGTACTGAAAGTGATCACAGAACAGTAATTATTTATTAAATTTAATAAATAAATAATTTGAGAATGTTGGCAGAACTGAGAAATCTGGGAAAACTAAAAGGAGGTCAAATATTATCTCTACTTTTAAGAAAGGGAAGAAGGACTTAGAAATTATAAACTGTCAGCTTAAAGTCTATACCAGGTAAGATCCACAAACAGATTTTGAAACTGCTTATTTCTGACCAACTGGATAGGAATGCAAAAATTAACAGGAATATAGGTTATTTTAAATTGGTTATGACAAGTAAATTTATCTATTTTTGATAGAGTTATTAGCTTATTAGTTTGGGGAAAATGTCATGGACATAGTTCATCTTGACCTTAGCAAAGCATTTGATGAAGTCTCACAATATTCTGATTAATAAAGTGGTAAAATATGGTCTGGATGATACAACTGTACAATGATTGGACAGATTCATAACAAGTTGGATATCTGAACCCAGTATTCATCAAAGGATTCACATCAACTGGAAGAGACCTGGCTTGGCAGTAGTACATGTGAAAAGGATGTATGTGTTCTAATAGTTAATACAATGAATATGAGACAACAGTGTACTGCAGCTGCTGAAAATGGAAAAATATATTTTGAGGTATGAACAAGAGTAGACTTCTGGAAATTCCAGTATCTGGAAATTGACCATTTATGTTTATGTCAAGCCCAAAAATCAAGAATGACAATGTTGATTCTTCTAAGCTGAGTTATTTATTGTTTTCATATCTATAGACCAAATCTTGAGAAACTGAATAACTGTAGTACCTGCATCTACCATATCCTCTGAGAACTATTAAGGAGGAACTCTCTTCACACTCTTTCGCTCACAAATTATCTGAACTGACTTGTCTCTTATTCTTCCCCTCCCTCCTGGAAATCCATGCTACTATAATGCATCACAGCTGCTTTAATCTAGTCCCAGTGCTTGAACCTAGTTTTTGATAGACTTTTATAAAGTAGAACAAGATAAAAGGAGTGTTTCCAGAGTAATGAAATGACTAGAAAACTAGTTTTATGAGGAGCAGTTAAAAGAACTGAATATGTTTAGCTTGCAAAAGAAAAGATCAAAAGGAGATATAATCACAGTCTTTTGTCATCTAAAGGAAGAAATGGATTTCTTCTGTCATCAGAACAGGTACGTATAGCAAGTTGAAATGACAGAGAAGTAGATGTAGGTTAGATATCATGAGGAATTTCCTGTGAGAATTGTCAATAGGTTTCCACATCAAGTGATATGTTTCTCTTTACAGAAAGCTTTCAAGGAAAGCCTAGAGAACTATTTGTCTAAAACATTTAGTTGTTCCTGTTTCAAGCATGGGGTTAGGCTAGATGATCTCTGGGATTCCTTCCATTATGTTTATGAGATTTTATGATTTTAACTTGCCAGGCATACTAGCTGATACAGTAAAACAATATATACAGATTATAATGTTTATTTAGTAGTACTGTCAATCTTGCCAATGTTTATGAGACAGATACAATTTTACCATGCTGAATTATAAAATGACTACAATAACAAAATGTCAATAAACATAAACATGACTTATTTCTATATATTTGAAAAAAGGTATGTTAGAAAAAAATGACAACATACATTTGCGTTTTAGCTAAAGCTGTAACTTGCAGCAAAGAAAGATATTAAGATCTGCGTCATTCATTCTGACCTAACATTCAGAAAAAAATGTAGAAAAAGTATCTGGTCCAGCTGGTAAT
Organism: Pseudonaja textilis; assembly: GCF_049901715.1. Lineage (NCBI taxonomy): Eukaryota > Metazoa > Chordata > Lepidosauria > Squamata > Elapidae > Pseudonaja > Pseudonaja textilis. The sequence goes on along the minus strand of NC_141990.1, from coordinate 32,296,025 downwards.
TTAAATGGAAAAGAACTTACTTGTTTTTTCTGTTCTTTTATATGCTAGTATTTTTTCTACTCGTCCATGTCTGTTGCCTGATATCAGTCCTGGTTTGCTAATAAAACAGTTTTGTTACTTGCTAAGTCACATGATGAATTGAAACCAAATAGTGTGAAAAAGTTATTAACACTTCAAGGCTGACCCTGCCCTCTTTCCCAGAATGCTTCTGGCATCCTTATTGATTGGATATATGTCTCTTTTTGTCATCTGGGAATTAACAGTGTGATGTTTTATTTGACTATTTATCTCTTTAGCCAAAGTATTGCAATCTCTTTGACCTTTTAAAATGTTTATGACAAGGTGTTAGCTATGAATTGCTGATATAAACAACTGAAAACTGCAGAGTTAGGCCAGATATCTATAATATGTTCACATATTTTTGAAAACTGAAAAGAGCATGTTGCATCCAAGAAAATTTCATGAAAAAAGATTGGGTTTTTTTTTTTTTGCCAAAAATGGGTAGACAGATATGTAATTCATTTTAATGTAATATTTATTCAACTTGTAATTTACTCTTCAAATTTCAGGGCAGTAGTGTGTGTGTATACTGTATAATTGAATTTAGTTTAACTTAACCCACAAGTTTTAGACTAAATCTGTTTGGTAAATTTATTTTCTAGATCTTACTTTTAATATGTAGTTGTAAAATTAACTAATTTCACATTGTGGGTTTAATGGCACTAGCAGAATTCCCTTTTATATCTTAATTCAATTGTTTCAGAATGTGAATAGTCATTTGTTCTACCTTTAAGTAGCCTACTACAGGAATCTCCAACCCCAGGTCCATGGACTAGCACTGGTTCGTGGCATCCAGAAATTGGACCATACAAACAAGCGAAGCCCCAACCACAGCTTGCAGGCAGCATATGAAATGCCACCTCTGGTCCATGGAAAAATGGATTCCTGGTGCTGAAAAGTTTGGGGGCCACTGCCCTACTATGCATTGTATTCCCCGAATCCTGCATTATTGATATAGCTGTGGGCTTACAGAGAGAATACTAGGCAGGGGAGAAGTGGTGGTTAAGATACTTCAATATTTTCCTTTTACATTTACCACTACCTTAAAAACATCTGAATACCTATGAAGGGATGGAGAAATTACAAACAATATACTGCAAAGGTATTTTCATTCCACCTAGTTTAAGATATGGGTAGTGTTAAATAATGATAACAAAAACAACCACAGATAGGAACTTCCCTGCTTTTTCTCTCTGCAAATGGGCTGCATTAGTTTTACAAAGTGATTACATTATTTGGAATCATACTACTTCTGTTAAAACTAATTAATAGCTTTAATAAGTAAGTCTGAAAGTGGAAGCATATTTTAAATTTTATTTGAAAATGTTTTAATTCACTATTAGGAAATTTGAAGCATTTCTAAATAGAAGCTTCTTCCTTCAGTAAATAATGGGCTGTTTACTAAAATGTATATTGATAAAGATTTTGTAACCAGAAATTTTAGTATATTCAAAGCTGAATTAATGTATTACTGCTTTAAAAAATAATTAATTTATTCACAACATTTGTGAAAGTTTGGTTAAGCAAAGGCATTTGTTGAATGGCGTCATAGTCGATCAAAGATACAAAGCTACCATGTAGTCCATGCTAGGTACCAGAAAAAACAGGCCAAAAATAAAAAGAATAGAAATCATTAGAAAGTCTACAAGAGTGATATATTGGATTGAATTTTTCAACAAATAGAGACAATGTCCTATGTTAATAAAGGAATCCTGCTTGACCAGCTCATTTAATGTGTGTCTTGGTTACTTATAGCATCCACCTCACTACTTAATTTCACACATCAATATGCTCATAAAGCAAAATGCACAACTCTTAAAATACATCTTTTCAAGTACAAGACCTTGGCATAGACATAAAAAGTGCAAAGGAGCAAGACTGTGTGGTTGCATTATAGAACTGCAAGGAGGTGACCAAGTCAAACTCAAACTGTAGATATTCTTGCACCAATAATTACTTCTGACATTTTCACAAAACTGTAATGGAGCCTCTTCTCTTTTTTGTTTGTAGTATTTCTATTAATTTATGTAAAACAGCCAATCATGTTATCAAATCAAGAACATGATGTGATAACATGATCACATGTCATTTCCACATCGCATTAGGAAAGAATACCTTATTACAGTATATTGGGTGCCTTAACAGGTTTTTAAGAAGGAAATGATAGCTCCTGTGCTCTGGTGTTTTATGTAACCATGCCTAGGATTGGATCATTAATCTTGAATGGACTGAAAAATGGACATTTAAAAACCTTGTTGAGAACCCGTTCCATCTGCTGCAGGCCTTTATGGAACCTTTAAATACCCCTTCTATTTGGCACATAAAGAAAGTTATAGTTTTAACAGAGGATGATCATAAACTTGGCAAAGCAGAGTATATAGCATTAAGTAATGATAATTAAAAAAAACCTTTTGGATGAACAAAGGGTGGTGGGGTGGGTTTTTTTTTTGCCTTATCAAAAGAGCAGCTCTGAGTGGCTTGCCCTGCTGTTTCCTTCCCATACTTATTCATGCTCAGCATACGCTTTCTGCTTATTTTTCAAGGTCTGGCTTTGAGAGATTAGGCTAGGGGAGCACTGCTTCAGACACATCTGCTGCTTTCCTGGAGGTCAATCACACTGTTCTCCATTCAGGACCAGAAGTGTAACAGAGGCCTTACAAAGGAAAACAATTATTCCAATTGAAGATGCATCGATCCACGTCCTGTGGCAGTTTGAGGATAGGATGGCTCTTGTGGAAGGGGGTGGGGAGAGGAGGAAGAGAGATCAATTCCAAGGGTTGCTGAATCAGTACAGAAACTCAAGGTGCTTGATCAGTCTTTTTGTCCAAAAATGTGGCTAAAGCTTTGCAAAACAGTTTGGAAAATAACTCTATTATCTGGAGGGTCATAACAGTGAAAAAGGAAGGAGGATCTGTTAATATAATCTCTGCTTAAAACTGAAGCAAGTTGAAAAATCAGAAAGTTGAAAGATTTCTTATGGATCATTTATAATTTATTTCATGCACAGGTCCTTTTCTTGGATGCATTTCCACCAAAAGGGTATGGCTGTATTTAAAAGTGGTTTGTTGGTTTCCAATTTCCTTAAAAAATATTTGACAGCAAATATTCAGTAGTCATGGAATGTCTGAAGAATAAATATATACATTAAAGTTTGTAGAAAATCTTAGGGAGTAAAATATGTAATTCTGGAGGACTCTCAGTTGTACTGCAGAAGCTTTCCATTTGAGTGAACACTCCAGGAACTAGCAGGAAGGCAGCCTTTCAGATGGAGCCTTTGGCTGTTTTTAAAATTCTTCCCATTCTGAAACTCCTGGAAATTATGAAGTCAGTAGGGGTTCCATCCATTCCAACCAGCAGTACATTCACTTTTGCTTCCATGTGCCCATGGCTCTGTTTGGGGCTAAATAAAATATGAGATAGCAGATATATAACACATATTCATCTTCATCCATGTGGTCCCATCATAGCTGCTTGTTGTTTTTATGCATTTTAACCTAATGCACACATCTATATTTATGTGGGGCATGAATAAAATGTACTTTATTTGGGTGTGTGCCATCTCTGTAAGTATGTATGTATATGCATGTTTGTTGCTGTTATTATTATTAAATGTAGAAGCCACACAATTCCAAGTTTAAAAGTAATGAGCAATAAAACAAGAGAAAAAGATCATGCATGCCTAAAAGGAGCAAATGCAGCACTCCAAAGAACAGTCAACTGAGATTCAACTGCTACCCTATCCCAAATCTGGGAGCAAAGTTAAGTTTTCAAAGACTTATGGAATATCACCAAGTTGATAATCCTCTAGGAATGCATTGTTCCAGAAAACAGGCAATGAAACAGAGAATTTGTCCTGCAAAGTCTGCTGCTTTATGCACCATGCTTACCCAGTTCATATAAAAAAATGATCAATGCAACAACAAGCTTTGTTTATTAGTCAGTTTGTCACAGAGCCTGCAGCTGATTAGGATTGAGAAGTGACTGGCTCAAGCTTACCCAATTGGCTTCAGTGTCTGGAAATTGGGTTTCAGGAGTGGAAATTGGGTTTCACTGAACTTTAGCTGTTATACCACACTAGCTCTTAGACAATATGTATAAATACAAACGTTCATTTTTCTTTTAGAATATTTCCATTTTCCATGCTGTCTGGAATTCTGTAAGTTTTAGTCCTAACTTCTTAAAGGACAACGTCTTTCAGAAGGCAACTCTAGCACAAGAGTACCGCTGCCAAGATAGGAATGGATGACCAGAGACAAGCACTGATAATTTCTGTTCAGAAAGTGGGACTTTGCCTGCCATTTTGTTTGGCAGTGAAAATAGTAGAGAGGTTACTCAATAATTTACATGCAGCTCTCTATACATCCAAGTATATATAAGTGATGCATTATTCTTCCATCTTGAGCAAGTGAAATTGATTGTGCTGTGCTATATCGTCCATTTGCTGCCTTTATCATTATTTATAACTTGTGCTGAGTCTGAGGATCTGTTGAACCGAGCAGGCCATCCATCAAGATGCTGAATTGCGATTTTCTGATATATATATTCTGAAGGCTACTTCAGCAACCATTATTTGACCTTTACATCACTCGCTGTATTTGGCCAATACCAAAGTTGTAAATATGAATTAGGAGCTGCAACCACAATGCAATCATTTGTAATCAATTTTTCTTACTATTGGAATGATCAGACATTTTACAAATGAAATGAGTTGGAGAAACCAGTGATAGATTATAAAATATGAAATTAAGGCTTTGGTGTTTAATTTAATTTAATTTTCTCTTAATTTCTCCTTCTGAGCTCTATATTTATAGATACAGCAACATATATTTATACAAGTTTGCACTCTTCTTAATGAATATATTTTTCCTAAAGTATGCATTTGCTGACAAGCAAGTTTCCTGTTGGAAATTGTGACATATTCTCTGGTATTTAGATTTTAATATATTCTATTTATTTATTTATTTGGAAATTTATATTGCTGCCTATTCTCACATGGTGACTCAAGGCGGCTTATAAGAATATATATATGTATATGTATACATACATGCATGCATACACACACACACACACACACACACACACACACACATATATATATATTTTCTGAGGTTCTCACAGGCATTTGTATGTGGATCTTTGGTTATTCAGGTTTTCTCCCATGTAAAATTGGAAGTATCTAGGCAACTTTTCGATGAAGTCTCATTCATCATCTTTAGGCTTGTGTCTTCGGCTCTGTGCTTCTACTCTGAGAAGCACAGAGCTGAAGACACAAGCCTGAAGATGATGAATGAGACTTCATCGAAACGTTGCCTAGATACTTCCAATTTTACGTGGGAGAAAACCCGAATAACCAAAGATTGATAGATCGAGCTATCTATCTATCTATCTATCTATCTATCTATCTATCTATCTATCTATCTATAATGTATGGTATTCAGCTTTGTTTGGGTATTTTCCCACATCATTATAGTTATGGTTTTAAAGTTGTAGCGACATTTCGGCAGAATCTCATCTGCCATCATCAGACTTTTGTATTGTGTTCGTCTGTGAGTCAGGCATCAGAGCCGTTTCTGTTTTAAATTTGGTGCTAGACTACTGCTGTGTTAGAATGGTTTTTTCTTCATCCTGATTGGTTGGGAGTCTTGGTCTGTGTTTATTGGTCTTGGAGTTTGTTGTGTTCTGCTTGAATGGTGTTTCTAATATCTTCTCTCTGTTTTGTAGTGTTTTTTGATTGGCTAGCAACATTGTGTTTCCTGTATTGGAGGCTTTTAGTGCGGCTTGGCTTCGGGTAAAAGGACGGCTATCATTTATTAGGAAGCTAGGTTTCATCTGGGTGCCTGGTTGGGGTGTGTTTGAGCTGGAAGTATCGGTGGGGGGGGGTCTGTTTGTGCCCAGGTGTTTGCTTGACTTGTGGTGTGGGGATTTTTTTGTTTGTGAGTGCAGGGTTCCAGATAATTGACAGTCTGGTGGAGTCATCTCTTTATTCATGCTTTCAGGTCTTTTTTCAATCTCTATGGCTTCTCTGATAATTCTGTAGCTGGGGTTTTCTATAGCGGCTAGGATTTTTGAAGTCAATGCTATCAACTGTGGCTTTCATGTGTTGGACTAGTGAGGAAGTATGTTCCAGCTTTTTTACTGCATTTTTGTGTTCATCCAGGTGGGTACTTATTCTTCTATTGGTCTGTCCAATGTATGTGGCAGGGCATGATGCGCAGGGGACTTCATATATGCCTTGGTTTTCCAGGTCAATCTTATATTTGGGGTTTCTTAGGATGGCTGCTATTTTTTGTCTGTTTTGAAGGCAGTCTTGATGTGATGCCTGTGTAGTATCTTACTGATTTTGTCTGTAGTGCCTCTTATGTAGGGCAGGACAGCTGTTCCATACGTCTGTTCATCTTCTAGATCTCCATAATGTCTTAGTGTGTTTTTGTGGATCAGGCCTGTGATTTTGCTTTTGTGGAAGCTGTTGGCTGTCAGTACTTTAGTCAGGGTGCTTAGTTCAGTCTTTATGTGTGTCTTGTCTGACAGGCATTTGTTTCTGGCCACAGAGTTTATCTGTGCTGGGTGGTGGTGCGATTGGGCATTGAGGTAGCAGTTGTTGTGTGTTTTCTTCTGGTATATGGTGTGTCCTAGTGTGCTATCTGTTTTTTGGTAGATTAGTACATCTAGGAATGGCAGTTGTTCATTTGTTTCCATTTCAAAAAATAGCCAACATCCTAAGAAACCTCAAAGACAAGATCCAGCTAGAAAACCAAGGAGTTTATGAAACACCATGCAGCAATTGCCCAGCCACAAACATTGGATAAACCAACAGGAGAATAAATGCACGCATCTCAGAACACAAAACGCATTCAGAAGAGAAGAAAATACTTCCTCCCTCTTCCAGCACCTTAAAGCCACAGGACATGAAATTAATTTCAAAGGAACCAAATTAATATCCAACACTGAACACTCCAGCAAGAGAATAATCAGGGAAGCCATTGAGATAGAGAAACACCCCCATAACATGAATAGACGGGATGATACCTCCCACCTACCAGACATCTGGAAGCTAGCCCTCACCAACAAACGAGTCCCAGCCATGAAAACCAACACCAGATCCATAACAACATGGGACACCACCGCCAATCCCCCTCATCAGACCCAGGCCCAAGCCCATCCTATAAATGAAGGACAGCCACCATCCAGAAAACAAACCATGGCTGCTTCGCCAGCTATCGCACCCCCTGACCCCAAAACCAAACAAGCTGACACACACCAAGAACACAGACCCAGACCCCAAACTTGAAGATTAAAACCCAGAATGCTACATCACAGCCACCCACTCAGGATATCACATCAGAAAACTCAGGAAATTACACCACAAGAACTCAAGAAGTTGCAACACAGCAAATGACCCAGGATATCACAGCACAAGACCAAGGATACCACAGCAATAAGTCTCACAAAGTCATCACACAACCCATTACCCAAGCCGTTACTACACAGGAGGCTAATGGAAAAGAGATCAAAACACAAACAACCCAGGAGATTACAACGCAGGACCCAGGATACCACAACAAAAGAACTCACAAGCCCATCACACAACCCATTACCCAAGCCATTAAAACATGAGAGGCTAATGGAAAAAAGATCGCTAATGGAAAAAAGATCACTACAAAACAAACTACCCAGGAGATTACAGCACAAGATCCAGGATATCTGCACAACGAAACTCACAAGGCCATCACACAGCCCATTATACCAACATCAACTCCATCAACCAATCAAGAGGTAGCAGCGCAGCCAACCAGCCCAGCACACCAGCCCCCCCCACCAGTATTTATAGAGAGACAGCAGGTCTGATCACACACTGCTTGCACTGGCATGAAGCTGAAAGCACCAGCCTGAGGATGGCGAGTGGGACCATGTCAAAACGTCACCAAGATACTCTTAATCTTACATGGGAAAAGACCCAAACACACCCAAAAATACAATTCACCATGAAACAGAAGCTAACTTCCCTTCCTAGATGTCTTAGTATACAAAAAATCCAATGGCTCCCTAGGACACACCATCTACCAGAAGAAAACACATACAAACCGCTATCTATGCACACTCTCACACCACCACCCAGCACAGATCAATTCCGTAGCCGAGACACTCATCTCCAGAACAAAATGCTTAGCCAACGAACAACACCTAAAAACCGAACTACACACTTTCACTAACGTACTAACAGCCAATGGATTCCAAAGAAAGAAGATTACCCACCTAATCCAAAAACAAACCCCAACCAAAATCCAAGACAGAGAACAAGAGAACAGCAAAGCCCTCCTCCCATATATAAAAGGCACTACAGACAAAATCAGCAAGATCCTCCAAAAACACAACATTAAGACAGCATTCTGCACAAACAGAAAAATATCCACCATCCTAAGAAACCCTAAAGACAGAACTGAGTTAGAAAACCAAGGAGTATATGAAATCCCATGCACCGCCTGCCCCAAACACATACATCGGACAAACCAACAGAAGAATTAGCACACGCTTTGAAGAACACAAGAACTCAATCAAAAAAGAAGAACCGACCTCTTCCCTGGTCCAGCACCTCAAAGCCACAGGACATGAGATTGACTTTAAAAATACCAGAACTATCACCAAAACTCAACACTTCAACAACAGAATAATCAGAGAAGCCATAGAGATAGAAAAATGCCTACACAGCATGAATAAACGAGATGATACCTCCCGCCTACCAGTCATTTGGAAACCCGCCCTCATTTACAAACAAGTACCTAACATGAAGAATGACACCAGACCCACACCCATGAAGGCCACACAAGATGCTACCACCACACGTCCATGTAGAAAGCAGATTCACACCCACACAGATGATGAGACACGACCATGGACCAGAAGCTGCACTGCAGCTGCATCACTACCCACTTCAATCCCCTCTGACCCATACATGAAGTGAACTGATGCCCAACATGAAGATGTGGCACGACCATGAACACGAAGCCAAACAACAGGATCACAGCTCACCAGCTCAAATCCCCCGACAACTAAGACTAACTGAACACAGCCAAGCCCACACCTGAACAGAACACACCCCCAGCCAATCAGAACACAGACAACCCCCCAACCAATCAGATCACAGCCAGACCCCCAACCAATAAGAACACACCCCCACCCGATCAGAACACAGCCAAGCCCCCACCCAGTCAAGTCTCACTCCCACTGGCAGTTAAAAGAAAAAACAGCTGCAAGCTCACATTACTCCAAGAAGCACAAAGCCGAAGACACAAGCCTGAAGATGACGAATGAGATTTTGTCGAAACGTCACCAAAATATTTCCAATTTTACGCCGGAGAAAACCCGAATAACCAAAGATACACACACACACACACACACACACAGATATAGATATAGATATAGATGGATCTTTGGTTATTCGGGTTTTCTCCCATGTAAAATTGGAAGTATCTAGCCGACGTTTCGATGAAGTCTCATTCATCATCTTCAGGCTTGTGTCTTCGGCTTTGTGCTTCTCGGAGTAAATATTTTTGTTTTATATATATAAAACAATATAAAAAACAATAAAACCAATAAAAAAGATAGCAAATAATAAATTAATAAAATAACATAATAAAATAACCCCCCACCCCCTACCCTGGCAACAACATATCACACGAGCCATTTAATGGGCTCTGCCCCACTCTGCATTCCCCAGGCCCACTGGCAGAACCAGGTCTTCAGTGCCTTCTGGAAGAGTGTTAGAGTGGGAGCCATTCTAACCTCTGGGGGAATGATTTCCAGAGAGAGGAAGCCACCATGGAGATGGGCCTTTTTCTGGGTCCCACCAGGTGTATATCCCTAGGGAATGGGACCTGCAACATTCCATGCCTCCTCGCTCTGGTGAGTTGGGTAGATGTGACCAGCAAGAGATGGTCCCTCAGATAACCTGGTCCCAAGCCACGAATAGCTTTAAAGGTGTCAACCAGCACCTTGAATTGCACCCAGAAGCAAATCAGCAGCCAATGCAGCTCCCATAGGAGAGGTGAACCATGAGCACACTTTTTTACTTTTTTTTTTTTAACCAAGACTCACATTTTGTGAATATTTTTTGAGTTTCATAGCAAAGTCGCAGAAAATGGAAAAAGTGTGGCTTTTGCACAAACATGCATTATGGATTTTTGGATTTATTCAGCAAGTCTTGGATCATTTTCCCCAAAAGACCAGTAGACCAAATTTATAATCTACATATATTCAAATTACTGTCAAGAGTAGAGCACCTTTTGGCCTGAATTTTCATACCATGAAACATAAATCTTGGAGGATACTGTTGATGTTATCTTTATTTTAATTTATATTCAAACATTGCCCATAAAACATTTCAAAACTATCAAACTAAAACAAACTGAAGCCAAACAAAACTGGCTGGGTACTTTAATGTCCTTAAGATTCATTGATGGTTTCGTCACATCTCCTTCACTCATCCCCCAAATGTCTAAAGAAGAAAGAGTATTTTTATATCAATATTCTTTGAATTGTCTGCAGAAAATAAAATTTATAATAGTGGTTCTTAATCTGTGCTCCGCAAACTCCTGGGGCTGGGATCCCGTGATGTTGTCATATAGGTCACCACAACTTATGTGGATAAGTTTTATGAAGTTTTATTATTAAATTAAAAAACAGTGCCTTTTAAAAAAACACACATTTTATTTTCTTGTGGAATTGGCATTTTCTATTTTCCTACTTAAGACCCACTTAACTGGTCCTGCATTTTCACTTTGTAAATTAAATTAATAGACAGCAAACAGAAAAGGCACATCACAGCTTATCTATCTTGTAAGTATAGATTTCTAACTCTTTATCCTACCCATCACATCTCTTGTTATTTGCTCTGCTTAAAAGAAAAGAGGATCAAGTACTGAATAAATAGGTACATTAATACATTTATAAATAAAATGGTAAGAGCTGAAGGTCATCCAGGCAGTTGTTCCAGTCAGCAATCTATGTAACTTTAACCCTGTGGAGGAAAAGTAATTACCCTTTGGCTTTTCTTGACCTCAACTAACCTTTTCTAAAGGACTAGAGAAAATAAAAGGCTGGCCAATTGCTTGCCCTTTGCTGCCCCATGTTTAACCCTCTCCCACAGTGAATCCCCCTTCCCAGGTGGAAATGTTACCATGGAAATATAGTTGAGTGAAGAAGAAAACCATTATAATTAATAATAATTTATTTTGAGATAACCACACAAACTGTTTAAAAAGATATACTTTAAGTTGCTTCATCTTTAACATCAGAAGAAAGAATACTACAGAGAAGAAAAACAACTAAGAATAAAAGAGAAAGCAAGACTTCTTTCAAAACTCCCAGGCTATTGTGTGATCAAAGCTGGGATGGTTTACAAGAGATAACAGAATTAGAAATAACATATGACCTACCAATTATGTGAGCAGCAATATCTGACCAGTAGCTATAGTACAGTTAAGTCATCTTTCAATGTTGTTTTTGTTTACCTTTAGAATTAAAAATAGTGAATTTCTAAGTGTAGGACAAAACTTGACAGTCTTTATCTCTTCAAAGAACTTATTTCACATTCTATTTGCTTAGTCAAAATTAAACATCAATACTTAGTTACAAAGACTATTCTGTACATTAAAAAAGTTTTTAAATGCTTTAATGCAATTTTGATACTGCAGCTATTTTACTTGGGATATGTTGATTTAATTCTGAATTAAAATATGCCACAGATATATTACTATTTCTGATATTGCTAATATTACTCCAAAATATTCCTAACATCTAAGTCTAAATACCAATAATTCCTTATAGGCATTCTCAAAGGGCTCCCCCCACCAATGATGTAGAGGCCTGTCAGTTGATCAGATCAATAATCTGGTATGTCCTTAATACTTCTTGACAGAGAGAAATCAGCAGGTACAATTTTCTATGAAGTACAGGCAGATATTAATAATCTGCTATTGCATACACACTGAAATTCTATTAAACCTAGAGCTACAATGGCTAGATGAAAGGTTGAGGATCTATTTGTCAACTTGAACTAGAATCTAAGGAGATTTCTTGGCAGAAGATTATCAAAGAACAGCATTCAGATTACTGAGATGATGTTCCCTGACAACTGAGAGACTAGAAGAATGTGGACTGAATGGCTATGTTCACACAATACTAGGTCAGTTTAAAACATAATGTTGCATACTTGCAACAGACTAAGCTTAAGTAGATTTAATTTTTGTTAGTATTTGTGTGGCTTTGTATATTGTATGAATCCAGCCCTTTTAGCAAGTTTATGATTCAATATGTTGTGCAAATTTAGAAAAATGATTATTTTAGCTCAAAAACCTACACTGAGTTAAGTGTATTATATACCTAAGCAGCACATATTTACACATCTAAATACCCAACTTCCCCAATCACCACACAAAGCTCAGAAGAGATGCCAATCAGAGCTTAAACCAAATATAGTAAGATATGTTATATTGAATCAGATGATTGGTCAAGATAGCTCAATATCATACGCAAGAGTCTCTTACCATGTGCAACCCTCAAACTGTTGTGACCTGTACCTTCTTTCAGCCAAGGATATCTTGTTCAATAGCCAGAAATGTTGGAGATGGTAGTATCTAGACCTTGGAAATTACCATGTTGGGAAAGTACAATCTGGCAAAAACTATCCAGTAGCATTGATTTACCATGAAATGTTGAGAATTATACCTAGATTTATTTCCATGAAAAGATGTGGGGGGTTTTTTCCTGATCAACCTGCCAAAGTAAGTAAAAACTAAGATAACAAAAAGGATAAGGGAGGCTGGCTAGATAGTTCAGCTACTTTTCTGGAAACTACAGGTGAGATAAGAGTCACTTCACTTCAACAGATAAATTTGTGCCTGGAAGTAATGTCATTATTTTCATCAAAATGAAGAGGAAATTTGATTCACTTTGATGAAGGTCTATCTTCGCTTTCTCCCCCAATGTGGGATGGAAGTGTTGGGCTTTTTTTATTTTTTACATTTCAGGACTTCCTGCAGCTACTGGAACTATCCTGGAACAAGTTAGTGCTCTAACATGGGCAGAGGAACTGTGCAGGGTCCTAGGAAAACTACAGAGCAGGACAGAATGGACCAGCTTGGTCCCTTTGCTTAATTCTTGTACCATGCTATTTAAGGGGCTGCTTTGCTCAAACATCCACAGAAAGGAAGCATGCCTTGACAGAACCCTATTGTGTAAGCTTGTTCCTAGACTAGCTTTTTATGTGCATGGCACCACATCCTCTGAGTGCTGATATTGTTGGACAGCTCCTCTGACTAGTTCAGAAGGCCAAAGTGGGACAGTTAAATTACAAAGTCAATGTTTGTGGAAAAAAATAATGTCCCACAGCATCACCAACCTAATGAACAATCAAAGGCCTGAAAGAACAGTGGGGTTGAGCGAATCCCTGGCTTTCACATTGCTTAATTGAGAGGACTAAAAGCAAGTGACTCTCTCTGATCTTATAGAACATACAGATAGAGGTAGTTGTTGACTTACAATAGTTCATTTAGAAACCTTTCAAAGTTACAACAGCATTGAAAAAGTTACTTATGACCATTTTCACACTTATGACCATTACAACATCCTCATGGTCACATGATCAAAATTCAGACGCTTGGCAACTGACTGATATTTATGATGGTTCCAGTGTCCTGGAATCATGTGATGACCTTTGCAACCTTCTGACAACTAAAGTCAATGGGGAAGCCAGATTCACTTAACAACAGTGTTACTAACTTAACAACTATAGCAATTACTTAACAATTGTGGCAAGAAAGGGTCATAAAATGGGGCAAAATTCACTTAACAACAGGGTTTTCCTTAAGGAGAGGGATCAGTTAAGGAAATCCTCTTTGAGAAGACAGGAAAGGGAAAGGAGGAGGGTATTTTTAACATCCCAGGGTGATCCTCTTTAAGTTAGCTTCTCACATCCTCAGGATACTTGCTGTGTGGTATAATGGGCTTATAGAGGACAATTCAATTTTGTTTTTGTCCCTTTCCTTTCACAGGAAATCCCAACTCTCAATACATCCAGAAAATATTCTTTAAAGGCATTTTTTCATTACAAAACAAACCAACCCATTAATACAGGGAAGTCCTTGATTTATTACTGTTTTTACTATGAGTCACAATTTGTGTACAAGTCACAAATGATGGGCTTGGAAAAAGTGACTTATAATCCATCCTTGTCATGCCACTCCTGTGGTCATGTGATCGTAAGTTAGGCACTTGGCAACCATCGTGTATTTACAACATTTGAAGCTGCTTGAAGTCAATTGATCATGATTTCCATCTTGGGTCTGACAAGCAAAGTCTATTGTTGGATGTCGGATTCACTTCACACCTATGATAAAATGGCCATAAAACCAGGTCCAGTTGCATAATGACTTTCTTAATGATCACTTAGCAATGTGGTTAAAAGTCATGGACCATCTGCAGGTGGATTGGATGAACCCAACTAGTTAACAGGCACAGTCTAACCGGACAATAAAAATCCAAATCCACATGAAAAGGGCAAGCAAAGGGAAATATTTTACATTATCTTTCTGCTGCCTTCAAAGAATTGCCTGGATATTTGCAGTCCAGATATAATATACCTACAATAAGTAATCCAATGAACACAATGTAATCACAGGAATATTAGCCTATAAGCATTCATACATTTTAGATGTAAGAATCTATGGAGATTCTCAGTCATTCAGGTCATGGTTGTCTCAAAGGTACTTTTTTCAAGAAGCAACTGGGCTTTTTGGTTTTTCTTTGAAGACATTTCGCTTCTCACCCTAGAAGCTTCTTCAGTTCTGACTGGATGGTCCTTCCATTCCACACCATCCAGTAAGAGCTGAAGAAGTTTCTTGGAGGGGAAGTGAAATGTCTTCAAAGAAAAACCAGAAAGTTTAAATGTAAGACTTCCAAGTTGCAGTAGTTTCCACTCTAAAAATATCTGGAAAATCCAGGTTGAGGAAGTTAACAAGTTAACAAACCATAGGAAGGAATCCAATAATATAATAGAATAGAATAACAGAGTTGCAAGTCAAAGAATGATCAGATGTAAACACAAACAAGAGATTTTAAAAAGATGTTTGTATATAATTTCATCCAGGTTTTCAACATCCCTTGTTAGAACCCAAATAATGTGTATTTGAGTAGTGAATGGTTGTTACACTTGTAAAGTTTTAAAGATGCAATGCTCCCATTTCTCTGCAAACATCAGACACTGGGCTATCCCCACCTGGAACCACTGATACTTTTATATACAGTGATTAATTTCTGTATGTTGTATGCCTATCTTTTATTTCATAAAATAAAGTGAACCAAATGCATTATTAAGTAAAATAAAGTGATTTGGAAACCCTGGATAATATAAAATAATGCAAAAAATCACTACCATATTGTGACTGAAAAGGATCTGTTGTTATGTCTGGGACTGAACACAATATCTCAGACAACTTTGTTCTTGAAATTATATTTCATATTTGAACAAATCAATTTAAAACTTAATTTTCTGCACTATTTAGACAAAATAGATTATCAATTCACCTTTCTTTTATTATGGAATCATATGTCAGAATAATTGGTGATTTGTTTCTTTAAGGTAGAGTCACTAATTCGCATTAATACAAAACAATAGCAAAGAGATGTTGCCCAACTCATTTTCATTGTTTAGAGTTAGTCAGAACAATTCCAATAATTTCAATAGTTGAAGAATGATTGACAATACCTGCCTCTGAATGATATACACAGGTTCATGGAGTTTAATAGGAAGGGCTTATATGTATACAAAGGCACAAATGCTATCTTACTTTGTGAGAAACTGTGCAGGTGAAAACTTTATCTCAGTATTTAATTCTCAAATATATACAGAGAAAGGTTTACTGAATAACAAGTTGGCATAGATCAAATTGTGAATAATAAAACAAGGGAAAATAGTATTTGACATAAGATGCAACTTGTAACAAAATGAATTTCAGAGGCTTACATTACCCATGGACTGTCATATAAGTAAGTTCCATTGTAATCACAGAATGGATTTCTAAGTAGATGGATAAGCATTCAGGTCAAACAGAAACAGAAACAGCAGATGCTTACTTTTCCAAGCTTATATCTGAACTCTAACAGGAAAAAATAAAACATTATTTCTGGTGAAGGTTTCTTTCTGGCATCAACAGTTATACCACCTTGCTCAAAGTTACCTTAGGCATTCAAGAATACTTCAACACTGCAGCATGCCCTGCTTATACAATAAGCATATCCTAAAACACCACAAACTCCTCTTACATCGAATAGTTCTGGCTTAGCTCCTACTTGCACACATCCCCTCCCCCCAGTATATATTATTGAAACAATACATTTAAAAACAAGCAAGCAAGCCGACAAAGCTGACAGATTAGTTGAGCCTCTATAATTGTGATCATGCAGAGCCTCTTGACTATGGTGATCATTAAGAATGGACATACCTGGCAGAGCAAAGGGTGTTCTTGAGAGTCTCTTCTTAATTTTTTTTAAAATGAACTGTATATGTGGCATGATACATATTTTCAAGCCAGAGTGCAGGTTAGAAAAGCTGATCCATGCTATACTCCACACGTTGCTAGTCATTTAACTCTGTCCCTCAGTGCTAGAGAAAAGGGGATATTGCTGCAGAAAAAAAAAATCTGGCCACACAGTAGAAATAACCGCTGCAATCCAGCTCACACCATTCCTCTCTCTTATTCCTCTCTCCCTCTCTCTGTACAAGGCCCCAGATGATTCTGACTGCATCCTTCCATCCATAAATCATTCCCCTTATTCTATTGGTTGTATGCTACATGGCAAGTATTGATTTTTTTTCAGTTGCCTCATCACTAGAGGACCCATAGATTTTGTGAGCCTGTATGCACACAGATTCACACATATCCACACAAAATATGAATATCTCTAGAGCGTGGTAGTGTATTCACATATTTATATATGTATGAACAGACAGACTAGGCACAAGCAAGCTTACTCTCATCAGACATCTTTCTGTTAATACCCTTTTTAATGGAATAATTTATATCATGTACATTTATGAATACTCAAATCCATGGAAATGAACAGCTTTGCCTACGAGTGCTGTATAATTGAACTGTTCTTTGAGTGAAAAATATAAAGAACTGCAAAGGTCAGTTTGAATATGACAGCAAGCAGAGAATCATAAGTCTGAGATGCTTTAGATGGGAAGCACAAAAGAAACCTTCAATGGCTATGACTGGAATTCAAAGTCCTAATAGATAACTATTGTGTTATTCTTCATCATGCTTCTACAAAGGCTGAGTTCATAGTTCTCAATCTGCATTTCAGATGCACTGTTGTAAATTGAACAAGTCCCAGTGACAGGGATAACAGATAAAGCTAAGCCAGATACAAGTGAATGACATTAAGATTTAATGTGGTGCATAAGGAAATCTGATATAAAAACCAAGCCAAGTTTTAGTGAAACTCAGCACATGACATGATACGGTTTTATTATGAATTAATTTTCCTGTTCCAGTTAGGGACCATCAATGATGTCTAGAGAAGAAACTTATTTCCAACCCATGATGACATTGTCATGCAATTCTGATTAACTATCCCAGGAGAGAACAGGAACATGAGCGATGCTTAAGAAGTTTAGGCAGAAAACCTAAGGAAGATCTGTTTAAAGGGATGTGATCAGTTGGAGAAGGCATTTCTGGCCATTTGGGACTAATGATATATACAGTATATACCAACTCACTATGGAAATTACAGATTAATTATTATGGTTGATAAAGTCCAAAATAAGTTCAATAATTGAAACAGATACATGTTGAAATACATGATTTTGCAGAACAGTGTCTGAATTTTCCCTCCTCTATATGGGTAATATAAATTTTCTCCGCTTCCTGAAGGAGCCTAGAATAGTATCCTAAAAGAATAAAGCAGCAGTGTCTTAAAAGGATAATGTAATTGTTTCTTTATTCATTGATCAGAAAATTAATCACTTATGTCAAAACAAGACACTTAAAAAACAAGAATGAAAGCAAAACTCAGTTTAAGAATCCAATTTTATCCAGGAACCCTGCAAATATCTGGTTGAACTGGCACACCTTCTGTTGTCATTTAAAATAAGGGAGCATGGTAGCCAGTTCTAGTACCCATGAGACCATGTGGTGGTGCATAGTATTCAGAAACTGAATCAACACAATGATCCTATTACAAACCAGAATGTAGACATTAAGTTTCTAGATCTCAGGAAAGTGACACTTGTAAAACACTCACAATGTACTACTCACTGTCCATTGTATTTTAACACTCAGAACCTGTGGTTTAGATACTCCAAAGGAAAAGAGAATTTTTTTTAAAAAAGTAGTGCAGGAAAAACCAAGCAGTTCAGAAGTGCTTTTAAAGAGATTCACAGAAGTCATACAATGGTTCAGAAAAGTAACATTTTCCAGCACTTCAGCTTTCAAACTAAGCCAAAGGATAGATAGCTGATGGACAGACAGTCAATGAGGCTGGCTTAGTTTTTGGTCTCCTAGAAATGGACTCTGGGGATACTCAGAGATATGTTTCTGCTTCTTTTGGTAATACTCCATGGTTACTGAGCAGGGGAAAACTGCCTTTCCCAATGAGAATGATCGTACTCAATACATAAAGGTCAGACCCCATTCAATTAAGTCATAAAATTGTGCAGTAACTCAAATCAAGGACACTGTTTTCTCCTTGTACTGGCAGCTTATAACTATTTGTGAGTCTTTTTTTCTTCTTCGGGATGCTGGGAATAGCTAAATCCAAGAAATGATGAATATGGAGGAAATTTTCTTCTGGAGCATAATGTACATGAAATGAAGCAGATTCAGGATGGCCTCTTTGACTTCAATTTAATCTCTATGATCAAGGTACAGTGTTTCCAAAATTATTATACTTTACATACAAAGTATAGTTACTACAGGATCAATTTTTAGCTTCTCCAGATGAGGTCAGAAAGTCTAAAACTGAGAACAGACACTGTCAGTCATGGGCTAATGGTCCCACTCAGAATAAGATTGTTTCTAGTATTCTGAAAGCAGCATTTTAGACTTGATTACAATAAATATTTGAAACAACAGTTTACTGTCCATCAAAGTTTAGTTATCTCTAAGTCCCAACATTACATGAGTAAAACAAATCAGACTAAACACCACAAACCTTTCCTTACCTCCCATTCAGTGGGCATATCTTTACAGTAGAAATATGGTTAATTGCCCCGAGAGTAATTTTAGTTTTGTAGATAATTCTAGAAAACAAAGTTCTGTGAAGTGGAGCAGAAGGAATTGGGGGGATCGACATACAATTCTTACAATGCTTTCAAGGATGTTATGTTAATTATATCAGTGAACATCTTTCCATCAGTTTTTTTTTTCTCTCTGGCAATTGTTTTCAAGTCCTTTCTATTCCTTGGATTACTAGAAAATTATATTAGCCAACAGCTGAACAAGTATCCATTTTGAAGGGATTTGCTGATGATTCTTTTGTTTTTAAAAGTCCTCTTACTGTTGGATCTGTTGCTTATTATTATATGCATTCTATCATTTAGCTCATGAAAAGAGGAATAATGGGACCTAAACAACAATGACAAATATAAAGAGTAGGGTTGATACAACTAAAATGATAGCAAAAATACTCAACTTCTGCTTATCCATTGCTTTTTTTCTGGAGATTTCCTCCTCTAGGCATTTTTTCATTTTGAGTAGAAAACTTATCAAAAACCCCAATGGAGAAGAAGTATAAAAATGGAAAAGTTTTGTAGCTGAGTGTGCATGACCCATTAACCCAGATGTAGTTTCACTCTGGTTTTTTCCCCTCCCATTAACCCAATTCTAGCTTTGTTTGCCACATAAGGTCACAAAGTGACCACATAATGAGATCACATAATGCCACACAAGGTCACAAAGTGACCACCTAATGGGATCACTCAGTATATTAGATTAAAATGTGATTGGCTAGTGTGGATCAGTGTGTTGTGCTTTGGCATCAAAATGGTTAAGCATAAACCTTTCTCTCGCCTTACACAACTCTTTGGCACCCTGGAGTAGAGCATTGAAACTATGTGTTTACCATTGAATAATAGTAGCAAAGAGTATAAACAGTTGCATTATATTTTAAAAGGCTTCTAATAATCCTAAGCATCTCAGATCCACTCACTGGATTTAGTACTTTATGATGAAATCAGAGGAGTTGTTTTACCTGAATGTATCACTTAGCAACCACTGTTTCTACTGTCAGATGTCCTTCTGTTTCCAAAGTAACGGTGACCATTGTTAAACAGCTGCCCTTCTAAACTGCATAGCCTTTAACCATGTCAGCTGAGTGATTGGTTGATGACAGCCCACAAACAATAGAAAGACACCCTAATATTTTATTTACAAGCTTAGGGAAATCACATCTGCAGGTTTTTATATGATCAATCAGACTGAACAGTATCAAGTATTTTTGCTTTCCAGGAAAAAAAAGAACGCTCCATGTTTTTTTTAAATTGTAGCCTGAGAAGATTGAGATAAATTATACATGAGTTTTCTGAAATATCTCTGAATTTCCCCCTCCTCCTGTCCAGTGAAAATACAGTGTATCAAAAGCAACTTAGCACATGGTTGCATACTTTTAAAAAAGATATGTAAAACACAAAAATTATTTAGAAAGAAGAAGCAATGACAAATGTATAGAAATAATGAAATGTGTCATTTTAATAGCATTTGCCATTGCTCCATGTCATAGAAAGAGAAAAGTGGTAAGAAAGATATGGAAATTAGAATGATAAAAAGTAAAAATAAAAAAGCAAGAGGCATAAATAAGGACACGCTGGATGGTCAGCATGTCAATGCCCATTCTTCCAGCCCTTCAGAAAGATGTGCTAACATATATTGTGCTGCTCCAATGGCCAAGTTTTAATCTGTCTCAGCAACCCTTAAATTTTGATTCAGGAAAAGTAAAGGAAGATAGTTGATTCCCCAGCTTTGTTTTAAATCCCCTTCCATGTGTTTTTTGTGTTTTTTGTGTTTTTGTGTTCCATGTGGAACACAGTTTCTCCAACTGGAAAAAATAACCACCAATATGTAGCAAGTTGGGGTTCAGTGAATCTAAGCTGGTGCATGGGAAGAGGGTGAAGCGCCATTAAAGTTGCCCACATGACAGGTATTGTGTTCTGACAATCTATCATTTGGGCTCTTTCTTAACTTGGATCTAGTATTTCTCTGAAAAGCACTAAACTCATGTTTAGTGTCAAAATGATCTTTTGACAAAATGGACTCTTCCCTCTTTCTCTCTCTTTTTTCTTTCAGCTTCTTGTATGACATTAAAGCAGAACTGAGAATTCTTGTAAAAATAATAATGGTTGGAACTGGAGAATAGCTGGGGAAATGGATATGCATAATATTTCACATGCAGTTGCTGCTGTATTGTTGGCCTGGAATCTGAATGGGCTGCAGTAACTGTTCAATAGACTGTAAAATGCCATAAACACTATGGATCTGAAAATTAATTTGTCAGAGACAAAAATGAATTGTATTTGACAGGGAAATAGGATGAATAATTGCAAAGATGGTAGGTAATATGAAGTCTGTTGGGAGGAGCATTTATTAAAGAAGGAAAATTGGCTGAATATAAAAATATGCTTCTGCTCACTTTCTTATATGGAATTGAGTTGAGTGTGTCTGAAAAAATACATTGTAAGTTCTTTGGTGAGGTTTATCATTTTTACAAGAACATCATACAAATGTTCACAGAAAAAAGCCACACTTGGCCTTTGAGGAACGTGCTGGAACTTCATGCTGAGAATTAGGTAAAACCAGGACCAAGTGGGGGAAGTAAAAGAAAAATAAAAGAAAATGGAAGTGTATTAAAAGCACATTACAATGAAATACAGCTAATATATATTTAACCATTTCCCCCTTCCACCACATTAAAAATTGCAATTTGTCAGTGATGGAGCAACACAATTCAAATATGTAAGCACAAATGTTTTCCTCTTTTCTGGAATTACTCAGCACCCCAGGATTTAGGAAAGCATACTAATGTAGAAGTCCACATGGGTTGTAGGGTATATTATGAATTCTTTGAAGGGTGGTGCCAAACAAAGTTGTGCATATATGGAACAGTGTGAAAGGCTTGACTCCATTGTATCTTTTTACAGTATTGATATAATAATGCTCATACCCTATATTCCTAGAGTCTATTTTATACCAGCCAGCATTGCACACTTTTGAGTTCCACTGAATTCATTCACTGAGCTGAGAAAGTAAATTTCAAAACAGAGCAGTAATCAAGGTGCTTATATTGAAAGCTCAGTAGCTTGGCAGCTGGCATTCAGTTAGAATATTTTGCAGCATTGGTGCAGCTGCAGACTTTTCTTTTATTTGGGAAGCTCTCAAGTGTTCAGCTGCTATCATACGGTGATATTTATTTGAGTCTCAAGGTAATAACCACAGAGAGACCCACATGGATTCTCTCCCGATGACCTTATATTCTCCAGTTCCAACCGTTATTATTTTTACAAGAATTCTCAGTTCTGCTTTAATGTCATACAGGAAGCTGAAAGAAAAAAGAGAGAGAAAGAGGGAAGAGTCCATTTTGTCAAAAGATCATTTTGTAATTGTATAGATGACTCCTCTTTGTACAGGGATATACAAAAAATAAATTTCTGGGTGAATATGTTTATTTTAATTTTATAATGTAGCAGTATACGCACAATAAAGCACTCCTAATTCCTCTGTTCAACTTATTAAACCATGCATCAGTGATTGATATTTTAGTTCTGATTCAATTTCCAAACAGATCAGAGTAAGTTGCTAGAATATATTTATTGCATGTATATTAGTTCAATTACTGTTGAAATGTTAAGTGGGGAATATATTAATTCTCATTTATCTTTACAATATTCTTGCTGTGCACAGATACTTCCATTTTATGTGGAGCTGACATAAATAGCTCATTTAAATCTGCCATTTTTCATTTAGATGAAATTCTGTATTCTTCCACAAAGAATTCGAGGAGCCAAAAAATAATATGGTTCCATTTCCCTATCAGCTTTGATAGAAATTCCAATTAGCTTTGGTGGAAGTTTTGACTTCAAAGTCCACAAAAATGAGCTGTTGGAAGTTGGACAGGAAAACACGAGGCTGAAAATCTGAGGAATCTGCCATACTTTCAAACCTAACTAAAATAATTATATTGATCAAATAAATAGTCAAAGACAAATCACTTTGTTGCCCTTAAGCATGGAAAGCGGATGGGATAATGCAAGCATTACTGTATCTTAATTTCCATTATGCTTGAACTCTGGCAATAAACTTAGAATAGTGTAACTTCAAGCTAGAATTGTTTTACTCATTATCTGAATGTCTTTTTTCTCCTAAGTTTTAGCTGGGAAACAATTAAAAACATATAGTTGAGGCATTCACAGAAATTACCTAGTTGGGTAATAAAATGTCTGCAAACAAACAGCCAAGCTCAGAAAGCACTAAGAATTCCACAGTTCAACCCAGATATTCTTTTCTATGGTGTAAACACTGAAATATGCTTGATGACAGTGCAGCAATTCATGCAAAGGGGGCTAATTTTAAGCTATCTTTTGAAGTGCCTTCATCTGGTACCTTGCCCATTACAAGCAGATGGATGATGATCAGGGAGTGGACCTTTTCAATAGTATTGATTCATTACACTTTTATAACACAGTAACGGAGGGTTATCTTACCCCATTCCTAAGACGTCTGTAAGGTGCGTGCATAAATGCACAATCACGCCTACCATCCCTGTCCTATTGTTCCCATTTATTTATACCTATTTTCTGTATTCTTACTCATGTTTATACTTATACCTATTATCTTGTAAGCAATTGACAAATCAAATAAATATAATTAAATATAAACAATCATTTTGAACATGCATTATGAGGGGTCCTTGTTGCTCTCTGGGCTTGGTTGTTTTCTTGCAACCACTTCATTACCCAAACTAGGTAACATCAGTGCTAGTAAAGAGTGGATGAAATTCTGTTTCTAAAATCCCACTCCTTACTAGCATTGATAATGTTACCCACTTT
This sequence comes from Pseudonaja textilis, assembly GCF_049901715.1. Classification (NCBI taxonomy): domain Eukaryota; kingdom Metazoa; phylum Chordata; class Lepidosauria; order Squamata; family Elapidae; genus Pseudonaja; species Pseudonaja textilis. The sequence goes on along the minus strand of NC_141990.1, from coordinate 32,271,871 downwards.
TTTTATTGAGAAAACATATTATAAAAAGTGGGTTTCCCCCCCAAAAATGTAAAAATTGTGTACACGCAATATAAAGTCCAATGGAGAATAGCAGACAAAACAAAATCAGTAGCAGCAACAAAAAAGCTAACAAATGCAGCATAAATCGCATTAATAAAACAGTATCAAAACACAATGTTCTAAGGTAGCTATACCAAATCCCCTACTGGTACCTAAGGATAGGCAGAATGCTCAATTTTCAATCTATGACATTTTCATTTGTACTATTCCCTAAGTCTATTCACATACGTGAACAGTGTTTTCCTCTCAAAATATATTTTAATATACATTTTATTATATTTTTGAGGCAAAATCTCAGAAAGCAAGACATCCTCATATTGGTCTACATGGTGCAGATCAAGCCAGTTTTATATAGTAGTTTGCATTAGACATTTTCTGAAACAATGGCATGAAAGTCCACAAATTAATACATCAACAATGAAACCTGGTTTATAGGGATTTCATTTTGTTCTTGTTTTTATTGGACCTGCATGCAGGCTTATCTTATGGCTTTACCTCTAGCTGGGAAATTTAATGTGTGGGAAAAATAGGTGACAAGAGTATCTGCTTACACCTGATTGTGTTATGGTTGTGCACATAAAAAGTTTAAAGTGAGTTCTAACAGAGTATGGTACAGGAACTGTTCATTCAGAGACAAATTAACAAGCAGATAAGGGTAAACAAAGCAAATGTTTAGTGCAATTTAGTTTATTATAAACAGCTTTTCAGAAGTGGACTGCTGGATGACCCGAAGAATAAACTAGGGACACATAATTATGGAGAAAATATATCTAATGTGGGCCCTAGGTGTCAACAGTGACTTGATGATACTTAATCAAATCAATCAATTTTCAGAAGTGGAGTTAAAGCATCTCACCATAAATTCTCATCACATTTGAAAAATGAAAGTTTATAAAGAATATCAATAATTTTAAGCTACTAATACAATTTAATAAACTATGTGAACAAATTATAATTATTTCATATTTTCATATTGTAATAAAATATATTCAAAGGTTTAAATTTTTCCCCTGTCCAGTCATGTCCGACTCAAAGGGGCAGTGCTCACCTCCAATTCAAAGCCAGAGGAACCTGTGTTGTCAAAGAGATATTTCCATCATCAAGTGGCCAGCAGGAAAGTGTGAAAGGCAGTAACCTTTCCTGCTGAAGCAGTACCTATTTGTCTACTCTCATTTGCATGTTTTCAAACTGCTAGGTGGGAAGGAGCTAGGGCGAGAATGGGAACTCACCCCATTGCAAGCTGCTAGAGTCTCGAACCTGGGCTGTCTCTTTCCAGCTGAGAAGCTCAGTGCCTTAACCACTGAGCCATCATGCCCCCAATAAAACACAAATTTATATTATAATAAAATAAAACTATAATAATAACATGACACAATACATTTACAAATATAATTAAAGTGAGCATGTTTGGCAATGAATTAAAATCATATTTAAAGTGGGTCCTGTTTTGCCCAGAAACTTTCTTAGCTTGCCTCATAAGAAGCCTAACAACATTATTATTACCTTTATTGTCAGAGTACAACATGTGTACAATGAGATACACTGAAGAGGTTATTCTCAAATTTAAATGACTATGCCATCACCCTAAATTCCTGTTGGAAAATTCTTCAGTTTGGGCTCAAGTCTTCATGCCATGTGATCTTTCATATGCCAAAGTTATTTATTTATTTTTTGCTACCACTTTCTGTTTCATCTTCCCTTCATTTTCCTCAGTCTTATTTATCAAAGTTTTGTAAGTTATATGTGGAAGGAACTTTCATTTTAGAAATGGATATTGATGGCATATTATTGTCAGCAATTATTATAGTTTACATAATCACTTTAAAACTGAATGTGTTGGCTGATGGAATGATATACATCAACTTCTAATCATAATGAACAAGTGAAATATTGTATCTCAGGAGTGGAGAAACAAACCATATTGTGTGAATAGAATGGCATTGATGCTTAGATGCAAAGGAAATTCCATTATTTGCAAGTAACCATGTAAGATCAATTCTGTGATGGAGAAGATAGCAAAAAAAAAAAAGTTATTTCCTATCATCATCATTATAAATGATCAAAGGTTTTTACTGATTTTTATAAAATGTATGTAGTGTCCTATTGTGTAGAAATTCGGGTACTATTTGATTTATTAAATTATATTATTTATTATACCTATAATCTTTCCAACTCCCAACAATTCTAGGTGGAATAAAATAAGAATATGTAGATTATTCTGTAACCTATTATGGCTACTTCCCATGGCAGATAAATGAATATATATGTGTTTGTGTGTGTGTGTGTGTGTGTGTGTGTGTTTTCTTAAGTTTTCACGGGTACTTACATGTATGGTATTCAGCTTTGTTCGGGTATTTTCCCACATCATTATAGTTATGCTTTTAAAGTTGCTGAAACATTGCTACAACTTTAAAAGCACAACTATAATGACATGGGAAAATACCCAAACAAGGAGGTTTGAGCCTGCTTTGTCAGAGGTCGAGGACTTGGACGTTGAGGAAGAGGAGGATTTGGCTCTGAGGTTTGAACCTGCTTTGTTAGAGGATTTGGAATTGCCTTCCTCTCCAGGACTTTCCTCCTCGACAGGACCTTCCCCCCTGATTGTGCCTCAGGTGTCGGCGGAGAACGTATCAGAGCCTCCGGCTGAGGATCAAGCTGAGGAATGCTGGCTTGATGTGAGGCAACGGTGCAGGCAAAAGTGTAAGTTGCAACATAAAAGGAAAGGACGAATTAGAGACTGAGATGAGGGACTGACACGCCCCACAGAGAATAAAAGTGGGTGTGTTCGCTCTGAGAATTTGTTTGGGACAACGTGTTAATTTATGAGAGGAGCAGTCAGCTTGTGTGAGACTGCCAAGAACCTTCCCAGCTCAAGGAAAATTAACCCTGTCATTACTGGACTTGTCTGCTTGGAACCTTGGACTTCTCACCTCATTGGCACAGTTGAGACATATATATATATATATATATATATATATTTATTTATTTGTTTTCTGAGGTTCTCATGGTATTTGTATGTGGATCTTTGGTTGTTTGGGTTTTCTCGCGTAAGATTCAAAGTATCTAGGCAGCGTTTGATGAAGTCTCATTCATCATCTTCAGGCTTCTGTCTTCGTCTCTGTGCTTATCAGAGTGAATGAGAAGCACAGAGCCGAAGACAGAAGCCTGAAGATGATGAATGAGACTTCATCGAAACGTTGCCTAGATACTTCGAATCTTACCTGGGAGAAAACCCGAACAACCAAAGATCCACATATATCCACATATATATATATATACACACACACACACATACATACACACACACACACACACACACACACGTACATATTCAGAATATCTGAGCAGAGGTGACTGTTTTCTCACAGAATTCTACCTCTACCATGTCCTCCTTTATCTTAAGTCCTATGGCCCCATACTTTTCTATGTAGAGGAGCTGCCCTAGCTTCTTAATAAAATTGGATACTGATTTCTATACCTTTTTAACTCTATGGTATCTTCTTGACTCGATATTCCAAGTGTACTTGAGCCATAAACATCTATGTGGAATATGCTGTATCCCCTTGAATTTTAGATTCATGTCTTAGTCAAGCCATGGCTATAGGAAAATCCTGCATCTGTGACTTTTAAAAAAATTAAGTTAATTGATGGTGCCTTGTAGTAGATTAGATTTTATTCATTTATTTTATACCTTGAAAAGAATGAATCTTAAAGGCACGTCATTGTGACCAATGGGCAGAGAGACATGTATAAGCAATGAGAAATACAATATATGCAAATATGAGACGCCAGAAGCAATTGATTTCTACGGGATTGCCTTCATCATTAATATTTTAATTCCTTTGTTGAAAAGCTTTATGAAAGTAGTTACTGTCTTGTGTCATTCTAGATAAATGAAACAGGCTTCAACTATTTGACAAGGAAGCTTAGTTTTTATGTCCTGCTTAAATCCTATCCACTGCATTCAACAGTCATTATAAAATTAATCTTCAGGTCTGTTGTTTATGGAAGTAAGTATTTTCTTATAAGATACGATAGTGGTGACAGCTTTCATGATTCACAATTCCCTAAATAACAGGAAAACAAATGAAGAAAGTAGCAGAGATACTAAAGATGAAATCAAACATAATCAACAAACCTCTGTGTAAATAAAGAGAAAAGTTAGCAGTCAAGCTAACATTTTTATCTGATTGAAAGAAAATGTGAGCTTTTCCCATTGTTTTTAAACTGATAGTGTTAATTTATAGAGAAATTCCCATTACTGATTTGTCTTAAGCTTTTATTCCCATCGTATTTCAGTTATACGCACATACTCTCTAATGATCCTTTACAAGGTACAGAAGCAGAAGCTCACCATCTGCTCTCCAGCTTTGGGTTTTGTTCTTAGAGTTCAATTTGAAGTAAATTATTGGAAAATAAAGAAACAAATCCCAGATAGGAGCTGACCCCCTGCAGCCTTAATCCACAGAAAAGTAAGACAGGTCTCTCTGGGCTTCTTAAGTGTGATTAGTTGGACCATAATTAAAGAAATTATGAAGATACATCATGCATACATACATACATACATGCAAGGAAGGTACACTACTACCTTCAGAATTCATTAAAAATAGACTAATTTTTAACTTTTCATTTGTCAAGGAGTCTACTGTTAATAATTTATAACAGTGCCCACTTTTTAATTAAATAAAGGAAACAGGGTTTATGTAAATCAAGAAATAGCTTCACAGAACACAACCAAAAATCAGAGGGAAGGGTGCTTTTTTCTTACCAAACTGCTGAAAAATACATGTTTATCAGATAACAATAACCCAACACTTTTTTCAAGATTTTCAAGGTAATCTAGAGAAGGTTAGTGGTAGAATATTAACTATTTCTGTTCTCACAATAGCTCTACACTACTGAGGACATGGGTATCTGTGTTAGACTGAAAAGGCATCATTGCAGTTTGGATGTAATGATGTGGATGTTGCTGGGCTAGACTGAGTGACAGTGGGCTGGTTCATACATAACACCAAATGAGGATTTTTAAATCATAGTTTCTTTGAACCAAACATAGTTGCCCAGTTCACACATAACACTAAACCATAATGGATATATGAACAATAAACTCGCAATATAGCTTAGCGCTGTGGGTGAGCTGCTCTGAAATCTGGCCCACAAAGATTTAACTTCTATCCTCAGCATCATACTGATGCTTAGTTAACAATGTAATTAAATTAATTACATCAAATTATTATCCTTAATTATAGACGGAGATTGCTTTACAATAATAAGATTAGGGCTAGATCTACTATGCTTATGGGATAGCCGTCCCCCAAATATAGCACTGGTGTCCTGTTTTGATGAATCACTTGTGGGTTTTTTTAGCCACAGAAGAAGATGCTCTAAAAGAATGTTGTTATCTATCCAAAGCTGCAGCAAAAATATCACTTATTTCTTTTTGAAGTAGTTATCTAGTGAAGAGGCAGAGAAAGGTACAAACATTGTTCATTCATAAATCTATATTTATTTTTATCTATTAATTTACAAATAAGGGAGGTTACTTTTAGAATTGATTGATGAACAGTAATTACTTATTTTTACTATTGTAATGGAGGCACATGCGACAGGATGTACCTGTAGAATCTGATGTTTATGTTAAAATGACAAATGCAACATTGCTTCATCAGAATAGCAGCTTCCACCCCTTTGATTCATTCAAACAACCTTATAATGCACGTATAAAAAGGGTGAAGCTTATTTTATGATGCAGTGCTACTTTGTCTTTTGTTCCCTCTCCTTTGTTCCCTCTCCTTTGCAGATGTCTCTGATTCCTTTCTCTCCATCTATGGTAAAGTTACATGGAAAGATACATTTCAATTTGTATTTCCAGGAAGAAAGTCTTGTTGAATAGGGGCTTTAAAATAACCCCAAACGTGGTATTTATATACTTGCAATATTAACATTAAATCAATATTAAATCATATTTTGTTTTGGACTAGTTTCATGCATTCTATTAAGCCAATGTTTGCTTAAACATGGTTTGCTGAATATGCCACAATTAACTGATATTACTAAATTCATTGACATAGAATCCAAAGAAAAGGCATGATGCCTTAGCATGTGATCTAAACCTATCTATTTACTGGAGCAAAGGTGTGAATGTTCCTTCCAAGTCTATCCCAGCCCCAACATTGCCCCTCATTTCCTGAAAACTGGAAGTTAATTGTTGCATCCATGAAGACTGGCTTACAAATCTGACAAATTTCTGTTCGAGAGTTAATAAGAAGAATAATTTCATGATTAACAATGATGGTTGTGGAAGAAATGAAAAATAATTGCTAGTTAATTCCAATGGCATTTATGTCAAGATGTCACACAATCATTGTCACTATCTTGACTTTTTTGGCCAACAGTAAAACTGTTGGAACTTTTCCAACAACAAGATAAGTATACTATGTATTGTTTAAATCTATGTATAAAGGTGTAGGGGTGTGTTTGTGTATTCAACTTCTTCCCTCAAGATGACACCATGGGGCATTGGACGCCAAAATACACAAAGACAGTTTTCCCCCATGCTATCATTGTGCTAAACAAGTAATTCCACAACACTGTTTTATGCCCTGGGATGTCAAATCATGTAGAAGGGCTGTATTATTATTACTACTCTTTCTCATCTTTTCCATTACCTATTTCCTTAGCTTCTTATGACTATAGCTTTGTATCTCATGATTTATGTTGATTGTTTTTATGAGTACTCTATTATGATTTATGTCGATTGATTATTTAATATCCTATGACTGAGTGTTGTACCTTATGATTTATGATGATTTTTTTATGATCATGATTTATCAATTGCTGCTTGTATGTATGCTGAGAGCTTATGCACTGGAGACAAATTCCTCATATGTCCAATCATACCTGACCAATAAAAAATTCTATTGTAGTCTATGTATATTTTGAATCATAGTATCACATGTGCCCTATGGGTCTGAATAGGAAATGAGATGAAAAAGCTACAGTGAATTCTGAGGACAATCTTAGTATCCCTCTGCTAGAGAATGGGAGTGCTGCCAAAATTTGTTTCTACTTTCCTTTGTTAAGCTTGAAGCCAGGTTATTAAGCAGAGAAGGAAGGGAACAAAAACAAAGTAAGTTCTGATCAGTGTACTATTTTGTCTGCAAAGCTTGATCAAGTTGTACAAAAAGGGTACCTCTGTCCCAAGTAGTTTACAATCTCTTGGCAAGTCCAATACTCTCTTTGAAATGCTGGGTGAGATCACTTCTCAATGTATCACTTCTCCTGTGGGAACCATTGATTGCCTATTTGCTTCCGGGTGCAATTCAAGGTGCTGGTTGTCACCTTTAAAGCTCTTCATGGCTGGGGACCAGGTTATCTGAGGGACTGTCTCTTGCTGGTCACATCTACCTGACTCACCAGAGTGGAGGTGTGAGGAATGTTGCAGGTCCCATTCCCTAATGAGATACATCTGGTGGGATCCAGAAGAAGGGCCTTTTCCATGTTGGTCCCGTCTCTCTGGAACATCATTCCACCAGAGATTAAACTGGCCCCCCATTCTAACACTTTTTCTTTTTTTTTTTTTAAATAAACTTTATTAATTTTACTTTTTTTAAAAAAAAAAAGACAACAACACAGCTATAAATTATATACAACAAAGAGACGCACCAGTCTTGGCGTAAGCCAAGAGGGAAAGAAAGGAAAGTTTGAGAGAGGAAAGAGGGAAAGGGAAGAGAAGGGGGGAAAAGTGGGGAAAACAAAGGTAGGAAAGACAATTATAATAAAACCATATTTTGTGACTGTCAGTAAGGTCTTTTCTTCTTCAAAGCTATCGTCGGCCTTAGTCTTCTTAGCGGTGAACTATCTTTGATTAAGCCAAATATACAAAGGATTCCAATTGCTAGAATAAATGGAAGATTCTTTATTTTTTTAATGCTTGGGTTAGATTGTCCATTTCTGCACATTGTAAAATTTTCTGAATGACCATAAGTTCAGTGGGGATGGAAGGTAGTTTCAGCACTGGGCAAATGCCAGTCTGGCGCGGTTAAGATATGGATTGTAATATACTTTGATTTTTGGATATTCGTTTATCAAAAATTCCTAGAAGGAAGGACTCGGTTTGTACTCAATCTGTTCCATGGTTATTTCCTCTAGCCAGTGCCTAATTTTTGCCAATACTTCTGGGTTTCCTTGCATGACCACCACATGTGGAAGAAGGTACCTTCTATGTTTTGACATTTCCAACACTTGGGGCTCGTGTTGGGGTGCATCTTGGCCAATCTCGAAGGAGGCAGGTGCCATCTATAAAACATTTTATATAAGTTTTCTTTATAAACTGCTGATTTCGTGATCTTAATGTTCCTGTTCCAGACCTTTTCCCATTCTGCTAGGGTAATGCTCCGACCCACATTTCTGCTCCACGCAATCATATTTCCCTTGACAATTTCTTGTTCCAGTTCTGTTTCTAATAAATATTTGTAAAATTTAGATATATTTTTTTACTTGGTCCTAATAGAATTTTGTCTAGAGTCTGTAATTTATTGTAGATTCCAAATTCTTTAATGTCTTGTTTGTATTTACTATGAATTTGAAGGTACACCCACTGATCAATTATAAATCCTCGTTCTTGTAATTCTTGTCGTGTTTTTAACTTTCCTTGTAGGTCTAATAAATTTTCATACTTAATCATTTTGGTTATATCCAAATTATTAGGGTGTACTATCGCTTCCATTGGAGACAGCCAAATCGGTATTTTTAGATAAAGTTTTTACGTACTTTTTCCAATTAGTTAATAAAGCGTCCCTAATAAGATGCCTATGGAAATATGATTGCCTGGGTTTCCTGATTCCCACAGAAAGGCATGCCATCCTTTCTGCATATCGTGCCTTCTAATACTAGTGTTCTTTTGTTGGTTAGGTTTACCCAATCCTTTATCCATAGTAAGGTGGCTGCCGTATGGTATATTTCCCAGTTTGGCAAGGCTAACCCTCCTCTGCTTTTCAAATCTTGTAGGGCTTTTACGTTAATCCTAGCTTTTTTCCCTGCCAAATGAAATTCAATGTTATCTTGTTTAGTTCCATAAAAATTTTTTTATTTAGTTTGATTGGAATTGTCTGGAATAAATATAGAAATTTTGGCAGAATATTCATCTTAATCAAAGCAATCCTGCCCAATAAGGAAAGTTGTAACTTGCTCCAGAAATCCAAGTCTTTCTTAGATTGTTGAAGAAGTTTGTCATAATTATTTTCTTTTAACGATTTACTTTGTGGAGTTAGCCAAATTCCTAAGTATTTAATTTTTTTGTCACCTGTATTCCCATTGTTGTCTCTAGCTTTTTATTCTGGTCTCCTGTTAAATTTTTAGTCATTAATTTTGTTTTTCCCCTGTTTATTTTAAATCCCATGACTTCTCCAAATCGTTCTAGTTCTTCTAATAAGTTGTGTCCTTTTTCTATAGGCTCCTCCAGAAAAAAACCAAATCATCAGCGAAAGCCTGTAGTTTATATTCTTCTGATTTGATCCTCAGACCTCTAATTCTCAAATTTTGCCTAATGTACGTCAGAAGAGATTCTAGGGCGAATATGAAAAGCAGAGGGGAGAGAGGGCAACCCTGTCTTACCCCCTTTTCTATTTTTATCGGGCCAGTTTGTTCCCCATTTATTAGAATGTTTGCCTGTTGAGTGTGGTAAATTGTTGTGATGACATTTTCAAATCTGGTGCCAAGATTCATATTATATATTTTTGAATTAAGAAATGCCAATTTAAATTGTCGAATGCTTTTTCAGCATCCAAGAACATAAATGCAAATTGTTTTTCGGGTGGGCTTCATAGTATTCTGAAATGTCTATCACTGTTCTTAAATTATTCTTAATTTGTCGAAATGGGAGAAATCCATTTTGATCTTCATGGATATAAGTGTTTAAAACCTGTTTTAATCTATTAGCTATTATAGAAGAGAATAATTTGTAATCTGCATTCAGGAGCGAAATTGGTCTATAATTATTAATAAGTCTGTGGTCTAGGTCCTCCTTCGGGATCAGCGAAATTAAGGCTCCCCTCCACGAGTCCGGCATCTTGGCTGCTAAGAGTACCTCATTAAAAACATCCAGCATCAGTGGTCCAATTTGTTCTATGATAATTTTGTAAAGTTCTACCGGTATCCCATCCGGTCCAGGTGCTTTATTGTTACTTTGCTTCTCTATTGCTGACTTCAGTTCGGACCATGTTATTTTTGATTTAATAATTCTATCTCTTCCTCTCCAATTGCTTTATCATTCGCTTCCTCCAGGTATTTCATTATTTTATCCTCAGAGACTTCTTCTTTTTGTATAATTTCTCGAAGTAATTAAAAGTAATCTCTTTTTTCTTCTCTATCTCCTCCTGCATATTGCCCCCTCATCCATTAATTGGTGTATCAATCTTTTTTCTTTCGTTTTCTTAAGTTTGTGGGCTAACCATCTCCTGGTTTGTTTGCATGCTCAAAGTAGATTTGTTTAGTCATTTTCAGACTAATCTCCAATTTTTCTTGTTCCAGTAAATTTAATTTGTGTTTAGTTGTTATTAACTGGTTCTGTATTCTTTGGTTTTGGGGTTCTTTTGTAATTGGATTTCTAAATCTTTAATTTCTTGTTGTAGATTACTTTGTTGGGCATACTTTCTTTTATTTCTCATAGCATTGTAAGAGATTGTTATTCCTCTTATAAATGCCTTAAATGTGTCCCATATATTTTGTTTTGAAGTTAGATCATTATTATTTTCCTTTAAGAAGAAGTTCAGTTCTTCTTTCAGTTTATTAATATATTCTTCTTCTTTTGTTAAATGAGTGTTAAAAGTCCATCTTTTCTTTGGTTTTCCTCTACCTCTCCAGGTTATTTGAATTGGATTGTGGTCAGCCCAGTCATTTGGTAAGATTTCGCTATCTTTGATTTCATTAATCAATTCACCGTTTATCCAAGCCATATCTATTCTTGTCCAAATTTTGTGCGGGTTAGAATAATAAGTAAACTGTTCTTTTTTTGGGATTTAATTTTCTCCAGATATCTACCAAATTCATTTCATTCAACATATCCTTACATGGCTTAGAAAATTCTCTATTCCCTTTTTGTTCTTACTCCTATTACTATGATCCTTCCGGTAGTCAGCAATAGAGTTAAAATCGCCAATCAGAATAATATTACCATTTTCGAATTCTGTTATTTTTTGATGAAGATGTTTAAAAAATTTACCTTGATCATCATTTGGGGCATAGATTACTACCAGTAAGAGTGTAATGCCATTAATCGAGATTTGTACTACCAGCGTTCTTCCTTCAGGGTCCGCCCAGGTTAACTCCGCTTTTAAGTCATCTCTCACATAGATTGCGATGCCTTTCTTTTTGTGTTTATCTGCTGGTGCTGTAAATAATTTTCCCAGTTTCGGACACTCTAGGAATTTCTCCTCACTTTTCCTAACGTGTGTTTCTTGTATGCAAATTATATCAACGTTTTGTTTTATTAGTTTGGTTAGAGTCCTTTTCCTTTTAGCTCTTGAATTTAGGCCGTTTATATTAATGGAAAGAATTTTCTTTCCTTCGTCCATTTACTTAAGTCTGCCTCGCTTTTTGTCTCGTAACTCTACGGCTCTCTTCTTGTGGTTGATATGGAGTTGTTTCTTCTCTTTCTCGATGTAAGTTGTCTTTCCCTTGAATTTGGACAAATCCTTCTTCTTTGTTCCTATGGCGGTTTACGATCCTCCTGCATATTTCTTTGGATTTTCTCCTAGTGAGTTGATCCTCCGTGGTTGTTAGCTGTTCTAGGAAGTTTTGTGCTTGTTCAATTGAGTCTATTTTAATTTTTCTTCCCTTCCACGATATTAGCATCCCTTCTGGGATTAGCCATTTAAATGAGATTTCGTTTTTATTTAAGTAATTAGCTAAAAATTTATATTCTTGCCTCATGGCCCTCACTTTACTTGGAATCTGCTTAAGAATTATAATCTCTTTGCCCTTATATAATATTCTCTCATCTCTGGCCTTTCTATATATTAGGTCTCTCATGCATCTTCTTGAAAAACGGATATGGATCTCCCTTGGGCAATTGTGACGCCTTGCATAGCTGGTATTCACCCTATAGATTTCATCAAATTCCTTGAGTAATTCATCTTTCTCTTTTTCTACTAGTTCAGCCAACAAACCTGCCATTAATTGTTCTAATTCTTCATTTTTGGATTCCTCCACATTTTGGAACCTTAAGTATGCAGCTGCTCTGTCCATCTCAAGTTGGACCAAGGAATCTTCCATTTCTTTATTAACATTTTTGAAATCTTCCTCAGTCCTTTCTAGGTTCCTCTCCACTTGTTCCGTCCTGTTCTCTATTTCTTTTATTTTTAATTCAGTTCTTTCCATGACCAATTGCATTGTCCCAACCCTATCTTCAACTCTCTGTATATCTGCTCTCATCTCCTCTTTTAATTTACCCATTTCTTCCTTCAGTTCGCTAATATCTGCTCTGGTCTCATTATGATTCCTAATCATAATCTCCTGCATTCTAGACATCGATTCTTGAATTGATTCTTGCAGGGATAATAATGTCACTTGTAAGTTGGCATTCGTAACAGTCGGTTGTTTTTCTCCTTTCAAGGTCTCTTCTATAGTTTTCTGCGTTGTTGGGGAGGCAGATGCCAGAGTTGTCAACAAGGTCTGATTGTTCTTCCTTCCTGTTTTCAGGGCCGTGGTTGTTGTGGAAGTCATCTCTGCTAAGATTTGTTTTTGCAATTGGACAATGTTAAGAATATTATCCCAAATCACCATTCGATGTAATAGCCCTTTAAGTGTGATTACAAATCTATTTGCTATGCTTACACCCCAGATACTTTTAGCTCTCTTTCTTTGGCCCAATCTATCATTCAGGCAAATTAAATTCCAATTCAATAGAGTGTTATCAGTTACTATACAATACTATACAATAGGTGCTATACAATAGAATGAAATCAAATATTATGTATTATGTATTATTCTCTATATTAAATTCAAATACCAGAGTTAATTGTATTTTACCCCTAGTAAATCATACTTGTTTAAAGCATACAACCAACTCTAGAATTTCTCACTCTATATATACTTTTGTCCTATAGTATATATAAATATTTAAGATTCCATTCTATCTGAGACAACCCTATTAACAGTCCTTAAGATTTTTATATATCCAAGAGAGTCTAATCTGTAAACCCTAATACCTGTAACAAGCAGTTTGGCTTTATACTTTATACTTGTATTTTTAACTATTATAAAAAAAAAAAAAAAAGAAAGACCAGAGAGAAAGGGAGAGAGAGAAAGAGTGCCAGAGGAAAGGGGTCTTTCCAATTTTAGGAAATCACTAAGCACGTATCTGTAGGATTAGTTCCATAGAAAAACAAGTCTGAGTTAGGGCTGGCGTTTAGTCTTTTAGTCTCTCCTCCTGGGCGCACCAAGGAAGCAGGGGGAGGAAGTGCTGACTAATTGCTGATCAGCGATCAGTCTTGGCCAGGCTTCCGTCTGTCTCCTCCTTCTTCTTCCCTCCTCTTCTCCCCCTCTGCCAGCAACCGTCAATCCACCGTCACTTTGGGTATCCGCCTCAGATTAATCACTTTAAAAATCAGTTTTTGTAGACAATAATGCTAAGAGGAAAGGATCTTGCATATAAAAGTCAGTGCGATGTTTTCCGGCTCTCCACCTCTCGCTCTGCCCTCCTTCACAGCCAAAAACCAAAATCCTCTCCTAGTCTTCCAGCGTTCTCAAGCACTGATCCTGGATGGCAATCCACTTCCGAGTTTCTTAAATTCCCACCGCCTTTTTCTCTCCTCAGCAACGCTCCAATCCACACTTTCACTCTGAGTGTCGAGCCACTCTAAACGCGTTTATCCCCCATTCACTTTTCAAACTGCTTTTCTAGCCGCTTGTCTCCAGCTTCCCCCCCTGTTACTCACAATGAAACAGGGAGAATCGGACCGATCACTCTCACGGCTTTGTAATCCTTCTGCCCTTTTCCGCTCAGACCCTTCAGACTGTCACTTTTTGCTTCATCAGTTCAGTGGCAGACCGGACTTTGGAGCCGCCATTAGCTGGCAGCTGGCTCAATCGCGCTGGTCTCAGAGGCTCTTCCTTCATTGCTGGGGAGTTGCCTTCCCCCAAACAGCAACCCGGGGGTCCTCTATTCTGACACGAAGCTCTACGGGTTTCGTGTATCCACTGGGGATCCCTCCAAACGCGAGAAGAGGTGTTCGAAAGCCCCAGCTGGGCTTCTCCACCTCTGGACGTCCCTGTCCTGCCACCGGAAGTCCCCTCTAACACTTTTTCAGAAGGCCCTGGAGATGTGGTTCTGAAAGTGGGCCTGGGGAACCCAGTGGGGGATGGAGCCCATTAAATGGCTATTATGAATGTGTGTCATCACCTGAGTGGGTGGGAGAATGGGGGTTATTGTATTATTATTTTATTTTTATTTTTATTATTTTTATTTCCTTTATATAGTGCTCTTATATCCTTGGAAGCCACCTTGAGTCATCATGTGCGAGTAGGCAGCAAAATATGTTTAATAAATAAATGAAAATGAAAACGAAACCCCCCCATCTTACAGAATAGCCCATGTGCAGAAGATGAGGCCACTCTGTCCTGTAGAGTTTAACAGATGACAGTAAGGCTGCCATTTCTAGGCTGTAAAAATGGGGAATATTACTATATGGCAACAAAGATATAACCATCTGACAGCCAGATCTGGGAGTTTTAATTACAGTGTAAAGATCAGAGAACTAAGTAAGTGACTGAAAAGAAAAGAGTGGAGGCTGAGGCTTGAGCAACAAAGAAAGAATAAAGATGATGCTGTTATCAGTGCTCTATCTTTAATTAATGAAGAGGACCAGAATCTTCACAATAGGGCAGGTTATAGGAATGGGGTAGAAGGAAGAGAGAGGGAAACCAGGCATATAGGCAGAAAACTTTACAAATAGGGTTCCTA
Source organism: Pseudonaja textilis (assembly GCF_049901715.1). Lineage (NCBI taxonomy): Eukaryota > Metazoa > Chordata > Lepidosauria > Squamata > Elapidae > Pseudonaja > Pseudonaja textilis. The sequence continues at coordinate 32,256,849 of NC_141990.1, read as the reverse complement.
AAAGAGTTGTGCAGTAACCTGTTCACCTCTCCACAGATCCTTCAAGCTTGATGAAATACCCAGGTCGAAGGCCAACAGAGGGCAAAGGCCAATGGAAGTGAAACGTATGCATAGAACCACTGAGCTCTTCTCTGCTGTGTCATGAAGACAAATGGCAATTTAAAAAAATTTCCACCTTCAAATGAAGCAGCATTCAAGGAGGGAAGGGACAAGAAGGTTGTTCTGGCTCCCAGTTTCCTAATGAGCTGAAGGCCTCATTGCTTCCAATCCTGATATTTTCAAACTACCCTAATCATCACCACGACAAAATAAATTCATTCCTAAAGGGGGAAAGGATAGAAATTCTCCTTTCAGGTATACACTTCATTAGGTGTGGCCAATAATTAAAAAAAATCAATATGAAGAGCTGTAACAATGAACAGACACAGTCTCTAAGAATTATTAGGAAGTGTGGGAGACATGGCAGCATACGGCCCTCCCCAATTCAATTGGCCATTGGGACTCATGACCTGCAAAGTTTTGGAGCATGAAATCTACTAAGCTTGGAGGCAAGGCTGAATCTTTAGTAGAAGTACATACTATAAGGCTCAGCTGAATTCTATTGTCTAATGACAGGTCCTGTTTTTTCCTTCATGTTAAAAAAACCAGGTTGCAAAAACACTGATAACCACTAGATGGTAGCATTCTGAATAACTAGGTTACCAATGGTCTAGGTCAGGGATCACCAACCTTATGGACCCCAGGGACCACCAAACTCCTAATTTTAAATCCTGCAGACCAGAGACCCTGGGAAAATCTCCCCAAAAGTCTGCAGGAAAATTCCTCACCCCATTTTCCTATTGATCGATCATCCTTTATTTGGGATTGCAGGATACTGTCTCCAGCTCCATTCTCAGGAGGAGAGAGAGAGAGAGAGAGAGAGAGAGGGAGACACACACAGAGAGAGAGACAGACAGACAGCCAGACTGACTTCTGGCTTCATGCAAGAAAAGCAGCAGAAGTCTTTCTTGCTCTCCCCCAAACTCTGACAGAAATGAGTCTTTGTGAGACTTGTTATGCCGGCACAGCCTCTTGGAGCAGAATGCCTTGCAGAATCCCAAAGACTCATTTCTGCCGGAGTTTGGAAGAGAGAAAAAAAGAATTTTGCTGCTTTCCTTGCGTGCAGCCAAAAGCAGAAGAAGAAAGCAGCAGAAAGAAGCAGCCCGGTGGCCAGGCGAGGCGCATGGGGAGAGTGGGGCAAGTTTCCCCCCTCCCCTCACTACCTCATGTTATTCACAATGCAAGCATTGCAAGCCTTGTTGTTTGGGGGGGGTGCTTTAGGGGTGATATTTCTCTGTGAACCACCCAAAATTTTTCACAGACCACCAGTGGTCCCCGGCCCATGGGTTGGTGACCACTGGTCTAGATGTTTGTAGCCCAGATCTAATAATCTTATAGTTGACTAAGTGTGGCTCCATGCAGCTTATTCTACTCTTTCCAGTTTCAAACCCTCACATACCTCATAGAAGTTCTCTTCACTAATACAAAGGAATATCCAGTGCAAGGATTTAATTGCAGTGCACTCCCAAGGCACCAAAGTGCTTATTTAGCAGTTAAAGCGGAAACAGATATATTAACCTGTGCCAAGTGGAAATGTAAAGCTCAATTAACTGCTTTTCTTGTCTCTGGAACTAAATGGCATGGCAAATACTAATGGAATTATATGCCCTGTACACTTACCTTTTAGCTAGAAATCTATTAACAAACCCGTGCTAGGGAAAACCTTTGCAATGAGAATCATGAGGCAAACTACAAGGTGATGTTTTAGGAGTGCTGTTTGGCTTTTTCCTCCTGGAGTTTCTACACTTTAGGTTCACAGCCACAGTTCCTTGTGGCTAAAGGTCAGAGACCCGGATTCTGATTGTAAACAACTCAAGTCAAAATATGCTTTCTCTACACCTCTCTGTCTTGCATACATTCCTTTCAACAGTTTTCTCAAAAGCAGAATTGTTGGTGGTACAACTGGGAGAAAAAGAGAAGTCTGTGCTGGATGGAGAGAAGAATGGCTCTTTATTTTCCTGGTGATTTTAAGAACTGAGACCATAAAGGATGTGGCAAAAGTGGGCATCTGCCAGTTGTTAGTGTGTGTGAGACATGCAATGGTCTGCTACATGTGACCCCCCCCCCAACAAACAAGAAATATGGAACAGCTGAGATATATTTTTTAAAAAATAAAATAAGTTGATCGTGGTAGTGAAGAAAGGAAAAAGAAGCCCTTGCCCTTCTGTAATAGGCAAAGTTCTTTCCTTTTGTGGATTCAAATTTCCCGGCTGGGAGAAAGGCAAAATGATTTGGTCAGCTGCGTTGAAAGTCAGAATCAGTTTATTAATAGGAAGGCAGGTAAGAAATCTCACAGTGTTCCTCTGATTAATCTAATCTTCTGAGTAGAGAAACTCCTTTTTTATACCCTTCAGATCCTTTGATTTTGTAAGTGTGAACCTTTGAAGTCTTTGATTGTGTGTGTGTGTGTGTGTGTGTGTATGATGAGTTCCTGTCTTTTGATATTGGGATCTCTTCCTGGGATCTTGGTAATTGTTTTATAGTAGCTGTTTGCTGCATTAGGTTGCAATATCCTGAGTTTCCTGTTACGCCTTTTGATTTGCTTTTCACAAGTTTTTTATAGCTTGCTATCTATTTGATTTCTATGGGAAAGGATCTTAGCTAGTTTGTAGGGTTTTGTTCCTCTGTATCTCATGCCTGTAATTTTCTCCTTCCTTTGTTGTGAAAAGTAAACTGGCTCCAGCTATTTTAATAGCCCTACTTGACAAAGGGTGGGGGCTGTTTTCTTAGAAGAGGGGGGGAATCTTCCAACAGTAGAATAAGTTTTGGTAGAAACTATGTACAGGGTTATAAGATTTTTTCCTGTTGTAATAGTCATTGAGAAGACTGAATCAAGATGTATTCTATGGGCTTAATATTTATAAAGAACAAAATGATCATTTTTTTCCTCCTTCTTCCTAACTCCCAGAAGAGAGACTGTCTGCGCATTTGTCTACAAAAAAAAAAAATTAATTGATGCAGAAGGGGAAATTGGTGTGGAAAGGGAATCTGCTGCAGCCGTGTTTGATCACCACCCAATTTTTGAATCATGACCCAATTAAAAATGTTGTGGATTTTTTGGCCGGAACCTGATTTGGTCACAGTCAAAAGCATTTATCACCAGAGCAGTGGTGGTATTCTACCGGTTCAGCCCCGTTCTGCCGAGACGGTAGCAGCGATGAGCAGCTGAGACCAAACTGGTTCTCTCCGTTGCTCTGCTGTTGGGCCCACCCGCTCACCGGGGCTCCTGTACTCACCATTATCCTCGGAATTTGAAGTGCAGCTGCTTTGCGCAGCAAAGAAGAGTGCTGTGCGGCAGCTGCTGAAGCGACTGGGATTGTGCAGCTTTCCGGGCTGTGAGTTGGAATGTCTCTGCACTTGCACAAAGTACACATTTGGCACGCACACACACTAAGTGTGTGCACATGTGCAAAGTGAGCCCACCAAGCCACACCCACCAAACCAGTGGTGAAAAGATTTGAATCCCACCACTGGATCAGAGGTTCCACTGTATCTGACATGGGTATATCAGAGAAAAAGATTCTTATTTAGCCTTCATTGATTGCTATTTTAAAGTATTTCTATATAGAAGAAAATATGCATTGATTATATTCAATGTATACATTCAATTTGATATGATATGATGATTGATGCATCTTGATATGATGCATTTCAATTACATGCAGACTATTTCTCTTCTGTTTAATGTGTGCATGTGTGTGTGTATTGTAGTGTTATACTGAATGAGTTTCAACAATCTGTACAAAATTTTCCACCTGATTTACGCTTTATTTCAGGATGTGACAAGTTTGCACATTGTGCTAAGCCATAGTTTGTTTCATCATGGTTTTGTTGCATAAACTACAAATGGTTCCATTCTCACTACAAATGATTGGATGCACAACTTATGTTTGAAAAGCTGATGATAGCTGTGGCCAAATGTGTGTAGGTAACTTAAATTTGGTTTTCTGCCATGCCAACGAGTGAATGGCAATTCTCCAGTTGTTGTATTAACTACATTGTTTAAAACATGATTACTACACATTATGGCTTCACCCCACAGTGTTTCAGCCAAACCTGAGTCAGATAACATAGTGCGAGCCATGGCTTGTAATGTTTGCCCTCTTCATTCTACAAATGAGTTATGTTGTGGTCTGTAAGGTGCAGAATGTTTATGCTCAACACCAGCCAATTTCAACATAGCTTGGAATCTTTTGTTAACAAACTCAGTCCCATTATCAGTGACTAAAGTAATTACTTTACTCCTCATTTTTCTCTCAGCAAACCTTAGCCAGTTAAAGAAATGTTGGAATGTTTCTGTTTTGTTTTTCATGAGATAGCAGAAACCGTATTGTGAGTAATGGTCCACAATACTCAAAATATAGCAGGCACCTCCTAAACTAGGTTTCTTAGGACCAATTATGTCAGCAAAAACAACCTCTAAAGGTTGGTCTTAAACCCATTTAGTCTGTTTGCTGGAGTAACCTTGCTCTTCTCTTGGCTACAAGCATTACAGTTTAAATACTTGCTACAGGGTTTCAATTTTACTCCCTCTGACGATTCAACAGTTTGTTTGAGCATTTTGAAATTAATGTGCCCTAGAAGTCTATGCAGTAAATGTATACATTCATCATGTGGCTTAACATTGTTATAAACTGAGTTAGCCATCTTCAACTGGTCATCATGTATCACATATAAATCATTCTCTAAATTAGCAGTAACACTTTTACCCTCTTTCTCTATTATACAGTTATCTCCCCTAAAGGTTACTACATAACCAAGATTAACTAAAGCCCTTACAGATAGCAAATTAAATTTCAGTTTAGGTACACATAACATAGTTAAATGTTCGTTTATACAAGAACAATATGCAGTACCTTCACCATAAGCCTTCACCTTCCATCCATTTGCCAGTGATACATGTTGCTTACTCATGGACATCTTTACAAACCTTTTTCTATCTTTAGTAATGCATTGCAATGCTCCACTATGAACAACCCACAAATCATGGTTTACAGTTGAATTGTTAGACATAGCTAAACTAACATTCTTCTTGGCCTTTTGGTGATTACCAGTATTTTGTTGTTTTCCTTTCTTACAGAATCTAGCTATTTGTCCCCTAGCCCCACAAGAAAAACATTTCCTAACAGTATAGGTAGTTGAACACAAATTTTCTTCTTGTGGTTGTTCCTTCCTCAGCTTGTCCTATCCAGCCATCTTCTTGCTTCTTCTAACAACCTTCCGGTTATATAAGTCAATGTCAGTTCATCTGTGGGCAGGACTTCCATTAAAGATATGTAATCATCATAACTTTGATCCAATGAGGAAAGAATGATGTAAACTTGATGCAGCTCTGAAAATATCAGTTCTTTTTCATGTAGCTCTTGAAAAGTTCTTTTCATGAAGTTCAAATGAGCTAACATATCTCCACCTTTCAGAAGATTTGTTCTAAACAGTTTACGTATAAGATGTATGTGTTGACCTACACTGTCATGAACATAAATCCTCTTCAACTTCTCCCAACACCTAGCAGCAGACTCTTCTCCACAAATATGGACTAGCTGCTGGTCACTCAGTGTTAGTCCAATTATACAAAGAGCTCGTTCATTGTTCTGTTTAAAGACAGCAAGCTTCTTGGCATCATCCTCATTAGCTGGATCCCAAGCATTTACATCTGGTGGATTTTGAACTACAGTCCATAAACCTTCTCTACGCAGAAGTAGACTGCACTTCATAGACCAGGAAACAGTTTGTTCCATCCAACCGGGTTATCAGTGATATTGTTGAAGTGTCTTGTGCCATTTTTTACCAGGATAGTAACTCACAATTAAACAGTAAACAGGTGTCTGTATACAGTATTGTGCATTCATACTAACTCTCAGTTATCTGAGCCTGGTATGGCCTGGGCCCATAACCAGTGTTGAGGTAATTCCCCATTAGGAGAATGAACGCATACAGGGAGAGAAGTGTTTGAATAATACACACACAGCACACAGATACACTGTACAGTTAATGTAGGTTTTTACTTTCAGTAAACGTTTAAGCACAGTCCAAACAAGCAATCCAAGTCATTCACAGATAAATCAGTTAGTGTTCATTTCAGGGATAATTCCAATATCAAAGTCCAGTATCAAGAACAGTTCAGTAACAGACTTACATCAACAATCAGTAACAGTCATTTAGGAGAAAAATGGAGGAAAATGGCAATACTCTCCAACAGAAGGAAACTCACTCACTTCTTCTGAGACTTCCTCAAAACAACCCAGGTTTCTGGCTCCATCTTATGACCGTTTGAGTAACCACACCCAATTACAATTTTAGCATGCTCTTAAAGACATAGTAATAAAATGTCTATCCTGCTCTATATATTCCCAACCCAAATAGATGTTGATTTACATTCCTAACAGTAACACCCAGAAACTTAAAACTGGTCACTTGCTTCACTTGGTCTCCATTGATAAGCAAGGGCTGGATGTCTGATCTGTTCCTTCTATAGTCCACTATAGTCCTTGGTTTTATTGGTGTTGATGACCAAGTTATTGTCTCCACACCACGAAAGCAACCGGTCCACATTAAATAAATAGTTCCATTAAAATAAGCCATGCTATTCATGATGTATATTACGACGTATATCTTCTCTCTCAGGGCCCTTGCCTACAGAAAGGATCTACCCAAAATATACATTTGGCTCCCATCCTGATGATATTATGAAGTTGATTGGAAACCTGGTAATGGGTCCCGGTGGAAGACAGGTACCAAGCCTCAGCAGAATTCTTCATTAAGCATTTATGTTCTTCCAGAGATGTGTGATCTATCTTCTTATTGTCAACGTTTTCCTGCTTTTAAAATTGAAAGCTGCCCAGTCTTGAGGAGCTGGGTGGTCTCTAAACTGTATAAATGAAAATAAAAATACTAAAGTAAATAAATATGTGAAACCATACAGCATGATTTGCAGGCAACTGTGCTAAACCAAAACTAAGCAAACATTTTTAAGTAGGTCTGTGGGTCTCAGATAGAAGAGGTTTGAGATCTTTTTTCTGCCAGCACAGAATGCAGAACATGAAAAAAAAACAATTGAATATATATATTCAATTTGGAAGCTGGAAATGAAATGAACACACACACACACAGACACACACACACAGACACACACACACACACACACACTTCATTTCCAACTCTATGACTATATGGAAGAGATGTGTGAATCAACTGAAAGAGATGTGTGAATCAACTGTAATGAAGGTGACTGTCGGAGGAGCGAGACCGCGTGGTAGACCTAAACAACGCTGGATGGACACGATCAAGGCCGATCTAGAGATCGCGAAGGCAGACCCGACACACGTGGCAGACAGAGAGGTGTGGAAGCAGTACTCAAGGACATTAGCGGACCTCGCCCGAGCGCGAGACAAACGCTGAAGAAAAAGAAGAGAAGAAGTGTGAATCAACTGATAATTTTTGTAAGAATCTGCTACAGCCACTATTTCCCTCTTACCTCACTTGGATGAATGTTTCTTGATAGGAAGAATGTAGCTGTTACATTCTATCCTGGTTTAGGTCATAAATTGGTAAGAAGAAAATAAGTCATTTCAAATAATTCTCCAAAAGATTCTGTTAAAAGAAGCAAATGAGATTGGAAAGAAATTGTGTGTGCATTTTTATTCATTGTAATGGATAGGGAGCCATCTGCTGGTTTATTTCAGCTGTTAGAAAATTGAAGGTTTATTTTTAAATGCTATGTTTTGGCAGTGACATTGAGAGCAACAGAAGAAGAAAAACAACAACAACACATGTTAGAAGCAGAATGGGTGAACCTAAAATGCAAGCAAAGCAGGATGTTTAAAAGAACAAAGCCACAATACACTGCACATACATGTTTAAACACTTGACAGTATTTAAGAGATAGTGGGGTTAGAAATTGCTGCTAGATATATAGATTAGACATGATTCAATAAAAGGTGAAATTGCTTCTGCCCTGCCTCCTGGTGGTCACATAATGTGCAAAACCAAGAATATACATTATCCTGAAATAATCCCTTCTTTGAAGTACAGGTAGTCCTCTACTTACGACCACAACTGATAAGTTAGTAACCCAGTTGTTTAATGAATCTGGCTTCCCCATTGACTTTGCTTGTCAGAAGGTTGCAAAACACAATCACATGACCTTGGGACACAGTAACGGTCATAAATATGAACCACTTAGCATCTGAATTTTGATCAGATGATCATGGGGATGCTAGAAAGGTCGTAATTGTGAAAAATGGTTATAAATCACTTTTTTCAATGCCGTTGAAACTTTGAACAGTCATTAAATAAACTCTTGTAAGTTGAGGGCTACCTATATAAGAGTCATGGACCTGATAGTATGAGGCTATGTGTCATGCTCCTGGTGGAGACTGACTCTGAGGAAGAGGAGGAACAGCCAACAGGGAGTGGAAGTATGGCTCCAGAGGTGGTGGAGGAGGCTGGGGAAGGGCAGTGGCCAGCTGAGCAGTCAGAGGAGGACCCAGGCCCATCTCCTATTCATCCTAGGGCACGCAGGGAGGAGAGGATCAGGGTAAAATGTGGTCTACTTGGGAGGAGAGGGCTATGATCCTCTTCATGGGTTGCAGATGTAAGAGTTGCATAGGAGTTTGGACCTGCATGCTAACAGACACTGGAGACAAATAAGTGTTTTATTCCTAAAGGTTTATCTTGGTTGGTGTTCTTCCAACGGACTGTACCTGGTTATCTCCCTGAAGTTGGCAATTATCTATCCTGGTCTGTCATGGAACTTTATTCAGTGCAGTTTGTTTTTGGTTTTTGCTTCATTATCGGCTCTTTGAATTTGAATTGTGTTTCCTTCCTTTGAAATGTTATTTTGAAAATAGTTTACTCCTCCATTGTGAACAATTAAACAGTGAAGCCAAGTTGAAGGCATTAAAAGACTTTTAGTTAAGTTTTGGGTTTTGTTATATTTCTGATATACTCTGGGTCATCACACTATGACATAAAATAACTAGTCTATATTTCTAGTCTGAGAGCTGAAATAAGGAACATCTACCTACCATTCATAAATTAAATTTGTAGCTACAGGCTTAAGGTAGGCCCATTACAAGCAAAATTAGTGAATTTTATTCACTAAGCAATGTGCTTGTAAAATGCAACTACATCACCTATTGATGGCAATCCCTGCATTCCTGGTTGTTGTTATTAATCAAAACCCACTGTATTAGGCAAAGCAACTTTATGCCGGCTTCCTGCGACCAATATCATTAGGAAAGTGATAAATGTATAGATTAGGGTGAAGGTTTGTTCTCCGAGCTTGGGGGTTGTGTGTGGGGCTTGCGTAGGTTGGTTGAGGGTTGGTGCTATCTCTGGTTAGCTGTGCAATTGATTTGGATTCTGAAGGGTTCATAGGCTACTTGTAGGTCAATGTGTCTGTTGATGGAATTGCTTGTGGAGTGCCAGGTTTCGATGAACTCTAGAACATGGTGGATGTAGTGTAGTTGATGATTTTTGTGTTGCTCCAATTGATCTGATGCTGTTTCACGTGGGTAGAGATTAAAGATTTGAGATCGTGGCATTTGACTCTCAGTTGGTGTTCATGGATCCTGGTTTTTAATTGACATGATGTTTGTCCCATGTAGAATTGGTTGCAATTGTTACATTGTTTCTTTCATCCTTCGGTATCTTGTCTTTGGTTCTAGATAATTTCTGGTGGAGTGTGGCTGTGGATTTGTGGGCTATTGCTATTCCTAGAGGCTGGAGAATTCTGACTGTCATTTCTGGCTGTCAGACCCATCACAAGACCTTCACCTGATGGGGCCCTCATCTGATGTGACCTCACCCATCACAAGACCTACTGACCACATGAAGCCCTTATAAATAGAAGTGAACTGATACCATAAATTTAAATATAGTATTGACTAGTTTTCCCCAGTCTGATGCATATGGATTGGGACTACAACTACCACTATACCCAGTCAGCATGTGGTTGAGCATCTCATGATCAAACTGAACTGAATGGGAAATCCATCAATAATACAAAAGCAGCTGTAATATAGGTAATATAGGTATAGGTCACTAATTTTGCTTATATATAATTTACAACAGTATTGGATAAATGTTTAACTAAAATTTAAACTAATGTTTAACTTACTGCTCCTCTGTGTGGTTTGCCAATTGCACAGTGGCAGATAGGACAGCACTCCAGAGGGTTAATGTCAATTGCCCAGAAGATCATTGGTTGCCCTCTCCCCTCTTTGGAAGAGCTTTATAGCTCCCACTGCCTTAAGAAAGTTCAAAACATTCTCAAAGATCCATCTCACCCTGGGAACCCTTTTTTTGAACTATTACCACCTGGACGACAGTACAGAATAATAAAAACAAGGACAAATAGTCTGAAAAACAGCTTCTATCCCAGGGCAGTAGCTCTTTTGAATTCTGCTGTATAGTGCAGTAGTAGTGCAGTGTCGGGGTTTTTCCGTTCAATGTGTGGAGGGTGAAGGATGTGTGTTTGTGTTTATTTTTTTATTTTTTTTGAAACAAATTTTATTAATTTTAAAGACAAACAAAACATCATTAAACATTGAAAACATAAAACCTCTTTCCATTGTAAATTTTTACAGGGCAGATAAAACATTATTTTATACAGCATAATTCTAATTTATCCCATTTCCATATGGACACATAAATATCTTTTAGCAAATTTCTCATTATTTCTCTTTACTCTTATTCAATTACATTTCTTTTCTATATTTATCTATTTTATAGTCATCATATTTATATTTCCCTCTAACTTGTTTACAATTATTCTCATCTGACATTCCTCCAAGGTTTTATTAATTCTCAATCAAACATAAACACACAAAACACAAAAACATAAAACTTCTTTTTAGAAAGTGGTTTGGCCCCAGATTACCTCTCTTTATATGGACTTCAATTAAATTCATGCTCATCTTATATACCATTACCTATCTTATTTACCATTCTATATCTTCTATATAACTTCTCCCCGCTTTTCACTCTTCTTAATTCTATTTTATTTATTTCATCTTACTTTAAATCATTTAAATCTTTTCCAATTATCCATTTATCTCATTCTCTATAATAAAAAAAAAGATTTCTCCTGGAATCACTAATCGAAGTATGATGTCTTTCTATCGTTCCCCTAAATTGACATTTAAAATAACACCTAGATCCCAATCTGATTCTGCTTAGTACATTCTACCTACTAAATTTTAAGAAAAAGAGAGAATAGTAAATCTATAAAATAATTAAGTACATAATTAAATATTAAAATCTATCATTAAATCTTAAACATTTTAATATTTAAATTTATTAAATCTTGTAAAATTCCAATTGTCTATTTCAAAGACGATGCTGCAATAAGTTTATAATAACATCAACACAATAGCCAATTAAACTATAATTGAACTAAATATTTTAAACATTCCCTTTAATATTTTATTAAATCTTAAAATCTATCATTATTAAGCATTTTAATATTTTAATCTTTTATTAGATCTTATAATATTCTAATTTTCTATTTCTAATACAAGTACTACAATACTATCTTATGTACTTTTGCAGAATCTTTTTTTTTTAAAAAATATACATTACCCTTTATCCCTAAAAAAAATTTGCTTTTTCCCATCTTGTTTCATACCTTTGTGGCTTTCCCCCCACTTTTCCCTTCCTTTCTTATCCCACCCGGCCTTTTTACCCTCCACTCTCCTAACCTCCTCCTTTTTAGCTTCCCCTCTCTGTTGTATTCCTCTTTTCTTTTGCTTTCTAACATTGTATTGATTTTGCATCTTATTTTTCTCTTTCTTGGGTGTTTTTTTAGGTCTTAAGTCCTTCATTTTCCTTCCTCTCTTTCTCTTTTCTTTCTTAATCAAACTTTTTGATTCATTAAAGATGGCTTCTTCTTCTTCTTCTGCTTCCTCCATCTGTTGTGTTTGCTGATAAATAGCAAGCGCCATTTCTAAAAAGTGAAAGGCTTCTCCCAAAGCGTCCTTGCCTTCTTTCTTTATTTTTCCATATTCCTTTCTTAGTTTATCAACAGATAAAGCCATTATAAACCTTTTCTTCTTCTTTTTCTCTCTCTCTTCTTCTTCTTAAAACAACCAAGATGTTTCAAAACTTAAAACAGTTCCCCAAAGTCCCAGAGTCATCAAGCAGTCCAAACAGAGCACAAAGTTCTTCCCTTTTCACTTTCTCTTCCTGGGGTAATATCAATTAAAAAAAAAACCCAGTCTGTATTTTAAAGCCTTATTGAAATTAACTTCTGGTCTCAAAATCTTCAAGGCATCTCTTCCAACAAGATCTTAATATAATTTTTTTTTTGTCCTCTCCCTTCCCACTTGTAACAAAGAGCTTTAAATTTTTACCTTCTATAGAAAAGCAGGTTTTTCAATGTCCATTTGTTAACTCCGTAGGGAAGGAGAGTAAACTTCCCCTTTCAGCACTTCTATTCGCCGCTTTAAAAATCTCCTCTGGAAACAATGTATCGTTCAAAAAATCGTGGTTTTCAGGATATTAGATGTATCTTAAGATGCCGGTTCAGCCAAAGAACTTTCACTTCAAAACTTTCTCCTTCTTCTTCCTGCACAGTCTTGTCCAGCTGCCAGCTTCTTTGTGGCGGCCATTACTGACCGCCGCTCCACTGCCTTGAGAGAAGGGGGTTTTGCCGGCTGGGGAGGGGGTCTGCGATACCCCCAAACCCCTATCTGGATCCCCCCTGTCTTCAGCTACCTCTACGAGGCAGCCTTATCCTTCAGACCCGTCGGGATCGGAGGCACCAAGACGGCTAGCGCAACAGGGATCGCGCAGGATCGCGAATCCCTGCCGCCGCCGAAGCCTGGCAAACCAGAAGTCTGTTTGTGTTTATTTTCATGGTCATGGTCATGATGTGCACTGAAGATGATTGTACAAGGTGCAATGACAATAAACTAAACTAAAGTAAAGTAAAAAGTACTGGAAAAAAAGTATACCCACCCTTCCACTGATTACAGATCTGACCAAAATTTGGCTATTGGCAGACAAGAACAATATGTTTTAATGTTTTAAGATGGTTTAGTTATTATGACTAGGTTTCACATGCTACTATAATTCAGAATTTTGTTTGCCAATGAATGGGTATGAGCCCACCAATGGAAGTCCCCAGATACAAAATGTGGATATGAAATCTTAAACAAACTATATTTGTGTAATGCTAAGCATACAACCAAATTATAGATAAGGAGAACAAAAATTCAGTCCTAAACAGAAATTATCCTGACAAAGCCATACCATCGCAATATTTTAAGAAAACAATGGAAACGACAGGCAAATAATGTTTGCTTTGTCTAATATGTAGGCTCATGCATTATTTAGAGATTCCCAACTAATCTTTCATTCTTAGCTCAGGTAAATTTTCAAGGATCATGAAAAGCCAATTTTAACAAGGTACTTACTGGGCTCTTCATATCTGCTCATTGTGGAGAACAAGAAGAAGCCGAGACACCAGGTCCCTAATCATAAATATTCAATGATAAAAAATGAATTTTCATAAAAATCTCTATTGGCATACATTCTTTTCAAACAGATGCTTACCCAAAGGAGAAAGATAGTACATTCCTACCACATTCTAAATAAAGCAAATAATAGTTGAGGGTAGCAGTAAAAAGAAAAATCCATTGAAACAATGAACAAGGGCATCGTATGTTGTAGGTTGAAGCATTCTTTTTGGGTTGAACCCACATTTTCTTTGTGAGCATAATGAAGATAAGAGAAGATACAAGAAATATATTGTTACAAAGCTTTAGAAATTAAAAAAAGATGCTATGAATGTAGTCAGAGAGCAAAACATGATAAAGTTTAAAAGATGCTGAGAATATATAGGCTGATTTTGATGGGAAAAAGATTGCTTGGGAACTAGGTAGAAGGAACCACAAAAAGACTCTCCACATAGTGAAAGAAATTAAAAGTAAATAGCAACAGCACTTAGACTTATATACCGCTTCACAGTGTTTACACCCCTCCCCAAGCAGTTTACAGAGTCAGCATATTGCCCCCCAAAATCTGGGTCCTCATTTTACCAACTTGGAATGTATGGAAGCCTGAAGTCAACCTTGAACTGGTGAGACTCAACTGCCAAGGTACTGGCAGTCAGCAGTTAGCAGAATTAGCCTGCATTTTAACCACTATGCCACCATGGCTCAGTAATGTAATGAAAATGTAATGAAACTATTTGGGAGATTTGTATAGAAATGAAAGTGATAACCCAAAAGACAGAATTGAAATGGATAATATGATAGCATATAAAATAATAAAATAAAATAGACTTGTTTAATGTGTGTGAGGGTAACTTCATAGATTTTGAATGATTCTGAATCTGACTGAGATATATGTGTCTCACATTTACATTTATTGTACTTTTTTAAAAATAAAATATTATAATTTCCAGTATAAAACTGACAAGAATCAAGACTGAGAATGTCAGAAGAAGAAGAATGAAAGAAAAGAGCAAAAACAAAGATGCAGAAATCTGGATTGTGAAAATGATGGAACTTGCTGAGATGGCCGAATTGACTGCTTTAATTAGAGAGAGGAGATTGCCTAAATTTAATGATGACTGGAAATCCCTTCTTGAATTTTTTTCTGGAAAGAGAAAAAATGAAGTTATGATATTTTATTTTGAGGATTAGAATAAAAATAATAGATTATAGAGAAATGTAAACAACGAGGTAACCATAGAATAAGAGGTTATTTTATTTATAATTGCTGTAAGAAAATAAAAAAGGTTAAAGGTTTCCCTGTCCAGTTATGACTGACTCAAGAGGGCAGTGTTCATCTCTGATTCACAGCTGACAGAGTCTGCGTTGTCTGAGAGATGCTTCTGTTATCATGTGGACAGCATGAAAGTACAGAACACTGTAACCTTTCCCGCCAACTGATGCCTATTTATCACATTCAGGTCTCAAACACAGGCTGTCAGCTTTCCAGCTGATAAACCCAGCATCTTAACCACTGAATTATCACATCACCCTGTAAAAGACAATAGGAAGTCACATTTATATTTAATTTTTAATAGGTCTTTTCTAAAGTATGGAGGAAAAGGAATATGGATCATTTCATTTGGTCTTATGGTAAGCAATATACAAAATTAAGAATGCTTCCAAACAGGGAGACATTGATTTGATTTTTTTTAGTGCTTTTGGAAAATAGTAGTGTAATGTGGAATACAAAAATTGCCTATGATGCTATCGACTCCATTTTGCTGTTATTATCCCTTGTTCATTAAAACCATAAAGCCATGCCTTTCTACAGTGCTGTGAAACCATTTTCCAACTCACTGGAATATTAAAGGTAAATTGAAATGTCAGATTTTAGATTGGCTACTTCTGTCATCCTATGTTCTTATGAATCTCATGATGATTTATTATTACAAAGTTCTAAATTTATTATTGTTCACAGAGCCTTCATTTTAATTAAATCAAATAAGGTACAGATTGGAAAGTATCTTAGAGTATTTTGATCTCTATGCTAGTAGGAAAAATCTTCATAAGAATTCTAAGTACTGGTAAACAAGTGTACATGTCTCATTCTGGAAAACATTGAAATCTTGCTCATGGTTAATTATAATTTTTTCCCCTACAGGATAGGAACTTGGTGCATTTGCCTTCTATTCTGCATTACATGTTGTGTTTTTCTTTCATAGCTTGTTACCTCTTTGGTGGACCACGCAAGTTCTGCTTGATGCGATGGCTTTTGTCTCCTGCAATACCTTGAATCCATCAATGAACATTTCAGACTGCCCTTAATTTCAGGGTATAATTGCGGAAAACAGGAATGGGTCTTAATAATGTATTAGAAACAAAATATTAAATTGTAGTCAGGAAAAAAAGCTAACCTAGTCACCAATTTTGATGAAAGTCTCACATGATTTTTAAGCTTCTTTCTGGTGTCAGTTAGGCAATTCTCATAAAGAGCTTTGAGGATACAATGCTAAATCCTCTTAGAACTATCATTATCCATTGGGTTTAATTAAATATCTTTTACTGTAATTGGATTAAGACAATGTGATCTTGGGGATAGCAAGAGTGGACTAAATCCTCCTCTTTGAAATGTCTTGAAAAGAACAGACTCGATTTGACATCCATGGACAGAAGAAAAAAGGATCAGCACAATGTATGTGTAATAGTAATTAGTGGAACACTTCCTACAAAGAAAGCAGGATTCAGTATTTTTCTTTCTAACAAAGAGAAGAACAGGGATGCCTTACATCAGGCACGGGGGAGTTCTGGCCTGCAATGCAGGCTTCAGGGTTCTCCATAAAGCTCACCAACTTATTCTGACCCTTTCCCCCCCCACTTCAGCCAGGATACGTCTACTCTTCAGCAAAGCTTTCACTGAGGGGTCCTTGGTGCTCTCTGAACTTTCTTGTTTTCTTGCAGACATTTCATTATCCAAACTAAGTAACATCATTAGTGCTGGTAAGGAGTGGGGCTCTCCGTTTATATTCTAGTGTCTTTCCCTGTAAGTGTTTGTGCAAGTGGTCTTAGGAACTGCCAAAGAAGCCAACAGTAAACAACCCAACCAAAGTCAGAAAGAAAAAAAAAGTTGGGCATCATTTCAAAGTACTGGTAAGTCAGCAACGACCTACAATCTATATTTCCAGTGAGAGACATGCCACCAACATGCACATCCCTTCTGTGGCCAACTACAAAGTTCATCCCAGCCAAACCAATGAACTGAAATGCAATTAAACATTAATGTTCTTTTTTTTCTAAGATCATTAATGTTTAATCACTTTGCAATTCATCGGTTCAGCTGGGATGAATTTTGTGGTTGGCCATGGAAGAAGTGTGCATGTTGGTGCATGTGTCTCACTGGAAAGGTAGGTTAGAGATCCAGTTAATAAGAATAGTACATTTCAACCACTCCTTTTGCCTCCCCCCCCTCCATGAGCCCAATGCTGCTGTATGCTGCACAAGCTGCACCCTGCCATCATGTTCCCCCTCTCAGGGCTCTCTATACTGCTGTTTCTTTCTAGCATTGCTACTGCTGATGTCTCCTGCACTTCTCATGGCAGAAGCCAGAAGCACCAGAGACATGGGTAATTGTCCTGCTGGGGGAATTGGCTGTGAAAATTTGTGTTGTGGTATATCACCTGTGAATTGGCAGCATCAGATAAGTTTTGTCGTAGTAGTGGTAGTGGTATATCACCAGTGGAGGACCAGCCATGTATGAAGGCTCATGGTTGGGTTGCCTGGAACGGAGGTGTGTGTGTTAAGTATCTTTGGAGGCCACATCATGGACAAAGGCCCATAATGGGTCATCTGGGCTGGGGAAGCGAGGGTGAAATGGGCATGGATATGGGGCCAGGATGAATGGGCCCATTCTGCAGCTGAAAGAGCGTTGGCTGGTGGTGACTAGAAGATGGGCTTTTTCTGCAGTGGCTCCTACTCTATAAAACATCCTCCTTTCAGAGATTAGAATGGCCTCAACCCTGTTAGCCTTTCTTAAAGCACCCAAAACTGGCTATTTTGTCTAATGTATCATTTCCTGGCTGTATTGCTAATTGGCCAAATATCTTGGCTGCTATGTATATTTATTTTGGATGTTTTTGTTTTTATTGTTTTAAAAAGTTTTAATGTCTTAATTGTAATATATTTTTGAACAGTAAGCCATCCAGAGGCATTGATTGAGATGGGTTTCTATAGACATTGAATGAATGATTCTTCATTGCTTTCTCTGCTTCTCCTCAATGCAAATTAAAACTCAGAAACGCACCCACTCATCAATAATTGATTAACTTTCTAAATGACCAGGTAGATGGGTGGTGAGAATCATAGACCTACATGAACCATAAGTAGAGCCTCCACAAATTGAGAAGTTCCTGAAGCATTTCTCAGTTCTGCTAATTCTGATGGATGTTCTCAACAAACCACTTTCATATCCTCAGCTAAAGTATTCTCACCTCTTTGTTTATTCTCACACAGTGCACAGATTATTCCAGCACTAAAAGAGAAGATAAGGAATTCAAAGCATTGACTTTCTGTTTTCCTAGTTGCTGCAAGAAACGGAAGCCAGGGGGTGCTGAAAGATCATTGGGAAGGAAGAGCACATTTTTATGTCATAGTTAGAAGGGAGCTATTATTATGTGTACCTAAACTGCAAGTTTCTGACCAGTAGGAGGCCATATAAAATGCAGGTGTGAGCCAAGTCTTTCATTTAAAGCTTGCAGGAGCTCTGTATACAGGAATGACAAAGTATTTCCCCCCTCCTCCCAAATCACCATAGGTTAAGCTGTCTGTTCTAGTAGCAGAGTTTCAGCTTAATTTTTGAAACTCTAAGGAAGGATCTTCCAACCATCCTAGTTTGGCAAAAGGTTGAAAGCTGCCTGTGTGAGTCTCAGATCAGCAGTCACAGTGTCACTCACACAAATCTGACCTCTGGAAGGCAGCAACCCCCTCCCCCCATTTGGAGGTTGTGTTTCATATGCATTATTTATTATGTCTTCTACCAGCACAACAAAAAATGAGCTTTTACCTTTGCTATCACTGTTTTAGGCAGAGGTCCCCAAACTTGGCAACTTTAAGACTTGTGGACTTCAACTCCCAGAATTCTCCAGCCAGCTGTCTTAAAGTTGCCAAGTTTGGGAACCCGCTGGTTTTAGGAAAATACTTACTGCAAACAGCAATATAAATCTGTTGCAGTCTTACTTTACGGCCATTATCCACACACATGCTACATGCAGACTTCCACCATCTGATGAGCTCATGGTGTGTTGAGACTAAAGTTCCCAGAATTCCCAACTAGCAGGGCAAGAGTTGGAGTCCTAACACATCCGAAAGAACTAGGTTTAGAAAGGTTCGGTTTGGAAGTTGATGATGAACTTCTGATATTAATATAACAAGATTTCAATCCCAGTGATTTAAGAAGCAGGAGTCTGCACTATAGTCAGCAAAATCAATGGACATACTTGATTCTCAAACATTTTTTAAAAAGCTTCAGCGTGTGTTAAGAAAAAGGAGAAGAAATTATTCCTTGCTGGGGCAAAAAGGATAGCAGGCTGCAGTCAACAATTAATCTAAAAAATACTGGCTGGTGTTTTTTTTGCAGGCAAGCAAGAAACAAGATGTGCTTCTGTGGTGACCTCACTATGCAAATCCATCTATAGAAACATCACGAAGAGGGAATTGCTTAATGACATCACTACAGGGCTTGTAACAAGTTCTGTTACAGACACACGAGTATAAAAGTAGCAAATGGGGAATTTTTGGAATTCTATCCCAACTCTGGAATGGAACATGGTCAGAGTTGACAAACTGAACAAGCCTGGTCTCAAAAATATATTTCATATAAAATAATAAAGGACTTGGAGCATATGTGCTAAATTTATTTATTTATTAAATGAATATGCCACCCAGGGGTGGGATTCTACTGGTTCCATCCAGTTCTATAGAACCGGTTGTTATGAGTCTGCACAGTTCGGAGAACCGGTAAATCATGCCACTGGCTGGCCCTGCCCCTTCCTGGCCCACCCACTCGCCCCACCCAGTCATTCTTCATCTCACCGGCCATTGCTAACCTGTCTTCGCCCGCCATTGCTGCCTACCATCCCCCACTGACCTGATCTCCCTGGGTAAGTGAGCCTATAAGCAAGCCCCGCCATGGTTAAGTCGACTTCTGGGCCAGCCTAGGCCGCTGCGCTGTCTCCCCACCCACCCCTCCCTGGGCTTTGCTGATTTGTTTCACCGTGACCTAGCTAGCTAGCTGCCCCACCCCTCCACTGCATGGCCATGTCTGGGCTGGCTGGGGAGGAGGAAACGGTCTCCTCAGGAGGAGGGAACAATCTCCTCTTTCCTTTGGCTGAGGAGAAGACGTGAGTCTGTGTGCAGGCTGGCTGGGAAGGAGGGAATGGACTCCTCGGGAGGAGGGAACAATCTCCTCTTTCCTCTGGCGGAGGAGAAGCCATGCATCTGTGTGTGGGTTGGCTGGGAAGGAGGGCCGATGAAAACGACTGGAACATTCCACCACCCCAGGTATGGAGAGCCCCAGATTGGGACTCGATACACAGGGCATTGCTGGAGCTGAGGGGGCTGGCCTTCTCCTTTGCCACCAGCTGCGGGAGGAGGAAGGTTAGGCAAGATAAAGCCAAACCGTTGCCCAGGCAAGAGCTACCAGTGGGGATGGCCGAGGCTGCAGGGTGAACCTGGCTGGAAGTTGTTTGTAAATCTTCCCAAAAGAGGGAGGGGAGTAAGCTCCACAGCGGTCCAGGATGATTTTAGAATTAGAGAAGACCTGGGTATGTTTTTATTAGACAGCCTTTCCTAACAAGACTGACTTTTTTGCTTGTATTACTGTTGGTCTCAATGAGCAACTCATCTGCCTTTTTGGTGCTATGCAGTTAATCATGCATTGCTTAAATAGTTTGCTAAGTCCCCATCTTTTCTGAGAGCAAGATAATTATATTTATGAATTGCTAATATCACCCTCCTAAGTAATTTCCTTTGGAGCTCTTTCCATTTTGACAACTTAGGAAAGAAGTATTGTCTTTTGGGTCTACCTGAATTAAATGCAGGTGTAGGCATCAGGGGACGGTTAATTTGAAAAGAGCAGTAAAAGAGAAGCTGGTTTCTGTACATAACAGAAAGGAAAGGAAAACATTGAGAAGTGTTGAGGAGCTGAGGAGTGTGAGTGTGACTCAGGGAATTCCAGATCAGAAAGATTGTTTTGTATTCCAGTTAAATTAGAAATGGTTCTTTGTGAAGGATCTGTGAAAATTTTGGAAATTGCAATAAGGCCAAAGAAAAAAAAAATAAAGCAGAAAGATTTAATTAAAGGAGAAGAGAAAGAATGGTAAGACATCCACTAACTGACTGCTTTGAAAATACCTTTCAAATGTGTTTTCAGTTCTAGGATTGGAAATATTTGCTTGACTGTATGCTTTAATATTCAAAAAGAATAATCTTTATCAGTAAAAGCAGAGATGTATTCTTCAAGCTTTAACACATTTTGCAAAAATAATTGTAGTAAACTGAATATCACCGTAGAACAATTTAAATATTTAATGGAGAGTAAAGCAAGATTTTACACAGGCAAGAAAAAATGTATAGAATAGGTTGTGCCTGGCTTAACTGGAAGTAACTGTGAGATGGAAACTTATCAAACAGATCCAACCTAGAAATAAGAATAAATTTCCTGACAGTGAGAACAATTAATCAGAGAAGTGGGAAGCCTTCAGAAATTGTGGGTATGCCATCACTGGAGGTTTTTAAGTAGAAATTTGTCCATAATAGTATACGGTCTCATGCTTCAGCAGGGGTTGGACTAGAAAACCACCAAGGTCTCTTCCAACTCTGTTATTCTTTATAAATCTCCCTACTCAGTCTTTCCAAGAGAATGGTGATAAACAATATTTGGAAATGTCCATCAGGTCTTCTGATAGCAAAATCTCATCTTATTGGCTAGTATCAAGGGGAAGATGACTTTGAAAAAGCTTCCTCTCTCACCATAACATGAAAATTGAAGTGAGGACTGGCTGGGAGGGGAGGGGTGAGGAGAAACCAGGTGAGGCGCCCCTCCATGTGAGTGACCATCGAGTTGGCCATGACCACCAAGTCATGCCCACCATCACATGACCACCAAGCCACACCCACAAATGGGGCCACGCTCGCAGAACTGGTTGTTAAGAAATTTGAATCCCACCCCTGATGCCACCCCATCTCACTAAAGGAGTATACTATTTGCAATCGTTCAATAAAAACACAATATAAAACATTAAAACAATAGGGAAGTTAAATTTATATTAAAAATTAAAAATGACAAGATGGAGAGGAAGCAAGCAAAATGTACATGGGGAGAAAGTGTGCTCTTATCTAATCCATTAGCCACATCCTGGATGCCACACCCCCATTGGGACCCTCAGTCCAGTTGGCAGAGCCAGGTCTTTCAGAAGGCCAAAAAGGTGGGTGGGGGGCACATGAGATCTCAGAGAGTGGGAGGAGCCATGGCAGAAAAGACTCTTGTCCTGGATTCTGGCAGCCAAAATTCCTTGAAGGTATGGAGTCCACAGCACACCCTTTTTGGGAACATGGGTGGACTAACCCTGTGCTGTCCCAGCCAGTCGATGGGAATTGGATAGTTACTTAGGGATTATGAGCTGTCCCCTTAAGGGAATGCATCATGGTAAATGTAGTTAAAGGTATCCTGGGAAATGTAGTTTATGTCACGTGGCCACATCTGTAATCCTGATTGGTCACTAAATTGACCCTCGAGGGGTTGGAGGAGGTTTCCTCATTCTTGCCTGGACTCATGAACTGATAGTAGCTTCCTTCTTTCACTACGAGATGGGTTAGATAGAAGATAACCATCTTTTACCTGCAAGGTTGATATACAAAGGATTGGTCATTAAAGAAGAACTTCATCACAAATGTGAGTTATGAAGATACCTGATGTACCAATTAATGGACTTTGTTATGGATGTTTTGTGGAATCTAACTATGTGCATCTGCACAGCTACAAATCCATCTCTGTGCAAGAGTCAGAAAAGTAAAAGATGGTTATCTCCTAACCCATCTCGTAGAGAAAGAAGGAAGCTACTATCAGTTCATGAGTCCAGGCAAGAATGAGGAAACCTCCCCCAACCCCTCGAGGGTCAATTTAGTGACCAATCAGGATTACAGATGTGGCCATGTGACATGAACTACATTTCCCAGGATACCTTTAACTACATTTACCATGATGCATTCCCTTAAGGGGACAGCCCATAATTCCTAAGTAACTATCCAATTCTCATAGACTGGCTGGGACAGCACAAACCCCATTGGGGTGAGACGATTCCTCAGATAGCCTGGACCAATGACATGAAGGGCTTTAAATGTGCTAACACCTTGAATTGGACACAGAAGCAAACCAGTGCATGTCAGTAAGTATGACATTTAAATGTGCAAATGCTTTCGTGACTTTTTAAAATATGATTGAGCAGGGAAAGAGGATAAAGACTGTATCATGAACATTTTAAATAGTAACAACTCACCAAGCAACCACAGTTAGCAATACAGTTAGCAATTCTTAGAAAAACCCTGTTATTGCTACTTATTTAAATGTGTGAATTCAATAAGCAGAGTCCACAACTGGTACCAAACATTAAGTCCTACAGAACTTCTTCAAAATTGACAAATCTTCATTTTTGAGTTTGACAAAGAAAGTACCTTTTGACAATGTGCGGGGAAAAAAGCAATTGTAAAGAGCAACTGCCAACCTGCAATTGAAAATAAGATTGAGCTTGTAAGATATTTTAGGTGAAGTTCTAATAAAATATAACAAGTAATTCCATGCTTTGCAAAGCTCAAAATTTTCAACTCACCTTTAGAGTAATTAGATTTAGTTGCTTTTAGCAGAGGTGTAAAACAATTCCCTAGATGCTATGCTCAAAGAGCCATTACTGACAGTAGTGCAATCCATCATATATATTGCTGCAATTAAGTGAAACTTTAGGACATGATGGTTGATATATACAATATTACCATTGACATTTTACTGTCATTATAATATTTATGTAGCCTTCTGTGGAATATGCCATTTTAAATTTATTTATATACCTACATTTTTTGTCAGTATAGGAACTTCAGCTCTCTAACGATATTTGTTTAGCATAAGCATGTACAGTTCACCCTAAGCTTGTTTTATATTCTCAGCAATATCTGTTGTATGATTTTAAGACTGTAGCCTTGATTTCTGCAATCATTTCACATTTCTACTTAAGAAGAATCCTTGGACTCAGAGTTTGCAAACTGAAATGAGGCCAGCATTTCTCTTTCTGTCTTTGTTGCAGCTGAAACCATAGCTTTAGGTTAACCCTTTTATATTAGAGGAAGTCTGTTTTACTATATAAAGTGTTTGCAATTGGATAGCTTTCCAACTCAAGCTCCAAGGGGTTAAACAAGGTTGCATATTAGCTCCTTCTCTGTTTAACATCTATATAAATTCTCTTCTAACATGCCCACAGGGATAGATTTTCCTGCCCCTAAACTGACAGCCAAATGTCTTCCTGTTTTGCTATATGGGAATGATGTTGTCATCCTGTCATTACTTCAGATGGGCTAAGGAGCAGAGGTGGTATTCAGCAGGTTCTGACCAGTTCTGGAGAACTGGTAGCAGAAATTTTGAGTAGTTCAAAGAACTGGCAAATACCACCTCTGACTGAAGATTTTACAGTATCCTTCTCCTGCCATGTCCACCAAGCCACACCCACAGAACTGGTAGTAAAAAAAATTGAATCCCACCACTAAGGAGAGTCCTTAAGGCCTTTACTCTAGACCAGGGGTGTCAAACCAGTGTTATCACAGTGTCACGTGACATATCATGACTTCCCTCCCCTTTGCTAAACTGGGCATGTGACGCATTCGCCCTGTAGACTGCGAGTTTGACAGCTCTGCTCAAGACTGCCAAAAGGAAAGAGTAGTTATGAACTACCATAAGACAAAAGACATAGCCTTTTGTAGAATAAGAACAAGATATATAACTGGCAAATTGACATCCATGACACAGAACAAGTTAAGTGGTTTAAATACTTTTATGTTGTTTTGCAAGCTTTTAAAAGGAAATCCCTCATCTCAGTTATGTCTCCTCTGTGGCTCACAAAAGTGCCACAGCAATATTAATATTCCACTGAAACGTCATCGGATAGCTATCATATCTTTTTGTGGCAAAATCTGTTGCTCAGTTATTACGTGAGGATCCTCATGGGGCTATCCTCCACTTGTAGGCCTTTTGGAAAAAAAAATCAGTCAGGTTTCTTAAGCCTTCTTGTTCAAATTCCCAAATGATAACTAAATCAAAATCAAAGGCCAAACCAGGCTGGTTATTCTGACAGCTTAGGTGAAGCCTAACCTTTGCTAGTGAAATTCCTGCTACTAGTACTAGCTATCCCCCCCAGCAAAAGAATATTAAAATTAAAGGAATAGAGAGCCAGTTTGGCCTAGTGGTTAAAGCATTAGGGTAGAAAGCACAAATCTGTGAGTTCTAATCACATTTTAGCAATGAAAGCCAGCTGGGTGACCCAGAGCCAGTCACTCTCAACCCAGCCCACCTCACAGGATTGTTGTTCTGGGGTAAATAGGAAAAAAGAGTCTAAACTCGCCACCTTGAATTATTTATAAAAGTAATAATAGCAGGAAATGAAGTAAATGGTACTTACTTGGCCTCTTTTCTGAACATCTACCCTTAAGGATAAGGGTATGTGTAAGGCAGAAGTGAAACAGAGAATGTGCCACAAAAAACACTAGAACGATTGAAACCAGTCTTCAAGGTTGTATTGATCACTCAGGCGCTGTCCAGCAGCCTATTTGTATTATCCCAAAGACTGATGGGGTCTCAATTGCTCTGTTAGAAGGCTCGTTTTGTAAAACTCTTTTTCTCCAAGGCTTTCTTTGTGTTAATAGGATGAGATCAAGTCAATAGAGCATATCTTCCTATGTTGGCAGTTTTACATAGATTTTCAGTCTCGGGTGATCCAGCTTCTTTTAATAAATTTTCCAGGGCATTCTCAGACATTCTCTTTAGCAGAGATCCCAAGGTCACATTTTAATTGTTAAATTTTGTCTTCTAAGTTCAAGTACTTGTCATATGATTTCTAACCATGAATGTTGATTTAAATTGGATACCCAACAATGCTCTTGTTATCTCTTCAGCTATATTAATGCATCCAGTGGTCACATTTTACTTTGAATTCTGATGCAGAGTATTTTGTTCTTTGGTAGCCCTTAAAAATGATATTTGTATTATGATGTCTATTTTAGAATTAGCTTTGTCTGGACCTCTGCAGTTTCTTTTGGTAACCTTAATGACTGATCAGTATATTGCCTCTCTAATGAGATACAGATTTTTCTTACCTATTCTTGAATATTCCTGATTCCTCTTTTCATATAGCCCATCCACTTGCTTTTGGAAAGTTTTACAAAGTGTCAGGGAAAATCATGAAATTAAGTACCACCTTATGCTACTCTATTTGGAATGTTATTGACAAACTGTTGCAGAAGCATTGCATCTTCTTTTATTCTACTGATCATTAAGAGGCATTTTTTGCTCTTTTCTTGGTCTCTGCTCTTCTTTCTTCCTGATTTTATTTATGTATTTATGACATGTATTTCACTTTACATAGCCACTCACCTCAAGTACATGATTCTGGGTGGCTTACAACACTCTTTCCCCAAACCCAAAAATCTAAGAACACATAAAATATGTAAAAATTGGATTGGGAGACTACAGAAAGAATGGAAACTTCCTTCTTCTCCCATCTTTACCCCAGTGAGACCAGAAAACTCTCTCTTAATTTATTTGTCCTTTCAAAGTTTTTCTACAGTAATCTTCAAAGGCATCCAGAAATCTGGAGTTAATAGACTCCTTTTGGCACTCCAAAAAGAGTTCCAGTCCTTTGATCATTTGTTGTTGTTGTTTTTTTTTAAATTCTGTAATAAGAGGTCCTTTTTGAGATGGGGTAACTGGCTAGGCTATCATTTCTTCCTTTTATAATTTTCATTGCTCTTGAGTTGGAATTTTCCATGGATCACAGTGATGGCAAGTTCTTTTTTTTAACTTTCTACAGAATAACTATCATAAGTACCGTAACCTGGGAGTTTTGCCTGCTTCTGTTAGCATTATTTAGCCAAAACCATTAATCTTTCTATTAAGGAGAGATGATGGCCAAGTCCAGCATGTATATACATGTGTATATGTTCAAAGTTAAGGGTGGAAGTAGATAGGATGTTGATGCACCTGTGGGAGCCCAAGCCTTTGTTTTTGTTTTGTTGGAGGAGAGTAGATCTTCGATATTTTAAATTATGACCCATGTCCTAGTACTTTCATCTACAAAACTTTACATGTGTTTCCCACTTCCTAATAGTGGGGCAACCATGTTGTTAAATTTGGGCACCTTGAGATAGGACGTGCGTGAGGACAACACAAAAGGAACAGTTTGGAACCGCATGCAGCTTTGAGATTACTTTCTCCTTTATTTCCATTGTAACAGTGGAAATTCATCCCTAGTAATGCCTAACAGCTGAGCCTTTTCTCTCTCCCTATTTCTAATTTATATTTTGCTGTTGATTGATTGGGAATACAAAACCAGAAACAGTTCTTGGAAAGTATTGAGAGAAAATGTCTTGTCTGCGTCATTTCCCAGTCAGTGTTTCCTGTTTGAAGAGAGTCATTTAGCTGAGCTTGCATCTTATATCTGTATCACTTCCATGGGTTTCATTCTGGAATCAATGATAACTCTGAAGCCAACTGAATCTTCTTACTGTTAGCTATGCCTGTCCTTCCCTAATGCCCTCAAAAGTGGATGAATGGAGAGAACTGCTGCCAAATAAACTTCCCAGGAGACGAGAATCTGTCAGAGGTTTCAGGTGAATTTCACCTCAAGTCATTTAGGTTTTAGTGTAGGATGTCAAACAAGGATATTAGCATTTCCTGGTTGGCATTTATTAGAAGGTTAGTGTTTGCTTGCAGAAACTGTCTGGGGAAATACAACTTGGCTTCTATTATTCACCAACTAAAGATAATGGAACTGAAAGGTTTATCAGCAAAAAGAAAAACAGGGCTGTCTCATAGTCCTTGGTGGGATTATAATGCAGATGGGTTTATGTCAATGATCTATATAAACCATCCATCTGTACTACAGTTCCACTGAGAGGCCAGGAACCAGGATACTTAGAATAAATGTAATATATATTAAATTGCTTCCTTTTGTAAGAAACTAAAATTGCTTCCTTTTGTAAGAAACTAACTTGATTCTGTTTTATACATTTGCCTACTGAAGAAAAGCTGGTGCCACAGACTTTGTCACGGTTGTTGACTCTGCTATTTGGGTGCATCAGTCTACAACAGGGGTCTTCAAACTTGACAAATTTAAGACTTGTGGACTTCAACTCCCAGAATTCCTCCTCCAGTCATGTTAGCTCAGGAATTTTGGAAGTTGAAGTCCACAAGTCTTAAATTTGCCAACTTTGAAGACCCTTGATCTACCATATGTCTCTACCAGCACATTCTTTTATTTCTTGCCTCCCACTAAAATGCTGAGATATTTTTAACCAGGACTTTCAGCAGCTAGTCTCCAGAGTCTCTTCTTGCTGCTTGCTCCTTGGCTAATCTGGTAGACTATGTTTTCTGTAGCAAGGGCACTCCTAAAGCTACCCACAGTCACAAGCAGAGATGAGACTGTATAGAACCCTTCACGCTGAAATCAGTCTAATTCCTTGCCTCACTTCCTTTCTTCTTTGATGAAAGACAGATTGGAATTTCTTTGGAACTTATTATGCTCCTTGAAACAAGGGGGACATGAGCTTTGCCCTTGGTAACATATACAGTTCCTGTCCTAATTGAATGTGGTTCTGGGCAAAAATTATCAAGCCGGATATTTGGTAATATGTAGTTCTTCCTTAGAAAGGCAACAGGGAGACAGGAATAAAAAAAATAGAAAAAAGATATCAGGAAGTATGACTCTATCTCAATCAATCACTTCCTCCAGCTCATTTGCCTTTTGTTTCCAAGAAATTATGCTGAGGGAACGTGGCTGAAATCGAGAAGAAGATTGTCTACAAAATGCAACATTTTGGTGGTCAAGGGCCACAATTAACATTTTGGGGCTTAGGACCACATATGTGAACTGGGAAGGAGTGTCTTTCTTTTTTTATTGTGGCTATGGTATCACTTATATTACTTTTTCACATGTCCCCTTTCTCAGAATGGTAGGAAATTATGTTGTCAGTTTTTAGCAAATAGGTACAAAAAGCATCACTTTGCACAGGTAGGAAGCTGGACCATACTGACTATGTATAAATATTAGGAGGCATGATTTAGTCTTGTCAACAAAGTATGGGGAAGTGATTTCATGACAAACACAATGCAAATGCAGTTATATATCATTACCTAGGCCAAAAGGGCTAAAACATTTGTAAATCCAGAACAAGATAATACTCCAGTGGCTCAGATAAATGCTTCCCTAATTCATTAGAATATAAGGAGGATGAGGTCCAGCATATTTAAACTAGTAAAATTCTGTCACAGCTAATCTCAATAAAAGTAGTTTTAGCCTTTCTGTGGAGATAATTTCCTGGGCTAGTCTAATCAGTGGGATAATTCTAACTTAAATTCTAACCACTAGAAATAAGAGTCAGATCTGGAATCTCATTACCCCAACTCATTGTCTATTTAATTCATATTTCATAGAAACCTATGTTTGAATTCCAGATGAAAAAATAACACTGTAAGCAAACTGTAGGGTCTAATCTCCCCTTAGAACATGTAAACCAGTCCAGCAGAAACCCAAGAGACAGAAAGAGATGGTAAGAGCTCTTGTGGAACCAAGCTGCAAACTCTTCTCAAACTCTCTAGGGTAAATTATCAGCCTTTCAAAATAATTATCTAATTAGCTATTTTAATTTCATGCAATCAGGTATGCCTTTAGTAGATAGACACCAGGTTCCCAGAATTACTACCTAATTTGTATTTCAAAACCAATTACATTAATCAGTGTGAATTTTTAATTTTGTTTGATAAAAGAGGAAAAATTGTAATATATTGATTTTTATAACCATTTGATGATTTGATCTTTTAAATATAAGATCAAAATTCCTTATTGTATTTTCAGAAATGCCCACTATTTTAGTTCTTGCAGAAATCCAGGCACCAAAAAGATTCTAGACATTTTACTTGTACTTTTTGAATATTTATTTATTTAATTCAGTCTTCACATTTTTGAACCATCATCTCTCTTAGAGACATAATATGTAAAATACAGTATATTTCTAAGAAGCGTGCGTATATTGAGTGTGCAATTAGAGGAGAAAATTGTCAAGATTTCTGTCCTTAAAAATGGTTTACGACAAATGGATTTTAAAACAACATTCCTGCTCATGTCCTTTTCTGACTATAAGCTCATTGCCGCTTTCTTAACAGGGAATAGCATTTTTACAATCCATAATTCCTTATTGTTATCAATAATTGTTATCAAATTATGATAAGGAATTATGATTATTATGATCTATTGATGTTTTAATATGTGGAATTAAAAATTCCTTTCAAGTCATCTGGATCTGCTCTGGATTGAAAAGGGTATAAATTATGCAAACAAAGAAACACTTAAATAATGAGAACAGTGTGTTCTAAACCACTGTCTACATAGTTGTGATTTTTAGAAAATGTAACCATATTTAGCTACAGGTTTCCTTAAACAGATGCTCCTTGGACATGTTGGAGCATGACATGTGGGCTGGGATATCTGGGAGCTGTGATCTTCATGTGCATAAAGAACACCAATCTTGGGAAGGCTTATGCTAGATGAACATATGGAGCTGGGTGGTACTGTCTCAGTCTACTCCAATGTAGGTCTCTCGCTGATATCATTGGGTAATTCCACTTGTACTTCTGATTATAAATTGTTTGAGACAGAAGGAAAAACAAAGAGCAGATAGAAGATATTGCTTATATCTCCAAATAAACCTGGAAGCATTTGGTTAAGTTTTGGGGAAATCAGATACTGAGCTACATGAGTATTTGATCTGATGCAATAGAACCTTCCTATTGTAAATTGATTCTGTCTTCCGCTGAATAAATTATTATTGCCAGTTACTTGATATCAATTGCAAACTCCTTTGTGCTAGCAATTAAAAATCCTGCACTTCACAGTAGCTCCTTCTGGATCATAGAAATGATTCTTATTTGTTCAGAGAGAAGAAAAGCATAATTTCTATTTGTAAGTGAATCTAAACAAGAATTGCAGAAATTGGCAAAATCTGCAAAGGAATGAGTTAGAGAATCATATTAAGTAAAATTTAAAATCGATGCCTCTGGCTCTTTCTGTTTCTCTCATTTCAATTCAGTAGAGCTTGCTATCAACAAATATTTCCAGCCATAAAAAGCCTGTGCATGTAGAAATTTATCTTATTACAGAGATGGCTGGGCTAAAACTTTCATTCTAGCATGTTACATGAAAATACTTGGATTAAACAGCAGTACTACCTAAGGAAAAAGAATATTAACCCTGCTTCTCCCCCTCAAACTTACTGTATTTGTGAAATAGGCTAATAAAGTGACTTCATGGAGCAAATTTAAGTTTTGAAAGAGGTGAGGAGAGAGAAAGAAGTATATGAAAGCTCATGCCTTTCAGTTAAAGCGGCATAACGGGATCTGTAATTTTTTTTAAAAAACTTAAATTCCCAATATTTTGCCTCAGGTTCAACGTCTACACCCACTGGTAATTTTTTTTAATGAAAATAAAATAGGAGATATTGATAGTATTATATATTTAGACATTTAAAATATACAGCACTTGCAAATGGAAATTCAGAGAACTGGCAAATCGCACCACTGGCTGCCCCCTCCCCTTATTACTAAAATAGTAATAAATAAATATTGAACATTGCCTGCATTCTCTCTACCTTTACAAAATACAACAGCTACAAAGTTGTTACCAGCAAAAGAAGCAACAAGAGTGAAATTTGCTGACAAATATTTTTTACATTCTTTTTTTTAACTTGCAGTCAATAAATTTAGCAGCAGTTGGCAATCTGTATTTGACAAAGTTGTTAAGGATACAGGAGCCAAAGCTGCTATGATTTGCAAGTCTAATAGTTACTCTGGATATAATGCTCAAATGACTTTTTTCTAAACTTTTGATTTGTTCCATTAAATTAATTTTCCTCTTGATTCACAAGATGACATAGCAATTCTCAGTGGAATATTTGGGAACAAATGTAGATTACAAGAAGCATGTATTATTTATAATGTATTAGGGATGCAGATATTTAAACAGAATGAGAGAAATGATTAGTCACTCTTCAAAAACAATGAGTCCCCAATCAAATCTAAGGAAGAAAAAATATGAATAAATGAAAACAAAATTACAGGAGTCTTTATACTGCCTTTAGAAACAAAAATGCACAAATCTTTAAAAACAAAAATACGCAAGGGTCTGATTTTATTAAGCTAGGAGAACTGGGAGTTCAGTCCTAATTTGTTTCCTTATTAGAATTGCAATACTTTAATATTGAATAATACTATATTGCTCCAATAGTGGGAGCACTAAACTAATTTGAGCTGATTTTGGAAAAACTAAGCAAAATTCATACTTAGTACTTGAAGGGAGAGTCTCAGGAATTCCTGGGACTGTAGATTAGATTAGGAAACTGAAAAAAATATGAAAGTAATTGCAAGTCCTTTCCATACCATTGCCCCCAAAATAATATGGACATGTCTGTTATCCACTAAGTAGATCAGATCAGAAAATCAACTTTATAGGAAGTCTAAAACTATATTTATTGAGACTAAATACAATAATTACAACAGAATTTGGCAACATTCTGCTGTTCTCCCTTCTTTCTTCTACTCTTTTGCCCGAGTTGCTTTGAAGAATTGCCTTATTGCTTTGGACTTAAAAATGTGTGCCTAGGCAAATTCTTACATATTTCCATCAAGATAATCTTCCTTGCTATTCAAACACAGAATTTACTCAAATCTTATAGCCTCACAGCTGCTTGACAATACGAGTTTCTTTGGCCACTCATAATCAGGCCACTATCACACTGGCTTTCATGTTTACCTGCTTATGTTAAGGACTGTCATTCCATCCCAGGACTGCTAAAGGAGCAGGCAGGATGTTGTGCATGAACTGCTGAAGATCCTTCATTGTGATGGAAGACCAAAGCAAAAGTAGTGGACAGCCACATAGGTCATCATCCCATGACCTGCCTAGCATCAATTACTCCATTCATTGTAAAACCACATGCATTATAGCTATTTAAATCCAAAAGCCTTTTGCTTCTTATCCAAGGATAGAAGTATCCTGCAGGGACCAGTCTTCCTAGGAATCCTCGGTAAGTTTCAGCAACTTGCAAGGACACCTGAAAACCCCACTCTATATGGCTGCCCTCATTGTTCTCCACTTTGATGTGAGCTCATTGATTCTTCACCTGCATTTCTATCATACCAAGACTTAATCCCCTTCAATCTGTCCCTGCAATGAAATCATAAAACTACTTTGCATTTTGAATTAAGATGCCATTAAATGGGATAAAGACACATTTTTGAAATGGGATGACTCCCAGCTTCTTTTAACACTTCTAAGCAGGCAAGAGGATGTTGTTTTCAGAACTGTTTTCTGACTGTCCTGTTTGACCTATTTGTGACTGTGTTGTAGAGGCACTGGGGAAAAAAAAACCTAGGGCTTCTCATTTTTATGCTTCTAAGTCTTTCCTTTCTCTAACTCTGCTCCATTTGCTGTTAAGTGCTTCTACTCTGTTGCTTTCAAGTCATTTAAACTGCTTTCTCAAAAGTTCATTCTCAAATTCTCAACAGAGCTTTCATTGCCGCAAAATACATGCATAAAACAGGTCTGCATCTGTCACAGAAACTAGCAATTGTTCAGGAGTCTGGTGTGTTAGTTCATTTCTGCACATGTGATTTATTGCATCTTCTACAGTCATTCAACTAACAATGTGCCAACCTAACAGCAATGTGGATAGGTTTTAGCTTCATTCACAAATCTCTGAGTGATGCTATCAAGATATTATGCATCTCTACCAGTCAGCGTGATGGAAAGACACCCCAAGAAACCTGATACCTAACAAAATAGCAATACATTTGTGCAAAGAGAAATGAAAGATTCGACACTTTAAAGCACAGAGGGGTCAGTATTCCACTGTTTTGCATTTGCATTTTGGGGGGAAGACATTTTAAAACGTCTTTTTAAAAGACATAAAAGCTTGCTGGAGCAATAAGGCATTTAACGCAACAGCAGCGCCTTGCACCTTTGCAGGGAAATTTAGCAGAGACGGCAACGAACCGCCTGTGGAAAAACTTCCAAGGCACAAAAAATCGAAGGCAGGAGAGCGCAACTTCAGGACTTTTCTTCCTTTCCTTCTTCCAGGGCAAAACAATGACATCATTGCTTGGAGTGCCAGAATAATTGGCGGGGAACAGCATCGGCTTCAAGTTTGGGTGTTATGAAAAGCTGCATATTCGGTCATTTTCAGAGGGAGTTTCAAAGCCTTATTTCATCCTCCGGGGGAGATTTGCATTACTTCACTGACTTCGCAGCATTGTAAGCCGGGTTTGTGGCACGTCCTCCTACTCATTCTGCAGAGGAAAACCACAGACTCCCCGCCGCCCTGAACGTCAATCTCGACCGACCTCTTTATGT
Source organism: Pseudonaja textilis (assembly GCF_049901715.1). NCBI lineage: Eukaryota > Metazoa > Chordata > Lepidosauria > Squamata > Elapidae > Pseudonaja > Pseudonaja textilis. The sequence continues at coordinate 32,222,600 of NC_141990.1, read as the reverse complement.
AACGTTGCTTGGAGGAGGGGGGGGGGGAGTTATTAAGCATCCCGGGTTTAAAATATACCAGCGGTCGCCGGGAGGTGGCGCCATCGAGCTGCTCCGAGCTACCGGTTTATTCCCTCCCTCCAGGCTCGCACGTGGGCCGCCGCCTCCCGGGTGAAAAGCGGCAACCTCCTCGCGCTCGCTCCACTCGCCTTTTGCAAAGTGAGCCATGCCGACCGCGCTGCGGGTGCGGGGCCAGCGTAGACTCCGATGCACGCTCTGGACAGTTCGGGGAAGCGGCGGTTTCAGCAACAGCTCCCGACACCACTGAAACGAGCCGTCGGTAACGGGCTTGCAGGGGCGAGGCAAGGCGCCGTGCAGAGGAACAAGTGGAAAAACGGTAGGAGGCTTCCCTCCCGAGGCGGAGGATGGCCGCGAGGGATGAGCCCAGTTGAGAAAAGGCGTCCGAGAGATGCCCCGTTATTCCTGAGCTGCTGCTGCTGAAGTGGTGGAAGGTTTTGTGAGAGGGTTTTTTTTTCCCTTGGGCGGTGGGGCGCCGGGGGCTGTCTGCACCAACCCAACCACCCCCGTCTCTGCCTCTGCTCCGGGATCCACCCAGTCCTTTTATCCCGGAGGTTTGGTGAGGGCACTTTATTTGCCCCTCTGCCCCGCCCCAGCCCGCCCGTCGCTCTCGGTGTGTGTGCTCGCCCTGGGTGCGTCGTCCAGACAGTTGTACTGTACTTTACTCTCTCCTCTCCTCCTTTCCGGGCTCTTGTTCTCAAAGCGTCCCGGCTGCCCTGCCTTCTCCAAGCGAGAAAGGCGCGCCTTGTTCTCTGAGGAAAATACAAGTACCACCGCCAATGGAACCTGTTTTGCGACGGGCGCTTCGTGGGGCAAGGAAGCTACCATTCCCATTGTATTTGGCTGGAAGCCTGTGAGGGGCCCCCCTCTCCGTTTTCCAGGGTCTTCTGGAGGGTGACTCGAATGCCGCCTTTTACAAGCTCCGATGTCAATTTCTATCCTTTGCCCCAGTCACTTGAGTGTACGCGTGGCTGTTCGTCCACGAAGAAGGACGCCGCCTCCCCGGTCCTCTGAAGGAAGACCACTTTGCCCGAAGGTGCCTCTGTGAACCGACAGAATTCCACGTTGACTTTCGGTTGAACTAAGGCTGAAGACCGTGGCTGGGCTGTAAAACTACCGGAACTCTCCTCCCCTCCCTGCTTAGCCTTCCTCCCCTCCCTGCTTAGCCTGCCTCGGCTTGCCTCCACCTGGGAAAGATACCCAGGAGTGAAAGCGAGGGAAGGGTTTTGTTGACCTCAGAATGCTCCACTCCACCTTGGGAGACTCTCCTTTCTTCTGAACAAGAACTGGCAGAAGAAACTTTGGGGGAAGAAAGGGCTGCCATTTCTCTTTACCCAAAAGCTCTTGTTGCTGGATTCTGAAAGCTGTTTGAATCTCCTGGAGACTCAGTTGCCTACCTGGCACAGAGGAGCAATTGTTTTGGTGGAGGAAAGGGGTTATTTAAGGACCCTCGGGGATTGAGGGGCAGGTCCTGCTTAAAGAAGAGACTTCAAGGGTACTCTTGCCTCATTTCACCTGCAGAGGTGCTCTGAGCAAGCTTGAGGATTTCTCCCCCAGGGTACTTGGAAGCTGCATCTTTCTTGCTGTGACATCAGGAAGAAACTTTGCCCACCAAAATGTCCAAAGTGGCGGCTTCCGGTGGAGCTGGAACCCCAGCAACACCAGAGAGTTGTGGGGCAGGGCTGGCTGAAGACCTCTCTAAGGTGTCTGATGAGGACCTGCTGAAATGGAGCAAAGAAGATCTCATTCGTAGCCTTCGTAAAGCTGAGTCAGAGAAAGTGAGTGCCATGCTGGATCACAGCAACCTCATCCGGGAGGTCAACCGCCGCCTGCAGCTCCACCTGGGCGAGATCAGGGGACTTAAGGTAAAAGGATGCTTGCAGGAGAGGAAAATGGGAGGAGGGGAAAAAGCAAAGGCAGGGTGAGAAGATCTTCTGATCCTTGCAAACTATGCAGCTGTGTAGCCCCTTGCAGAAAACCCAGGACCATGTAGACTGCTATAATGAAAAATGGTAGGGATGGGCAAACTAGAGAGAGATTCTGTTGTGAAAGATTGTTGTGTGTGCTTTTGTTCTGGTCCTCAAAACAAATGTCTAGAATTAAGTTTGTTTTTCTCCACCTGAAGTTCTCCCAGGTCATTGGGACTAAAGCATCCAGAATTCCTAGGCAGCATGTTAGAAATAATAGCCACAGGACTAGGTTAGGAAAAATTGCTGAAAGCCCTTTGTAACATCTGAATGTTGGATTTTGGGATTCTTAATAAAAAACAAGTGGGTCCCACAAACTGCCTATCCCTACACAAAGACAGATCATAAATTGGTGAATATTGTTCAGGAGAACTTCCCTGTTAATTTAGCCACATAGGGTGTCTTCTTCTCTCACACCTAAGGTTGTGAAAATAACCCACCATTGTTATTATGCCCTTGCGAGAAAATATTTCTTTGGACCCCGACTCAGATAAGAGACATAATATCAGAAAGTCCCTTGTCTGTTTGCAAGGTACATTTTAGTTCATAGTTTCTCAATCTCAGCAGTACTTTAAGATGCATAGACTTCAATTCTCAGAATTTCCCAGCATAGTCTGCTAAACATACATTTTAATTATTATGTGTTGAGTATACATGCAGATATTCCATTGCTTGATCAGTGTAAGGAGTGGAGTGGATCTTGCTTGCAAACCTATACCTAGTTTTATTCATTTGGTTTACTGTAATTGTATACTGCCAGATTAAAAAGATGCTTCCTGGAGGTTTACATCCTAAAAACATAAAAAACATGATAAACCTAAAATCAAAATAAAAGACAAAATTTTTATGTATGTATGTATGTGTCTGTGTTACACAGTGAAATGCTTAACATTGAGATTGTTACAGTATGTACTAAGTAAAGTATTTCTGTTGGTGTAAAGTGCTAGTTTCAATTTGTAGCTTATCCCATCCAAAAATATTTAGACAGCATAGCTTGAAAAGCTACCTTGTTTGCAACCAGGCAGAGTGGAATAGTTTACTGAGTTGCTGACGATTGTTTATATCATGCCTTCCAGGATGCTGTCTTCTGAAGCAGCTTACAAATAGCAGAAAGATATTCTTGGCTGTTTTAAGTAATGTAATTCAAATAATGAAGGGTCCTTCCAACTGGAAAGTTGTTGTAAAAGGCCCTGTGGGAAGAACAGGAGGCAGCTCTTTAATAATACCCTCCCTGAGTGCTGCCTTATCTCCTGAGTCTTTTATACAGCGATTGCTGGTAGGAAGTCCTTAATCTGGAAAGGCCAGTCCAGTAGGAGAAGGTACTTGACCTGATCATAACTACCCCCTCAACAGTCCTCACCAATACACACCTAGCTGGATTTTGCTTTAGACCATTTCTGCAGCACTGATTTATAAAGGCTTCTAACACTTTGCAGCCATTGTTAAAGCAATATTATTCCTGTCCCCGCTATCTTCCTGGGTGTCAGGATAGATAAACCATGCTATAAAAGACTAACCGAGAAATAGCTTTAAACAGCTCCCTAAAAGTCTGAAATAGAGACAGTACTCTTTAGCTGATCTTGGCTGGTTTGAAAAAGTTAAGCAGGATTGTAGATGATTAATATTTGGAAGGTAGTTCACAGGGAAATCTTAAGGCTATAGGCTAGGCGGTGAAGTTGTAAAAGGAGCAGCAAGAGTTTTCTGAAATTGGTGCAAAAAGTACAGAAGTTGAAGCTTGACTCAAGGAAGTATTTTCAGTTTAGTCTATGGTGGGTAAGTACCAAACCAACTTTAGGAAAGGTAAGATAGGTCTGATCTGGTTAATTCTTAGTTGGGAGAACACCAATGTATTACACGTGGAATGACCTTGGATCAAGAAGGATCCTGTAGCAAAAGGATATGTCTGGGAAGTCATCAGGAGTTGAGATTTGTTTCAGGGAGTTTTTCCCCCTTTGTATATCTACATTATTTTTTGTGATTGAAATGAAATTGGTAAACTACATGGGAATGAGACCTATCTTCCTTCTTCTTTTGAAAATGGTCTGATTCCTTAAAGTTCAAGAGGTTGTATTAATTAGTAAGCAAAAATTGTGAAATGGGAGGTATGAAAATATGTAAAGGATTTTTTCCCCAAGGCAGCTTAGCAATCTTTTCTATAAGAATTGGTCACGTGGTAAGTGGCTTGCCTTTGCCTCCTACAGGGAAGGAGAGGCCTTTCCCTAAACACTTGGAGCATTTTCAGTACAGCCAGTTGAAGAGGTGTTTTAACGCAGTAAATGACCTACGCTTGAAAATAAACTTCCTAGGATGTTACCTATTTCAGTGGGTATCAATTTCACAGGATCAAATAGAGAAATGCCTTCCAATCAACTAGAGGAAGTTGTTCAGTTGAATATAGGGAGTGATGGATCATTAAGTGTCTTGTTGACTATGTGTGATAAACCAGGTAAGAATCCCAGCCAGGTGAGCTAATTATCCTTATAGAATTAATTGCATTAGTTGCATTAGATGATCTAATTCAGGGGTCTCCAACCTTGGCAACTTTACGACCTGTGGACTTCAACTCCCAGAATTCCTCAGCCAGCAAAGCTGGCTGTGATTAGAATTAGACCCCGATCTAATTCTAATGTAACTTGTAAAATTACATTGACAGAATCTTGCAAATCTGTAAGTACAATTCTCTACCTATCTTCTTTATAGCCCAAGAAACTAAGGAGAATCTCCTTTAGTGCTACCCACTCCCCAGTTGCAGACTATGTTATCTCTTACCTGACACTTCCCTGGCAGCACCTTTTTGCCCAATCTCCCAAGGTCTTTTCGCATACTGTTACATCATTTTCCCCTTCATATCATCCTCCCCTCCTGAGTCTCCAGGGAGACAGATTGTGGTGCTGTGAAAACAGAATGTAGCTTGTGTGGCTCCTCTCATCTGCTGGTAACTCTCCAAGAACACATGAGGCATCCCCTAAATCAGGTGTACCAGTAGAGCCGTCCCTCCATTGGGAATTTGTTGGGCTTTCCCTCTCATGTCTGTGTACATTGCCTGCCTCATTTCCCATTGCTACCCCCAAGCCACCCTCTACCCTATACAAGAATCCCTTCTGTTCATTTTGGTCAGTGCCAAACTCTACAAGTCTGGTAGTTGGCAAGCATGGATTTATTTTATTTTGTTTTGAAAGGAGTGCACAGTTATAGCTCATGCTTGTCTCTTGCTGTCTCCATGACCTTTCCAATTCAGGTAGTTTTTTCAGTGTATCAAATATTCGACCCATTTTCCTTTTTTTACCATTTACAGTCTAGCACCTACAGTCTAGCACTGCTTTCACCTCATACTTTTCAGCAAGATGCCTCTTTTACTTGCAAAGATTGATGGAATATAGGATGAAGTCTTCATTGATGCTGGCAGTTGCAACTGAAATGCTACTTGGTTTATTTGCTTAATCACTGGGACAAGGCCAATAAATTGTAAGTCTAGTTTCTTGGAAGACTTCTAAATTCTTTTGGTCTGAATGGACTTTGGTTAAGTCCAGTAATGACTTCTAGTAAGTCATTATTGGACAACATTTTTTATTGCCAGGAACTCCTGGAAAATATCATAGTTCCTTTATGCTGGACAGGAGAATTCTGGAGTAAAAGGCACACTAAATTAAATCTCTCTCCTCGCCCCTTCTTTTTCCATCTGGATCAGAATTGCTTCTATGACCACATCTGAAGCATCTCTCTTCATTACAAAGGGTCAGGGTAGCTGAAGACCAAGAAGCAATGGTTTGTTTTAATTCTTGAAATGCTACCTGCTCTTGGGTTGACCAGAAGAATTGTTGGTCTTTTAAGAGCTGAGAGAGTGGTTTTACATGGTCAGCATAATTTGGGTTGAATTTCCTGTAGAAATTAGTAAAGTCCAGAGAGCATTGTACCTCTTTCATATTACATGATGTGTGTGTGTGTGTGTATGTATGTGCACACAACATGATAACATAGATTATCTTTGCTAGATCCCTCTGTATGCTTTCTGTGGAAATTCTGTTGCCCAGATACTTTAGTTGAGGCAGATCAAATGCACACTTCTCTAGTTTGACAAAAAACTTATTCCATATTTTTACAGTATGGTTCTGATACATGTGACATGAGAGGGAGGATCTTAAGAAATATGTCAACTAAGTATGCCATCACATACTTACCTAAAATGTTTGCAAATACATTATTTTTGAGTCTAGAAAAGCTCCACAATTAACTAATCTGAAAGGTATCTCTATGTATTTGAATTTCTCATAACTCTTATGAATTAAATACTCATGTTCTCCTTTTATTTTTATTATGTTGTAAGCACTTCTCAAGTCTACTTTTGTAAAGATGTGAGCCTTCTGTAGCTGGTATAATAGATCTGGGATAAGTAGGAATGGATAATGATCTCTAATTGTCACTCTGCGGAGGTCTTTGTTGTAAGACAGCTGCCTCTTCTTCCCCAAACATATACATAAAGTAAATCCTTCCTTGTTCTATAACTTCTTATAAGTTATAATGGACCTTCCAAGAGGTACTTACGACTGGGTTCCAAAATACCACACTCTTCCAAGTTCTGTATCTACATTTTGGGTACTTGGCAACCAGCACATTATTTATGGCTGTTTGCAATATTTCACAGTCAGCATGACCAAAATCTGCAATGTTTTTGCCCAAACAGGCATTTAACTCATCTTTTCCATAGAAATTTTCCCTATAGAAAACAATGGATTTATTTGAGGACTGCACTGTTTGCTTAATGATCATCACAAAAAAGTTTGTAAAATCTGGTCTGTCACCCTCATGACTTATTATTGTAAAAGACAGGCTACCTGTATTTGAGATGTTGGTGGTAGGTAAAGTTGCACTACTTGTAAAGTGACACTGTTGTCATTTAGAGTAGCAATGTCAAACTCAAGGCCCGAGGGTCATGTCTGGTCTACGGAATGGTTAGATCTGGCCTGTGGGGCCACCCTGGAAACAGCAAAGGACCGGCCCATGGTGCCTCTACCAGTGAAAATGGAGCTTGAGGGCTCTGTTTTCAGCTGCAATGGCCTGCTGTAGCCCTCTGCCAGTAAAAACAGAGCTCGGGGAGGCTCTGTTTTTGCTGGCAGAGGGCTGCAGGAGGTCATTGTGACCAAAAATGGAGCCCAGGCGTGGCCTCCCTGAGCTCTGTTTCTGCTGGCAGAAGGCTGCAGAAGGCCATCGCAGCTGAAAACAGAGCCTTGAGTGACAGTCGAGCTGGCCATGGCCACCCTACCCCCCAGATCAAACACAACCCTGATGCAGACTGAATGAAATTGAGTTTGACACCCCTTATTTAGAAGAAGGGAATGAGAACATCTCTTGTGCCCAACTTATAACTGGATCATGCAGCTGAATGCCACTGGCCTGCCTGCCATAAATAGGTCATGTTGAGTTGGGAATCTATGGACCTGACCCTAGTCCTCTCCAGAGTTTTCTCCAGCATACTTCCATAGGAAGACAGAAGCCTTGTCTGGGCTCTACAAGTTGTGGCGCTGCCATGGGTTGGGGCAAGTTCTGCCTCAGCTGTTGAGTTAGTTATATGTTGGTATTGTGTAATTTGGTCATCTCGTCATCTCCTTGCTTCTAGTGTTGCAGCAAAATTTCTTCCAAATGCTCTGCAGATAGCATAGTTCCTTGAGAATAGAGAAGAGTTTTTTTGCATCCCTTGCTGTCTCACCATCCAGTTGCGGGCTTTATTGTTTTTTATCTGATTGTTCCCTTTGCTCAATCCCCCAAGGTCTTTCCCACATCCCATTTCAGGGCCAATCTCCTTTTTTGCCTAACCTATTTTATAGATTTTATAAATGAAAATTAAATGGGGTCAGGGAATTTACGCTTGCCATATTGGCCCATTTGGAAGAAGTACAGAATGTAATTACTTTTAGTAGTAATAATACTAATAAACTCTAGTAATTTCATATTGTTCTTTGAGAATATCCACCTAGGCTCTCCCTGTGACTTATACTACGTAATTGTATTTAGTAATAAATGAGTAATTTGGGAAAGATTGTGAACTTGGTAAAGGGTTAGCTTTTCTGCTGATAAAGCTTGTTATAAATACATCCCCCAAAGTGAATAGGACATCAATTTTAAAAGCTTTCTTCACATCATGCTTTCATACCTCCAAATCAGAATCTCTCTCTTTTTTTTTAAAGAAAGTAACAAAATGCCACTGTTACAACTTTTAGTAAAAATTTCCTGCCTGGTCACCTGGAGGCAAAATCAAATGCAAGTAAGTACAGATCTGGCTGATCCTCTGTATGCAGACCTTTAAGAATAGACTCTTGATGGAGAAAGCCTTTCCGGGCTTCAGCTGGAAGTCTTTCAGCCACACTATACGATGTCGGAGAATGAATAGAACTGCATTCTGCTCCTGAGCTGTGGCTCTTTCCTCTTTTATAATACACCTTCTGTGCTGCTGTTTAGACCTTAGCATGCTTAATTTATGTCATAACTTGAAAAGTTTGGAAAAAAAGTCTGTTCTTTTTTCATATCGTTACACTGACTCCCAGTTTATGAGAGGCAGATTATTTAGTTTCAATCCAAAAAAAAGAATCAGGGAGAAAAAGCTGATTTTTTTTTCTAGGTGTCTGTCTCTCTGTCCATCCATCCAGACATCCACATGCCCATTTTCTATCATAGATCATCTATCTATCTATTGTCTGCCTGCCCACCCATCCATTGATTCAACCATATATCCATCATTTCTCTTTAAGTCTAAGAATTAGCAATAGCACTTAGACTTATATACCGCTTTACAATGCTTTCCAGCCCTCTCTAAGCTGTTTAGAGAGTCAGCATATTGCCCCCAACAATTTTGGGTCCTCATTTTACCCACCTCAGAAGGATGGAAGGCTGAGTCAACCATGAGCCTAGTGGGATTTGAACTGCCAAATTGCAGACAGCTAGCTGACAGTCAGTAGAAATAGGCTGCAGTACTGCACTCTAACCACTGCGCCACTGAGGCTCATATTGATCACTGATCTAAAGTCCAAATACGTATTGACTTCCGTTCCTTTGCTTTTATCTTAATCTAAAAATATTAAGCTATGAAATGAGTAGCTAAATAAAGGAAAAAGGCTGAGAAAGAAAAGCTAACCCCCCACCCCTTATTTCCTATCTCACAAACACCTATTTTGGGCATGTTTTTAATTGGAAGTTGGGGTGAGAAAATGAATGGAAAATGAAAAAGCAATTCAAGAAGGAAAAATTGAGCTGAAAGATAAATAGAAAAAAAAGAAGAGAAAAATGCTTCATTTTTATTCTGCTTGGAAAAAAAGTATGTTTTGTATAACATATAAAAAACCTAGATAAGTAGCTTTCCCCAACCAGATGCCTTCCAGATATGATAGATTTAGAATACTGACTAAATACTATGTAGCTTAACACATCTGGAAGACTATATATACTGAAGTATGGGTGTATATCAACTCCTTAGGGAAAAAATAGGAATGATGCCACATCTTTGCATGTAATATTCAACTTTTGTTAGGAGGAATGTGTGGAACTATAGAATGCATAGAAATAGGCGTTCCTTGAGAAGAGGCTTCTGTTTTATTTTGAAATGGGACAAATTACCTATGAGTGCTAAGAGGACATCATGAAAATAGTACCATCCAAGTTTTCACCAGACTGAAGCAATGATGATACCGTTAAATTCTTCCTTCAATACAGAAAATAGCTTGCAGGTTAAATTCCTCCTTTAGTACAGAAAATAGCTTGCATGTCCCTATAAAGCTGATGCTATGTGTATTTAGAAAATAATCCTACCCACTAAAGCAAAAATATTTATTTAACACCAGAAATAAGTCTCAGGAATAAAAGAGAAACCATCTTTTAGCTTTTTTAAAAAATCAATTGTCTCCCCAGCCTTCTTCCCGGTTTCTTTTTACTTTCAAGACCAGCCATGGTATAAACTTCAGAAGGAACAATGAAAGAGGGAATTGATCCCAATTCTGTTTTCTGTTCTCTTAATACCTACTATTGTACTGAAGAGGGAGGAAGAAAAAGATTGAGATTTTTATCAACTTCACAGCTAGAAAGAAAATTAAATACCTCTTATATGGGGAAGATGGGAAATCTACACAGATTTTTCTTCCTGAAGATAGGCAGTTGGATTTAACTTTAGTTCCTTATCTCTCTCAAAGGAGTTTTCAGTGACTTTATTGACAAACCTTAGTCTGACTGCAAAACTGTTATGCAGGCTCTTAGTGATCCATTATGCTCAGGATCAGGTGATCCATCTTCACTGATTCTTAGTCCTCCTCTCCCAGAGTTCCTGTTGTCACCAGTTCTCTTGTACATTTTCTCTGTTGGTTAATAACAAGGAAAGAATAGCTAAACCTTTTATGCTTTCTTCCACTTTCTGGAGGGAGAAAATTGTCAACAACATTTGTTTACAATTTTTGGAAAGACTATTTCACAGAATTTGTCTACCAACGGAATAGTTGCCTCCTCCACCATCACTATTGTTTTATGCCTCTGAAAGAGCTGCAGCTTATTGGAGATCATAATTTACCCCTTAATCAGGCAGGTGGTATTCACCATCAACAGTTTTTTTACTTTTATTTGTCACTCCATTTATTTCAACCCAGATTATTTCTAGAGTATCTTCAAGTTCCATTTGGATTTCTCATCAGATACAGATACTTTTAGCAAAGAGTGCACTTCCTACGCCCTTCTGTGCCTTCCATTTCTTTTGAACAAATGGTGTACTTAGATTGCTACTTTCTACTTATTGAAGTCATCTCACCAGGCCTCTGTTACTATACCCATTAAATATTTTAGTCTTCCTCTACAAGAAATTCAACCTCATCTTTAAAAATTTCACATACTGGACTATAGCATATAGATAATAGAGGCCATAAACTTTATGAACCAGTGTGCTTTCTGATTTTTATTGAGTGTTTTAATAGGACTCATTACAGCCCACTCTAATCAGTGCTCATGTCTTTATCTGAAGTCTCTATTTATTTTTCTTTACCCTACCTATAGATTCAAGGTAAATCTATCCTGGTCAACTCTGTTATGGTTTTGCCAAAAATGTTGTTTACATTCCATATGCATTTCAGCCCATGACTCCTCTGTTTATCTCCTTGAAAGATGCAGCTACCTGCCCTCTCCTTTCATTGTCCTACCACCTGTTCATCAAAGTCCCCTTTTCTTCCCTCAAGTTCTTAGAGCTGTGATAGGCCCGTTTTGTCACTTCCTGTAATACTGGAAGTGATGAAAGGGGCATATTATTTGGCCTGAAAAACCTTGCAGAGGCTTTTTCCAAGCCTCTGGGAGGCCAAAAAAGGCCTCAAACCAGCTGAAAAATCAGCTGTGAGGCACAGTGCAGGTCAGGGGGGTGGGGGTCGGGATTGCGTGTGCATGTGCAGGGGGCATGGGGGGCGGGCATTGCATTCTGGGTGCTGGCACATGAGTGCGCGCGTGCTAATGCATGCACAATTTTTGGCACAGGAGCTCAAAAAGTTTAGTCACTATTGGCTTAAGCCTACTTCATGTTTGAGGGCTTGCAACCAATTTCTCAATATGATCTCTGCCTCTTATTTCTGATAGTTACTTTTATCCCTTGGATTTGCTCCTTCATATAGTTAAATAGTCTTCATATAATATAGTTAAAATGATTGTTCTGTAAACATAACATTTTCCTCTGTAATATTAAAATTTAAATTTAGAGGTCTCTCTGAAACTACATCCAAGAATTGTCTCGTACAGTAGTCATCTACCTACAGCCACAGTTCAGACTAAATCTTCTCTTGCCAAGTGAGGTGGTCATTAAATAAATTGTGACCAATTTTATACTTTTTTGCCATGGTTGTTAAACGACTCACCATGGTTGTTAATTACATAGTCATTAAGTGAATCTGGCTTCCTTCATTGACTTTACTTGTAACAAGCTATGTGGGAAGGTTGCAGATGATAGTTACATAACCCTGGGATACTGCAATCATCATAAGAGGCATGCTGGTTGTCAAATGCCCAGGTTTTGATTGCATGACTGCAGGAATGCTGCAGTCTGCAAAGTGCAAGGATCAGTTGTAAGTCACTTTACCATTGTAACTTGCTAAATAAATGGTTGTAAAATGTGGACTACTTGTAGAATCTCATCTCTGTTACCATCTGGCAAAGTAAACGCCATTCTAAGCAGATATCCCAGCCTTATGGTTTCTAGTTTTAAATGCAGTACTGAATGGGTAATCTACAGTTCCTCCTCCTTGCAGTCTTCCTGCCAGTCTCTAGTGCCAGACAGCAAGTTGCTGCCTCAAAGGTTTGACCCAACATTTTCTTGAGGGAGAGATGCTAACTTTGGTGTGTAGCAAAATGAGATTTCCCCAGTCCCTCTTTTTTTGTTCTTTTGGAAAGGGCAGTCAGAAAAAAGAGGAAAATATGTACCAAAGCTTTGGGGAGAAAAAGAGAACTAAGATTCTTCTCTAAATTCTGGTTAAAGTTGGACTTCACAGAAAGAAGGATTTTCCAACAAATTGCACTGAGATAACATCTGTTCAAGAGTTCTCCAGAGGAATAGGAAAAAGTTAAGTAGTTAAGTACCAAGTTTCTTTTTTCTTCTGTATGTAATACCTAATGCTGCATTGATTCTGGCAACTATTCTGTAAAAGGATCACTGATAGTATTTTTATGTGCACATCAGAATGACCGGTAAACTGGAAAGTGGCCCGCATCTGACATCAGATCTGTCCAGTGGTGGGATTTAAATTTTTTTACTACCGGTTCTGTGGGCATGGCTTGGTGGGTGTGGCCATGTGACTGGGTGGGTGTGCCTTTTTTTTGCTTTTTTGCAGCCCCCACCCATTTTTTTTGGCCCTTCTGAGCCTCAGAGGAGCCTCTAGGGGGGTGTTTTTGTTCTCCTAAAGCTCCTCTGAGACTCAGGAAGAAATAAAAACAGATCATGGGAGGGGCACGCAGCACTGCACCCCGCTCCGTTTTGGGAGCTTCCTGGCCTCAGAAGAGCCTCTGGGAGGGGCATTTTTGTTCCCCTAAGACTCCTCTGAAGCTCAGGAAGGCAAAAAATGGGCAGTGCTGAGCCATTTTTGCCTTCCTGGGCCTCAACAAGGGGAATCCCGGCACAGCTGATCTATGTACAGCTGATTGTTGGGAGGGGAAAAAAGAAAGAAATACCTTAGGCAAACGTCAGGTGGGAGGAGGGTGACCAGGTCAGGGGCATGGCCAGCCAGAAGTTACTACCATTTCTGCAACCCATGCCAAATTCTTGCTACTGGTTCACCCAATCCGATGAGAACTGGCTGAATATCACCACTGGGTCTGTCAGAAGGTTATCTTTTGCTGTATATTTTCCATTGGAATTTTTTTTCCTATAAATAAAAAAAGTTCTGTTTGTTTTAATGCTGCCTGTTTGCTATGGGGCCCTCTCTGTCTTAAATGTTGGAGTTAAGGAAGACACAAGATGAAGGGCTCTCTGGAAATTAAATGATAGTAGCAATTACTACCCAAAAGATAAACTAAGACAGAACTAGGGTGTGTAAATCCAGAGAACTTCAAGTAGAACTTTGAGACCTCTAGATTTTTATCCTGAGATCAGTCTGCTGCTACATGTTCTATTCTCTTTCTCTCTCTCTCCCTCCCTCCCCCTCTCCCTCCCTTCCCCCTCCCTGCCCTGCCTCTTCCCCCCTCCACACATACGCTTTTAAAGAGTTTTGTGAAATACATGGAAGGAATAGGTAGATTTAGTACAGGGTTATCAAACTCAAGACTTGGGGACCGGATCTGGTCTGTGGGGCCACCCTGGAAACAGCGAAGGACAGGCCCATAGTGCCTCTGCCAGTGAAAACGGAGCTCGGGAGGGCTGCGTGTGCCCCTCCTGAGCTCTGTTTTCACTGGCAGAGGGTTACAGGAGGCCGTTGCAGCTGAAAATGAAGCTTGGGGGCCTGTTTTTGCTGGCAAAATGCTTGGGCCTCCACTCCCCAACACGAGTGACGGTCATGTCTACCCTGACCATTCCACCCTAGCCCCGCAAGGTCGAACATAACTCTGATATGGCCCTCAATGAAATTGAGTTTGACACTCCTGATTTAGTAGAGTATCTCTTCCACTATGTTGTGGACATCATTGGGATAAAGATCACTTTTGGTGAGAAACTAAATAGTAAGCTTATATTACAGATTTATCCTCACATAGAAATTTGTTCTTCCACTGTAAGAAAACATATTTTCAGTTTAAATGTGGTGTTTTGGGGGTGGATGGGGGGTGCCTTTGAGTCAATATTGATTATCTGGAAAATTCCCTGCAGTTTTCTCAGGAATATTTCAAAAATGGCTTGCTATAGTCTTTTTCCTATAGTTAGACAGAAAGCTCTGGTTCAAACTCACCCAGTTGGCTTTGTGTCTAATTCAGAACTCATAGTTTCCCAATTTCTAGCCTGGTGCCTTAATCACCAACAGTATGGCTCTCTCTAGTTTATACTGTATAATATTATGCTGTCTGCATATCCTACACTTAAGTTTTTATTTCTTTGATTCTGGAACACAATAGAATGAGAAAATGAGCATATTCATCTAAATGTAATTATAATATATATAATTTCTGCAAAAAAAAAAAAATCCACACGTTTTCCTTGGGAGGAAATTATTTTTATAGCACGTTTTAGAATTTTCCCTTTTAGAAAATTTGGAATCTCTCTCTCTCACACACAGTTGCTCATACATTAAAACATTTGTTGCTAATATACAGTATAAGCCTATAGGGAAAAATGTTATATATATATATATATTTAAAAAAGATAGAACTTGCAGTCTATTAGCTAATTTTTGCTGCACTGGTTACCAGCTTGTTTCCAGGTCCAATTCAAGGTACTGGTGTTGACCTTTAAAACCCTACATGGCATGGCACAGGGTTATTTGCGGGACTGCCTTTCCCTGATTTCATTCACCTGTCCCATCTGATCCAACAGAATAGGCATGTTATAGGTTTTGTCATCTAGCGTGCTGCATTTTGTGGGTCCTAGGTGGCAGGCATTTCTACTGTGGCCCCTGTACAGTGGAATCTACTTTTCCCAGGTGAGGATGGCACTGCTAAACCTTTGCAGGTCCTTTAAGACTTGGTTATAGCAAGGCTTGGGAACCTCAGGGGATGGGTGAACCTAATGAGGTGGCTGTATTACTATTAACATCCTTTGTCTATCATTCTTGTTTTAGCTATTTTTATAGTCTTAAAATATTTTAATGCTTGTTAACAGTAATGATTTTAGATGCTTAAATGCCAGAGTCAATTGGATTGAAATGAGTGCTAGAGAAATTGATAATTGCTTGGCTGATTGATTGTTTTACTTTTTTTGTACATTGTTCAGAGTTTCTTGTGTTTCTTATTATATGTAATATTAGTATTTATAAAATAACAAGTCGCTCTCCAAATGCCATTATAGATCCCAGGTTCGTTCATGCTGGTTTCACTGCTGGGAGTTGTACTTCACAGTAGTGGCTGGAGGACCATAACTTCCCTGCCTTTGTACTAAAATTAGGAAAGACAAGAAATAATGGTTTAGAAAGAAAGTAAAATAATTCATGAGAGAAAAGAAGACTTCCAAAAAGAATGGACATAGTGCCTGAGAATCTAAATATTCAGCAATCTTGCAAAGGCCTTGAATAAATACAGCATTGCTAACTACATTTATGATGTCCTTTGAAGTTTCTGCTGTTACAGTGTTACCTTATGCAAATGTTGATTAGATTTGTTTTTTCTTCTCTTGTGTTTTGAAGGACATTAATCAGAAATTGCAGGAAGACAACCAGGAGCTGCGAGACCTTTGTTGCTTCTTGGATGATGACCGGCAGAAAGGCAAAAAAGTATCCCGTGAATGGCAAAGGCTTGGGAGGTATAGTGCCAGCATGATGCATAAAGAGGTTGCCTTATATTTGCAAAAGCTGAAGGAACTGGAAGTAAGGCAGGAAGAAGTGGTGAAGGAAAATTTGGAACTGAAGGAGCTTTGTGTCTTGTTGGATGAAGAAAAGGGTGGTGTTGCTGGCTGCCGAAATTCAATTGATAGTCAAGCCAGTCTTTGCCAATTAAATGCCACAAGTACATTTATAAGGGATGTTGGAGATGGGAGTAGTACCTCCAGTACTGGGAGCACTGATAGTCCTGATCACCATAAGCACCATTCAAGCTCAAGTCCTGAGCACCTTCAGAAAACAAGGAGTGAGGGAAGTCCTGAGCATCAAAAGCACCAGAGTGCTAGCCCTGACCACCTTCACAAACCTCGAAGTTCTGGAAGTCCTGACCACCAGAAGCATCTTAAAGGACCAAGTCCAGAGCATCATAAAACCTTAACCAAAGGTACTTCAGAGCAGCAGAAGCACAGTTGTAGCAGTCCAGAAACACTGCCAAAGCACATGTTGAGTGGGAGCCCAGAACTCTTTCAAAAGCATAGGCCTGGGAACAGTCCAGAACACCAAAAGCACAGCAGCAGTGGAAGCCCTGAACTTCTTCAAAAGCATGCTCTGAGCGGAAGCTCAGAACACCTTCCAAAAGTGAGAGGCACAAGTCCTGAGCATCTCAAGCAGCATTATGGGGGAAGTCCTGAGCACCTCAAACATTTGGGCAATGGTAGCAGAGAAGGTACTTTAAGGAGACAAGTTGCAGATGATCAGTCACCCCATCATAGGGGTCTCTACAATGGGATGAATGGTGGGTCTTCCTTAATTATTTTTATTTATTTATTATGTTGATAGGGGCAGTGACTGAGATTTTTTAAATGATGGGCACTAATTATCATAAAAGTTGTATTGTGAACTCGTCTTTTGGTATGTGGCACGTTCACAATGAAAGCCATTTTTTTATTTTGTCCTGGTAAGCAGGAATTGTTTTTGTCTTTGTTCCCTCTGAAAAATGCAGATGAGATTGAAGGATGTGTTGTTGTAATAGGCTGCATACTACTTGCATCTCATGGGCTTTGTGCAAAATCATCTTACCTGCACGGGAAGGCATTGAAATAAAGTGGTGTGCAGAGTCTGAGAGCATGTAGGCTTACCTTAAAAGGCAGAGATAAGAGTGAAATGAAGGTAAGTGTCCCCCACTTCTCTCCCAAGGAGAAGACTTTGAACAAAGAGAGTAGGTGGTGTTTGCATCTCTTAATTAGGTTCTATTTCCTTTATGCTTGATTTGTTTCAGATGCCTAATTGAGACATATTGATACTGATCGATAATCTTAATAACTTTGAGGAAGGGAGACTATGCTACTCCAAGTGTTGTCTTTGCCCAGATTAAAACGTCGGGAGGTATCTTGATGTCCTCATTTGGCAGTTTTCTTAGTAATGTGCTTTATTTTTGCTCTTGACAAATGGATGGATTGCTATCGACCTTCTAGAGAGGAAACTGACACTAAAAAAAAAAAGAGTACAGAGAACAGGTATAGTTTCTGTGATCCTTAGTCTAATATAGTGTTCCTATCTTGAGATGGGTGCACAGATTTCTTTGAGAAAAAAAAGGCAGTCTTGTTTGGCTGTTATTTGGGATATTTCTCTACTTGTAAGCTTAATTACTTCTTTTTCTGGGAATGTTTACAAAGCAAAAATTGGTTTGCTGGCATTTAGCTTTTTGAACGTATTTGTGATGGTGGAGTGACATTTGAATAGTTTCCTCTAGAATGCAAATGTAGTTTGAACTAGCAGGACAGGTGGTATGCCAGGCTACAGAGGCACTATGGATGATTTTAAAGATTTTGTACAGATGTAGGTTTCAATGATTATTTAACACAATATGCTCCAGTTATTTGTAAATGTTTTGGCCCATAACAAAAAGGATCCAAAATAAATAATTTTCTGATTAAAAAGCAAAATAAAGGTATTTTGAAGACTTATATTTCTGATTGCAGGAGCTGCCTTCTGGGGAGAGGGTCCATTTCCTCATTATGTACAGAATTCACTCCAGATACAAAACTAGGCCACTCGAGTTGCTAATTTTTTACTCACTGAACTATTTTTATTTGAACCATCATCCCCCAAATATAAAGGAACATTCCAAAATTATAATTTTCAGTACAGTCCACATATGGGCAAAATACAGATTCTTTGATTGCATTAAGGGAGTTTTTTAGATGTCATTGCCTTACCCCGTTAAAATCAGAAACAGGAATATCTATGGATTGTTTTCATTCATTCTCACTATCTGTTTGAATCTGCTTGTGTATTGAATCTTTTTGTGTACTGCATCTTTCTTTCCACTGTCAGAAAGGGAAAGAGGAAGAGATGAATTGCTCAATAGATTGACTATGTAAGTTCCTGGAGATGATGGATGAATAGCTTGATAACTTGGTTCAGATAGAATTGGGCAGCTTCCTAAGAACTTTGGAAGAGCTTCATTTAATATTATGATATGTATGTAAATGTAATTGTATTAAATTTACTATTGTTAATTTATCATTCAAAGTTAAAAGATTGCTTGTAATCTTGTTAGCTTTCAGTATAGCTTTTATTTTATTGATAGCTTTTATTGAAAGTTACATCAATGTCAACTCAAATTTTATGACATTCTTCTCTGATTAACTTCACAATTTCATTGCCTTAACCCTGGAGCAGGTAAAGTTTAAATATTTGGGGGCACGTAGGTGAACTTGACTTTCTGAAAGACAGCCGCAAATTATCTAGTGATGCTATGATATTGACCATTTCTTTTAGCTCTTTTTCTTTTTTCTTTTATGATGGGGTCAGGAAGAGAACGCCCCTAGAGGCAAACTGCTCAATTTCCCACTCTTACATCACTTAGAAATGGGTGCAAGTTCTGGTGCTATTTTGCCACTATTCGAAAATAATAGTGCTAGGCATGCTGCAAATTGGATACAACTTGTGTCTTGTCTGTGTACCATGGCTTATTTACCCTAACTTCATAAACTGTATTTATCTTCTCCTGCACTATCATGTTGAACTTATCAGAAGCATTTAATGCCTTTCACCATGTTTGTGTATGCAAAACTACTTGCAAGAGTTGGAGGCACCATGTTACAGTGGTCCTGCTCCTTTTCTGCCCCATCAAATCTTAATTTAAAATTAGCATCCGTTTTCTAGGAAATTAAGGTTCCTCCCCTACATCTCTCCCTACTCCTCGATGTTTCTCCCATCTGCAAGTTTAGTATGGATTGACTAGTCGATAATACTCTGGGTTCTGTTCCCCACTTCCTGTTTTTGTTTTTTATTTTTTTTAATTTATTTTTGATAGAAACAAGTATTGCCCACTTCTAGTCATCTGGTGCTTCATCCATCGCAGAGATTTCTCAGAGGCAGGAGATATGGTAGAAGTGCTTCACTTTCTCTTAGAGTTCCCAGTACTGCTGTGCTGTTTATTGACTATTTTCTACCCTGTTGCTTAGGATCAAAGCTACTGCTTACGTGCCTTCCTCCATCTTCTGTAGGAAAGAGGCCAGGGATTCCCTGGACAGACCACATAAATAGCTCCTAAAAGAATTTTAATTAAAATTCCCTTTTACTATTTATTATATCTCTGATAGATGTGCAGTTTTCTTTGGGAAAATGTATCTTCTCCTTGACTGGGTAGTTAGCAATTAGTATTATCAAAGCTGTTGTTTTTTCTGCCTTCCACTTACTTTGCCTTGGAGCTCTGTATTATGCCAGGTATCTTTAATAGTTTAATTTGCTGTGTCTTCCTAGCTTTATGGTTTCTTTCTAAGTTGTGTCACTTGTTATACTTCAATTTTTTTTCTTGAAAGTTCCATCTCTTCTTTTTCCTTTATGGGAAAAAGTAAAAGTTAATTCTCACATGCACATTCGTAGCTTGATATAGTTTCACTTAGTTTCTCAACATTGCATGGCTGGCAACTGAATGTGTGAACTGTACCTGCTAAAATGTCTTAGATTTGAATGATTATTCAGCGTTGCACATAGAGAGAGATTTACATGGCTGAAAAGAATGATTGTGGGCAGTATTCCCCTCCATCTGTCTGCTTCTCTGGTATATCTGATGGAAAGATAGATTGTCTCTGAAAACTGTTTCTTGTAAAATTGCTTCCAGAATAGTGAATGTTAAAAATGCATGTACTCTATGCCAGGGGTCGCCAACCTTTTGGACTTCAGGGACCACCAAACTCGTAATTTTAAATCCCGCGGACCAGAGACCCTGAGAAAATCCCCCAAAAGTCTGCAGGAAAATTCCCCACCCCGTTTCCTACCAATCGATCATTCTTTATTTGGGATCGCAGGATATTTATTGTCTCCGTTCTCAGGGGAGAGAGAGAGAGAGACTTTTGGCTTCATGCAAGGAAAGCAGCAGAAGCAGCAGAAGTCTTTCTTTCTCTCTCAAATTCTGCCAAAAATGAGTCTTTGCCAGCGCAGCCTCTCGAGTAGGAGGCCTTGCAGGGTCCCAAGGATTCATTTCTGATGGAGTTTGGGGGAAAGTAAGAAAGACTTTTGCTGCTTTCCTTGTGTGCAGGCAAAAGCAAAAGAAAGAAGTGGAAAGAAGCAGCCCAGTGGTCAGGCGTGGCATGCGTGGCGAATGGGGCAAGTTCCCCCCTTCCCCCTTTTCCATTTCCCTCCTCCCCTCACTACCTCGTGTTGTTTGCAATGCAAGTGACGCAGCCTTGTGTTCCTGTGAGCCATCTTGGCGGCACAGCCTTGTGTTCCTGTGCAGCCTGGATTAATTGCTTGGGGGGTGCTTTGGGGGTGACAATTCTCTGCGGACCACCAAAATTTTCTCGTGGACCACCAGTGGTCCCTGGCCCACTGGTTGGCGACCACTGCTCTATGTGACTAAACCGTGTTCCTTTCTTTATTTGTAGCAAGGATAGAGTAGAATAGAAAATATATTCATAGAATCCAAGGATGGGACTCATCAAGTACGTCTCCACCACAGCAAGTATAGAAATCCTGCAATATACTATCAAATACTGAAGCATTTTATATATTAATGTTGCTTCTTGCATAGATTAATGGGTTTAAATGATGCTTGGGCATTCTTTACAGTTCCTGTGAGGGGGGACTATGGAATACTGGCTTTATGGAATATATCACGTTTAGAAGTGTATGGGCAGAAATTAAATGTTATTGAGAATGTGGGCTTCTATCAAAATTGACAGCTTTTTCTCTACTTTGGGCTGTGTTTTCCCATTGTTGGATATAGATGGGAAAGAGAAAAAAAAATCATGGGATGAGGTTGCCTTCTTTGAATCCATTATTACATATTGTGGAAAGATGGATTGGAACAACTTGTAAGTACTTGTCTTTTTAAGCTCCTGTCTCATTTTGGATACCATCTATGAAACTCTTCATATCACTGCAAATCATTGTATGCCTCATGTAAATTATGCTGTTTGGAAATACTTGGCATTGTAGTCATAGCTCCAACTTTGGTAAAAGTTGTGCTATCTTGCAGCAATAAAATATGATGGGCTTTTGCCAATGAATAAAATGAATAGCCTCAGTGCTCTCTTAAAGAAGCCTTCTATAATTTTATTATAGATTCCTTTTGCTTGTCTGGGAGTGCCCTTCCTTTTCTGTTTTGCATCTGAGGAAAATATCAAAAGACTGCTGCTTTGCTTCTCATTCCCTGTTGAGGTTATTAATGAGTAAAAGTAAAAGTGCTGATTAACACTCTCTGGCAACAATCTGGAGGTGTGATACATTGGGAAATGAACAGATCCTTTAGAAAAATAGCAGTTGTTTAAAGAGGCAGGGGTGGCAAGAAAAGAGGTTATTTGTGAGAATATGGAATCACTGCTGTTCAAAATGTCTGTTGGGGGAGGGCTGGAGGGGGAGATCCAGGTGTGAAATACTGTTCTAGTGTATACCCTCTTATAATAATAAAAGGAGTGTATACCTTGATAAACTTTCAGGTAGACATTTCTACAATTAGGATGTGTCTTCTCCTTTTCTTTCCCTGCCACTAAGGTCACTTAATCAAATTCAAATAGAGAGGAAACAACAATAATGACATTGGTGTTGTTTGTTCCTATTAGATAATATGATGCTTAAAATTTCCTGCGCATATTTATTTGCTACTTGGTAGAAGTGTAGGGTGTTTGCGGGGAAATATCGCCTAACTAAGGAGACAAACAGCACTTCTCTGAATCATTGATTCTCCAAAGCTCCCTTTCTTTACCTATGTTTAAGTCTAAAGTTGGAATTCCACTGAAAGAAAATGTCTGGTAAATGAAAGGTTGCTGTGAATAACACACATATGGAAAAAAACACCCAAGGGAAAATATGAAAACCTCCTCCTAGATTTTTACCTCAAAAATTTTGTTCATAACAGTATTAACTGCAAGCAATGGATGTCATCAGATCATATTGACCAAAGGCAGTAGTTCTCAATATTCAGAATTGCCATCTCCTTTATCCCTGGAGCTACATGAATCAAGAGAAAGCCAACAGAAGTGTACTACCTTTGCTGGCTTATATGGTCAGCGACGGGCAGATTTCAGTCTTATCACAATTGGCATTACTTAATATTACTTAGACTTTTTAAATCTAGTGTTAGATAATAACAGAAGTATAAAATTAGAATTTAGGAACAGGATGTTTTAAAAGTGTACTTTGAATCGCTGATCTCTTTTAAGAACTGTGGCTAGGCTTGTAGTTCTTCCATACCCATTGAAATCATGGTTTTTTTTTCTTTCAGCTGTTTTTCATTGGTGCTATTTCAGAATAGTAACCTTTGCCAAATTAGACCCAAATGTATATATTTATAACTTCATTCATTCATTTCATCCAACTCCAGACCAATTTTGGGTGGCTCACATGTATGACAAAACATGACAAAAGAAAAGAATGCAACCTAACCAACAAAAGAACACTAGTATTAGAAGGCCACGATATGCAGAAAGGATGGCATGCCTTTCTGTGGGAATCTGGGAAACCCAGGCAATCATATTTCCATAGGCATCTTATCAGGGACTCTTTATTAACTAATTGGAAAAAAGTACGTAAAAAACTTTATCTAAAAATACCGATTTGGCTATCTCCAATGGAAGTGATAGTACACCCTAATAATCTGGATATAACCAAAATGATTAAGTACAAAAATTTATTAGACCCACAAGGAAAGTTGAAAACACGACAAGAACTACAAGAGCGAGGATTTATAATTGATCAGTGGGTGTACCTTCAAATTCATAGTAAATACAAACAAGACATTAAGGAATTTGGAATCTACAATAAATTACAGACTCTAGACAAAATTCTACTAGGACCAAGTAAAAAAAATATATTTAAATTTTACAAATATTTATTAGAAATAGAACTAGAACAAGAAATTGTCAAGGGAAATATGATTGCGTGGAGCAGAAATGTGGGTCGGAGCATTACCCTAGCAGAATGGGAAAAGATCTGGAACAGGAACATTAAGATCACGAAATCAGCAGCTTATAAAGAAAACTTATATAAAATGTTTTATAGATGGCACCTGCCCCCTTCGAGATTGGCGAAGATGCACCCCAACACGAGCCCTAGGTGTTGGAAATGTCAATACATAGAAGGTACCTTCTTCCACATGTGGTGGTCATGCAAGGAAACCCAGGCAAAAAATTAGGCACTGGCTAGAGGAAATAACCATGGAACAAATTGAGTACAAACCAGAGTCCTTTCTTCTAGGAATTTTTGATAAACAAATAACCAAAAAATCGAAGTATATTACAATCCATATCTTAACCGCGGCCAGACTGGCATTTGCCCAGTGCTGGAAACTACCCTCTATCCCCACTGATCTTATGGTTATTCAGAAAATTTTACAATGCGCCAAAATGGACAAACTAACCCAAGCATTAAAAAATAAAGAATCTTCAACCTATTATAGCAATTGGAATCCTTTGTACATTTGGCTTAATCAAAGATAGATCACCTCTAAGGAAACTAAGGCCGAGGCCTCCGAGGCAGAGATAAAGAAAAGCACTGCCGACGATAGTTTGGAAGAAGAAAAGACCTTACAGACAGTCACAAAAATATGGTTTTATTATAATTGTTTTCTCTACTTTTGTTTTCCCCACTTTCCCCCCGCCCCCTTCCCTTCCCTTTCCCTCTTTCCTCTCTCAAGCTTTCCTCTCTTTCCCTCTTGGCCTATGCCAAGACCTGTTCGTCTTTTTGTTGTATATAATTTGTAGCTGTGTTGTTGTTGTTTTTTAAAAAGCAAAACTAATAAAGTTTATTTAAAAAAAAGAAAAGAAAAGAATGCAAAATAATCAATATATATAATGCCAGAATGTATTTCATTGTCAGGAAAACTACTTCATGGTCTAGTTCTGGTGATTTACCACATGGGCAGCTGCTCTCTTTGAGTGTATCTTCTCAACTCAAACCCTGGTAACTGCTGCTGTTTAGAGACTTCTACAAAGTCCAACTCTCATAAAGAACCATATAGCGATATTCTTCCTTTAAAAAGAATTAAAAACATTTTTCTAGCAAGATGGATGCCCAGATAACAGCTCTTGCTGAGAACATGGGCTAAAATATTGTGGCTAGATATATGTTCTATATTATTTCCAACTCTACAGAAAAAAATAGCTTTTTAAAAACTTGTTCTCTTAAGCCACATTTTCAGCATATGATGTAATAAAAGAGAAAAACTGTTTTTGTTTTGGTGAATATGGACTAAGAATTGGCTATCTGCAGGGAGAGAAAGCAAGCCTTGCTTTCTGCTTGTTCTTAGTACTGCTATCAACATATTGTTTTCATATTTTTCATATTTTTTTTACTTTTGGCTAAGTGCCGTATTGATTATAATAATTCCACGGGTGGGATCCAACCAGTATAACTACCAGTTCGGTGATTTACGGTTCTGTGTCTGCTGCTCTTCAGAGCTACCGGTTCTACAGAGCCGGACAGAACTGATAGAATCCCACCGCTGAATAATTCTACTTGAAAGACTGCCTTGGAGGAGCACCTGAAACCAGCATTTTGGGTAGTTCGTAGATTGTACATGCATCTTAAAAAGACCCTCCAGATCACCATGCTCAGTGTAATTGCTTTCCATCCATACACTGTATGATGTCTTGTACTTGGCCGGCAAGCTGTTTTGGGCTGATGGTTAAAGTGATAAATTGTCTCTTCCCTTTCTCAAAGGGCCAGTGGTGATAATGAAGAAAGGGTCTTTGCAGTTCTACCTCCTTGGGCCCATCTTTAGAAAATATTGCTCCCAGAAATGTCCTAGAATTGGACAGCTCGGCTTTCTAAACCACTAATCATTGCCACTTCTTCAGAAAATGGGGTTTGATGCATATTGATTCAGAAGCAATTTATTAATTCAATCTGGAAAGGTTGGCATGCCTTGGGTCCTTTCAGTCAAATAATGTCATCTATCAGAGCCCAGGAAATGTAACCCGAACCCTGAGATCTTGATGCTCTTCTTGAGGGCTTTATATAGGCCCAGGATAGGGTGAGAGGAGTCCCTCACTGGATGTAATTGTATGTGTTTTTGTGCTGTTGATCAGATTCATCATCTTGTTTCCCCTTGTGTTTGTTCTGTTCTTACTTTTTTGTATTTTTATTTGTTATGTTGTAAGCTGCCCAGAATTGTCTAGGATTTGGGCAACATCTAAATCTAATCAAATAAGTCAGATGCTTTTTCCTTCCAAGTAAGTGTGCTTATGATTATCACCTTACATATACCGTAGGTTCACAAAAATGAAACAGGCCAGTTGTCAACACATTACTATTTTTAGTACATTGATATGACATTGAAAAAACACCTGTTTTTCTACTGGCAAAGAAATTTGGTTTGCTTTCAGGAGAAGGAAACACATTTTTAAAGCTGTTTTGAATTAGGCCTAAATTTTAATGATGGACAGGTTTTCTAATTAGTTCTATCTAATTGGTATATTATATTTTAAATTGCTGTTACTGCATTCAGGATTATCAACATGTAGCAAATTGAATGTATAAATAAAGGACATTGTTCAAAACCACAAAAGCAGATTTTATATTCCCAACAGTTAGAACTCACAATTTTTAGATCAAAGGCCAAAGTTCACATACACTGCATGTTTTTTATACCTTTTTAGTACAAAAAACATAATATAAAAACATTTTGATGCAGCAGTGAGAGGTCTGCAAAATTGGTTTTCATATGTTTTGTTGTTGCTGGTTGCTGTCCCTGAATTCAATAACATGTAAGTTTTTTAAAAAAAAGGTACAACTCATTTTTCTCTTTCACCTCTCTGGCCTGAGCCAACTTTAAAAATATTTCTATTTATAATTATTATGGTTTAGAGTGGTATGTACCATGGCTGTGCTGTTTGTAACTCCAAAATTAATATTTTCCTGAGATTGTGCAACAGCCACCTCTAGAGATTATAGAGAGTTGAAAAAGACAAGATTACTGGTTTTAACAGCACACTAAATCAAGGTTTCTCAGATTATTTCCTTGAAAAGTATTGGATTTAAATCAACGGATTAGGGGAGTTTGTCCAAAGCATCGGGAGAACACTAGATTAAGGAACACCACTGTATGTGAATCAACCCTTTTAGTTTCTTTTTCTTTAAATGAAGGAAAGCATTAAGTGGGAAAGAGTAAGCTGGATGTGAATGTAAATATTGACTTAAATGTGAACATCTTTATTTGTTCTTGTCTGGTGATGTACTTCAATTCTTTCCACATACCTTCTCTGTAGAACTTTTCCTGAACAACTGGACTATTGCATTCAGCAGACTTTTTAGCCAAAAATGTATTTTCATTGTGGTCCTGCTGCTGCAGCCATCTGTTTTCCTGGCAAGTCCAATGTTGCAATTTATTGATTTAAAACATTTACATGACTGCTCAACTCACCCAAGATGTTTCTGGGCACCTTACTAAAAACAAAACACAACAAAACTAACATTTTTTTTTTTACCAAAAACACAGTACACACCTAAGAAACAACAATCAACAATAAAACTCTGATTCAAACAGCAATAACACCATTGATCAATTGGGAGTTAAGCACTTCATGATCCAAAGGCTGAGGGAAAGAGAGAGGTCTTGATACTGTGTTTCTCCAAAAACAGGACCTACCCCCAAATAAGCCCTGGCCTGATTTTTAAACATGTTGCTAATATAAGCCATATCCCCCCCCCCAAAAGCCCTTGTGAAGGGGGTGGGCATGGCCAATACAGGCGGTGAGCGCGCCCAGGCCGACAGTGTGACAGCTCGTGCAGCACAGGTGAGTTGATTCCCTTTCCAAGCAGCAGATGGAGGCAGGTGATCCAGACATGTGTGGGCCACAGGAATGACTGGGTTCCATGTTTTATATTGTGACATTCCAACACTTGACAAAACTACTTAGGTTACAACACTTTTCTAAAAACAGAGCAGCAGACTTTATTGGGGAAATAAAGATTAAGAATTATTTGTAATTTGATCTGAAATGTTTTCTAAACCAGAACTAGAACCCTGGATTTATTCAAAACAATGACAGCTACCTACCCAAGTATCTCCTCTTTCCATTTGTGAAGTTTTCTAGGTAGTCCCACTCTGAATCCATAAAATGAGGTATTGGGTTGGGATCCAGTTTTTTTTAAACTCTTGAAGCATGCAACAGATTTTGGGGAGAAATCTTGTTTTGAATTACATTTTCCCCAAGGATAAGTTCTGTCATTCAAAGTCATGAGATTCCATTGAATATACTTGAGTATGGAAGATTGGGTGATTAGCAAGCCTCTTCAGGTGGCTCTGGTTCCAGAAACAAAGTATACACCCAACTTTTCAGATACAATCTACTCTACAAGAATACATGTGGAGACACTGGACTTGGACCAGGAGTTCACCCTCAATGATAGGAGCTCACTGGCTGACTTTTGGACCTGTCTCTATCTCCAATCTTGACATCCCCTTTATTTCACAGAATTTGGCCATGGATATCAAATGAAAGGAAAGCTACCTTGAGTTATTGAAAGATAAGGAAAATTAACAAATAAGTACATAGAAGCCCTCATAATTTTGTGGGGATCCATAATCTTTCACCAAATTTATAGTAAATGGAGTTGCTGTTCTGACCCAGGCTTTGTCAAACTTAATAAAACACAAACTGATTTTAAAAGTAAAACCTATTTTAATGCAACACTGGGAATTATTTGCATTCCCAGTTAAAACTAACTATACACAGTTCCTTCAGATAAGAGCACACTTTTCAGTGCTGTAGAATGCTGTCAAAAACAGAAGTCCAATTAAGGCTAATATCAACCAACCCCAAACCCCAGAAAAAACTGACCAGAGTACAGAGCTTCAAGAAGGACTTGGAAATTACTGAACTGCTTTGCTTCCTGCAAAGCTTTTCGTCATTGAGGCCTGACTTTTATCCTTTATGGCAGGGGTAATCACCTCCCAACCTTACTCCTGAGTCGCCCCTTCTGATTCAGCTGCTCTTGCCTTCTAGCAGTTCTGCGCACATGCACACTGGGAACAGGCTCCCCTGGATCCTCTGCTTTGCTGCTGCCAGACTCTGAAGCTCCGAAGCTCTCAGATGGTCCTGGCCCCATCCTGCATCGGATGTAGGACCTCTGTCTAAGTCCTTTCCAGACTCCCTGACTGGTTCCCTTTCGTCCTCACTGTCCGATACCTCTGCCGTCTGCACTGGCTGCCGGCGAACTACAACAGTTGCATTGAAACATCTTTGAATTGCAGGAACTCAAATATACAATGCTATTCAGAGTTTAGAATGATCTAATTATATTACTGCCTAGAGAAATTGAAATAATTATTGTCCCTTCCAGAATAATAGACATTTTAGCTCTGCTTTAACTCTACCTCTAATTGAGTTTCGCCCTGTATAACTCAGTCCTTTTAAAATAATATCCTCACTTACTACTCAGTGCATTTAATGAAACATAAAGCATGATGTTGGCAGTGCTTCTTGGAAATATAGGAGTGATTAGATAGCCTGACTGAGCACTGCTGATTTTAATTCATAGCTACATTAGTATAATTCTTTGTATTGCTACATGCTTAACCTCTTCCTGGGAAGATTCTCATGTGGATGGGCCTCTGTGCGTACACAGTGTTAATAAATGAATTGTGCATGATGATACACCCACCCACATGTACACATCTTTGCTGGTTCAGAATGCAAGTGCTTAATGGTGACATTTGCATGATGATTTTGTTACGCTCGTCATTTTGGCATCATTGATGTTACTTGTGAATATCATATGCTTAATATTTTCACGATAGGCAATAATTAAAATTATAAGGGGAAGACAGTTGGCTACCATCTCCTGAATGCACGTGTGTGCTTCCATCTATCTCTTGAATCATTTGTTAGTTTGCACTGGTAACGTTGACCTAATTATAGGGCTTTACATCCCTGAGAGTACTTCCCCCATCAAAAAAAAAACCAACCCTAAAAAACAACAACACACAGACTGTTTCTGAATAGAAAAATCACACTGACTGTTTCCATTGCAAAAAAAGTAGTATAGTAAGCTTTTCTGGTCATTTGGAGTAAGTTGGAGAGAAGTGAGAAGCATTGCTAATTTTTAACATTTATTTATTTAACGTATTTATATAGCTGTCCATCCATCAAAGCCCTTGGCATGTACTGACATGCTCCTTTTTGCAAATAGATTATACTGGAGGCTATTTACAAATTCTGAACAGATTTGATTGTGGATTTTATTTTAATTAATTGCATTGTTTGCTCTCTAGATTTGAGTTTGCCCAGGGCAACTTGTAATAAAGTAGAATACAAGTAGAATAGAGTAAGAGGTAACAACTTTAAATGCTAAATGATAATTAAAATGTAGTATACATACAATAAAAGCAGTACAATTGAAGCTATCCCATTAATGATAGCCATAAATCATTTTCTGTAATAGGGAAGGGGTTTGGCTTACAAAAAACATTATATTTTAGTGTAATGTCTGCATTGTGTTACTGGGCTATTAAATTACAAGGGGTCATATAGTAAGCCGAAACCAAACAAACTGTATTATAATGATAGATGGACCAAGGTATTATGCTTAGTTTTATTAAATCTTTTTCTTACTGCATTTGAATTTCAGAAATAATCAGATCTCTGAATTTACAAATATAGACATACATGAGAAAACTTTTATGTAAACTTCCAAGGTACAAAGCCTGGCAGTTTGGTTGCTGATGATGACAGTGTAGAATAATTAATTAATTAATTCCTAGTGATTGAATGGCCATGTAGTTTTCTTTGACAATGATAGAGCAATGACAAGAGTAGAGCAAATAGTTTGTCACTGCCTTTTTCAGGATTTCCTCCTCCAATTTCTAGACTAGTCTTATTAATCATGAGATTTTCTAGTGGTCTCCCATCCGTGAACTAATAAGGCTTAGCTTGCTTTCTTCTTTTACTTTTGAGCCCGTTCAAGCCAGTGACAAGAACCCAAGCATTCAACCCAGGAGTTCACATTTATTTAGTTACTGTAAGGTCCCAAAATGAACTTGAGTCACCAGAATGCCAAAGAGAGAGACCCAAGAAGAGGCCTGGAAGAAAATATCAGCTGTTATTTATACAAAGGAAAGCTGGGTTGACCATTTCACAACATACAAAGAGCCTGCAGTGAAAGGCCATACCTTGGGAAAGGTATGGCATCCTTTTATATCTTTAGAGACATCAGCTTAGTACCCAATTCTGGTCCCCTGGCCCATGCCTTCCTTGTAGCCCTGCGATTGGGGGGGTGGGGTGCTGGGTGCTTAGCAACACAGGTATTTGCCTGGTGTAACCCTGCCATACTATGGTACATTCCGTTCCAGGCACAGAGTTATAAAACAAAACAAAACAAGATAGCAGGAGTTAGATCACTAGTACAAGCAAATGGCAGGGGCAATTTTAATTCTTATAGGAGCAAAGCAATTCTTAAAGAAGTAAAATAGCAAGTTATTATTACGTCCCACTAATTCTACCTACTCTACTATTATTCAGTTATTTTGTTTATTCATCAAATTTACAAACTGACCATCTTCCTCACAGTTGGACTCTGGGTGATGTATAAATGAAATAGCAAAAGATGTGAAGACAAGTCCCAGTGTGAAGATTTAGATGAAAACATATTCTAGGTTTCTTTGAAAGGGGGAAGCTGCATTGATCTATCTCCAATTTCTTTGAAATATAGTAGTGAAGTGCTGGATAAACATGAGCTTGCAAGTACCCGGGTTTGGTTGATTTAGGCCTGCACTCAAGCTGATACATGTAGAGAATTGCTTGTGTTTTCACTCATTCCAGTATAAGAACATGTAGAGATAGTTGTTTTACTATTACATGGTAGTCAGGGACTGCAAAGTCTATGGCTCTCTAGTGATTAGTAATAAAATGATAAGGTGCTGGATTGACTTTTTTTTGTTAGTCTTAGAGCTGGAAGACCTATGATGTAATTATTGCTGAAGCTGAATTTAGTTACTTTTATATTACATCCAAATATGATTCTCTTTTTTTATTATGACAAGAGAGAGGCATTATGTTCTATTGGCAGGTCAGAAGTAAACCAGGTGGCATAATTTGAGCTGTTATTTTGAAAACTGTTGAGAAAACATCAGATCGAAATACGAACTTTTCTGTTTTGGGTACAGATACACCCATAGCTTTGCTCGGATCTTTTAGGTTTCACAGATTTCTTGGTTTGCAGTTATTGCTGACTTAATTTATGTAGCATACAGAGGTTAAAAGGCAGACTATAGCTGTGGGGAGCTCTTCACTCATGAGATTCACATGGGGATTAATGGTTTAGTCGCTGCCTAAAATCTACCTCATGTATGAGATTATTTTCATGTACGGTTTTCATAAAGTAATTATAATATTTGCAAATCCTAATTTTCAAGCTGTTTGGAAATTCTGTATCATGAAGTGTGGCTTGGCTCACTTTCTAGGACTATCTGTATTCTTAGCACTTAGCATGCTGTGTTTGCAGCTCTAAATTGCACAATAATCTCTGTAAATTAAGCACATTACAGGTGGCCCTCATTTAATGACCACAGTTGGTACTATCAACTCAGTCCTTATGTGAAAAATCACATGACTATGCTTATAATTTTATTTTAGCTTTCCTTTGCTTTACAGACCTGTGAAAATCTTAAAGTAAGAATTGGATGTAATGTTACTTTTTCATCATCAGTATAAGTGCAAATGGTCACCTTCCAAAGCAGCCACTAATTGAGGACTACCTGGAGAACATTTTGGCCTCCCCCATTTTAGTGCTGCTTATGTGCCAGAAATGCCTACCTGCAAATGATATATATATATATATGAGAGACATTGGCTATTAATGATTCAGTCATAAAGCTGATTTGGATTATTTGACAGCATCTGGCTATAGACAAAAAAGTGATTACTTGGTGATTCAGCTTGATAATAAGGAATCCTGAGCAGAATGTTATATTATACAACTTACACACACCTGCAGAGAAAAACATAGCAGTCCAAAGCAGGTTTTTTCTCACCAAAACTTCTGCCACATTGTTTCCATAATCAAATCATCTGAAGATTTAGCCAAACAGAGGAAGTAGTTTTGTTATTTCTAAGGATGGGAGTGAAAAAATGTCCTGCACAGTTGTTTGTAACTGAACATTTGTGTTGCTGAATCAAATAGAAAGAATATTGGATGAATCTTGAAATGTAATTATGGGCCTAACCTATACCAGCTTTGTTGTTAGTTTAGGACAAGGGTCTTCAAACTTGGCAAGTTTAAGACTTGTGGACTTCAACTCCCAGAATTCCTGAGCAAATATGACTGGAGGAGAAATTTCTGGGAATTGAAGCCCACAAGTCTTAAAGCTGTCAAGTTTGAAGACCCCTAGTTTAGGAGATATGGATGCCTTGCTGAGGTGACATAACAAGGTCATTTTTGATACTGCACTCTTTTTTAACAGATGCTTAATATGCTCACATTTTGGCATTGGCATCATTTTCTAAAGCATGATGTGGTTGGATGTTGGCAAGAGACATCTTTATCCAATAGAACTTTCCAAGGGATGGATCATGGAAAGCTTCAATATCTTGTCTCGCTTCTTCCTTGTACTGAGTACCTGAAGCTTTCAGCTGTTACTTTAAGTTTCCACAATACCAGTATAATTTTCCCCCAGCTTTTTATTTCCCAGGAAATTTAAAAGGAAGTTCCTAATGGGAGCAGTTGAAGACATAAGTCTGATAGATAAATGCCACTGAGGTCTGTGGGATATGTTTCTGAAGAGGCTTTTATAGCAGTTTGCTGTAACATAGCAGTGTTGCAAAAAGAAAGATAAATAGCATTCTGAGATTAAAAAAAATAGATGAAAAGGCTCAAGCAAATAACAGGCCCTTCAACAAAAGACTCAGAGTCAGGCAAGCATCCTGAAGAGCAGCTTCCACTGATGGGTTTCAGTTTTGAAAAGCTGCTTTCTTGCTTTCTCCAGATGTCTTCAACAAATAAAATTATGAAGTAGCCACTCTGTACGGCAGCTCTTTAAAACAGACAACAATGGAAGTTAGTCTTGAGTGGCAAACAAAAGACATTTTAATCAGTTTGGAAATTTCTCAGTACAGGAAATTTTGCAATTTCTCCATTTTTGTTGTTGCAAAAGCTATCCTCTATTCAGATCTTCTTTGCCCAACTGTAGCTCCATTATGTCTCCTTATTTTTAACTGATGGCGCAATAATGAAAATATGCTGAAATTCTAGTCTGTTGGTGAATTTGATTTCATGATTATTATTATGAATAGCGGATATCTTTTAATCACATGCTTCTATGAAGAACTATGTTCAAATAGGGGTTCCCTGCTTGTCTCTAAAATGTAGACTTTTTTATGGCTATGCTTGGTTGTTTTTTTTAAATGTTTTTGGAAGGACAAATAGATGCATATGTAAAGAGTGACAGCTCTGGAGATTATATTGAGATATGTGTTGGCCTTTTTAAAAGAGAATTTGTGATCTGTTTGCCACCCACAATCACTTGTCTGAAATGAGCAGCTATAGAAATTAAATAATGAAATAAATAAATATACTACAAACAACTTTGAACAGTCACTGAATGAATTGTTTGTAAATGAAAACTACCTGCAGTGTGAAAAGACACTTTATTACTATTCTGTTAAAAAATTTCCCCAGACTTTTATACCATGTTTGTGTATTTTTGCATATGTATGTTCATAGTATTTTGTGATTTTAGTATGTTATGCAATAAAATAGATAATCTGAAACAGAACAAGAGAAATAAATCAAGTTCCTTTCAGAATGTTACTTCAATTTTGAAAAGCTAAAAATATATTTAACATCCTGTCTATGTCACTTTTAGAACGTTTACGAGCTTTTGAAGCAATCTTTGTATCAAATTTGCCTGTTGACTTATATTTAGACCAGAGACCAGAGGAATAAAATGTTACGCAGTGATTTTATTTGTTGATTGAAATGCACCCAAGTCAGCTAAGTAAGTTTTAAAACAACAGCATAGTACAGAAAATTAGCAGTACATAATGAATTTTACTAAAATATTTATCAAATATAGACTTGGTTTATAATGGCAAAATATTACTTAAATACTAGTGGCATGTTTTTAATGATATCTTGAGTCACTTCTGTTTATACCTTCAATAAGAATGTAGCTTTGAATAATATGCAGAAGAGAAGTGGGTGGAACTTTCCTATTTTAACAATGCCATCACAGAATGAAGACTGGCCAAGACAGAAACACAGACAAAACGAAAGGCGACTCTCTGAAGAAATGTTTCCAGGGTCAAGTCAATATCTTGGATTGGAGAGTTGCCTGGAGTAAATAGTATCTGAAGGGAAGAATGTCTAATCATTAGAACTGGTAGAGAGCTAATTTAGAAGATCTATATATTTATTGGGCTAGCTAAAGAAAAATAAATGCCTCTGATATACATTATAACCCATATTGAATGTACTTCATATCATAAGGCATGCACCTGATCTTTCTGATACATACTAGAAATGTCCATTTTGAAGCCATCATTTGTGTTTATTAGACATTGTTCTCAGGGTTCTTAAATCTCAGCTGTCCAGATACTTAATCCCTTATTCAGGATTTGACTGGCAGAAGACTCACAGACCTGATTTGGCAACATTAGTCGCTTTATTGAAAACAAGATTGAAACGATGTGCGCTGAGAAAGATTTACTTACCAAAGTACACAGCCTAAATTTAAATCTGTGATCCAATATTTTTTTTTCTCCTGCCTTTCTGAGTAAAGGAATGCCTTGCCATTTCCCTGATGTCATTGGAAGGCCCCTGACTAATACCATTCCTACTTTATTCCAACTTCACTGAAATATTCCGCTGCTAACTGCTTGCTTTAAATCAATCAATCAAACAAACAAACATCTGATCTTACTTAAAGTAGCTCAACCTAGACTGGCACATTTGGAGATCAGCCTGTTTATGACAATTATGTCATTATTTATTTATTTTATTTATTTTGATTTGTCAATCACTTACAAGATAATAGGTATAAGTATATACATAGTTATGAATACATGAAATGGGTACATATAAGAAAAATAAAAGAAACAATGGGACAGGGATGGTAGGCACATTGGTGTGCTTATGCACGCCCCCTACAGACCTCTTAGGAAAGGGGTGAGGTCAATAGTAGACAGTCTAAGGTTAAAGTTTGTGGGGTTTGGGGAAGAAACCACACAGTCA